>NC_143131.1:65631564-66256564 GCF_059928025.1 Delphinapterus leucas
ACTTTTTTTTTTTTTTTTTTTACGGTATGTGGGCCTCTCACTGTTGTGGCCTCTCCCGTTGCGGAGCACAGGCTCCGGACGCGCAGGCTCAGTGGCCATGGCTCACGGGCCCAGCCGCTCCGCGGCATGTGGGATCTTCCCGGACCGGGGCACGAACCCGTGTCCCCTGCATCGGCAGGCGGACTCTCAACCACTGCGCCACCAGGGAAGCCCCTAATCACTTCTTAAAGACCCCATCTCCAAGTACCATAACACTGAGGATTAGGTTTTGACATGGATTCTGGGGTGGGGGGACATAAGCATTCAGTTTATTGCACAGCCCACAAAGATACACCCACAGAGATTAA
Source organism: Delphinapterus leucas (assembly GCF_059928025.1). NCBI lineage: Eukaryota > Metazoa > Chordata > Mammalia > Artiodactyla > Monodontidae > Delphinapterus > Delphinapterus leucas. The sequence goes on from NC_143131.1 coordinate 65,631,912, forward strand.
AAATAAAATAAATTATATAAGGAGATGGAAAGAAAAGAAGCTAGGAATAGGGTCAGCACAAAAAACATTTCCTCAAAGATGCCATTCACTAATTAGAAGTGAGCTACAGATTTGGCTGAGAGCGTCCAGACTCCCTGAGTCAGTGATAAGATGCACTGTGGCCCTAAGATTAATGCTCAGCAGTTTTCCCTGTGCTTAGACTCAAAAGAAACACCTCATAAAGGGAACGTTGTATGTGTAGTAAACTACGCTTTTACCAGCATTCCTCAAATAAATGGTGGAGTGTTTTGTGGGGCTGTTTTTCAAAAGGTCCTTCGATACAGGCTGATGGCATATATATGCATAATTTAGTGAAGACCTTTTTACAAGGGCCCCAAATGATGAAGTGTAAGTATACAGCTCTTTGACTGCTTCCAGGGATAAAATGATCAAGTCTGGAGAAATGGATGGACGCATATCCATTATGCAGTCTTCCATGAGTGTTATTTTGCTCAACGGAGCTATATTTGGAAAAATGTTAAGTTAAATTGCTTAAAAAGGGAAGAAACTTTGTGACTAAAGCTTTCTCTAGCAGAAAGTCATCAACTTTAATATCAGGGAAAGTTTATACAAAATAGATTAAATCCAGTGGCTGCTACTGATCACTCAGTTGCCTGATTTGTATAGTGAGAGGTTTAAATATATCATCAAGGTTCCTTTTGTCTTGAAAGTCCTCTGTATTAGCCTAGGTCTTGGCAAGTAAGAGCTGATATTCTCACACTGGGTAATTGAGGGGCGGTCAGTAAAGAGACTACTTACAAGGGTGGAGGCAGGGTTTTGGGAACCAGCAGAGCATAGTGTAGGGCCCAGGGGTAGCTGGAGCAGGGAGCCCTTGGCACTTCTAGGCCGGAAGGCATGAGGGGAGGAAGTGGTTATAGAAACTGGAGAGATTAGCTTTGCGGAACTACTTGACAAAAGCTGTAGAGGGTTGCAACCAGTCGTGGTAGAGAGTTGAGCTCAGCTTCACTCTTTCCCCCTCCCATCTCTGGATGGTGGCCACTGTGGGCCAAACCCAGTGAAAGGCTGGAGGGTTTCTGTATACCTCAGCTTCCAGGAGCACAGAGCGGGGTGAAGAAGAGTGGAGTCGGGGAGGGGAAAATAGAAGACATGCAGCACTTGCGGTAACTTCGCGTTCCTAAACAAATGCTTTGATTTTCCTCAAGGTAAAGAAATTCTGTCTTTGTGTTGTCTCCACTCAGGACCTTACCTCTGGTTTACTGCTGTAGCTCCAGGGCTTAACCCAGGACCTGGTCTCTGGTAGAGTTCAGTGAATAAAGGGCCCCTGGGCAGTGACGGGCACGGTAAGTAAGTGGCAACAATCAAATTGCAGAGGCGAAGAAATAAAACAGGCGTGAGCTGACGGCTTTGTCAGATTTCTGAGAGTCTATGTTGTCCTGGTCCTAATGAATCCTATGAGAATAGTTTTTGGACTGCAGGACAAAAATAAAACCTTCAAAAAATTTCATTTGCTGCTTTCATCTTTATAGTGTTGGAGAAAATTCAATTTCTGATCCATAAATCTCACAGATGAATGACAAGATGGCACTGTGGCCTTGCCTCTGTGACAGGCTCTGTTGTGAAAAACCCCCCTCTTAGCTAGTATTCACTGATGTGATAGCTTGAAGCAAAATCAGCTGTGCCACAAAAATGTTGTGATTTGAAGTCAAGTATGGGAATATACTCTCCTGAGGGAATTATAGTGGATTTTCCTCCAGCTTCTCAAACAATAGTACATTTTTCAAAAAGTTCAATTGGAGTATAGTTTATATACAGTAAAATTCATCCATTTAAAGTATACATTTCCATGAGTTTGGGCACATGCATACAACTGTGTAGTCACAACCACAATCAAAATATAGAATATTTTATCACCCCAGAAAGTTTGCTTGGGCCCCTTTGTGGTAGATCCCTGTCTGAAGTCCTGGCTCTGGGCAATTTCTAATGATTTTTGTCACTGTAGCTTTGCCTATTGTAAAATTTTATATAAATGGAATCATATATAGAGTGTAGCATTTAAAGTTTAGAATCAGCATTTCAATTTTTTACGAAAAAGTCTCCTGGGGTTTTTATTATATATTTGTGTTTACATGTTTATACAAGTTAATATTTACCCAAGTAAACACACAGTTAAAATGATCTGAGTAGTGTAAAAAGACTTAAAATGAAAAGACAAGTCTACCGCCCACTCTTTCTCATTTCTAATCCCACTTCAAGAGCTCACAGCATCTAACTGTGTCTGCTTTTCCTGCTTCTGGAGGTTTTAATTAATATACAAACCGCTGTTTCTTGACAGTATTGTTGGGGAGGAAGGAATTTCCCTCTACCCTTCTAGGTTCTTCTGGCTGGCCTAAGAATTAAATAGACATGAGACAGATTAACAGGAGAAAATCGGACAAAAGTTTAATAACATGTATACATGGGAGAGACCCAGGAGAGCTGAGTAACTTGCCAAACTGGCCAAAATCCTTACCTTAAATCCCATCTTCAGCTAAAGACAAAAGAGGATGTTGTGGGTAGTGCTTTGGGACTTCAGAGGGGAAGAAGGCAGTTCACATGGAGATAGAAAAGCAACTGTTTGGTAAATAAATGTTTGCTGGACTATACGGAGACAATGGGATGCAGAGTGGACTCTGGTCTCTCGGCCCTGCTGAGTTTCCCTAGTGCATATTCTTTGCAGGTATCTCTGGTAAGCTCTATTCTGGAAACAGGTCCTCTATCTAAATGCTTTTAGGCAGTGAGGGGGAAGGTCAAAGTTTTTTCTTGAGTCTTTTGGGCCTTGATTGTTTTCACCTCAAAATAATCTGCATTGCCAAATGTCTTCAAAGACATTTTGGGGTGACACCTTTTGCTCCCCAACAGTGAGAGATGATGATTTCACTCATTACTTTACCTCCTCTACTCTTCCCCTGTCTCTCCCCTCCTCCCGATAGATATTAGTCAAATCACTATTTTTATTGCCTCTGTTGCTTACCTTTGAACCAGATATTAGTCAAATCACTGTTTTTATTGCCTCTGTTGCTTACCTTTGAACCTTAAGTGCTTATTCTTGGTTTTATACCTTAAATTAAACTAAAATGTTAAAGAAGAAAGTAATTACAATTCTTGGACTCAGTAGACTGTCCTTTATGTAAAATAACTGCATAAATGATAAATTTCAGGGTTGGGGGTCAGGCATGACCAGTTAAGTTACTTTGCCGTAGTGAGTGTGTGTATTGATATGATTCACTTTTGTTTCAGTCATATACTACGGGGTCTCCAACCCCCGGGGCTTCGGTCTGTTAGGAACCGGGCTGCACAGCGGGAGGTGAGTGGCGGGCAAGCAAGGGAAGCTTCATCTGCCGCTCCCCATGGCTCCCCATGGCTCGCATTACCGCCTGAACTATCCCCCGCACCCCGTCCATGGAAACATTGTCTTCCACGAAACCGGTCCCTGGTGCCAAAAAGGTTGCGGACCACTGATCATTACAAAACAGCTAAATGAGACCTTTGATGTTAAAAACGTAATTTGTGTTAGAGAAAATTCAGAAGGAAATTGCAGAGACTTGGGAAAAGCTGTGTTTGTTTCACTTCTTTGGTGCACACGGGGTCAGTAAAGTGAACTAAGAAGGAAGTTTCCTCTTTCTAGCAAGAACATGAAATTTAAAATGAGGCACATGATAAGAATTAGCTAACAGGGGCTTCCCTGGTGGCGCAGTGGTTGAGAGTCCGCCTGCTGATGCAGGGGACACGGGTTCGTGCCCCGGTCCGGGAGGATCCCACATGCCGCGGAGCGGCTGGGCCGGTGAGCCATGGCCGCTGGGCCTTTGCATCCGGAGCCTGTGCTCCGCAACGGGAGAGGCCACAGAGGTGAGAGGCCCGTGTACCGCAAAAAAAAAATAAATAAAAATAAGCTAACAAAGATTTTACAGCTAAAGACTCCTCTTATATTGGCAATTAATCGAGTTGAAACATTCTTAGCCAATGTTACAAAAAACCTTTCAGAGTAATATTTATGAACACAAGAATACTTTCTTTGTAATTCTATAAACAATCATCTTTGAGATGTTAAAAGGAGATTCTGACTGTTTTCCTCAGTTATGAGGAGCTGCAGGCGCAGATAGGGTAGTTTACTAATTTACCTTCTCAAAGTCTTCTTTGGAAGCTGTCAGATTTGACTTCATCATCTGACATCTGGCATCCCATTTGTGGGTCAGACTTCTCCACGGACTCTGCAAACTACAATGTCTTCACCAAGCAGAAGGTCTCTTCTACGCTTAAGGATACTATTGACTCTCACTAAAGGCAAGAATGAAGAGACTTCGGCATACAAGAGCAAACCCCTCTTACAGCAACATCAATCTCAAGAAATTTGTTTAGTTAAGTCTAACAACAGCAAAACAACAACAAAGTATGATCTCAGTGAGGCCCAGACAACCATTTTTCTTTCTTGGTGTATTTATCGAGGGAAGATGGCTAAAGTGGGAATTCTGAAATGCTGAAACAGCAATAGCTTCACATATCATGGAACTCATTTGTTTTGTCACAAAATGCAAAAATTTCAGTAGTTCATACAGAAGTGAAACTCAAAGCACAGGAGAAAAATGGCTAGTATTTCCCTTTAAAGTTGTCAAAGCTTTGATGTCTCCATTGAGAACAGCTGCATCTTTAAAATAGGAAGATGACTGTGGGAACATAGCATAAGAACTGGTGCTGGAGAAGAGATTTGAATGACTGGAACAAGAAGACATTCTGTTTGCTGAGCTATTTCTTCCAGAAGCTGAAATTCCCAGGGGAAGGTGCTCACATGTTGGGCAAATAAGGCCTGAGGTAACCTTTCCACAGTGGTTACCATATTCCAATTTTATAACTCTTAATGATATTTGTAAATTTCTATTTCTTATTTCATCAACTTTTAACAGTACCTCTTGATTCTCTGTTTTCTGCCCTTCTTTCTGCTCTCCTCCCCCAATTTTTACTGTGAAAATTATTATGATTGAAATTATGCATTTGGAAGTTAAATAGTCATCTGCTTTATATATAGGTTGATTTTTGAGAGACAAAAGCTGAAAGTAGGTTTTATTGCAGTATACAGAGTTATACTGTGATTAGATTTCTTTCTCTCTGGTACCAGGGCCACAACTTCTTTGTCTTCAAGAAATAAGTTTAAGGACTTCCCTGGTGGCGCAGTGGTTAAGAATCTGCCTGCCGATGCAGGGGACTCGGGTTCGAGCCCTGGTCTGGGAAGATCCCACATGCTGTGGAGCAACTAAGTCTGTGTGCCACAACTACTCACCCTGTGCTCTAGAGCCCACGAGCCACAACTACTGAGCCTGAGCTCTAGAGCCAGTGAGCCACAACTACTGAGCCTGCGTGCCACAACTACCGAAGCCCATGCGCCTAGAGCCCATTCTCCACAGCAACAAAGAGAAGCCACCACAACGAGAAGCCTGCACACCGCAACGAAGAGTAGTCCCCACTCGCTGCAACTAGAGAAAGCCTGCGTGCAGCAACGAGGACCCAACACAGCCAAAAACAAACAAATACATAAATTTATAAAAAACAAAGAAATAAGTTTAAATAAATTCTCTTTCCAGTATACTTAGCACATTTGGCCACATTTTAATGGGTTTCATATTTGCACCATGAATTTCTTTTGCATTTTCCCTTCCCTGGATTTCTGTATTGCTTTTTCCATTGAGAGCTGCATAGAATACCTTCTATGCCCACCCTTGTACACCCACTTTCCACTCTTCTTTAACCTATACTCTCTGCTTGTATGCATTGAATCAACAGACTACCATGCCTGATGACTTCTAGTTGGGTTCAGCCAGTAAGGAGCCCAACAGGAGATAGGCATGTGGATAAAGAATACTGCCTGCCATTTCAATAAACGATGACTGTAGACCACCATCAAACTATCAGCCCCAGCAGCTGGTCCCCGACAGTGCACCCTGAGGGGGATTCAGGATGGAAAAAAACAGGATACTGACCCTAGATAGTTAAGGTGTATATAAAAGGAATAATTTTTATAAGACCAGACTCTTGCATCTGCCCATACATAGAAAAGCACTAAAATCATCAATTGAGATATCTGTTTTTTGTGATTAGCAGTAATCTTTTGATGTTTGACTACATGTTTTTTCAGCAAAAACTCCTATATATCCTGGCCTCTCCCTTACCTCTTTGGAACAGTTCCTCAGAGCTATCTGAGAGGTTGTCTCCCAAGCTGTTGTCCTCAGTAAGATCCCTGAATAAAATGTAACTCTCAACTTTTAGGTTGTGCATTGTTTTTTTTTTGTGTGTGGTTTTTTTTTTTTTTTTCAGTCGACAGGCAGGCGTGGGGAGAATTAAGTCAGTATATGCATTCCGCTGGATCCCTCTCTGCGAGATTGCCTCAGTCCAGCTACATACTTCTACTAAAGGTCACTTTTCCTTTTAAGGTAGCATCCTTGCAGACTCCCTACCTTTTTGATTTGGGTAAATACTAACTCCCCTTGTCCCTTAAGGCTTGGAGAGGGATGATAGTCTCACTGATTTTTGCACCCCAGTTACTGCACTCTCTTCCTCAGTTTTGTAAATGTACTCTAAATTATCCTAATCTGAGGGTGCCACTGGTTTCCTGTTGGTATCTAACTGATGCAGTGAACTCTTCCTAGTAAAAGTTTAAGTGTCAAGGGCATATCTGACTTTATCCAGTGCTGGATTGTCAAAACCACACAGACGCCTCTGATGGCATGGGCCTGGTGTTTGAATGCAGCAGATTTCATAGGGTACATTGTCTTGGTGGTGCTCTGTGCAATCTGCATGTTATGACTGAACAAAGAAAGGCTTTGTTCAATTTGAGTCTCTTCAACGTGGTGTAAAAAGCACAGATAACTACAACCAGCGATGTTGTTGGCTAGCTGAATTCGAACAGAGCTGCAGCCCTGACACTCTGTCATCTTGGCCAAGACCAAGAAGACCACAGACGAAGCCAGGACAACATGCCTAACTGGACATCAGCTGCTTGCTGCTGCACCTCGCAGCCTCTGTAACTATGGAGCTAGGTGCTTCAGAAATGAGATTAACGGGCTTCCCTGGTGGTGCAGTGGTTGAGAGTCCGCCTGCCGATGCAGGGGACATGGGTTCGTGCCCCGGTCCGGGAGGATCCCGCATGCCGCGGAGCGGCTGGGCCCGTGGGCCATGGCCGCTGAGCCTGCGCGTCCGGAGCCTGTGCTCCGCAGCGGGAGAGGCCACAGCAGTGAGAGACCCACATACCGTAAAAAAAAAATGAGATTAACATATACACACAACTATATATAAAATAGATAACCAACAAGGGTCTACTATGTAGTACAGGGAACTATACTCAAAATTTTGTACTCAAAACTATACTCAAAACCTATAAGGGAAAAGAATCTGAAAAAGAATATATATATAGTGTTTATCTATTTATTTATTTATATGTATAACTGAATCACTGTGCTGTATACCTGTAACTAACATGACATTGCAAATCAACTATACTTCAATAAAAAAAAAAAAAGATGAGAACCCGTGAGTGGTGAGGGAGGTGACTTGTTGCATGGCTGAGTTGTGCACCAGTGAGTGCTGTCACAGTTATTTTATATTTTTCTCATTTCCTGTTTAAATAGATTGGGCATATCTACCAGACTTAAGGCTGCATGCAGCCTTAGTTAAGAAGCACTGTTCTAAAGAGATTGAGATGATATTTGTGATCCAACAGGCTGTTTTTCTTTGTTGTTGTTCTGTCTTCACCCCTGGGAAATACAATTGTTAACCCAGTCAATAACCTTCCAGCAGCAGTCTTTTTTATTAGATTTGTGAATGAAGCTGGTCTTTGTTACACAGGTCTTCTCTAGTATAATTTTAATCAAGGATAAGATACTCTGAGCTAATGATGGGCTTGAGTGGGGAGTTATCTGCCTTTGTTGGGCTTCTCTGCTGTGTAAATTTGGATTCACTGCAGGAGCCCACAGCTTTCAGGTGTACTACTTGGTATCCCTGAAAAATGTATCCCTGCAGCCTTGGTATGTTTTATTCTTTTTACACTTGAGCATCTCAGTTTTCACTGCCATTTTAGGGCCCTCTGACTTAGTCTGTTTGGGCTGCTATAACAAAATACCACAGACTGGGTGGCTTATAAACAACAGAAATTTATTTCTCACAGTTCTGGAGGCTGGAAAATCCAAGATCAAGACCCCGGCAATTGGGTGTCTGGTGAGAGCCTGCTTCCTGGTTTATAGAAGGCCATCTTCTCACTGTCCTCACATGGTGGAAAGAGTGAAGGATCTCTCTGGGTTCTCTTTTTATAAGAGCACTAATCCCATTCATGAGGACTCCACCCTCATGCATTAATTACCTCCCAAAGGCCCCGCCTCCTAATTTCTTCTCATTGGGCGTTAGGACTTAACATATGAATTTTGGGGGAACACAAACATCTAGTCTATTTGTACCCTCAGACCTCATTCTTTTGGGACCACAAAGATGCTCCTTGGTACTCTGAGGGTCAAGGATACCCTCCTTCTTGAGCACGGGTGCTACCCCTGGGCAATTAAAGGGTATGATGTGGATGTTTGATGACCAAAGGGCTTTCACAGACATACACATGTACTGTTCTTTTTTGAAAAGGCAGAGCAGCTACCTCATGACACCTAATTTTACCCTGATTTGTATTTATTTACTTGTTTTCTTGCCTCTGTTTTGCTGTAGGATTGTAACCTCCTTGAGGGCTGAGAAAAAGAGTTTCTCATCTTGATAGACAAACAGTTCCCAGTATGGTTTTGGCTGTATGGTAGACACTTAGAAGCCTGTGTTAGGTCGAAGGGAAATCTGGCCTTCTCCTCGCCTGCTGGTTTGAACAGGGTCTTCTCTTCCGTGTCCTCTTGAACTGTGACAGAATTGGTGGCCTCTTAGGAATGGGAGAAAAGTGTCCATTCATTTTAGTTGGAAATGGGTTCATCTGTTCAGTTTATCTATGAAGACACATCTATATGTGGCATTAGATAATTTGGTTACCACTGTGGTTTTTAGCAAATGGCTTTGCATCAGTAGTCCAGTTGGCAAACTACTGTATATATTCAGTGCAAAGCATGTTTTCAAGAAGAATATCAACCAACTTTTCCTTCTAGTTTTGCTTTGTTGGAGGAAGTAAAAGTGGCATATTTAGCATTTAACAACTCTTCCTATTTATAGAGGGGGAGTAGTTATCAAATTTGTCAACATCATTTTCAGGGCTTTATTTTTTCTCTGCAATACGTTTAATTATTTATTTGCTTTTCTTTCCCGCATTTATATTCTGGATACTGGATTTAGTACTATGATTTGATCCAGGTATTTACTAAAATAGCTAGGTGGCTATTGAAATGCCATTCATTTGCTACCTGTTTTAAATGATCGATCATGGGAAAAAAAACTATAACTGAGGAAGAGTTAAGGAACATATGGACAATATCTTGTGGTGACCTATTCATTCTTAATATTTTCTGTGACTCAGAAGATGCAGTTTTGTCATTGTAAACAAGTGATTATGTGATATTAAAATGAAGGGACTGTAATTACTGCTGGATAAATTTGCATCTTCAGAAGAAGTAAAAAAAAAAAAATCTTAGTGTACCTTTACTTAGTAACAGTCTAGATTTTAAAATATATTAGTTCCTGTGGAATATCCAGATCATGTAAATAAGAGTATTCATTGTGTAGACCTGGAAATTTTGTTATTAAGCCATTTTTTTCCCAGGATTTTGCAAGATGTTATCTCACTAGATAGAGTGAAATGGAATATTTAATCATAGAATTATCATTTTCCCCAACAATAAGTTATCAGCATTATGGTACATTTATTATGACAGGTTTGGCAAGCATCGTAGCAGACCTGACTCTGACCATTCGTCCACTTATGGACGGGAGCCACTTTTTTTTTTTTTAAGCGGTGCGTGGGCCTCTCACTGTTGCGGCCTCTCCGTTTGCAGAGCACAGGCTCCGGACGCGCAGGCTCAGCGGCCATGGCTCACGGGCCCAGTCGCTCCACGGCATGTGGGATCTTCCTGGACCGGGGCACGAACCCATGTGCCCTACATCGGCAGGCGGACTCTCAGCCACTGCGCCACCAGGGAAGCCCTTGTCCTAGGTCTTTGAAGAGAGTCCTGGAGGTAACAGTTGGGGCTTCACCTAGAGAGGGGCTCATGTAACTTTAGAGCAGTGGTGCTAACAGGGTGCCAGGTGTATGCATCCCCACCCTCCGGTTTAAGAATTCCTGCCTGAAAGTAGAGTGCCTACTGCAGAGCTGCTGGTGAAATGACAGCTGGGAGCTGACATGTGTGCTTGTGTTTGTGTTAATGTTGGCAGGCAGGCTGGTCAGAGGCTCAGAGCATTTAAGGTTCTCTGGGATGATTTGAGGCCTGTAGCCAGAATAAAGCTCTCATTTGCTGCTGAGCTCTAAACACAATGAGCAGTTTCCTGTCATTGAACAGGGGAGAGAAAATAATGCTCAGCTACTGAGTTTTAGATGTTCTTAGATTTCAGGTCTCCTCCTTGATTTGAAACCAGATACGGTTTGGCACGTTACTTCTTGCACGCCCTTTTGTTTCCGGGCAGTGATTGACCTACTGATCATTTCCCAGTAAGTTCATGGACTTTCTGTGAGTAAGAAGTGGGGCAAACAGCTAAGAGGCTGTTTTGGGTGTGGTGTGAGGCCATGAGGCTGCATGTCCAGTCCAATAGCAACATTCCACCAGCTGGCTTGTGAGTGAGAACCACTGGACACCTAACTACTTGGTTAAACCATTTGAAGCAGATTCATTTCTTACATCTTAATAATGTATTGTTCTTTAAAGCAGGTGGCTCTCTTGGCTGGCTTTTTCCACAGGATGGTATATGCAGCTGTTTAATTTGGGTCATTTCATCAGTTGAAATGGCTCTGGAGACTTTACCATCTTAACAGATAGAGGCAGGAGTTCCAGAGCTTGGGTAGCATAACCAATAGCAGGGCAGCAAATATGGAAGAAGTATAAATGCCCTGATTGAAATCATAATCTACATAGATGATTGTTTTCTCCTCAATATGACGTCATCAGTATTCTTTACTTGGAACAGAAGTGCAGTGCCTGCTGATAAATTTTTAGTATTTGTTTTCAGCTGCACTCATCCCCACAGTGAATTTTAAAACAATTCAGTTTCCCCCAATTTCCCATCCCCTACCCGCCAGCCCTGGGCAACCACTAATTTACTTTCTGTCTCTATGGATTTGCCTATTCTGGACATTTGATATAAATGGAATTATGTATATGTAGTCCTTTGTGACTGGCTTCTTTCACTTAGCACAATGGTTCAAGCCTCATCCTTGTGTGTATATAGCATGTATCAGTACTTCATTCCGTTTTATGGCTGAATAATATTCCATTTCATGGATATACCACATTGTTTATCCATCCATCAGTTGATAGATATTTGAGTTGTTTCCACTTTTTGGCTGTTATGAATAGTGCTGCTGTGAACATTCATATATAACTTTTTGTGTAGACATATATTTTCCTTTCTCTTGGGTATATACCCAGGTGTGAAGAGACATGATTTTCTGCACTGCTTTTTTCTTCCTATCTGGGAAGGGGAAGGGGCACTTTCCTTGGTGAAGTAGGCTCAGTGTTGGAGAGAACATTGATTAGGAGGCAGGAACTGTGGGTCAGAGTTCTAGGTCTGCCCCGACTGGCTATTTGTTAGGAAATTCACTGTTTCCTCAGCTGTACAATGAGGTACTTTTTTATCAGACAATCTTTAAGGTCCCTTCCAAGTTAAGAAAAAAATTTCCTGAGTGATAATAAAAGGTTTTCAAGATAGTTTCAAGGAAACTATTTCCAGTGAGATCTAAATAGCAAACCACACCCCCGCTGAAGTCCCTAGATGCTATATTTTGTTTCCTAGTTTGAAAAAAAACTTGGACTTTAATATGTAATTAGTTAGTTAAATGTTTGTATGTTTTTCCAATAAAAACAAATAAATGCTCCTTAAAAAACTGGATGACCATGGAACCCAAATTACTTAAATTTGTATTACCCAGTGACATCTACTTTAACGTCTTGGGGTATTTCCTGTTATTTTTTTTCCACTTTAGGTTATTTTGTTGTTTACTGAGCTGTAATCACACTCGGTTCACAGTTTTCTGTTGGGGTCCTATTTTGATGGCCCTTTAGGCTTTTCTTGATTCCACTTCGATGCTTCTTACTCTGACTGAAGGGCCCTTGAAAGTGGCAGTTTCTCGATTTAAATGGTTTTCTGAAACCGTCAACAGTTTTGAGAGTGGAAAGGTGTTCCCAAAAGTGTGTTCCGGTCAGAGTAGTCAGTAGAAAGATGTCCACAGTAGATGGGGATGAGGCTGCAAAATGAGTTAAAATCAATAGTTTCATACCCCGGAGCAGCTAATCCATTTCCTCTTCTTGTACTTTGACTGATTAGATGCCATCAAAATCATGTGCTTTTTTTTTTTTCACAAATTACATTATTTGTTCAAAACGTTTCTGATTGTGGTTTCAGGTAGACCAGTTCTTCCCAGAAAACATGCTCCCAAGATCCTTTCCCTTGTTGGAAGGAAAGGTGAACTTGAGTTTCCTTTTGCCTACTTGCTGGTTTTCAAGCTCAACAACTTGAAAATTTACACTGACCTTTTCTGGTTCCTGAGAGATGGTTCTGTACAGTGAAGCAGGCCCTTCTTGCCTGGGGCGCAGAGGTCCCTTCCTTCCCCTGGACCTTTCTCAAGCTGGGCCCTGAGGCTGGAGCAGCCCCTCCCCTCTGGCACCACACACCTTCTGAGAGGGTCGGTTCCCGGGATGCCCCCGCTGCGTACTGCGGTGGAAGTTAGCTGGGCAGACACTCCCTCACTTTTTCTTTTTCCCTTTTATTTTTAACTTGTGCCATCAAACTCAACTTTCTCACGGTATTCTTTTGGTTACAGTAAATACTGTTTTGTATTTATTCAATCAGCATTATGGAGCCCTTACTATATGTCAGGCACTAGGATTTAAGAGATCAGAGTCACAGTTCTTGTTTTGTTGAAATTTAGTACTGTAATACAGACTTCTTAAAAATCTGGATAAAAAAAATCTGGCTGGAAAATGTGAAAAAAATCATAAGTGCTGGATTTTTTTTAACCTTTAAGAACCTGGTTTGAATGGATACAGAGACTTTCTGCAGAAGGTTGTGTATGACAGCCGGGTTAATTCTTATGAAATACAGCTTTTATTATCTCATGGTTCCAGCCCAAGAAAATATAATAAATCACTATTGCCTATGGAATAAAATTTATTTTCTGTGGTTTATGTGGCTCTTTAAAATCTGATAAATTGTTGCAACCTTACAACCCTTCTGTTAGGGGGTTGTGTTCCTTTCCTCCTCTGAGGTTATCACCAATGGACCATGTGTAGAAGAATATCCAGTCAAATGAGAGACAAAGGCCGATTTATTAATCTGGGTGCACCTCAGCCCCTGACTACATAGGACAGTGTGGCCTGAGCTTGGCATTGAAAGAGGAGCTTCCTATTTCCCTTGTGTACTCAGGCCCTGCAAATAAAGAGCAGGGCAAACCCAAATTTGTTAGTGAAAATAGCTTCATGAACATAAATTCTTTACGTGGAAGAATTCAGGTAATTTTCACAATAACTCTGTGAGGCAGGTGTAACAATCAGCCACATTTTTAGATGCAAAAATTGAAAGACAGAGACATTGAGCAACTTGCCTAAGGATATGTAAGTGCATAAGGGACATCAAGGGGACTTGAACCCAAGGAGTCTGGCATCAGGACCGGAAAAGTCAACCCTCAGGATCACCCGCCTCTCCATGATGACTGCTAACCTTACTCCCCTAACTGCAGGTACAACTGAGAGAGAAGGGTAACTGCCTGTTGTTCTTCAAAGCAGTGACCCCACCGTAGAGGAGACCAGCCCACTGAAATGCTGAGCAAGCAGATCAGATGGGGCATCCTTGTTTGGGAGGGGGTGAGTAGGACGTGGAGACGTGACTGGAAAGAGCAACAGAAGTGTCCACATCCCTTGGCAGTGGCAGTAATGGAGAGGTTCTAAAGGCCCCGAACTTCCCCAGGAACATCTAATAAGAGACCTCTGCCTCATTTCTGCCAGTTTCTTCACACTTACTCTTCCCGTCTTCTGCACTGTCCTTTCTGGATGCTCTAGTCCCCTGGGACTTGGCCTTGGGGAGCGACTTATTTGTATTTTGATGTCTGTGCACTGATCTCCTATAGCATTTATTGTCTTCATCTATAGTAAATATTTTCTAATAGGCCAAAATCAGGATGCATGGTCTGATACACAGGAACAACTGTCTCAAACCTGAAAAAATGAATGATGATGGTTGCCATTTTCATACAACTTATTTTAGCACTTTGACACACCTTACACTGTTATTTAGTCTTACATTGTTATTCAGTTATTTTTTGAGTGCCTAATTTGGCTCTTTAGCTAAATAGTAATGCCCTTAAGACCAGAGAGTGATATGTATGTTTGTGTGTGTGTGTGTGTGTGTGTGTGTGTGCGTGTGTGTGTATAACATACCAGCATGATACTTTCTAAAATAAGGTGGTTGATAAATATTTAGTGGATATCTTCCTCCCTCCTCCTTTCTCTTTTTCCCTCCCTCCCTCCTTTCCTTTTTTATGGCACCTGCTGTCTCTTGGGCTGTTGATATAAAGATTAGAAATGAGGATAGAAATGGTTAGGGTAACCGATAGGAACATTATAAAATTCAGGGGTAAAACTGTGTAGACTTGATAATGTTTGGAAATTTATTTTCTGGACATACCTACTGTCTATCCAGGTTCCAGCCCATCTATTTCTCCTTCCCACGTGGTCCATCCTTTGTGGTGAGTTGGCTCAGCAGAGCAGACCTTTGTGTCAGAGTCCAGGGATTTAGACTCATATGACCTGGCTAGCTTTGCCATGTGTTAAGCTTTCACAGCAGAGAATAGGAAGCAGTGTGTTTGGTTGAATGTGAGTCCATTACTGTCCTGGGCCTACAACTTAGAGCACGTGCCCTGGTGGATTGGGGATGACTGTCATGCTTCTTTAAGCCTATTTCCCTATCTGTAAAATGGGAATAAGTCATGGAGTCATGGTGAGAATTAAATGAGAAAGTACAGAAGGAATCTTAGTACAATGCCTGGCGTATGTTAAGCACTGAATAGATGTTAGCTATTCATATGCCCAGACATGAACATGCAGACATGAACATCATATGCTGCCCAGGTTAGAGAAGCTCCCCTGAGAGTGTCAGCTCCCAGAGGGTAGCTGCTTATAATGTCCAGTTATAGTTTCACGAATGGGGCCACTCAGTTGCTGGAATTGTGGTGTGAGTGTTGTTTGTCGTTTGAGTAGCTGATTATCGTGCCCGTCAGATGCAGCCTTGTGTCAACCTTGGCAAACATGGAGTAAAGATCCCTAAAGAAAATCTAAAAACAAGTTAAAAAAAAAAAACCCAAACTATTCATATCTTTTGTCCACTCTTGAGAATCTCAATCAACGGACTAACTCAATATTCAAATTAAAAATTTTATGTACCAAAATGTTATGAGGAATAATTGAAAACCTTCTAAATGTTTCAAAAATAAGCAAATAGGGCTTCCCTGGTGGCGCAGTGGTTGAGAGTCCGCCTGTCGATGCAGGAAACACTGGTTCGTACCCTGGTCCGGGAAGATCCCACATGCCGCGGAGCGGCTGGACCCGTGAGCCATGGCCGCTGAGCCTGCGCGTCCAGAGCCTGTGCTCCGCAACGGGAGAGGCCACAACAGTGAGAGGCCCGCGTAACGAAAAAAAAAAAAAAAAAAAAAAAGCAAATACATTTAAGTAAACTGTAGTATATCCTCTCTGTGCAATGCTCTACAGGCTTTTATAAATGTTTACCACATTTTAAGTAACATGGAAACATATTTAGGTTATCATGTAACTTGAAAAAAACTGGAGTAACATTGCACATGCAGCATGAGCTCAACTATATTAAACTGGCTTTTAGAAAATAGAATGTATTGAAATACATCAAAGTTTAACAGTGATTGTCTTTGGGTGATGTTGGGATTATGGATAAATTTCCCCCTCTAATTTTGCTTCTCTATATTTTCTGTATTTATATGATTAATGTGATTATTTTCATGTGCAAAAAATAAACTTTTTCAAAAGGGGTAAATAATTTACATAGGTGGTAGACAAAAGCCATGGCATTTGGCTTGTATTTTCACGATGAAAAAAAGAACCAAATGCATAAGGCATAGGCTGAATTACTTGTTATGTCTTCCTCAAAGAGAAATTAGAGTGTGGCATAAACTAAATTAAAGACACCCTGCTTTGGAGAATTTGGGAGAGGTTTAGCTTTTTGAGGAGTTTTGGAGAAGCAGCAACAATGTAAAGCCGTAGCTAATGAACATGTGCATGTGTGAATTTTCTTTTCCAGGACTGAAGTTTGGTATTCTTAGCCATTCTGATTGTGGAGATTTGAGATTGTCGTTTTCTTTTAAATGTCTGACAGCCATAAGCTTTCAGCTATCAACAGATGAGGTGACAATGTATTTTTAATATTAAAAGTCTTTTTTTGGGGAAGAGGCCCAGCAAAACCATCATTAATAGTTCACATTCAGAAAACATTTTGAGCTCCCTTCCTAATCCCGCTCCTTTGGTATTTAATAGCCAGGCATGTCCACCAGATGTGCTCCAAGTCCTTTTATTTACATAAATGTTTCCAGCAATTCATTGTACATTTTTCTGCTTATAAGTAAATGCATACCATATAGCCCTCTTTTTTACGTTGCGATGCTGTAGCATTATTTGTTTTGTTTTAAAGCAGGAAAATGTCTAATTGACCCTGAGTATTTTTCAAATCTTTACCATTCATAGGACTATTTATATTTATGTCTTTAAAGTGTATATGCTCATTATGGCTAATTTGAAAAATGCATAAAGTGTATAAATAAGAAGATAATAATTACTAAGGAGTAACTGCTGTTAACATTTTCATTTTTTTCTCCCTTTTTTTTCATTAACACTTTTTCATAAATGTTAATTCTGTATTCTCTAGCTTGCTTTTATTGACTTTCCTATAAATGTTGGTACATGTAGAACTCATTCTTTTAAACTACTTATTCATGGTTTACTATAATGTATTTAGCTATCCTTTTATTGATAGATATTTAGATTGTGGTCTTTTTCTGGCTCTTAAAACAGTATTGCAATGAACATCTTTGTATGTGCTCTTTGAGTGTTTCTTAGGAAGTAGAATTACTGGATGATGGGATTTGCTTTTACCTTTTCTTCATTTAGTACGTGTTTTCAATATATTTCTTTATCTGTTTACAAACATACATATTATAAATAAATAGATGTTACATATATTTCTTTTTCTTTTAGAGTAAATGGTTAGTTGCATTCCATCTATCGCTCTAAATCCTGCTTTTTTGACTTACTGACCTTTTCCCCTGTCAATGGAAATGTTATAGTGTAACTGAACTTTTACAAGCAGATCCTTAGATATGTGGAGATATGACTGTGAATTTGCCTTCTAGCAACCTAACTTTTAAAAACTTCAAATTTTGTCATTATCTCAAACTTTAGTAAAATTGCAAGAGTAGTGCAAAGAACTCCTGTATGTCCTTTACCCAGATTCAGTAGGTATGAATACTTTGCCCCATTTACTTTCTCTCTCTCTCTCTCTCTCCCTTTCCATAGGTGTAAATTCATAATTTTTCTTTAGCTTATTCATTTGGTTGTGGTGGTGTCTGCCAGAGTTCTTCACCAAAGTTGCTTTTTCCTGTATAATTATTAATAGTTTATGGGGAGATTCATACACGTTTATTTGAGTATCAGCAGTTATTTATTTCTTGCTGAATAGTTTTCCATTGTACTAATGTACCACATTATTATTCACCTGTTGAAGGACATTTGAGATTTTGCTAGGCATGGAGGTGCATCAGCCAGATCCCCCTTCAAAGAAAGAGTTGCTACCCAGCTGCAGGGAGTTGGTCAGCAGACAATCTCTAGCTGTCAGCTCCTTCAGAGTCTACCACAGCTGCAGAGAGCTGCCTTGTCCAAGATTACACTCTTCCTGAAGCAGCCCACATTCAGTGACTGAGTGAGGCAGTGGTATAAAGGTCCAACCATTTCAGCCTGTGGTGAGACAGCTCTGACACACAGTTTTTACTTTTTACCTCCACGGCATCCACCACTGTTACACCAGCACCCCTTTCTCAGCTAATGCCTGTGGCTGCATAGGGGATCCTGTACCACTCAATGAAGGAAAAGGGAAAAGCCCAAGCTTGGGTTGCGGATGGGTCAGCTCCAAATGGCCTTGAAAGACTGTGATGAGAAGTTCTCCCAATGGGTAGACTATCAGACTGTGCCCCTGATCATCCACTTTGTGTGGGAAGAGAAGTGGTCTGAGACTCAAACATATACAAACTTATGGGAAGTGGTGAATGTTCTGGCTGGCATCAAAGACCTGGAAGGAAAAGGATTAGAAGTTTGGGGATAGCAAGACCTGAGTAGAAGCATGTGGATGGACAAATAGGAGTGAGCCCCAAGTGCGACAATCTCTGCAGCATCCACTAGAGAGATTTAAAGACTCTGGATTCTGTTCTATTCTATTTTCCTCTGAAGAGTGTTCATTTCTTATTCTAGCAGGCAGTTTACTTGGTACTAAACAACCAAATCGACAAACTGACCAGGCCACTTTATTTCAGATAATGTGTGTCACTGGTCACCCCAGTGCTGATACAATGAGCATATGAACAAAATGACCATTGTGGCAGAGAGGGAGGCTACTCATGGGCCCAACATAATAAGTTTATTCTTACTAAGACTGATCTAGCTCTTGTTGTGCTAAATGTCCAAACTGACAGCAATGGAGATCAACACTGAGCCTTCATATGGTACCATTTTTAAGGAGATCAGCTGTCTCCTTTGTGGCAGGTTTACTACGTTTACCCTTTCATTGGAAACAGCAGTCTCTAATCTGCAATTATGTTTATCCATTTAATTTTTTCATTTCAGTTGTTATGCTTTTCATTTCTAAAATTTCCATTTGCTCCTTTTTTAGAATTCCATTTCTTTGCTGAGATTCCCCATCTGTGTTCTCTTTATAACTCTCTTTTCCTTTGTCTTTGTCTACATTTTAAATAACTGCTTTGAAGTTCTGTCTGCTAATTTCAACATCTGTGTCATATTTTCTCAGGATTATGGCCCTAGTTTTCCTGTTGTTTTTTTCCTACTGATCTTTT
Organism: Delphinapterus leucas; assembly: GCF_059928025.1. NCBI lineage: Eukaryota > Metazoa > Chordata > Mammalia > Artiodactyla > Monodontidae > Delphinapterus > Delphinapterus leucas. The sequence goes on from NC_143131.1 coordinate 65,651,191, forward strand.
AGCATATATTGGACATATTGGATAATACATTTTAAAGACTCTAGATTATGTTGTTTTCCTTTGAAGAATGTTCATTTTTATTCTAGCACGCAGCTTACTTGGCAGACTCAATTTCTAGACTCTGTCTTCCTGTGGCAGGTAGTAGCTGAAATCTTTGATCAGTCTTTTCAGTCTTGTAGCTGTTACTTTTCACAGGGTTCCTTGGAATTTTTCCTGTTATGCATAGTTCAGGGGCTAGCCTGAAAATATTCTTACAGAGTGTGATTATTAATTTAATTGCTCAGAGTGTTCCAGTTTAAATATCCCATAATTTAATTTGTCCCCTATTTTTGGACACTTATTATTGTTAGTGATGCTATAAACATTCTTAGACATAAGTCTTTGAATGTATTTTTAATGATTTCATTAGTATCAGAGAATAGTTTAAAGTCTGTGATATAAATTGCCAACCATCTCCACGAAGTTTGTAGCCATTTTTATTTCAATCAGCACATTACACTTCCTAACTCTGGATTTTGTTATTTATAAAATTGCAATTTGAAGAGATAGTCTTAATGTACTAATATGCATTTCTTTTTCATATTTTCACCTATTTGTGTCAATTTTTGTTTTGTTTGTGGGTAAATGAATATTCTGTTTCTTTTCCCACATTTCTATTAGGATATTTGGCTTTTCCTTATTGATTTAGAAAACTTCTCTATTTATTAAATAAATAAATAAAATTAATTAATTAATTAATCTTTTTATATTATCCATGAGCTATGCATTTGATCATTATTATTTGATTACCATTATTATTAGGGCTTCCATCTTTGAGGTTTGCTCAATGAATTAAAGTGCTAATAATTATTGCTGAGTAGTTAGCACTTAAAATGTAAAGAATGAAATAAGATTTCAAAGGACTCTTTCTGTCAGTTTTGTACTGTTACGAACCCAATGCTTCTGATTAAAAACCATCAGTGCAAAAAAAAAAAACCAAAAAAACAAAAAGACACATCAGTGCAACAGTGGTTCTTAGTTGATCTGATAAGTGTAACTGATGATTATCAATATAAACCAGGCACAATGTCATAAAAGACTTTACCTCTTCAAAGGCACTAATTATTTCTTTATTTAGACCTGTATTTCCTTTTACTCCCACGTTGGTAAATTGCCATGCAATAAAAACTGAGATATTGAACAGCAAAATCAGAGCGGTGGTCTAACTGTTGTTTATGTGCCTCCTCTATTGCATACCTTAATGGTAAAATTCTAGAGTATGTTACAGCTACTAAAGGATTTTGATACTGTGGTATATTAGAGGCCATCTGGTTCTGTTTTCCAAGGGCAGGAATCCCTTTCTAAACACCATTGAGATATGGTCAGCTGGCAGCAGCATCCCATCCCGTTTTTAGAACGGTCTTCCAAATCTCTCACTTTAACCTTTTATTCCTGTTTGCGCCTTCTGGAGCTACACAGGATAAATCTGAAGTTGGTCTCATTAGACATATTTCCCCTGCCCACTTTTTGGCATAACCACTGTCCTTCTTTGACAGAGCACCTCAAAAAATTTCCTTGCAGCAACAGGGGAACTCCAGCACTTACTCAAGTCTCTTTGTTGAAGAATTCTCTTCTCTGCCAAGTGGGACTAACTAACCTAGGTGTTAATAACAGCATACATTTTCACTGTACGTACTTTTACACAAATGAGATTATGGTTGGCAAATGGGAAATACGTAAAACCAATGGTTGAAATGAGAAAGTGATGAAGATGGCATGAAGTAAAAAGGTTTTGGAGGTTTCATGTGAAGTTAGAAGTTCCAGACTAGTTCAGGAGAGGCCAGGATAGAATGGACACTGGAATGGTGCTAAAGTTTAGCTGCCTTGCTGTACGAGAAGGCTGTGACATTGGTGACTGAATTCACAAGTGTGCTCAGTTGGTGGCTCTAGGCAGACATGAGTTAGATGTCTCTCTTTAAAGATAGTAAGTAAACAGGAGGACTGGGGATGGGGTGAAGCCACTCACAAAGATCAAATGTTATCGTCAATAACATCTGTCCCCTCTGGAGTGGTAATATAAGAGGAATGCACTTAAGTGAGAATGTAACAAAACATGAAGAGGAATCATTGCCTTTTCCTGTGAGTCAGGGATGATGACTTAAGCCACCATGTATCATGCTTCCTTTTTCATAAATTTCAGTATAACTGGTGATTTATGGGAGCTCAGATCCCTTGGTTGCTGAAAGTTTCTCTGTTGCAATTTTTATATGATGATCTTTCAGAGATTTGAAGTGCATCCAAATATATCAAGTTCTTTTAGCCATTCTTAAAATGAAAGGCTTTCTGACCCCTTGGCACAGTTTAATTTGACTCACTTCTCTCTGAAATTTGGAAGCCAGACACAATGTATTTTTCCTGTTGTGGTAGGAAACCACAGTAGGAGGCAGTCAAACTCTTACTCCTTAAGCTGGATTCTAAGTTCAATTCCTGTCCATTTAAATATGTTTAATAGAAGAATACATTCTGAGGCAGTTCTTAAATGCTGATATTGTAGCATAGTGTGGATTTTATGCATGTTAATACTCTGCTGTATTCATCGTTTCAAGTTTAAAGCCTGTGTGTTGGCTTCTGTTGGGACAAGTCATTTAGCAAATTCTTGCATGTTATTGAAAATTCAAAATGCAGCTCTTCTCTAAGCCTTTGGGAAAATTAGAAATCTTTTCATCATGACTGTCAAACAACCACACACACACAAAAATCCACAAGAACAAAACAACCAACAACCACCATAATAAAAACAGTATGATCTCTTCTTAATTACCAGGTACCCAGTGTGCTGGTTTATAATTTTAATACATCGTTTTTTTCCCCCATGCACTATTATCTGAGGAAAGCAGTGGGGAGAAGGCAGGAGGAACACTTGAATTACCCAGTTTTGCAGAGCTGGAATAAGTGCAGTGTCCGAGGCAGACTCGAGGTGACTGCTTTCCCGGTGAGATCTGACAGTTCTACCACCACAGGAATGACAAGACACACTTCATGCTTTTCAAGACACTTTGATGTGTGTTATTGCATTTTATCTTCACCTTGGGGTTAGTAGGAGAGGTGGCCTTGTCTTCACTTCGCCCAAGAACAAACAGCACGAGAGGAATTTGTCAGGATTCACACTCAGAATCCTGATGTCCCTCCTGCTAGCCTCGGGCACCTTCTGTGGAACCACACTGCTTGCTCAGGTGCGACATGAATCTGTGAAGTCGGCTTGTACTGAAATGAATATGCCCATGGCAAGACCTCTGAATCTCAGAGTTGAAAAGATAGTGAACCAGTGGGGAGGGAGAAAGCCTTCAGCACCTTAAGTCTTTGTTCTTAAGAAGGAACAAAGGAAGGAAGTAGGAGGAGATTTGAAGTAGTAGGAGGAAGTAGTTGGGAGATTTGACATATGTTTTAACAATAAAGAATGAGCTTTAGGGACTTCCTTGGTAGCGCAGTGGTTGGGAATCTGCCTGCCAATGCAGGGGACACAGGTTCGATCCCTGGTCCGGGAGGACCCCACATGCCACGGAGCAACTAAGCCCATGCACCACAACTACTGAGCCTGCGCTCTAGAGCCCGCGAGCCACAACTACTGAAGCCTGCATGCCTAGAGTCTGTGCTCCACAACAGGAGAGGCCACCACAATGAGAAGCCCGCACACCACCACAACTAGAGAAATCCTGCACACATCAACGAGGACCAAATAAATAAATAGATAAACCAATGAATTAAAAAAAAAAAAAAGAATGAGCTTCAGCATGTAACCATGATATGAAAAGATGGAGTCTATGAAGTAGTTGGAAAATACGGTCTCCTTTAATTTACACAGTCTTCTTTGGAGCTAAAAGTACCCATGAGATAGAGTTGTGGTCAAGAAATTATCCCACTATATAAAAACAGTGCCTGAGGCAGGAGAGTGAAATGATTTCCCTTCCAGAGACCAATGGTGCTGGGTCCAGGATATAATGCTTTAGGCTTTTCTTCTTCAGTGTGTGCCCCATCGGCTGGCACAGTGGTGACCAGGTGCAGTGGGCAGAGAAGTCCCTTGCAAGTAACATTTCAATGGCAGGAAATACAAAAGAGTAGGAATGCCAGGAGGAGGAGGGGAGGGGATGGTATCAAAAAACATGACGTATTTCCCCTTTTTTTATGCCCACCTGAATGTTATTTTCAGTCTGTCTTCTCTTATCTCTCTCTCACACACTGCCAGGTCAGTGGCAGCAAATCAGATTTAGAGCGATCTGTCTTTGCCTCTAGGGCTCAGGGGTGGGATACTTTTCTCTTACAGAGGGCCAGTCACATACTAGGAACATTAATTGAAGTTCCTGTGAATGGTAAAGCTAGTTATCAGTTTGGGTGAAGTTAAACCCCTAGGAGTGAAAATTAGTATAAGGGCACATAAAGCTCTGTTTCGTCAAATGTATCAAATGTTTAAAATGCATTTTTTCCACTCTACAAGCAGTTACAGAAAGAAGAAGAAAGGGAAGAAGGGAGAAAGAGCAGGAGGTAATGAATCATAGCAAGATTAACATGAGCACAGAGTTTGTTATTGCTTGGGAGATGCACCTAGACTGGAGAAGTGCTGTCCATGGTTTTCATCCATCTCCACATCCAGGGACACTTGGAGTCTCCCTTCTGACTGACGTGGATGGTCATAGCAAAGCATGGGGCTGCTGCAGGAGGAATGTGCTCCGGGCTGCAGAGGGCCACTTGGTAGCGTTATTCACATTCCTGGGGACTAGGAAGGCCAGACCCCAAGGCCCGGGTGGAGTTTGAGAGCTCCTCCTGGCTTTAGAGCCATGCTGTGGTCCCAGAGGCACTGCCACTCCAGGCTGCTCTGTTTTCATGATCATTAGCCCCATGTGTGTAAGTCACCAAGCTGGGAACATTTGGAAGGCATCCATCTTTTTTTTTTTAATCCCATCCAGTGTCTGACTCGCAGGGTCAGAAATGTGGCCTCTGGAGAGGAGACCGTAGCAAGTTCTGTAGGGCCTCCCATCCCTCCCAGCCAGGAGCCAAGTGTGGGAAGAGGATTCGAGGAGGATTTTCTGCCTCAAAGCCTGCAGAGAGCGTTGGTTTTAGTTCTCTTAATCTGAAACTGAAAAATGTCAACAACATATGTAATAATTTAAAAGCCTGAAGTACCATCAAAATAATAATACATATGGCACAGCAGTTTTTTTTAAAAGAGATTATTTTTCTGCCAAATACTTTAAGAAAACCCACAGTGGTTTTTAATATTCTTTTGAACAATCATTGATTTGACCAACATCATTTACTTTTTCTGGGTATATAAGTAGTATTATAAAGACCTAGACATAGTTTTGAAAATGGATACTATCTTTATCGCTGATTATATAGTTATATGTGTTTATTATAAATGACTCAATTTGAAAATGGAATGAGCATGTTTTTGTTGGCTACATAGCTTTATGTCTTTATGGTAAATGATTCAAACAATGCAGAAATGTAGAATGCGGAAGTGGTCCTATAATACCATCCTCCAGCAACCGCCACTGTTTTAGCTATAAACTTGTTAACTTGCAGAAGCCTGAGGACCAGAGTTTTAAGTGAGCTTGTGTCCTCATATTGGGTTACATTTGTTCTTTCTGCAAAAACACATAGCATAAACAGCAGCAAACCCATTATAATAAAAACCAGACAATTGAAAAACGAAAATTCCTATAAAGCATCAATAGATACCAATGGGACCCTGAACATTTAAATTTCATAGATCTGTTCATTATGTTGTCTTTCTGGCATTTTATGGTTATTGTAGGTAAGAGGTAAGACCCTTTGGTGAATCTGCCAACCTACAGTATCTGTTCTTATTGCTTGTCTAGGGGGTTGTAAAGAACATCATAATGTTCTGTTTTCTGTCTTATAAAAATATGTATTTGGTAGCTTTCGGGGTCTTTCTGAATCTTTTCTCTGGATGTCTACCTGGATGTGATTATATAGTCACGAAATTGTCATGTGTGGCTGTTTGAAGCAAAGTTATTAGGTTAACTATACCTCATGTTTCTTTACTGATGATCGTTTATTCACCAAACATTATTGAGGGATTTGTGTGTGCCCAGCACAGTGCTATGATCAAGGGTACAAAGGGACAAGTCCCGCAAGGAAGAGAGACACATGCATGGACGACTCTAAGGTGATGTGAGAACAATGTGCATGGGGTTATTGCCAGAGGAGAGAGGGACTTCTTTTTGCCAGAAGGTGCCTGGGAAAGATTCTTAGCAGAATTGATGGTTCGTGACATGAGTCATGAAAGTTCAATAAGGGTGTGTAGGTGGAGAAGGGACTGGAGATGAAGAAAGTCAAGACAGAGATGCACTGAGACGGAAGGGAATTAACATTTGTTAAGTGCCTTCTGGGTGCAGGCACTGCATGTCAGCTAATCAATCCTGTAAGGTCTCTTTCCTCTCTATCCTCTCATAGACCAGGGGAAGCTCAGTCTCGGAAAGGTTGCATGACCTGCCCAAGGTCTCAGAGTTACCACTTGGAGGAGTCAGGATTCGCACCCAGGTTTGGTGACTCTGGAGACCATACTCTGTCAGTAGCAGGAGGCTGAGGAAACAGCTTGTCTGTCTTCTTGGGGGAGTGATGGGTTGATTGGCTGGAGTGTGGTGTACTTTGTAGGAAAGAGGCAGAAATGAGGTTAAAAATGGAGAATGGGGCCAGTTGATGTGGGTGTTTGAGAATACCAGCGAGGGTTTGTAAGCGGATACGAAAGCTCAGATTTATCTTTTAGGAAGAGAACTCTGGCCACCATGTTTGGGCTGGAGGGAGCTGGATAAGACTGCGGACAGGGTTGTAGAGTTACCCTCACTGCACTTAGATGTTCAAAACCATTTTTTTCCTTAAAGTTGACCAGACTTTCTCCTTAAGACCCCTTCCCCACTTAGTAAGTGGAGGAAAGAGAACCTGCGTTAAGCTGAGAGTAGTAAATTCAGTCTGCTCCAATCATGTAAAAAGTAATGCATTCTCTCTTCTGTGCCTCACGAAGATGGTGTCTCAGTAAGTGGGGGGTCCCATGCCCTTGAGGTTGTATGTGTGTGTTTATCAGAGGTTGAGGGGCGGTCCTTGCTGGTGCCGACTGGGGTCTGGTGTTGTTCTGGCTCTGCCTTGGTCATCTGTTGCTAAAGTGTATGGCTGCTGTAACTTGCGGTCCATGCTCTCTCAGGGCAGTCAGGATCCAGGTGTCCGTTTTGCTTACACGGCCACACCTTGGCTCTTACTGGGGCTGCATAGCCCACCCCACCCCCCCGTGAGGTCTGATAGCCCCCTTCCCTCTACAGCCCTCCATGGTACCCTCAGGGACATCACACCACTTGAATACTCGGGGGGCTCTGTATAGCTAAACTCAAAACTTAGGCCCTATCTTTACCTAACCGCTGTGACACAGTTTTACTGATTTACATGATACGGTCATTACCCATGGGGTCACCACCCCACGTTGTCATGAGGGTGGGAGTGGGGCAAGAGAACATCGCGTGAGATGACATCCTCTGTTGCTCCAAAAGGAAAGTGGTATGGAAGTTCCTCGGCTTTTGGCTTTGTCATCAACCCTTCTAGGTCCTCAACCTTCTCTGAGATTTTAGGCTCAAGTGGGGAGAAGCTGTACCATATGTGTCTCTGCTGCCTTCCACCTTCTTACCCACATCCACCACTACTTCTCTTCCACATTTCTTCTTGTGTTCACAACTCACTGGGACCTCCCCTAGGTCATCCAGTCCTACTTCCAGAGAGGCCATTAACCTCCCACTTTGGGCTGTAATGGCAGCTGAGATGTAACGAAGGAGAGAGACCGGCTATAAGATAAAGCAGTCTCAGTTGTAAAGTATTTCAAAGTTGTCATATCTGTCATTTTCATCTGTGATAAAGCTGTTACAGTAATCTAGGTGAGGGATAATAAAAGCCAGAAGAGAGTCTTAGGAGGGAGCATTGGTGACACCCAATGTGGGGCTGATAAGAGGGAGAAGTTGAGGGTGGCTTTGGGGTTCCTAGCTGGGACAATTGTTGGACAAAGACGTACTTGACAGAGAAAACACAAGTGGAGAAGGAATAGCTGCGAGGGCAGCAGGTACAAGGAGGAGCATTAGGAGGTGGGAGGGAGGGAGGGAAGGTAATGAGTGAGTTCAGGTTTAGACTTGATTGAAATGCTGGCTAATGGCACAAATATGGGGGCGGGCACTGGGAGAGCATCTGCCTGGAGAAATATATTTGGGAATAGGTGAACCTATCCAGGGAGAAAAAGAAGGGAAGCTCACTGCCATTGTAGATGTTGAATTTAAAGACATAAACAAGGTCATCACTGTTTTAATTCTTCCTTGCACTTCACGATGACCCAGTACTTTGGAACTTCCCCTCCTAGTTTCCTGCAGTGGGGCAGGTCAGAGGTCACAGAGTACCATCAAGGGTGTCTGCTGATGCTTTTGATCCCCAAGGGGACCCCTAAAGCCCCAGGTCTGACACATAGATCCATGGTATACTGAGTTCATATCAGAATGAGGCCAGAATACACAAAGAAAACTTTTTGATGAATGGTTTAAGTTGAATAATTTGCAGGTACATGTAGAGGCAGTGTTTGAGTATTTGTGGTTGAGCTGAATTTGAACTCCTGGAAACGTAACCTGTACTTCTCAAAACTTTTTCCATCATTGTCACGCCTGAGACATAGTCTAACCTTTGGATGTACTCTGCTAATATAATTACCTTGCTGTCTTTTAAAGGTGGCTTTTAATTGGGTTCCCGAGCAGCAGCCTTTCAATATCAGGTTCATTAAATGTTTCCTCTTCCTGGACGGGGCATCTGGCCTTTGGCTGGTAACCAGCTGTTGCTGAAATGCCATCACTTATAGGATTGCCCTTTAAGCCACTGATCTGTTATTTTGTTGAGTTTCGACTCCTTTCCTCTCAAATTTAAATGGAGCTTTATTGAATACAGTGCTAAAGTCAATTCTTCCCATTCTTAGTGGCCTTTTCATCAGATTATTTCCCCCTAGTTCATAGCATTTAGTCCTCTGGCTGTTCGAGAGGTTTAAGAATTAAAGACAGCTTGTCATTTACGGGGCTAAAGACTGTCCTTGGGGAAGTGCGGTGGATTATCTCACAGACATGTCCTCCGTTGGCTGATGGTTTATGCACAAGTAACACGAGGTCTCTTAGCCAGTTTTTTTCCTTTTTTGTAAAAATGTGCCAAAAATTCTAGGATCTTTAAGAATTTATCTCTAGGATTATTGTCCTGAAGGTTTTTTTAATTGAAGTTATGGTTGATTTACAATATTATGTTAGTTTTGGTGTATATCATAGTGATTCAATGTTTTTTATAGACTAAAAGCTTTTGTCCTGAAGGTTTTTAATTCATTTGAAGAAAATGAGTATGTAACAGTCACATTGAATAAAGAGAAATTTGGGGGTAGGGTGGGAAGTTGGGACAACAGAAAAAACTCAGGTTTTGTCTTTGGTTTTCTGTCTCAGAGCAGCTATGTGGGGCTGGTCCTTTCTGTGCCCCAGGATGAAGTCTTGAGCAGGCCCAGTGTAATTGCTGATAATTCTCATAAAATCAAAAGTTCTCCAGTCATATTTCCTTCCCAGACAGTCTCAGTTTGGTATTAATATGTCTAGCCTCAAATAGACTGGTTTAAAGTGACAGCTTCTCCTGTCCCTAGCTCAGATTCTAGATTCACTTTTGTCAAATTCCACCCAAAGAAAACCTATTGGTAATTTTATTAGAATACATTGAAATTATAGATTAATTTACTCTTTAGAGGTGATAAACTTATTTTCTTAGGTTCGTCATTTATATTTCTTTGCTATTGCAAATGCTGTGTTTTCAAAATTGTTTCCTATTTGTTGATATTGTGTCAAAGTGCAATAAATTTTCGTGTATTGATTTTATATTCAACAATTTTGAGAGATGTTCTTATTTAATAGTTTTTCAATGAATTTTTAATGTAGACACATCATCTGTGCAAAATGACATTTCCCCCTTGTTTTCCATTTCTTTTTTCCTTTATTTTTCAATGCTGCCCTCCAGACAGAATTCGTAAATACAAGTGGTGATAATCGCCATTTTTTCTTATTTTTGATTTTAGAAGGGTTGCTTGTAATAGTTCACCAATAGCTAAAATGTTTGTAGTAAGTTTCTGCTTGATATCCTTTATCAGGTTCAGAAATTTCACTTTGGAGTTTGCAAAGAATTCTAATCGTGTGTTTGTGTAGAATTTTATCAAATACCTTTTCTGTATCTGAGATATTGTGAGTTGAATCTTACTGAGGGATGTTAAGATGCATCCTATGGTATCTTCTAGGTAGAAAGTCATTGCCAGGTGGGCTGGGAGTGTCATTACACTTTGAAATATGATTTACGTAATGCTGATGCGTTTTGTAAACAGATAGCCTTTGTAGGGAAATATCATGTTGTTATGCTGTAATGCCTGAAAAATAAAACATTACTTTGTTTGTTTTTCTTTCCAGTATTACTTTACTGTTTTTTTTGGCCACGAAGGTCAGAAACCACTAGAGCTGCGCTGTGAGGAGGAGCAGGACGGTAAAGAGTGGATGGAGGCCATTCACCAAGCCAGGTATGTGTGCAAATCCTCTATGTGACAGTGGATTGTCTGAGTCTTGCCTGGGGGTTTCACCATCAGCGGTAGTTTTGGATGAACTTGCAATTCCAAGATGGGTTTCCCCTTGGTTCCTCCTCCTTAGTCATGTGTGAGATGATTCTTTGCACTTCCTGTGGATATATTCTGGCTAAAGATTAAGGTAAACGATAAAACAATAATAATGATAATTACTGAACATAGGATTTGTGCCTCTGTGCCAGGCACTGTTCTAAGTTTTCCTGAATTAAGGAATTTGTTAAATGTTTTTTTTTTTGGCGGTACGCGGGCCTCTCACTGTTGCGGCCTCTCTCGTTGCGGAGCACAGGCTCCGGACGGGCAGGCTCAGCGGCCATGGCTCACGGGCCCAGCCGCTCCGCGGCATGTGGGGTCTTCCCGGACCGGGGCATGAACCCGTGTCCCCTGCATCGGCAGGCGGACTCTCAACCACTGTGCCACCAGGGAAGCCCTGTGCCTCAGCTTTATCCTCTGACAAATGAGGATGAAAATGTTAAATGTTTTGATTCACTTATACTCTCAACAGTCTGTGAGAGATGTATCAGAATTACCCTCTCTTTCACAGATAAGGAAACTGAGGCCTGGGAGCTTAGCTTGCTTGCCTGAGACCACACAGCTAGTGAGTGGGAGAGCTGGGATACGGACCCAGCTGAGCCTGCATTTGTAAACCTTGCCCTATGCAGCCTGGTTATCGAGAAAGGGGACGCCAACCGCCATCAGGCAAAGAGAAGAGTGTGCTTTGTCTTCCTCCTAAAAAATACCAGGAAGGTGGAAATAAGCACTCTTGGCCTCAAACGAGAATGAAGAATCCAAAAGAGATGCAGGCAGACCCCTCTTTTTTATTTTTCATATTCAATTCCAAAGTCCTGTCCATTTTTGCTTTGAATGGCTCCCAAACTTGCTGCTTTTTGCCTGTCCCTGCCCTAACCCAGGCTCTCCTCACTCCATGACTCCCTGCTCGCATCCTCAGTGTTTCAGTGGCAAAACTCAGGCTTTTTCTTTGCCAGACATGCCTCCCCCACCTTCTCCTATAAGTCTATTCACGTCTGTCTCTGACACCCACTCCCGGACACTTGCCCCCCGCAAGCCAGTGCTCACTGGCCCCCCGCTCCAAGTGGCCTCAGCGCTTGCTTTACTACATGTGGAATATTTAACAACTTAGTACAACGTAGGTTAATTTTTACATATTTCACGTGTGTGATTTCTGTTTCCTGGGCTGGACTGTATGTACCATGAGAGGAGGAGGGTGAGGACACATTCATTGCTGAATGAAGCACAGTGCTAATTATGTAGTCATTAGGAAATGTTTTCAGATCGATTATAAAGCACGTAAGGTGTCCCGAGTTTAGGGTGTTCTTTGAGCCCTGGAGACTTTTTTCCTCTCCCCTCCTATCCTCTCCCCTCTTCTTTCTTCAGCTACTGTATATTGACCACCTTGCTCTGTGGCAAGCAGCATGCTAAATGCTTTACATACTTATCTTTCTTTTTTTATTCCTCACAACTACCCAGTAGGGTATTATTAATTCCGTTTTACAGATGAGAAAACGAAGATTCATGATGCTTAAGCAGAGTGGCCAAGTCTAACACAAAGTTGTTAAATGGCAGGACTGGGATCAAACTGAGGTCTGTCTGACTCCAGAACCTTTAACCAGTGTTCTGTATTGTAACGTTCTTCATTATTATCTCTTCTTCTCTTCCATCTTTCCCTCTTCTGTTTCTTTATCTTTTCCTCTAATTCAAAGGTGAAAATGGATTAATGTCAGGTCAGGGTTGAGAGTAGGTGTTATTTGCAAAAGATTTCATTTCCTTTTCTTTCCTCCCCTGCAAAATATTTCTCTGAGATGCACAGGGTTGGCGACCAAATGCTGCTCTCCAAGGTGGGCCCCGGTGCAGCTTGCCACCATCATGATCCAGGCACACCGTTCAGCTGTCTTTACTCTCAGGGTCTCTGGCTGAGAGTTTTGCTCAGACTTAGGACTAATGCAGACTGACTCACTGTAGAAAGAAAAGTCAGGTCTTCAAAGGTGAAAGAAGTATCAAGTTGGCCACGTAGAGCCCTTGGGTCATTTCCAGACCCAATCGTTGTGACCACTTCTATTCCTTTTTACCTGGGAGTTAAAAATGAAGTAAATAATTTAAAATACGTGTATTTGCCCATTTTTTTTCTTTCCAGAAGAGCCAAGTACCACTAGTAGCCTAAATGCCTTTGTAGTTGCCAAGCAAATATTGTGGTGAACCAAATAGAGTATGAATTACTTTAAAATGGTAAAATTTCAAGTAAGGGGTTTTTTTGGTATACCAAGAAAGCTTTGTCATGTATGTGGAAGTAGGTCAGTAGCAATTTGGTGTTGACTGATCAATCCAGGGCTCACATGATCTTGTCAGGAAACAAATGTTTTAGAAACCACTTTGGTGGTTTAGGTAATTGAATGGTAAAAATTCTCTTCTCTTTTAGATTTGAAGATTTGGTTAATAATTGATCTTTTTTCTTGAGGTCCTGACTTTTGGTACATTAGAATTGCTCTTCCCTTAACTTGAGGTCCAGGACTGGGTTCTTTGATGACTTCCTTTTAATTTGACTGCCTTATACCTGAGTTCTTATATTTGACTTATTACACTGAGATGCTTCTTAAATTTTTGTTTTCTAAATCACAGAAGACAATAACTTCTTCATTTATGTTTCATTGAGTCAAGTTTTCGGTATAAACTTGCTGGTCTGTGAAATTCATCCTGACTTTGTTCATATATTAGCAGAACCAGAAAGTTAATGAAGCTCATTCAGAGAAAGGATTTGTCAACCGTTTTTGCTTGGCATTGTGCTTATTAAACAACTGGTTGGTTGACTGAACATTTTACCTTTAGAGGACAGTCTGATGGCATTACTTCGGTATTACTGCCTTTTGAGTAGAAAATGCTCAATAATTATGGGTTTATTGATCCCTCTTTTTAAGTCTGAGCTTTTGATGGACTGATGACTGTTTTAGCCTGAGACTAGTTCTTTTCTGAGCTGCAGATCCTACGTAGAAACAGGGACTGCTCAGAATCCTTCTCTTGGTCACTGCTCTTTTCCCGAGGTGTTTCTCAGTACTGGACTGGATGTTCTCTCTTTGGTGCCATGAAAATCACATTCTTGAGGCTGGCCTTTGTACCTCAGAGCCGAATTAACTTGCCCCCCTTTGCCTTCAGAGGACCTTTAAGTCATTTCCTGGCATGTCAAATTGCATGTTTTCTTCCTTAGATCTGGCCCAGGAAAACATCTTTTTGGAAATTAACATTCTCATTTTGAAGATTTCACCTGGTCTAGGAAGCTTTTTCTCCAGTTTTGCTCAAAGTTGGTGGATATTATATTTCTAGAAACTGGCACATTTAAAATATCATTTCATTGTGTATTACTGGCACTGACCGGTTCATGGGAAGCTGCTAGCAAGGCTCAGTGTTGTTTTTGTCGGGATGAGGTGAGGCCAGAGTATTTTAATAGTAATGAAGTCCGTGCTTGTTCTATAAGTGGTTTGCTGGTTGGGTATGGAACTTTGGACATTTCCAGTAGCCTGATATTTCTTTGTTCTCTTACCATATCTGTCCATCATGGTTGATTTAGTTGTAGACATTAGGACAACCAAAAACACTGACCCAGTTGATTGTGGGTCTTTAGGGCTCATTGGCTGACAAGACAATGTCCACAGCTCTTTTACCCACGTTTTGTCTTCTGGAGCCCTGATCAAACGAAGCCTCGGAAGTTAGAAGGTAGACATGGCCTGGAAGAGGATCCAGATGTACAAGAGGTACCAAGGATCTTCCCATTCTGGCCTAAGCATAAGACCTGAAGGACCTGGTCTGAGACAGTTGGGAAGAGAGGTAGGTGGAAAGTATTCCAGAGTTGTAGGGGGTAGACTTCAAAGGACCTTGTGATGCCCTGGATGTGGGCCATATTAGGCCAGGGTGGTGTCTAACATGTCTCTCAGGTCCCTAGCTTGGATGGTGTCACTCCCTGGGAGGACATGTGATGAATGAGAGCAGGTCTGTGGTGCAGGGCGATGAGCACTGGCCAGGAAGGGCTTCTGCAGGGAATTGGAGGGTATGACTGCCTGGAAGGGGCAGTGGGGAACTGTGCAATACTGATGGGTCCCCTTGCCCTTTGGTATGTTGAGTATGGGAGAATGAGTAACAGGGGCTGCTAGCGAAGTCAGGTGTGTCCTGAGGGGAGAGCTGGCTCGGGGTTTCTACCAAGACTGAGGTCAGGGGAGGGCTTGTGAAACATTGGAGTCATGGGGAATGTGGTGCCTGGTGTTGCACACCATGGGGTGTATGTTGCTTTGCTCACCTGCAGAGCTATGCCTCATGCTCTCAGTGTTTGAGATGTTTTGCCTGCTTTCCAACATTTCCAACTGAAACTCAGAGCCCTCCCTCAATGCTCTCTCCTCCCTTTGGTGTGTGCCTGTGGCAGGTGGCTCTTAGGGTTTCCTTCATGGGGAGCGTATTTGCAAGAGAGAAAGGAATCGGGCCTATGCCTCCATTCCATAAAGCTCATGTTGCATTTAGTTTGGCTAGGGCTTGACGTAGCCCTTTCCTTCACCCTGTCAGTTCTGAACTTGATGAGCAGAGAGACTTAATCCTCCAGTTAAGATTTTCAATTAAGGCTTGTCCTCTTGTCCACTAAAGAAAGCTCTAATCCAGCCTCTTGGGTCTGTTTTTATCTATAGTCCTTTTGCTTACACTTGCCTCAGGTGACCTGTTGTCCATATTCCCCCTTCTTTCCCTCTCAATCTCTTCACCCCTCCCTCCAACACACACACACACACCATGGTAATTGTCCCAAACACCTAATGCTTGTAACCTCATTCTTTTTACTTGGATAGAGGCTTAATTTAGAGCAAAGTGTATAATACAAAATCTGTCCAACACTGAGGGATACACTGTGTGTATCCTATCATCCCCATAAAATCAGTGCTTTGTAGAATGTGCATGGAAAAATCCCTCACAAATCAGAAGAGTGATTACATAGAAAAGCTGAAAACGCTTTATGTTTCATAGCAAAACCACAGGACTAGAAAATCAGAAATGGGTGGTGATGTTATAGCCCAAAGCAATCCCAAGGCCATATTTTGTATTCTTCTGGTAACAGTAAAACTACCACTATTAAAAAAGCTGAAAATGTGGACTTTGTTTTTTTGAGATATTGGATTTCTTTACTATGAACTTCTGTCAGATCTTTGCCTCCAGATTTGCCCTAGGAAAGAGACTTTGGCATTTTTTCCCTTAGAGTTTGAGCAGTACAACACAAAAGAAAAGGGGTAGTGTTTGTGGACTGTGAAAGATTTACTTGGTTGGGTGGTAGGACTTGTTTTCTAGAGAAAAGTTGGGCTTGGATTGTCTTATTTGCAGCCCTTTGTTAATACTTCTACCTGTCAGTTATCTTTCCTGTTCCTTACGGTATTTTTGCTTCAGATGCTCATCTTGTCTCCTTCCTTAACCATCAGCTTACACTGCAGTGCGACCTCGTGTCTCCACTCACAAAGCAGGCATTCTGTCCCCATGTGCACCTGGGCTCACCCACTGCAGGGGTCCGCCCCAGGGGAACATCTCTGGTTCAATGGAGAGCTCCTCCTTTAGCCTCTTCCGTCTGATTTTCTTGCTCCGTTAATTATTCCACTTCTCTCGTATAGTTCCAGTCTATTTACCCGAGCCTCCTCTCTCCCCCTGTCCCGCTCACTTTGACATTTTTCTTGTGTTCTTTGATTTTCCTTAAATCTCTCCCACCTTAAAACAAACCAAAAAACCCCTCCCTTGGCCCTGAATCCTCTTCTAGCTGCTGACCTCTCTCGAAATCAGAGCCAGGCTTCTTGGAGAAATGGTTTTGTTGTTCTTCCTCTGTATGCAGCTCCTCCTCTTTTCAGCCCTTGCCAGTGGGTTTCTGTCCCTACCCCACCGAAGCTGTGTCACCTGGGTCAACAATGACTTTCCAAAGCTTTTCTTTCCTTATATAACTTTGTAGAAAGAGAAGAGATTTGTGGGAGTGAATTAGTGTTAGAACCTCTAACACTGATGTGAAACATGAAAAATATTGATTACAGTGGAGTGGACCTATTGATGTAAGAGAATTTGAGAGCCAGAAAAATGGAGGGTAGCGATGTTAAAGCGGCTGTGAATGATGCCTGGAGGCCTGTTCTTGCTTAGATAAGGGCCCTGCTGTTCATGCTCAAACACTGCTTACATAGGAACTGCACTGCTGTCATCCTGGACTGGATTTCCCCAATTCCCAAAGACACCACGATGCCCCTGCTATGAGAAATGCCGATTCCAAAGTATTCTCAATAACATTGAGCATAATCCTGGAGCTGGTGGGAGTGTTTCTTCAGTTACCCATTGTATGACTTTCCAGCTTGGGTTTTAACTATAGTTCTCTCTCTCTGATATTCTGGATATATATGCTAATTATAATTATCTAGCATATTAGACATGTGTCTCTCATTAGCAAATATGTCTTCAATCAAAATAACTAGGATAAGGTTCTGGCCCAAGTAACAATTCCTTGCTAAGCTGATAACAGTTTTTTCCCTTCTATACAAATAATTAAGGGCTATGATTTTATACTGTGCCACTTCTCTGGACTTTTCAGGATTCTACTGGAATATTTCCTTCTCTCCTGTGTGTAGTAGTGGTGGTTTGGTTTTGGTTATAAATATTATACAAGAATATTTTACTCCCATATATGTGCCATCTGTTGATGCTCAACAGATTAGTTTGACTTCCATCATGTTGATTTATATGGCTTAATTTTATTATTCCCCTTTGCAGTGAGAAACCATTTTTTCTTGAGGGAAGTTAAACTGAATAACAAAAATAAATAAAGAAAGAAAATAAATAAATAAAATGAAACAGAAGTAATGAATAGATTAGGCAAACACTCTTAAACTTGATAAATGTTTACCTTATGTCTTTTTTTTTTAACATCTTTATTGGAGTATAATTGCTTTACAATGGTGTGTTAGTTTCTGCTTTATAACAAAGTGAATGAGTTATACATATACATATGTTCCCACATCTCCTCCCTCTTGCGTCTCCCTCCCTCCCACCCTCCCTATCCCACCCCTCCAGGCGGTCACAAAGCACCGAGCTGATCTCCCTGTGCTATGCGGCTGCTTCCCACTAGATATCTACCTTATGTTTGTTAGTGTATATATGTCCATGCCACTCTCTCGCCCTGTCACAGCTCACCCTTCCCCCTCCCCATATCCTCAAGTCCGTTCTCCAGTAGGTCTGTGTCTTTATTCCTGTCTTACCCCTAGGTTCTTCATGACATTTTTTTTTTCTTAAATTCCATATATATGTGTTAGCATACGGTATTTGTCTTTCTCTTTCTGACTTACCTCACTCTGTATGACAGACTCTAGGTCTATCCATCTCATTACAAATAGCTCAATTTCGTTTCTTTTTATGGCTGAGTAATATTCCATTGTATATATGTGCCACATCTTCTTTATCCATTCATCCGATGATGGGCACTTAGGTTGTTTCCATCTCCGGGCTGTTGTAAATAGAGCTGCAATGAACATTTTGGTACATGACTCTTTGAATTTTGGTTTTCCCAGGGTATATGCCCAGTAGTGGGATTGCTGGGTCGTATGGTAGTTCTATTTGTAGTTTTTTAAGGAACCTCCATACTGTTCTCCATAGTGGCTGAACCAATTCACATTCCCACCAGCAGTGCAGGAGTGTTCCCTTTTCTCCACACCCTCTCCAGCATTTATTGTTTCTAGATTTTTTGATGATGGCCATTCTGACTGGTGTGAGATGATATCTCATTGTAGTTTTGATTAAAAAAACTCTTAAACTTGAACATTGTCTAGTAACTGGAAAACTTAATCAGACAATACATATATTGGAAATATAGTAGAATAGAAATAGCAATGCATGAAAATTCTTACACTGAAGGGAAGCCATGCATGCGTTTTCAGTTGATTTGACACAGTCTGGAGTAGACTTTTATTTACTAGTGGGATACATAAAGAAAGCTTTAACAACCCAATCAAAAAATGGGCAGAAGACCTAAATAGACATTCCTTCAAAGAAAACATACAGATGGCCAAGAGGCATGTGAAAAGATGTTCAACATCACTAGACATTAGAGAAATGCAAATCAAAACTACAATGAGATATCACCTCACACCAGTTAAAATGGCCATCATCAAAAAATCCACAAACAGCAAATGCTGGAGAGGGTGTGGAGAGAAGGGAACCCTCCTACACTGTTGGTGGGAATGTAAACTGTCACAGCCACTACAGAGAACAGTATGGAGGTTCCTTAAAAAACTAAAAATAGAACTACCATATGATCCTTCAATCCCACTCCTGGGCATATATCCGAAGAAAAACACGGTCCAAAAGGATACATGCACCCCAATGTTCATTGCAGCACTGTTTACAATAGCCAAGACATGGAAGCAACCTAAATGTCCATCGACAGAGGAATGGATAAAGAAGATTTGGTACATATATACAATGGACTATCACTCAGCCATTAAAAAGAATGAAATAGGGCTTCCCTGGTGGCACAGTGGTTAAGAATCCACCTGCCAATGCAGGGGACACAGGTTCAAGCGCTGGTCCGGGAAGATCCCACATGCTGCGGGGGAACCAGCCAATGTGCCACAACTACTGAGCCTGCGCTCTAGAGCCCGCCAGCCACAACTACTGAGCCCGTGTGCCGCAAGTACTGAAGCCCGTGTGGCTAGAGCCTGTGCTCCACAAGAGAAGCCACCACAATGAGAAGCCCGCGCACCGCAACGAAGAGCAGCCCCCGCTCAACCGCAACTAGAGAAAGCTCACATGCAGCAGTGAAGACCCAACACAGCCAAAAATAAAAAAAATTCTTTGATTTAAAAATTTTTTTAAATTAAAAAAAAAAAGAATGAAATAATGTCATTTGCAGCAACATGGTTGGACCTAGAGATTGTCATACCGAGTGAAGTCAGACAGCGAAATATCGTATATTGCTTATATGGGGAATCTAAAAAGAAATGATTGTAATGAACTTATTTACAAAACAGAAACAGACTCACAGACTTAGAGAGCTTAATTCCCCAGCGGGGGAAGGGTGGAGGGAAGGGATAGCTAGGGAGTTTGGGACTGACATGTACACACTGCTATACTTAAAATGCATAACCAACAAGGACCTACTGTATAACACAGGGAACTCTGCTCAATATTATGTAACAACCTAAATGGGAAAAGAATTTGAAAAAAAAATAGGTACATGTATATGTATAACTGAATCACTTTGCTGTATACCTGAAATTATCAGAACGTTGTTAATCAACTGTACTCCAGTATAAAATAAAAAGCTTAAAAAAAGAGAAAGCTTTATGATTTTAAGGTGGGAGGATATCCCAGTAAGAGCAGTAAGCTATGGAGACCAAATGAAATACTTTGAATGACTTGAAAATTTTGAGAAATGAAAAGTATTTTGTGAAGAAGAATAAACCATGCAAAATAAATCACATTAGATGACTTTTTTTTCCATTTGAATGACTATTTTGTGGCAGGCCCCATGCTAGATGCTGGACTAATCTCTAATTTTTTTTCCTGGCTTATTGTGGAACTTCCAACTGGTCTCCCTTTCTCCCCTTGTACTCCACCCCTCACCTCTGTCCTTTCCTACCACAGCAGCCAGTGTGATCCTGTTAAAAGTCGAATTTGCCACACCTCTGATTAAAGCTCAGCATCTCATGCAGGGTAAAAACCTGAGACTCTATATTGGTCTACATGCATTAGAATCCTGTTCCCTCTTCTGTCTCTCACGTACTTCCCCCAGTAAACCGGCCACTTTGCCATTCCCCACACAGGCCAGACCCACTCCCACCACAGGGCTTTTGCACTCGCTCTTTCCTCTACTTGGAAGTCTCTTCCCCCAGCTGGCCACAAGGCTTACTCCTCAGGTCGTTACTCCAGTGCTGGCTTCTCAGTGAGACCCTGGTTGGAGGTCTCTTGGTTAAAGAGACCCTCTCTCACACCCTGGTTAAAATTGTAACCCCATCTCTCCCACTTTCTTTCCTACTCCTCCATTTTTTCCTTTAAGGTAACCATCACCAGGTAACATACTATATATTTTTCTTATTTATTTTATTGTCTTTTGCTCCGCAGTACAGTATATACTCCACCAGGGCACAGATTTTTTTTTTTCCTACTTTGTTTATTCCTGTATCCAGTGCTTTGAACAGTTTCTGGTTACATAACAGTCAATAAATATTGAATGAAAGAATGAATTTCGAGTCACAGAAACTTATAAAGAAGGAAATTAACATCACATAATCCCACCTCACAGAGTAAATAACTGCCATTAGGACTTGTGCGTGTGTGTGTGGGGTCCCACTTAGTATTATAGAGATGTTGGAAAAATACAGAAAAGCACTAAAGAGGTGATTAAAAATGACCCATAATTGCTCCAACCAGAGAAAACTCCTTTTTGTGTTTGGAGTATCTATCTTTCCCTCTTTCTCTCCCCTGCTTCCCAACCCCTTGTAGCTGTGATATACATAATTTTCTCTCTCTGCAAGTGAACATGTATGCATGTGCATGCACAAATCATATTTATTTTAATCTGGGGTTTTTGTTATTGTTGTTCATTTATTAGTAAGTCTTGGGTATGCTCCATTATGTTCACTATTCTTTAAAATATGATTTTAAATGGCTTGTATCATTCCATTGTGTAGACGTACTATTGCTTTTTTAATCACTTCCACATTATATACACATATATTTAGATTGTTTCCATTTTCGTATATTTATTTTAATGAATGAACATCTTGCTTCTTTGTACATTTTTTGCAAGTCTTTATTTTTCTTGGGTTAGATTATTAGAAGTGAAATTACTGTGACCAAGGATATGTATGACCTTTTTAACCTATCCTGACACATATTGTGACATTGTCTTCTGGAATGGCTCACTCCAGTGGAGAGTACCCACTTTACCGTGTCTTTACTGGCACCGAGCAGCACTGTTTTCTAAAACTCTTGATAAATTTGATAAACAATTTTTACTACATTGATTAAGTAGGATTTTTTCCTGTATTTATTAGTCATTCATATATTCTATTCTATAAAGTCCTTTTGTCTATTTCTTGACTCAGTAATTTTAGGCAGTATTATTGGCACCCTGCTATAAAGATGAAGAATTTAACACTCTTTCAATATCTCTTACCTCTCCTCCCTCTGTCCCCTCTGTTTTTGTTACTTTACTTACTTTTGGCTCTTACAATGGTTGACTTTTTATCTTAAAATAATATCATTAAACCTCTATTAATTTATCAACTTTGGGCAGCATGTATTGACTCTCTGCTATGAGGTACATAAATTAAGGCATTTAATGTGTTTTTATTGTTCTTTTCTCTTTTCTAACCCTGAGGTTTTATTACTTTCACTATTATTTATTCTCTGTTTATAAACTTTTAAACATTTACCTTCTGTTCTCTAAATTTAATTAAGCCTCTGTTGATTCTGAAAATTAAAAAACAGTGAGGGGTATTTACATCATGGTTTTACAAATATTACGTACCAGCTATCACGGCTGATGTTTGATTCCACAGAGAATGAAATATAACCATACGCAGTTGTATATTTGCTCCTTGAAGGAGCATCTTGCATGCATTTACTTCTGGTTTCTTTCTAGTGTCCTTTACTTCATCAAAGGTTTGTATTCTTGCATTCCATGTCATATTTTGCCTTTGTTTTCTGTTTTGTTTGGTTGGAAAACCTCATAATTTTTCTCCTGTAGTAAGCGTGGTCGTTACTAAACTCTTTCTATCTTGAACTGGCACTTGATTGATTGACTTGTTGCCTGGCTGTAGGAATTTAGGTTCAAAATAATCTTCCTTCAATTCTCTATTGTGATCTAGCATCCGAGGTTACTGATGAGAAGTGTATCATCTTGATACTCGCTGCTTTCTTTAGCTAACCTGTGGTTTCTCTTTGGAAGCTTTTATGCATTTTCTCTATCCTTAGAGATCTGATATTTTACTAGGGTGTGTCAGGGTGTTAAATTTTTTTCATTTATTCTCTCTGGCATTTGGATTAGCCTTTCTTTTTTTTTTAACATCTTTATTGAAGTATAATTGCTTTACAATAGTGTGTTAGTTTCTGCTTTATAACAAAGTGAATCAGTTATACATATACATATATCCCCATATCTCTTGCCTCTTGTGTCTCCCTCCCTCCCACCCTTCCTGTCCCACCCCTCTAGGTGGTCACAAAGCACTGAGCTGAGCTAGGATTAGCCTTTCTATTTAAACTGTACCCTATACAGTTTGAGGAAGTCTTCTTTGATTTCTTGATTATTTCTTCCCCATCACAGTCTCTGTTTTTGTTTTTGTTTTTTTCTTTCTGGAACTTCCATAAGATAGTTTTTAGACCTCTTGGATCTGTACTCCATGCTGCTCAGTTGTCTTTCTTATTTCTTATCTCTTTGTATTTTTGTTCAGTGTTCTTTTTCTCTGCAACCACCCAGCTTAGTTTTCAGCCATTGGTTAACACATTCATTGACCTGTAAAATTTTAATAATTGTTTTTGTTTCCAAGAACTCTTCCTGTTATCTGATTACTTCTTTTCCATGGCAGCACCTTTGTGCCTTGTGGCTCTACTATCCTTCTGTATCTCTCTGAAGATAATAAACCTCTGTTACCTGAATTAGCCTTGTTTCTCTAGTATCTTTTCTGTTTGTTCATTTCAGGCTATATTTATTAACTCTTGCTGCTTGACAATTTACTCCACAATTCCTAAAACAATAAACAATTTATTGTCCCCCACAGTGTCTGTGGGTTGGGAATCCAGGCACGAGTTAGCTGGGTGCCTCTGCCCTAAGGTCGCAAGCCAACAGTCAAGGTGTCGTCCAGGTCTGCAGTCTCATCTGAAGGCTCAGAAGGGAAAGGATCCGCTTCCAAGTTCGCTCACGTAATTGTTGGCTAGATTCACTTCCTTACCAGTTGTTGCACTGAAACCTCAGTTTCTCATCACCTGTTAGCCGGGGGCCTCTCTCAGTTTCCATCTATGTGGGCCTCTCTGTGCAGCAGCTCACAACATGGCACTGGCTTCCAGCACAAACCGGCAACACAGCAAGAGAAGGCCAGTAAGATGGAATCCAGAGTCTCCTTGTAAACTGATCTTGAAGTGCCATCCCATCACTTTTGCCATATTCTGTTCCTTAGAAGTAAGTCATTTAGGTCCAGCTCACACTCAAGAGGAAGGGGTTCCATAAGAACATGAATACCAGAAGGCAGGGACCACTAGGGGTCATCTTACATGTGCCTACTACTTTCTCTTTGGTATTGATTTTCTCAAGTGTCTAGTGATCTTTGTTTATAAATGAAGGATCTTGAGGGTTATTACAGGTAGCTGGCCCAGGTTGACATTGTGACTGTGAATGTAGGGTCCCTGCCACTTGTGTAGGCTTCCTTTTCAGGTATGTGGGCAGACAGCAGGAAGGTTGGCTGGGGACTCCCCTTTGTATGATTCTATTCCCTGTAGTGTGCATGGGTGGACCCTGTGACTTGCTATCAGCTACTAGAATATAGCAAACAGGACGGGATAGTCACTCCCTTGATTTGGTTACATTCTATGGCAAAGGAAAAGGGGTTTTGCAGATGTAATTATGGTCCTGAATCAGTTGACTTTTTTAGTTAATTAAGAAGGAGATTTTCCTGCGTGGGCCTGACTTAATCAAATGTAAGAGGGATGGAGGCCCTCCCTGAGGTCAGAGATGCTCTCCTGCTCCCCTTGAAGAAGCAAACTGCATGTGTTGTATAGCTGCAAGAAAATTACTTTTTCCAACAGCCTGAATGAACATGGGTGTGGGTTCTCTCTCATTCAGGCCTCCAGAACAGAATGCACCTGGGCTGACACCTTGATTGCAGCCTTATGAGACTCTGAGCTGAGGGTTCAGCTAAACTGACCCATGGAAACTGTGAGATAATACATATGTGTTGTTTAAACCACTAAGTTTGTGGTAATTTGTTACACAATAAAAAATTCATACAGTGTATTTCACTTCTAGGCCTTTTCAGTGCCTTTCCTTTTTTGGTTCTCTCTTCTGTCTACAGTGGATGTGTGGTGTAAAGCCAAGCTGTGTTCTCTCTGAGTCTAGCCTCCCCATGAGGAGCCTTCTTCAGGAAGGTGGCCCCCTTTCTACAGAGAGCAGGTCTTGGGCTGTGACTTGAGGGCATGTCATTCCTGCCAGTTGTGCTTTTTATTTCTTTATCTTGGAGAATGGGAAGAGGAGGAACCTAACTTCTAGATGTTGTGAAGTCACTTTTTAATGAAAGACCCTGATGATCGTTCCCTTGCCCCCTCCCGTCCTTTGTATTTGTTGATTCTGGCTTGGAGCATCTCTGGCCATTCTTGGTGGGAACCATGCTTTTGCAAGGGGTCTGCATGTGTGGTTTCCTTGCTCTACTTTTCCCACCACGTTGATTCTACTTGGTTTTTCTCTTTATGGAATTTCATAAAACTTATGGTCTGTTGACAGCATATTTTCCTGTTTTATAATGCTGTTATGGTTTCATTCTTTAAACAGAAAACAATTTTCCTAGCATTTCAGTGGGATCTTGGAAGTGAAGGGAGGCAGATATCGGTGATGAGTCTGCATGAATTCAGCTGCACATCCTGGTCTGGACTTTTTCTTTTTATAGGAGAAAATAAAATACTCGTTTGCTCCCTAACACTGATCTAACATATTTGTAAGAAATTTGGCATGTTTCTAATAAAATTGATGAGAAAGGGCAGAATTTTCATTATATTAACTAATTTTCTCATGCTCTGTTATTACTTTCTCCTTTGAAAGTACCCCAAAGCATATTTCTGTGAAGACTGTGCCCTTTTTTTCTTCTTTCCCCCTCTTCCCACTTACACTTACACAGCCTTTCTTTCTACTCTCTTAGGGTAATTTCTTAGAACAAGTGAATTAAAAATATTGCTGACACTATGTATTTTTTTTCTAACACTAATGGCACATGTGATGTAAGTGCTGAGAATGTGAGATAATTGAACTAAAATTGTGATTTTGGAACTGTCTTAAGACTCTTTTAGTTCCAAGTAACACAAAGATATTTCAAACTAGTTTAGGTTAAAAAGAGAAATTATTAGGTGGAAACTGCAATAGTATCTCACCAAACCCAAGGGGAAAATTATATTCAGATATCATGAGGGTCTGGAACCAAAAACTAGAAGCCAACAGGAACCCAGGAAGTTATTACCTTTCTATCTCTCTTGTCTCTGTTTTTCTGAACATCTGCTTATTCTTTTCTCTCTCAGCAGACTTACTTTGCTTTGGCATGGGTGTGGCCAAATATAGCTAACCAACAGTAGTAACCTCAGCTTCCAAGTTCATATCATCTCAGTTCAAGCAAGTAAGTCAGAGGCACAATCCGAGATTCCAAGGAGAAAGAGTCCAGTTTGTTTAGCTTGGGCCAGTTATCTTTTTTTAGACCAGTGAAGTGTGGTCATGAGGGCAGATTTTGTGTTATAAACATGGCTGCCACAGCCCAAGTTCTCAAAGAAGAGGTAAGTGGGTAGAAGATATCTCAAGTGGGCAGATATCTCAAAACATGTCTGTTGTAATATTCTTCTTTATATCCAGTGTGCTGTTTCTCATTAGAGAGACAGTTTAGCTTGTGGTTAAGAACATGGGCTTAGGGTCAGACAGACCTCGAATTGAATCCCAGCCCTACCACGTACTAGCTGTGTGACCTCTGTGAGGGTCAGATTCTTTCTCTGTACAATTGGGGTGGTAAAGCCTATCTCTTGGAGTTGCTGGGAGAATGAGAATATATGTGGTACATCCTACACAATAGATAGTTATTATTATTTATTACTATTATCATAGCATTTGGGAAAGATTATGTGAATGGAGGAACATACATTTTGCTACCCTGAATAGTGCAAGAAGATCTGGAAGCAAAAATCTAGGTGCCACAGAGATCAATAGAAAACTCTGAGAGAGAACTTTGACTTTTTCACACTTGGCCAAAGAAGTATACACAAGTTAGGCTGATGATTTTAGGGCCCAGTAATCTACACTTATTTTTAGAATGAAATTTTTGCCTCTGTTGGTTTTGGAAAGAGAGAAGTCAATGGTCTCATACTTCTAAAGAGAGCCAGGCTGGGCTGGTGGTCACTGGTACAGTCCTCATCGTTCTTCCCAGCCAGTGCCTGTTCTGACGGTCCTTGCATTCATTCTGCTCGGTAGCAGGTCTGTTCTGATTGGCTAGTGCCTTACCCAGTAAAAGAGTTTCAATATGTGCCATCAATTCAAAGACTTCAGTTTTTGTTAAAGGAGATCCACTATTTTCTTTATGAAACAATAGATTTTCTTTGCATCTTTCTCACTTATATGACAAAGTTGTGGGTCACAGCCATCGTTAAATGAACTCTTCTAGAGGTTATATAAGATAATGATGATTCAAATTCTATATAGCTAAAGGGTACCAAATGTAAGCCAAACATTAATGTTTACATAAAGTAGAGATGGCTAACAAACTATGTTTATGGCTTCTTTTTAAATAAATGTAATATATGCTGTTCTGTGTGAAACTGTAGTAGAACAATATCTCAGTAACTAACTGTAATTTTCTCTTAAGTTATGCAGACATTTTGATTGAGAGGGAAGTGTTAATGCAGAAGTACATTCATCTAGTTCAGATCGTAGAGACAGAAAAAATTGCAGCTAACCAACTCCGACATCAACTTGAAGATCAAGATACAGAAATCGAAAGGCTTAAATCAGAGGTATTTCCCAGTTGATAGATTCCTCCTCATTGTTTCATGTTTCTTGTCATCTCCTCATGATTACTTAAGCCCTATCAGGGCAAAATTTTGATCCCAAGTTTAGTTCCTCTGCCATCAACACATGCATGAGAAGTGAATGTATTGTCTACATTAGGATGAGGTAAATACGCTACAGTAAAATATCAGGATAAAGTGCTACTTTTAAATTATTTGTGCTCCTGATGGCCTTCATTTGCTTGACTATTCAAGAATTGACTGTAATATTTAACTGTTTTTTGGATTGACTCATGGTAATGATAATTGTGAGTCTGTCATGGATTCAATTAAAGTCCAAATGACAACTAAGGCAGGTCCAAACGTGAATTCAGAAAGTCTTGACTTTTTCTCAAGCTCAGGAGTCCAACCTTCTCCCCTCTAGAATTTTGAAAAACTCGTTAAAGTATAAGACATAATTCTAGGGTGCATTTTTTTCCGGAAGTTGGAATTCACTTCCAGCCCCGCTCCAAGTTTAAACTCCTCAGGCTCTGCACCCCCAGGTAGTGAGACTGACTCCATTGAGAGCAGAAGGTGGTCGTGGAGCCAGCAGCCATGGTGGTGTGTCTGGGTCCTCCATTGTCTCCGTCTGTATACAGAAACCTGAGTATACCTTCCCTTGTTGTCCTGTCATTCCCTGTGGGAAGTGATCAATATCTGAAGAATTGAAGAGGAATGTAGCAAGTGTGGTTTTTCTACTCTTTTTGACCAGTGGTGCAGTAGTGTCTTCTTAGCTCCAAAGAAAAGAATAGGACAGAATGAAACCTACTACTACTAACTGTATCCTTGTTGACAGAAACAATGCAGCTCCTCAGCCTTGGTAACTTCTTGTCATTTTTCTGTCATTCAACATTTTCTTCTCCATTTCCTCACGTCTTCTTCTAAGACACACTGTGCAAATCCTGGGAGGGTTTTCACCTCCTGCCGCCTGTGTACATCACCTCCAGCAGATAGCGCATGGGTATAAGCTGATTCCTACTGGGATATGATTGCCTCTCTGATGATGATAAGTTGCAGACTGTTCACCGTATCATTAGTGCTGTTAACTTCCCGATCCAACCCTGAAATCTGAGATAGCGAAAACAGCAACAGAAAACTTAACAAACCTGCATCTTAAAAGACTGTATCAGGCACTGTAATTTAAAACAAAATTATTGTGTTCTGTCTTTGCCACAGTTAGCTGGAGGAGATGCTTGTCTGCTAAGTGAAAGAGGTTGGCATTTACTCCATGAGAGGAACTCAGCACCAAGCGATGTTCCCCAATATTTATTTGTGTGTGCTTCTCGGTCTTCACTCTGTTCTAGTTTAGTCTGAATATATATTGCAGCTACAAACTGTCAGTAGCAGGTATGTCTTGTGTGGTAGATTGACAGGAACCATAACTTACTTCCTACTCCTTTTATTTTCCCACTTCCCTGCTGGGGCAAAATGTAAAGACAGGGCAGAGGGGGCAGTTATAACCCCAGTGTTTTAAGTGTTTGCTTGTTAGTAAATCTGAGTAGGTCCTTAAGTTTGCAAGAGCCTGCAATTGAGTGATAGTCCAGGGAATTTCATTACTAAGTGTAGTTCAGAGGCTACCTGGTTTTGAGTCCCCCTTCGTAGGTCACAGAACTGAGCTGGCTCTTTAAAGAGATCCCAAGTTGTTTCAGTTCTTTTTGCCTTTTGGTCTTTTCTTGGCTGGCTTGGACCAACCCCTGGGCTCTGAAGTTCCTTTTGCAGTTACCATTTTCCCAAGGAGATCTGTGAGTGCTATACTGTGTGTACTTGGAAGGCCACAGGCTGATTATAGGAAGCAAGAGCTTTGAGCTGAGTGTCACTGCATTTGGAGATCACAGGGCATTACAGGAAGCTGCGTTTGGTGAGATGATTGACATGTCACTGAGATGCTGAGAAGACCTTGGTCTGGTCATCACTGACAGTCAGGGCCCAGTTTTGGACTAACACTTCTCTAAACCAGATCCCAGTTCACACTTTCCACAGTCACTTCTTGTAAGCACTTTTGTTAGTAGCATAGCGAAACAAGCTTGAGGTGAAGTTCAGGCTTCCCCTGCCTCAGCACCGAAGGAAGATAAGGTGCATAAAAAGTGAACATTTCCTGAGAATAAGCTACCTTGTAGGCATAACTTCCTATGATTTATGACTATAGTCTAGTATTTCCTAAATCATGAAATGGACCAATTTTGTGTTATAGATTATCGCTCTTAATAAAACCAAGGAACGAATGCGACCTTACCAAAGCAATCAAGAAGATGAGGATCCAGACATCAAGAAGATTAAAAAGGTAGGATGCTGGGGGTTTCCAGCTTTGGGAGAGCATGGTGACCAGTGGTCTTTCTGTAGTGATGTCTTTGCCACCCTGACTGTGAGCTGGGAACAATCTTGGTATTTCTCTTCCGATGGCTCCCAGACTTGCCCTTCAGAGTGATCACACATGGTTACTTCTCTGGAAAAGTTTCAACCTGAGATTTCTTTCCAGTTCTGGGAATCCACTTGTAGATTCTGTGAGAAGGATGCCAAAGCCAGACATGAAGCCAGACAGTAGTGTTCTCCAGTTGGGTTATTTAAGTGCCGCTGAACCTTCTGATTTTGTGCTGCTTTTATAATTGGGGGGAGTAGTTTTTAAATTGCATTTCAAAAACATTTCTTTTAGCTTTAGTCTTCAGTGCTTATTTAGAGAATTTTTTGTTTTGTTTTGTTTTGAACGTGTGAGGAGATTGAATCAATACATCTGCTCAGGTTTCTGGTTTATTGTTGTTTCTTTCTTGTTTAACATCCACATAATCAGCAGCTCTTTTCACCTTATTGTCATTTACAACTGTACAACTTTTGCAATTAACCAGACCCTGGCACTCACTCTAGTCTACTTTGATTTATGTTGTCTTGATTTTGAGTTCCATAATCTTAATTGTCCTGGATAAAAGCACTTACTCAGCTTTAACATTATGTGAAAAGCTTCACAGTTAAAGAACCTTATTTCTTCTAAATTTTTTCTTATTCCTATTTTCTCATGCTAAGTAATTATTCCCCTTCAGTTGCAATAAAGCTTTAAATATTGCTCAGAATTTGAAATAGAAATGCTCCTTAGGGCTAAGTTGCACTGTTTTCAGTTTTCAAGAAATAACAAAGTAAAATAACAATATTCCTCTCTTAGAATTTAAAAATTTTTAAATTGAATTTGCTTTATTTTATTGTTACAAGATGAATGCTTATGCAGCTGCATATAAACAAAGGTATCAGTAAAATAACAATTGTAGTAAAGTCCTGTTGTAGAAACTGATAGTAAGTAAGCCAGCTTTTGCTCAGCAGGTAATAAATGCCCAAGTAAATAGAAAGATTTTATTTAACACAAAACTCAGTTAAGTTGATTTTTGAAAATACTTCTGTTAAATGGAGGAATAGTGATAAAATACACAATTTTTATAGTTTCTATCTTCCTGTTTCTTAATAGAAATAATTTTTTTTAAACCTCATTTTTGAACTTGTTAAATAGGTTTTGAATTTAACTCCATGGTCCATTGTGTCCCCAGTCAAACTAATGTCTGTGTGGAAAGGGATGTTTACAAATGAATTAGTTCCTCTATTCTGATGTTGATAAATATCAACATAATTTTTTAACTTCAGGAGACCGAAAATTGAAATTGGTTCACAGAAATTTCCCATTAGATTTCTCCAAATAATATGCATATAATTTCCTCCACATAATTCTACTAAGATGTGTTTAATTTTTATTGTTTGAGGTATGGCAACTGTATGAATGCCTGTTATACAAATTGATAGTATGCTGACATCAGTTGGTAAATGAGAGAATTTTAAATATTGCAAAAGAAGAATAGTTGTTTAAGTGCATGATAATTTAGACCATATGGGTGAAATAGTGTGAAAAAATAAAAAGTATAAGAATGTGTTGAAAAGAAAACAATGATACTAAAAAATATATTTGGTAGTAATTTAATGCTTTTAATTATATATGAATTTGCAACCTGCTTTGTTGCTGAATCTGCCACTTAGATATAACAAATCCTAATAAATTATCATATAATTTTTTTAATATTTAGAAAGGACTTCAGATATTTTGGTCAGTTATTTTATAGATAAGGAAATGGAGCCCAGAGTTCGAGTTCACCCAGCAGGTTAGTAGCAGAGCCTTTGGGTTAAGGATTATGACATATACCTATCTGCTTAGCACCCAGCATTTACTTGGGCATTTAAAAGACACTCAGTAAATGTTCGTTAGCTGAAATGCAAAGGCCAGTGCACTTTGTCCAGTTTGCCTGTTATTTTTCAAATCATATCTAGGGAATTCAGATCAATTTTAGAGCCTTTCATGTTCCTACAAAATTGATCTTTCATGTTCCTACAAAATTGATCTTAAGCCTTATTTCTTGTTTTTGTTTTGTTTTTGTTTTTCCACAAAATAACACCATTGTAAATTGTTAACATGTGTTTTGCCCATGTGGCTGGAAAAGAGAGTCCTTATAGTTAACAAAAAGCAGATATAGGAAGGCCAAGTCATTCCTGTGTGACTAACCACACAGGAAAGCTGCAACTAGACTTGGCCTTCAGGTTTATTCATCTGTAAAAAGAAGGGGTCTTATGCACTGATCTCTAACACACACACACACATATATATATATATGTGTGTGTGTGTGTGTGTGTGTGTGTGTGTGTTTTCTGCGGTACACGGGCCTCTCACTGTTGTGGCCTCTCCCCCGTTGTGGAGCACAGGCTCCAGACACGCAGGCTCAGCGGCCATCGCTCACGGGCCCAGCTGCTCTGTGGCACGTGGGATCTTCCCGGACCGGGGCACGAACCCGTGTCCCCTGCATCGGCAGGCGGACTCTCAACCACTGCGCCACCAGGGAAGCACTCTAACACTTATTTTTTAAGCTTAATTTAAAAAAAAACTCAGCCATAACCAAAAATCAAACCCGATTTAAGAATAAGCAAAGGATTTGAATAGACATTTCTCTAAAGATGATAGACATTTCTCTCAAAGGTGATTCTTTAGAGAAATCACTAACACATGAAAAGATGACGAGCATCACTAAGCATCAGAGAAATACAAATCAAAAATACAGTGCAATATCACCTCACACCCACTTGGATGGCTACTATCAAAAAAATCTCCCAAAATAACAAGTACTGATGAAGATACAGAGAAATTGGAATCCTTTTGCACTGTCGGTGAGATTGTAAAGTGGTTCAGCTGCTATGGAAAACAGTATGGTGGTTTCTCAAAAAATTAAAAATAAAACTGCCATATGATCCAGCAATCCCATTTCTGGGTATATATCCAAGAGAATCGAAAGCAGGATCTTGAAGAGATATTTGCACTCCTGTGTTTATTGCAGCGCTATTCACAATAGCCAAGAAGTGGAAGCAACCCAAATGTTCATCAACAGATAAATGGATAAACAAAATGTTGTACATATATACTACGGAATATTATTCAGCCTTAAAAAGGAAGGAAATCCTGACGCATGCTACAACGTGGATGAACCTTAAGGACATTATGCTAAGTGAAATAAGCCAGCCACAAAAAGACAGATACTGTATGATTCCACTTATATGAGTACCTAAAGTAATTAAATTCATAAAAACGGAAAGTAGAATGGTGGTTGCCAGGGGCTGAAGGAAGGGGGAAATGGAGAGTTGTTGTTTAATTAGTTATAGAGCTTGAGTTTTGCAAGATGAAAATGTTCCAGAGATCTGTTTCTACAACAATGTGAATATACATACCACTACTGACCTATACATTTAAAAATTATTAAGATAGTAAACTTTATGTGTGTTATTTTTACCACAATTAAAAAAATTTTTAATATCTGGTTTTATGTTGTTAAAGAGTAAACCTCTAGTTTATTCCTTTCTTGAAATGTTAACAACTAAATATGTGATATTACTAATTTCTGATGTCCTTAGAGGCAGACTTAAACAGCTTAAACAGTGGAAGAAACTTGTGAAGCTGAGAAAAATATTATTTTAAAATCATCTTTTTTCTGTATCTGGTCCAAAGCCTGACATTATTTATTCTGGTGGTGGGCTCACCAGTGCACCAATGCAAGAGCAGGGTGCGTGTGGCACAGGGTGGACACCCCACTGACTGGCTTAAGAAAGCCGTCTCACACTGCCCTGAGATTCTTGTTTTGTTTTTTGTTTTGTTGTTGTTGTTCTGTAGGTTCAGAGCTTCATGCGAGGATGGTTATGTAGAAGGAAATGGAAGACCATTGTGCAGGATTACATTTGTTCCCCTCATGCTGAAAGTATGAGGAAGAGAAACCAGATTGTGTTCACCATGGTTGAGGCCGAGTCGGAGTATGTTCACCAGCTCTACATCCTGGTCAACGGCTTCCTGCGGCCCCTGCGCATGGCGGCCAGCTCCAAGAAGCCCCCCATCAGCCACGATGATGTCAGCAGTATTTTTCTCAACAGGTTTGTCTTGGCACAAATTAAAGAGCTGTGTGAAAAACCTACTTGTGTTTCTTAAAAGAATTTTTACTTTACTTACTTAAAAGAAGAGTTATAAATTCACCTTTATGAGCTTATGATATTGAAAATAAGAAAGCTATCATTGGCATTTCATTATTACCCCCAATTTTCATATCTTTTTTTTTTTTCTTTTTTTTTGCGGTACGCCGGCCTCTCACTGTTGTGGCCTCTCCCGTCGTGGGGCACAGGCTCCAGACGCGCAGGCTCAGCAGCCATGGCTCACGGGCCCAGCCGCTCCGCGGCATGTGGGATCTTCCCGGACCAGGGCACGAACCCGTGTCCCCTGCATTGGCAGGCGGACCCTCAACCACTGCGCCACCAGGGAAGCCCCCCAGTTTTCATATCTTTATCTTGAATCTTGGCATCTAGTTTTCTCTTTTTCTTCTCTATTTGACGTATGTTTTCTTGTTATTGAGTTGTGTGCTGGGGAAGATTCTCTCCTTCATAAACTGAGGGAAATGGAGTGATTAACGGGTCTTTACATGTAATCTATACAGAAGTACTTTAGGAAGAACAAAAACTGACACAGGGCCTGAGAATCTCTAGGAAATTTATTTGCTCAGTAAATATTTATAGTGCCTTTACTGCTGAGGATTCATCAGGGAACAAAGCAGAAAGTCCCTGTCTTCATGGAACTTAAATTTTGATGTGGGAATATAGACAATGGATAGTGAATAAGTGTAAGATGCAGTATTTTATATGGTGATGAGTGCTGTGGAAGAAATAAAGAAGGAAAGGGGAGAAGGGAGGAAAGGGACTGCTTGGATATTTTACTTAAAATTTTAGTTATTTATTTGTTTTTGAGTATATCATACATTTACATGGTTCAAAAAATTATTTAACAACGTGAAAACATCAAACAGCAGTTAGAAGTCTCACTCTTAACTCTGTCTCTGCCCACCCCATTTTCCTCACTTGCTATCTGTAACTGTTTTCATTAGTTTTGTTTATATCCTTTCAGTGTTTCTTGATGTAGATCAATCAAACATGAATACACAGTCTTGTTTCCCCCCTTCTTACACAAAAGGCAAGTACTTTAATATATACCTGCTTTTTTCACTTAACATATCCTGGACATCTTTCCATACTGCTATCTAAAGAGCATTCTATTTTTTAAAAAAATTACTACATGCTATTACATTATGTGAATGTCCCATAGTTTCTCTAGCCAATCTTTAGGAAGGTCTCAAAGATAAGTTGACATTTGAGCAGAGATTGCGGTTGGTGCTAGCCATGTGGCTACCTGGGGAAGAGTGATGCAAATAGAGGAGACCACCTGTGCAGAGGGCCTGAGGCTGGAGCACGCCAGCCTTGCTTGTTTGAGGAACTGGCAAGGTCAGTGTTGGGTGAAGGGGCATGTCAGAGAGATAACAGTAGGACATTGTAAAGATGTTTGCTTTTACTCTAAATGAGATGGGGAGAGATTGGCGGGGTTTTGAGGAGAAAAGTAGTGTGATATGACTTATGTTTTAAAAGTTCACTCTGGGTTCTCTGTTGAGAATAGACTATAGGGAGATCAGTTTCATGGCTATTTCAATAAACCAGGTGAGAGATGACTGTAGCAGGGAGACCTGTTAGGTGGCTATTGCAATAGTCTAAGCAAGAGATGATTGTAATGGAAGTAGTGATAAGTGATTGAATTCTGGGTATATTTTTAATGTAGAGCCAATAAGATTTGTTGGTGAGTTTGATGTGGATTTTGCAGAAAAGTCCGAGGATTTTGACCTGAACAACTAGAAGGATGGAGTTGCTATTTATTAAGTGGGGAAGATTGACATAAGAACAGGTTTAGTGGAAAAGATGCAGAGTTTTTATCTTGACCTGTCAAGTCTGAGATGCTGTTAGCCATTCCAGATGTAGAAATCAAGTGAGCAGGATTGGCTATTAGTCTGGATTTCAGGGCTGGAGGTATAAATTTGGGAGTCTACTAGCATATGGATAGTATTGAAAGCTGTTAGTCTGAATGAGATTACCAAGGAAGTAAGCACAAATGAACGAGAGAAGAGGACCAAGGAATGAGCCCTGGGACATGCCAACATTTAGAGGTTAGGAATATGAAGAGCCATCAAACGAGAATGAAGAGGATCAGCTAGGGTTGTAGGATGCAAACCAGGAGATGGGCTGTCCTGGAAGCCAAGGCAAGAGGGAATGAGCAACTGTGTTAAAAAGGTCAAATAAAATAAGAACTGAGAACTGACTGCGGGGTTAACAACTTGGAGCATATTGGTAACTTTAATGGGGGACCAAAGCCTGATTAGGTGATAATAGGGGAATTGGAATTGGAGAGAATTGGTAGAGAGAACTCTTTCAAGGAGGGTTGCTGTAAAGAGGATCAGAGAAACAGGGTAATACCTGGAAGTAAATGTAAAAATATAAAGGTGTGTGTGTGTGTGTGTGTGTGTGTGTGTGTGTGTTTAGATGGGATAAAGATGACACCAATAATGAGGGGGGGAATGATGTAGGAAAGAGAGGGCAGAATTGCTGGAGCAGTAAACTTGCATAGGCAGAAGTGGATAGAATGTGGTGAATAAGTCAAGAGATTGGAATTAGGTAGACAGGGAAGGAATAGTACTGGACACATATGCAGGTAGGAAGCAAGGACATCGGGTAACAGTGCTGCTGGAAGGGAAGTGTTAGGGTCAGGGAAGAGAGGAAAAAGTGTAAAATAGTGATCAACGAGCAAAAAACTGAATGGATGGGATGAGGGAAGTGTAATATAACTGCTAGGTAGCGCTAAAAGCCCATATTAGGCTCATGGTTATGACTTTACAGTGAGTAGCTGTATATTCTTTAGCCACTTTCAGTTGCATGGGTGCAGGTGCAGAGTGGGTGAAGGGTTGGGTTTAACTGGTACTGGTATTGTGCAAGATTACTATGATGAAGTGAGAAAAGAAGAAGGGAGTTGAAGGTGTATGCAAGGAAGGGATTATAACATTGAGCCATGGAATCTAAACTGTTCCAAGAAGGAAATGATGTGAAGGGGTTTTGGTCAGCGATAAGGTGGCAGGATCAATGGATTCAGGTCCTGGTGGTGGGAAGGGATTTTGGGAGTCAGGTTTCCAAAGGCAATGAACTCAAAGATAAGGAGATGGTCGTAGAATAGTGTGCCTGAAACTGAGATAGGGAAGGGGATGCAGTTATTGACAATGACAAGGTCTAGAGTA
This sequence comes from Delphinapterus leucas, assembly GCF_059928025.1. NCBI lineage: Eukaryota > Metazoa > Chordata > Mammalia > Artiodactyla > Monodontidae > Delphinapterus > Delphinapterus leucas. The sequence continues at coordinate 65,688,286 of NC_143131.1, forward strand.
CGATTAAGGTAGTGTTGACTGAGGTCAATGGAAGACAAGATCCTCAGAGGAAGAAGTTCAAAGACCCGAGAGAGGCTACGTCATTGGAATGTTGTTTGTGTGCATATTATAGTCACCAAAAACTATGACAAGAGTAGTGTTGGCGAAAGGACTGACAGTGATCGGGGAGCTAAGAGCTCAAGGAGTTAAAAGAGTGGCTGGGGGTCTGTAGAAGACTGGAAAATGGAAGGATGATGGGCAGTAGTCTCATAGCATAAGATTAAAATCTAAGCTTTTCTGTTGCGAGGTTTCCCCACGTTGGGCGGCAGTGGCTCCACTCAAGTGTGTGAGATGTCCTAAGAGAATAAGGGATAGCTCTTAATCCTCAGGCTATACAGGTAGCATTTTGATGATACTTCAGTCTCCTAAGTATGCAGTTTTAACATTTCTAATGGCAATGGACAGAATTGTGAATGTACTCTGAAAGCGATGCCATCAAAGCCTGTACCACATTGGTCTTAGGCTGCCTCTAGGGATGTTTCCACTGGATTTCCTATCTGCAATGTGGAAGGCCAGGTCTGTCATATTGTTTAAACTCTGAATCAAGATACTGTGCCTCGGGCTTCCCTGGTGGCGCAGTGGTTGAGAGTCTGACTGCCGATGTAGAGGACACGGGTTCATGCCCCAGTCCGGGAAGATCCCACATGCCGCAGAGCAGCTGGGCCCGTGAGCCATGGCTGCTGAGCCTGCGCGTCCGGAGCCCGTGCTCCGCAACGGGAGAGGCCACAACAGTGAGAGGCCTGCGTACCAATAAAAAAAAAAAAAAAAAAAAAAGATACTGTGCGTCTTTTTGGAAAGCTATAAGCTCTTCTTACAGATTAGCAATTATTTACTATACTTGGTCCCAGATGGAGATTTGAAGAGTTATGTTTTTAGAGGTGAGGCTTATCAGATGTTTGTTGTCATTTCTGTTGTTTAACTACATTCTCTTTCCTTGCCTCTGAAGTCAAAGCCCTAGGCAGATCAATTATTTTGAATTTCAACACAGAGTTTATACTTAAAAAATGTAATGCCTTCCATGTCTTACCAAGTGCATCTATGGGTGGAACTGAATTTACATCTAGAACCCTATCTGCAAGGGAGCCTGGGAAATGTAGTTTCACCTCTCTATCCTCTCCACCTAGAAGGGGGATGGAATGGAGGTTGAAAGACTAATCTACAGTATCTACCAAACTAGATTTGGTTGAAATCATTAAACAACAAACACTGCTTAGTTAAAATTTCTATCTAAGAAAAACAAATCACAGTCTTCAAGCAGTGTCTATTGTGTTTCATGGACCATTTGGAAATAGTAGGGACTTCCCATTGGTTTCTTGTAGTGGAATTGGACTTACAACAAACCAGAGTATTTCACTGACATGAATAATCCTGTATTTGATTGTGCTGATGTGGTAGTTTAGAAAAGCCTTCAAAGGCTCATTCCAGTAGGAATGAGGAGAAAGCAAATGTTCTCCTTTCTTCTAGTGAGGAGAAAGCAAATGTTACTTTGGTAACTACCCTTCCTGAACCTTTTAGAAATTTGGATCTCTAATTTATGTGTATGTATCTCTTCAGTTTAGTATATCTGTATAGGCTCCATCCTTTTTAGAAGATTCCTCTACATTTCTGTCATGGGTGTCTTAGGAGTCGTAATGGTAGAGGTCTGTCAAGTCTTTTCCCCTCTCTCCTGTCAAAACTCATTTTAGTTAAGGAGAGCTTTCCCCGAGTTAGCATCTAGAATTAAATCTGAAGAGAGAAGGATCATAACTAATTTTCTGATTATCTGTTGAAGAAGGGCTACATCCTAACAGTAGAAAGCTGTTTTTATTATAAATCGATAAAGAGGGTTATATGACAGTGATTGGTGCTTACCATCTTTCAAAATTTGAGGCTTAGCTCAGAATTTTCTTTGAGGTTTTCAGGTTGTCTGAAAGATAAATTGCTTTGTGGGAGCTGGTATAATCTATGTCATTATTGGGTGTATAGTTTGGAGGCCCTCAGAGACATGAATATCATGTGTTTATTAAGGATTTAAGGCCTCAATGGACTTCTTTAACAAAATGGACTCTTTGCAGTGACTAAATTATATTTTCATTTTTTATAGTGAAACAATCATGTTTCTTCATGAAATCTTTCATCAAGGACTGAAGGCAAGGATAGCCAATTGGCCTACTCTAATTTTAGGTAAGTCCATGCTTTAGAGAGAGAAGATTTTCTCTTAATAATGGCTACAGTTAGAGTAAAATAGCTTCAATGTTATTCGCCCTAAGCTGTCTGAATTTCCGTAATGATCTGTGAGCTTCCTCAGGCACTGGGACTCTGGCTCATTGCCCTTTTGATCCTTTCCCCTGGCCCGTCATGGTTCTTTGGGGGCTAGAGTTGGTCTCTACTGTGGGGTGTGTTCTACCAGGTCAGTCATTCAGGCAGCTGGACTGGGGCCATGTAGTGTGACACCTGGTGCCAGGAGCTGCTCTCTGCCATCCCTGCAGAGTGAACAGTTTCTCCCTGTACCTTGGATAATTTACAGAGCATCAAGAGAAACTGCCATGTTTACTTCTTCTTTCCAGCTGATCTGTTTGATATTTTGCTCCCCATGCTGAACATTTATCAAGAATTTGTGCGTAATCACCAGTACAGCCTCCAAGTGCTCGCCAATTGTAAGCAAAACAGAGATTTTGACAAACTCTTAAAACAGTACGAAGCTAACCCTGCCTGTGAGGGGAGGATGCTGGAGACGTTCTTGACCTATCCAATGTTTCAGGTAAGTCACCTGGGATGCATTTTGTAAGTCGTTGGTTCCAGCTCGATATGACTGATACCCAGTGTGACCAGCATGATATGTGCAAGTATTCCCTGTGGGGGGTTACAGCACATATCCATCATCTGCCATCTTGAGCTTGACCCTGAGATAAACAAATTTATGCCACACATACTCTCTCTAGTCTGTCTCGTGTATGTAAGAAAATCAGGAATTTTTGAGACAAACAAGGAATGATTTTTTTGAAAAACCGCACAAATTTCTCTTTATAGAAAGATTCCTCACAGACCTCTTCCATGGAGTCTCCTCCTCCAGCGTGTTTAAAAATATTATTAGGTTTACAGAAATAGGATGCTGTGCAAATGTTCCAGTGCGTGCTGGTTGCATAAAAGGTTCCAGGAGAGTGGAAGGACTGCTGGGAAGGTGCTTGTTTTCCTGCCCTGTTGTGACTGCTGCTGAGTCTTCCTTGGCTGGAGCTCTGCAGAGCAAAAGGAGGACCTTCCCTGTCACAGAGACTGTGGAGACAATGGAGCCAGAGGCACTGGCCAGGCCTGGGGACTCTTGGCCCCTAGTCAGGTTGCTGCAGTGAGGCTGGGGCTTGTCCTGACCTTCACTTTTTAGGATTAGAGCAACCCAAAGGATCAAGTACACTTGCATTCTTTCCTATATCTAAGACTTTACCGCTCTTTAGTGAGAACTGCAGAGGCCAAGATGTGAATTGAATCTCCTGTCCTTTTAAAAAGTGTTGATTCTGTTCTTTCGGAAAAGCATTGAGCGTTCCCATTGTGGAATTTGTGGGGCTTCTGGCCAGGCTTCCAAACTGTCATGTGGCAAAATGATTCTCCTAATCATGTGTGTTACGGTTCCTGTGGAGAGCTTTGTCCCCTGGAACCAGCCTCTCTGACCCCAGCTGATCATTTTGTAGCCTCAGAGAGAAATGATATCCTGGTTCATAATTGTTTGTCTTAAAGTTTGTCACTCCTGACTGAAATCCTGGAAGTCACCATAGAAGTTTAGTGAGATTTTTTCAAAACCAAAAGGATGCATTTGTAACAAACTAAGTAGAGTGAAACTTTATACAGTTAATGTGGTTTTTTTTTTTTTCTCCTGTGGAACTGGTTTAACTCTTTGACTCTCTGAACAAATATTTCACCAGAAAAACGATAAAGAAAAAAATTGCTTTTTAAAAACCTTATACAAATTTATAATTTAAGATTTTATTTACAATGAAACAAATTTTATGTAGTTCAATGTTCTAAGATTCTATTTGAATCTGTGGCAGTTACCTCTAGATTATGATTAAATACCCTAACTTGTATCTGCCTAGCAACCCCCAGCTTAGATGAACATACAAAGGTAGGATTGTGGAAAAGGTTCACATTCAGAGAGGTTCCCACCTCCCTTTCTGAAGGCCCAGTAATGTCTTTTCCAGTACTGTTTATTCCCCTTGGTGTGAGTCTCTCAATGGTTTAAAATGGCAGAACTGTCCTTGCATTTTAGGTGAGGTATCCAAACACAGTTGAATGTAGGGCCTTGCAAAGGCCTTTGGATTTCTTAAAAATGCTGAGATATTCTTCTACCAACCTTCCTTCCTCCCCCTGGAGTTTAAGCCCAATAAAAACAACTTGGCATTTTGACTGATGCCAGGGAATTCCCGTAATGTCAGAAAAGGACCATTGGACTGAGAATGTTTAGGAGACCTGCATGTCTTGCCCACCCTTCATTCGTAGCATTGGGAAACATAATTGAACCAATCTGAATCTCTGTGTCTTAATCTTGAAATCGGGGCAGCTGAGCTCTAATTCTCTCCCAGAGCTCTAGCTCTCTGGGGGAGTAGACAGGTTCTGGAATTTTGGGCTGGGCAACTTGTGGTGTTGCCAGGAGCTTTCTAATAGCCTAGGATCCCACCCTCCAAGACTGTGGTGGCCCCAAATCCTAGAATTTAGCTGAAGGGTCAGATGTTGAGGTTCTCCGGTTTCTTTAAGACCAGGGTAACCAAAAGATGCTAGGCGAAGCCTCAGACTTAAAGAATTTAGCCAGAATTGGTCCAACTGCAAGAAATGTGCAAATTGAAAGAGTGCTGAGTTGTGCTCTTATTTATTTACTTCCCCATAACTATTTCACTTCTCTGTAGCTATTTTGAACAGACCAAGAGGGTTAAACATTGGAGTTGCTGCCTGAGGGCCTTATTCTCCTTGGTGTCTCTCCTTCCTGCCTTCTCCCTAGGAGTGACCACACGGAACACTTGGGGGAAAACTGCCTTTTTTAGAAACTTGAAGGTTGTTTTTACTAGGTTCATTCTATCCTTCTTGTTCCCTTTTGGTCCTTTCACTAAGGAGTCCTGAAGGTGTTTGCTCCCTCAGATGGTCCAGCTATATCTACTTCCCTCGGCGTACATCATATTAGCGGTGGTACTTCTGCACATCTGCCTTGCTCCAGTGTAGGCTGGATACCTTGGGATGAGGCTGGGATGTGATGCTTTTTTCCTGTAGAACAAGAATGGAAGAGGTGACCTTAGCTCATACTGCCAAGGGGCCACTGCCCAGAACTTTTCTTAAGTCTGCATATGGAGGCAAAGTTTGGTATGGGGGCAGAGGGAGAAAGAGAGGTACTGTAACTGGAAACTTTTAGCCTGTATATATTTATTTATTTACTTTAACATCTTTATTGGAGTATAATTGCTTTACAATGGTGTGTTAGTTTCTGCTTTATAAAAAAGTGATTCAGCTATACGTCTACATATATCCCCATATCTCCTCCCTCTTGCGTCTCCCTCCCTCCCACCCTCTCTATCCCACCCCTCTAGGTGGTCACAAAGCACCGAGCTGATCTCCCTGTGCTATGCAGCTGCTTCCCACTAGCTATCTATTTTACATTTTGTAGTGTATATATGTCCATGCCACTCTCTCACTTTGTCCCAGCTTACCCTTCCCCCTTCCCATGTCTTCAAGTCCATTGTCTAGTAGGTCTGCATCTTTATTCCCGTCTTGCCCCCCTAGGTTCTTCATGACCTTTTTTTTTAGATTCCATATATATGTGTTAGCATACGGTATTTGTTTCTCTTTCTGACTTGCTTCACTCTGTATGACAGACTCTAGGTTCATCCACCTCACTACAAATAACTCAATTTTGTTTCTTTTTGTGGCTGAGTAATATTCCGTTGTATATATGTGCCACATCTCCTTTATGCATTCATCTGTCGATGGACACTTAGGTTGCTTCCATGTCCTGGCTATTGTAAATAGAGCTGCAATGAACATTGTGGTACATGACTCTTTTTGAATTATGGTTTTCTCAGGGTATATGCCCAGTAGTGGGATTGCTGGGTCGTATGGTAGCCTGTGTATATTTAGAAAAGTGTTATATTCTACCTCTTCCTGGGCCCTTTGTTGAGTAAGTCAGTTGTTGCTGTCAATGAATTGTGCTGAACTATGGAAACAAGGAGGAATTAGAGTGAATTTATCCTTAATTGATGATGCAGTGAATGTATCCTCATTTGAACTATCAGACAAGTAAGTTTATGTTACTAATAAGTTTGTTGTAGACAGTAGTGTAGTCATTAACATAATTTTTATTTAGCAAAAACAGTGGCTTGGCTGGTACTGTTTAAATTGGCTTCAGCTGCTCATATATCCATAGGTCAGTAGATGTTGAAATCTGCTTTTGACAAAGATAGCACTGTTAGAGGTCTTCCAGAAAGTAACCACTTCCTGCTCTAGTCACCTGTTTACTGTAACTGGACAGCAAGCTAATTAGTGTCTATAAAGTACAAGTATTATTTCATAATTGCAAGGAGAATTATGATTCACCTAGACAATGCTATGATCCTTGGTTTCAGGGGGACATATTTATCATCAGTTCTTGAATATACAGATGAGCTCTTTGGTGAGCTGTCCATTTCTCCCTGCAGAAGTCCTTTGCCTACTCTTTGGTAATTTCAGGTTTTTTTTGTTTCTTCACCAGAAAGTGAGGTGGGCCAGTTACTTTCAAATCCATCCACTTGAAGCTTAGCCAAGGAGCTCTCTAAAATAGATTTAATTAATGGGGGAGGATCATGAAGCTATTGACTAAACTTAGTTTTGTGGGTTTTCAGTGCATTATAAGTAGTCAGGCTGTCCCACTCCTGCACTCTTCGTTATGAAAAATTGAGTTCATTAGCTATTGATTGCCTTGATTTTCTTGTAGAACTAACTTAGAGGCAAACTTTTCTCAATCATGGCATTGTGCAAAAGGAATATTTGAAAGCATACTTATCCCAGGAGCCTTCACCAAATGGAATGTCCCAACCAGCTGTTTTAGTGAGAAGTTTATGCGATAGAGAGCCAGAAAGCCTCCTCCCATGTGCTTCTGAGGGAGGGGTCTCCTGTGCCTCATGCTCCTATAACTGAGGAGTCTGCACTTCCAAAACCTGGATGACATTCCCTAGGACATGATCCCAGAGTATGAGCTGCAGATCAACGTCTGTGCTTATGGCACTACCCTCTGTGCCAGTGCATAAATCTGGGCACTCAGTAAATACTAGCAAATAACCCAACGATGGCCACCACCTGCAAGAGAGCAGGGCCTTGGGAAGCTGTTTTACCTTCGTCATTCTTAGAGGTCCTGTTAAGTGCTGAGTAAGAACCCAGTCCCTGCAGAAGAGACCCACTGGGCTAGTGCACTGGTCAGAGCCAGGCTCATGGCTGGCCCTGCCATTTACTATGAGGCCACGTTGGGCAAGTTATGGAACCTCTTCATGCCTTGTTTCCTTATCCATAAAATGGGGAAATAATCCTTATGTTTTGCTGGATGATTGTGTGCACATGCAACCTCAAGCTCCCAATCTGACCCACTGTGGGCAGCATTATGGTAGCTGCTGTTCATGCAGGTTTTTATTAAAATTAACACACTGCCCCTGTTTTCTAAAAATTTTTAGCTTAGAAGCCAGTAAAAAATATGTTGAGTTAAACCAACATATATAAATTGAGTTAAATCTCCACTGTGGTCTGTTAAACCCTTCACAGGGTTGGTGGTGTTTCTGCCTTTAAGAGAATTCAGATAGTCTGTTCATACACAAAAGTACAAACAAATAATCTAATTAAACAATGCTTTTTACTGCTACAGGGATGAGTTAAGGTGAAACAGGATCAGAATGTAATAAGGGTGAACATATCTTTTACCAAGTTTTAATTCTTAAAGAGAACATTGCAGTAGGATTGTCAATTTAAAAAAAATCATAAACAGCCAAATAAATCTAAAGTACAGACTCAGGTGACTTGCTGATAACTATATCTGTTTCTCTATGAACCAGTTTTCAAAAATTATGATTAAGAAATGTATGATTAGTTAGATAGCCTCATCCACCAGGGGGCAGACAGCAGAAGCAAGAAGAACTATAATTCTGCAGCCTGTGGAACGGAAACCACATTCACAGAAAGATAGGCAAAATTAAAAGGCAGAGGACTATGTACCACATGAAGAAACAAGATAACACCCCAGAAAAACAACTAAATGAAGTGGAGATAGGCAACCATCCAGAAAAAGAATTCAGAATAATGATAGTGAAGATGATCCAAGACGTCGGAAAAAGAATGGAGGCAAAGATCGAGAAGAGGCAAGAAATGTTTAACAAAGACCTAGAAGAATTAAACAACAAACAAACAGAGATGAACAGCACAATAACTGAAATAAAAAATACACTAGAAGGAATCAATAGCAGAATAACTGAGGCAGAAGAATGGATAAGTGACCTGGAAGACAGAAAGTTGGAATTCACTGCCACAGAACAGCATAAAGAATAAAGGAATGAAAAGAAACGAAGACAGCCTAAGAGATCTCTGGGACAACATTAAACACACCAACATTCCCATTATAGGGGTCCCAGAAGAAAAAGAGAGAGAGAAAGTATCCGAGAAAATATTTGAAGATATTATAGTCAAAAACTTCCCTAACATGGGAAAGGAAATAGCCACCCAAGTCCAAGAAGCGCAGAGAGTCCCAGGCAGGATAAACCCAAGAAAAAACACACCGAGACACATAGCAATCAAATTGACAAAAATTAAAGACAAAGAAAAATTATTAAAAGTAACAAGGGAAAAACAACAAATAACATACAAGGGAACTCTCATAAGGTTAACAGCTTTCTCAGCAGAAACTCTACAAGCCAGGAGGGAGTGGCATGATATATTTAAAGTGATGAAAGGGAAGAACCTACAACCAAGATTACTCTACCCTGCAACAATCTCATTCAAATTTGATGGAGAAAGTAAAACCTTTACAGACAAGCAAAAGCTAAGAGAATTCAGCACTATGAAACCAGCTCAAAAACAAATGCTAAAGGAACTTCTCTAAGTGGGAAACACAAGAGAAGAAAAGGACCTACAAAAACAAATCCAAAACAGTTAAGAAAATGGTAATAGAAACATACATATCTATAATCACCTTAAATGTGAATGTATTAAATGCTCCAACCAAAGGACACAGACTTGCTGAATGGATACAAAAAGAAGACCCATATATATGCTGTCTACAAGAGACCCATTTCACACCTAGGGGCACATACAGACTGAAAGTGAGGGGATGGAAAAAGATATTCCATGCAAATGGAAATCAAAAGAAAGCTGGAGTATCAGGTAAAAGCTGGAGTATCATATCAGATAAAATAGACTTTAAAATAAAGAATGTTACAAGAGACAAGGAAGGACACCACATAATGATCAAGGGATCAATCCAAGAAGAAGATATAACAATTATAAATATATATAGGTGCACCCAGCACATATATATTGAGGTGCTCCTATGTTGGGTGCACCCAACATAGGAGCACCTCAATACATAAGGCAAATGCTAACAGCTATAAAAGTGGAAATCAACAGTAACACAATAATAGTGGGGGATTTTAACACCTCACTTACACCAATGGACAGATCATCCAGACAGAAAATTAATAAGGAAACACAAGCTTTAAATGACACAATAGACCAGATAGATTAAATTGATATTTATAGGACAGTCCATCCAGAAACAGCAGATTACACTTTCTTCTCAAGTGCACATGGAACATTCTCCAGGAGAGATCACATCTTGGGTCACAAATCAGGCCTTGATAAATTTAAGAAAATTGAAATCATATCAAGCATCTTTTCTGACAACAGTGCTATGAGATTAGAAATAAATTACATAAAAAATACAAACACATGGAGGCTAAACAATACATTACTAAATAACCAAGAGATTGCTGAAGAAATCAAAGAGGAAATCAAAAAATACCCAGAGACAAATAACAATGAAAACACGATGATCCAAAACCTATGGGATGCAGCAAAAGCAGTTCTAAGAGAGAAGTTTATAGCAATACAATCCTCCCTCAAGAAACAAGAAAAATTTCAAATAAACAATCTAACCTTACACCTAAAGGAACTAGAGAAAGAAAAACAAACAAAACCCAAAGTTAGTAGAAGGAAAGAAATCATAAAGATCAGAGCAGAAATAAATGAAATGGAAACAAAGAGAACAATAGCAAAGATCAATAAAACTAAAAGCTGGTTCTTTGAGAAGATAAACAAAATTGATAAACATTTAGCCAGACTCATCAAGAAAAAGAGGGAGAGAACTCAAATCAATAAAATTAGAAATGAAAAAGGAGAAGTTACAATGGACACTGCAGAAATACAAAGCATCATAAGAGACTACTATCAGCAACTCTATGCCAATAAAATGGACAACCTGGAAGAAATGGACAAATTCTTAGAAAGGTATAACCTTCCAAGACTGAACCAGGAAGAAACAGAAAATATGAACAGACCAGTCACGAGTAATGAAAGTGAAACTATGATTAAAGATCTTCCAGCAGGGGACTTCCCTGGTGGCGCAGTGGTTAAGAATCCGCCTGCCAGTGGAGGGGACATGGGTTCGAGCCCTGGTCCGGGAAGATCCCACATGCTGTGGAACAATTAAGCCTGTGCACCACAACTACTGAGCCTGCACTCTAGAGCCTGCATGCCACAACTACTGAAGCCTGCATGCCTAGAGCCCATTCTCTGCAACAAGAGAAGCCACCACAATGAGAAGCCCACACACTGCAACGAAGAGTAGCCCCCACTTGCTGCAACTAGAGAAAGACACTGCGCACAGCAACAAAGACCCAACACAGCCAAAAATAAATAAATAAAATAATAAATTTATAATAAAAAAAAGACACATGTACCCCAATGTTCATTACAGCACTACTTATAATAGCCAGGTCATGGAAGCAGCCTAAATGCCCATCGACAGACGAATGGATAAAGAAGTTGTGGTACATATATACGATGGAATATTACTCAGCCATAAAAAGAACAAAATTGGGTCATTTGTAGAGACATGGATGGATCTAGAGACTGTCATACCGAGTGAAGTAAGTCAGAAAGAGCAAAACAAATATCATATATTAGCGCCTATATGTGGAATCTAGAAACAGCAGATGAACCAGTTTTCAAGGCAGAAATAGAGATGCAGATATAGAGAACAAATGTATGGACACCAAGGGGGGAAGTGGGGTGGTGGGGTGGTACGATGAGCTGGGAGATTGGGATTGACATGTATACACTAATATGTATAAAATAGATAACTAATGAGAACCTGCTGTATACAAAATAAAATTAAATTAAAAGAAGAAATGTATGATTATATTAAAAATCTGAGGAAATAATCATTTCTTTATAATATAAAACTTTATTATCTTCATGTGTTCTTGGTGAAGTTTTTGTGTGTGTTTGATGTTGAAGCATAGTTCATTTTAAATGTATTTCTTAAAAAAACATATTTGTGAAACAGTCAAAACTGTAAGAGTAGAGATGAGCTCTTCAGAAGTGATGATGGCAAGTAGAGAAGATCTAGTGTTACCCATCCTGACCTTTGCTCATGCCGGCCTCTGTTTGCTTTTAGATCCCCAGGTATATCATCACACTTCATGAACTCCTAGCCCATACTCCCCATGAGCATGTGGAGAGGAAAAGTCTGGAGTTTGCTAAATCCAAACTAGAAGAACTGTCCAGGTATGTGGAGAATTTATAATAAAGGTTTGATATGGCAAAGTAGCACATTAGTCTTTTTTTTTTTTTTTTGTGGTACGCGGGCCTCTCACTGTTGTGGCCTCTCCGTTTGCGGAGCACAGGCTCCGGACGTGCAGGCTTAGCGGCCATGGCTCATGGGCCCAGCCGCTCTGCGGCATGTGGGATCTTCCCGGACCGGGGCACGAACCCGTGTCCCCTGCATCGGCAGGCGGACTCCCAACCACTGCGCCACCAGGGAAGCCCAACACATTAGTCTTTTGTGGAAACTGAATATATATGTCCAGGGAACAAGAAGCAAGACACAATCCAGCTTCTCAGATTCTGCTGAACATTAAATGCTAGCTCCTGAGATGGTGCTGAATCAGCATGCACATTAATTTTAACCAAGAAAAAAAAATCTTTGAAAATGGTTTTATAGCATGTAAATTTATATAATTGAGATTAGGCATATTTTGGTTTAAGTTTGAAAATGTTCACATTTCTTTCATCATAATGGGAGAATGGTTGTTAGTTGCAGTTTTGCACCCGTATTTGGTAGGAAGTCAGAGAATGTATATTTTGGATTTATCAGTGACTTTTCAGTGTTTTGGCATCTGTGTTCCTTTAGCTTATATGGGATAAATGATATAAAGTTCTCTAATTTACTCCACCTCTAAGAAATGGCATCCTAATTTCAATGGATGGAGCTGTTCGTAAAATAAAATATTGCTTTCCTGTTGCCTTTACAAGCAGCATTCTCAGGATACTCACTTATCCTTAAGAATCATGATGTACATCTGCTTTGCCTTGAGTCATGACTTGATGAAGGCTAGAAGTCCCGCATGACTTACCCTACAGCCCCAGTTAAACTGATACAAGTTCAAACCCTAGCTTCCCAGATGGAGCTCCTTTGCTTATCTGCTGGGGCAATAGAAAATCTCTTACCGTGATCCCGTATTGTGTTTGACAGGGTCATGCATGATGAAGTGAGTGACACTGAAAACATAAGGAAGAACCTCGCCATAGAAAGAATGATCGTAGAGGGCTGTGATATTTTGCTGGACACTAGCCAAACTTTCATCCGCCAAGGTAAGTCCTTGTTCAGCAGACCCACCATCTAAGTGGTCTCTGCACCTGTCACATTATCACTGGCAGATCCAGGAAAGCATTTTGGAGCAGACTTGATTTAGCTGTTTGATTGATGCTGTTCATGCAGGATGTCCCCATGGCCTTGACCGAGGCTGTGGTTGAGGCCCACCTTTGTGCTGTTTCTTTTCAGGGGCCATGAAAAACAGCAACACAATAATAGTAAAGCACGAGTGGGACAGTAAATTACATTCTGACTGGACTCTCCTCCTCAGTGGACCGGACATTCTCTACAGCTCCAGGGAGGACAGATTGCTCTGGCCGATTGGAGTGGCAGTGCCAGGTGGTGACGACATCCAGGCAAAGGCCCAAGAGAAACTTGCATTACTCAGAGCCCTTTCACATAGCAGTGGGGACAATATCCGAAGTGAAAACAGCTGTCTCTTGTTCCCATTTTTCATCAGCACTTCTGGATCGGCCCCACATGATATGATTTGATTCAATTGGTAACTCCAGTTGCCAGATGAAATGTCTCACTATCAACTTGCCCTGCCATATTTCGATCATGGCGAAGGTATCATGTTTGAGGGGTGTGCTTTGGGGGCATCACCCAGTAAATTGAGCTTTTGAAGAGTTGAAGATATTTGTACTGGAAACTGTAGAGAAGCAACAACCTAACAGTCCATATTCCTCCATGGCTTTCATCACAGAGCGCAGGATGTAAACCACACTCCGAGTTCTTTTTAAGTGCTCAGGTGTTCTGGGGGCAGGGGAGCATGCCCCACAAAATCGATTTGTGGCAATATATTGCACACAATCATAATTTTGAACTTGGTGAGGAGTGGCATATAAATTTGGAACTAGAATTAACCTTTAGTGTGGTTTCTGTTTATAACATGCCAATATTATTTGAAGATATTTGCATTTCTAGTGCGTACCAAAATGTGCTGCTTAAAATATTTTTTTACCTCATCAAACAAGGCATTATTTGTGCTACACACGCTAATTTTTGCACAGAACACTTAAAAAATTTACCACATGCTGTTCTATTTTTCCATATTTATTTACAAGGAGAGAAATCACACATACGTTAAAGTTTGGAAGTATATTTCGGGATATGATACCTTTCTCATTTTTGGCTTTAAGTATTAATTTTTCTTTAAGTAATAGTGGACTCTAATGCTGACAACATCAGGCCTTCCTAACTCCCCCTCTATTCCTCCGTACAGACCGTGTCCCCATATTGGCTTCCTGCCTTCCTGGCACTTGTCTGCTTCTGTGCCTTTACATGTGCTGGCCCTAGCCTGGACACCAGGAATGCCCTTATCCACCTTTCTTGTGCCTATGGAAGGTCTGCCTGTCCTACTAGGCTCAGGTCAGACACCTCTAAAGAGCCTTTTAAATTTCCTTCTCATCTTCCCCTCCTCTTCCCTCCAGCTAGAATGAATTTACCGTCCTCATCATTTCTGAGCCCCTTTGCTCCTGGTGCATGTATTTCATCCACTTGCTTGCATGCCTGTCTCTCCCAGTAATTGTAACTCTGAAGGGCAGTTTTTATGAATTCTCTCTTGCCTAGTACAATGCTTTCCATTATAGATACCTGGAAAATGAACAATGGATTAAATTGAATTGCTTGTTGAAAACTGCAGTTTTGAATGTCAGCTGTCTTGTTTTGTATTCTTCTTGTAATTGGAGTTACTGAAAAATACTTACTAAAGGACTTGAGCTGTATACTATGTGAAAATGGTAACAAAAGTTTTTATAACTAGTATTCAATTTCTGAAAGGACTTTGGACTGAAAAGTATTATTACACATAAACATTTAACATATTTCTACAAACTTAGTTGAAAACTGCTAGAAGGTCGAATCCAATGAAAAAATCATATGTTTTTTCATTGCACCTGGAGGAAAAACAGTCATGAGCCACCTCTCCCTTTGATTCATGTCCAGATGTTATTTATTGCTTGTTCTGTACTACATGTTTGAGGTGCTTCTATCAGCTATTAATATATCTGATGTTATTGCTGTATTGATGTTGATATAATGATTTGCCTTTCAGCAGTATTTTTCCGTGTTGTTTGGTTTGGTTAGTCTGTTTGGGAATTATTCAATAAAGGTGGTTTTAAAAAATCAAACCTTAATCTGAAAGTAGAAAGTAATCCAATTACAGACAATTTGGAAAGTTTGCATTATTTTGCTTTGGTTGCTCCTATTATTACTTTTACTAAATACCTTTAATAGGCTTTAAAACTCGTTGAAGTGGGTTTTTTAACTTTGAGAGATTCTATTTTCTATGAAATGGACTATAGTTTATCTCTAATTGTATACTAATATTTGCATTGTTTACTTTTAGGGTTGATATACGGTCTGTTTTTCAATGCGTGAGTGCGTGTGCAAATGCTTATGTACAGATATGTGTGTGGTTTCAATCTCAAATGAATTTTTATTCTGACTAGAAAAAATAAGGTCATCTGAAAGGCCTCCTCCAAATAGGTGTGATAGCCAACCTTGAATGTCAATCTGTAGGAATTTAGTGGTTGAAAAAACAAGTTTTATTGTAAATTGATTCCAATTACTAGATGGTTGATGAGTACGATGCAAAGGACTATATCATAGCAGTGGTCTGACACTGTCATTTATTTTCCAAAATCTTTTTCAAAGTTTCTTGAGCAAAAGTGTCTGCGGCAATAATAGGTAGACATATAGCCACGTCATGGAGGTCAAATCCTGTCTCCTCCACTTCCTTGCTATGTGATATTGGGCAATTTACTTAACCTCTCTTTGCCTCAGTTTCCTCCCTTTAAGTTGGGGTTAATAGTAGTAGCTGTCTTTTAGGGTTGTTGTGAAGATTAAATGTTCATAAATGCATCTAGGCTAGTGTCTGTGAGATTATGACATAAACCTTAAAAACCAAGATCTAAATTTTGGAATGGGTGTCTATTTTCAGTAACATGAAATATATATGAATATTTATTAGAAGATAAAGGCACTTTAAGTTGACATTTTGTGCAAAATCCATTATACTTAGTCATTGTTGTCTGGTGGAAATGTGAATCAGGAAAATTAAATAAAGGTGACCGAATTTAGAGCTAAATGCATTGAGAATGAGACATGAACCTCTGTTGTACTTTAATCATTCCCAGACTCAAAATCATGTACTTTCAGTGTACCAGTGTCTTTTGAAATTGTAACGTGGGGTCTAGAAATAGTTATACCGTCTCAAACGCCTAATCCAATAACCTGAAAATTGCTGTTCATTCTTTTACACTACTGAGTGGAATTAAGATTAAGGGCATTAGCCAATGTTGAATGCCATGCTATGGGAATTTAGTGATTGAAAAACAGAGGTGTTTTGGTAAGTTGACCCCAATTATTAGATAGACTGATGATGATGGTGATGCAAAATATCGTATCACACCAATGGTCTGCTACTGAGGAATTACTGATTCAAGACTATGGGTTCTCTAATTTGTATTAACTAGAAAGGAATCCTCAGGTCTCATAGTTGTGTTGAAACATCATGTCAAACATAAGATAAAATGTGAAAAAAAGATCCACTTAACTTATTTTTCAACAAGCTTATTTTATAAACCAGTGTTGAAATAGCTCACTTTTAATTCAGATGTATAGACTTCTGTACATACCTCATGCACACAGTCTCCTATTTGGATATGAGATAAGCAGTTACAGATTAAGCATATTAGTGTATAGTTGCCAAGGAAACAGTGGTTATTTTTTACCTCAGAGTTAAAATTCACGGTAATGATTAATATATGAGTTAACAGTGTACTCTATAATTTCTGATTTACAAAATCATTAAATGCTAGAAGCATTTACCAGCGAACACATTATTATCCAGTTTTCATAGCCTTGATTATATCCCTTCTGAAAATGACTCTCAAACCCGCTTGTCCACCTGTCTATGCTGCAGTCTTCCGCCCTGCCCTAACCTGTCTGCCTGGATGACTCACGACCGCCCATGGCAAAGCTAGAACTTACTGTCTTTTCCCATCCATTCCCTTTCTGACTTTCAGTTGTTATGCTGCTGAATCCACTGCCATCTCCTGGCAGGGATGACCCAGGTCCTCTGAAAGATCTGTGGCTTCGGTTTCACCCATGGGTCTAATGAATACAATCCTTCTGCTGCTGTTACTTGCCCATCTACTCCTCTAAGCGTTCTGCCATCTGCCTTTTTCATTGCTCCGTTATTCTTCATATTTAATTACATGCTGCCTGTGCTCTCTGCCAGTTTGCTCCCACCTACCTCTCCTCCTTCTTGCCCATTCCTTTCACTGGAACCAAGCCTTCTCCCGCCCTCATTCCCCAGTCCCACACCCTCCCCCAGGACTGCCTCAGCAATTCTGCCTTTGTCAAGCAGCCCCACCTAAACACTCATCTGAATAGATGGAATTCAGGGAATCCATAGAAACTTGGGTTCTTTACCCCCAGCACATCTTTAGATCTCTGTAAAAGTAGATGCTGTTTGGAATATTCATATGTTAGTGTAAACATTTTGTGACCCACAATCATAGTTTTACTATTCTAAAACAAGCAACAACAACAACAAAATCGGGAAACACAGGAAATGTATGAAGAGGAAAATAAAGTTGCCTGCAATCTTATCTCTTAGTGATGACCACTGTTAATATTTAAGTGATAAATAGTCATTAAATTGTTCTTATGAGGCTGAAAGGAGCCTTTGTCAGGCTGCATTTGGGGTAGGTGGTGGATTAAACAAATAGTAGAAATATTACTGGCTCAGGGCATTTCAGAAGTCAGAGGCAAGGTATTTGCTAGCATCTTTTGTAGTACTTTTTGGTTTGATATTTAACTTAGATTAGAATTTTCTCTTGCGGGGAGCGGGCAGTCATTATTAGGGTGAAACTATATAAAGTCTATGCATAGCTTCTCACATTGAATGGAAGACAGTTTTGCTCACAGGAATGTTCTGGGTATAGAATTTATGTGGTTTCTTTTCCATTTAGATTCCACAAAAATTTTTTATCACATATCATTTAAATGTAACCTGAAATGACTGCCCTTTAAAAATAGTCCTTAACTAAATTGCATTGAATTGTATAATTTGTGTATTTTTATAATGTACATTTATTGTGCATTCTATCTTTAAAATGCAAAGTAAACTGTATTAATGCTATTTATCTACCTTCAGTGCTCCAGGAAAATTAAATTTGATTTGCTTTTTATTATGTTATTTTATTACTCTAATTATATAATATGTACCTTATTCTTATGTAAATAAATTGATTGAGATAAGATTATGAAGGACAGATGGCAGAAGTGCCTCATTCTTTGAATTCAATTTGGCTTTCTTTTAAACTTATTTTCCAGCTTATAGATAATCAAGTCTAAAGTGTTTTACAAAAATAGTAGGAATTAGTGCAACCCTTAAAATGTAATGCATCGTTTCTTCTGCTCAGAGTGCAGGGGATTTACTTGTTCCAATGGTGCATCAAATAAATCCTTGGTATCTTGGGAAACAGGCCCTAGTGTTTTTACATCAGGAACAGCTCTCACTTGACAGAATTTTAATTACTGTGTGTTCTTCACTTTTGTGATCACCAGGTTCTCTTATTCAAGTACCTTCCGTTGAGAGGGGGAAACTTAGTAAAGTTCGCCTGGGTTCATTGTCTTTGAAAAAGGAAGGAGAAAGACAATGCTTCTTGTTTACAAAACACTTTTTAATTTGTACAAGAAGTTCAGGAGGAAAGCTGCATCTGCTCAAGGTACTGGTTTTATATGACTATTCCATTTATGTTCCATGCACTTAAGAGGCATTGAGGTTAACTTAATTATGACTTTCCTATGCCTGCTATCATAAAATAGATTGTCAGATTTCATGGTGAGGTAATATACAGTTACCAATCCTGACACTTACTTTGTTGTCAGTTGGATCCAAAGTAATAGAAATTTAAGTGTGCACTGCCATAGAGAAGAGCAATTAAAATCATAACCTGGACAAAATTACTAGTTGGTGACTACTGAGCTACAAAAATCTTGTCAAATTACTGCAGTGTACTGATTATATAATATTTACTAAATGCTCCTTTATCTTGCTCAGTACCAGGAGTGAGCAAACTATGGCCCGCAGCTTGTTGCGTGTTTTTGATAGTGAAGTTTTATTGGAACACAGCCATACTCATTTCCTTACATATTGTCCCTGGCTGTTTTCATGCTTTTTTAGAACAGCAGATCTGAGCAGTTGCGATAGAGATCACATGGCTTGCAAAGCCTAAAAGGTTTACTAGCTGTCTCTTAACAGAAGTCTGCCTATCTGTACCTTCTGTTATTAGTGCCTGAAAATATTATCCAACATCACAACCAAGGCTTCCTACTGCTTAAATCACTTCCTGGTTGGAGAGTTCTGCCCTTTGCTGAGCTGCATTCACTCTACAGGGCCCCTAAGGTGCCATATAGTCTCCCATAGACTGACTTGCTAAATTTTATAAACATCGGGAGTGAGAGTCGGATGTGGGGAAGAACCATGAAGTTCAATGAATTCAATTACTTTTACACATCTAAGTTTAATTTTGAACTCTATGAAAAATTATTTATGAAGTACAATTGCTATTTTCTTTTGTGGCAGTTTGAATGTAAGGTTTGCAAATCACATGTTCCCAACCTGTGAAAGACTCTTAGCCTCTTAATGAAAAATTGGTCTGTTTCCAGACAGGTGGAGTTCTCTCTCTAATAGAATGTACATTGGTTGAGGAGCCCGATACAAGCGATGATGACCGTAAGTCACATACTATCACTTAGAATTATATTAGAATTAAATAGTCCTACGGTTTTTATTCATTCATAGGTAAGAAGAGCTGCTTAAGGAAGCAGGAAAGATGTTAAGAATAAACTCCCTGAATTCATTTATATATGAAAAATTCTGTTGAGCCATTTAACCTGTGACCTGGTTAAACCGTCTTTGGGAATTCACATTTTACTGAATTTGTCTCTTGATAGTGACTTTGCAGTGGCAGAAAAGAAAGAGATTGAATTAGTGTGTTGGAATTCCGTAAATTATGGAAATTAAAAAAAAAATAAAAACATGAAATGAGAAGGAAAGCAGGATCCTAGTCCTGAGTAACCTACTGATCTCAGTTTCTTCATCTGCTTATGAGCTTAACAAAGCCTTCCCCAGGCCCAAGAAGCACCATATTGCTGAAATGAGATTCTGGACTTAAATGCACATTGATTGTATTACTAGAACCATGTGAAAGCAACTATCACTCATATTTTTGTGTTCACATCTAATTGTTTGGTTTACATGTGTTGAAGCCAAAGGTTCTGGGCAAGTGTTTGGACACCTGGATTTTAAAATAGTGGTGGAGCCTCCTGACGCTGCCCCTTTCACTGTGGTCTTGTTAGCACCTTCACGCCAGGAGAAAGCTGCCTGGACAAGTGACATCAGTCAGGTAAGCAAGTGGCTTTGGCCCTAAGTTGGGTTTTGTTTTTGTTTTAAATTTTACAACATAAACTTTTGGGAAGGAGTTTTAGAGTCAATTTATTTTTATTAGAAAATTATATCTGGTTGCTGTGGTCACTACCAGTACCACTATATGTCTTCATGTATTAAATCATTTGTGGTGGTTGTTTGTTTAAAATTTACTTGAAATGTAGTTATTGCATTTTGTGTCCTGGACACTTTTTTACAAGCTGATAATGTAGTCACTTGTGTTGGACAGTGTTAAAATTGCCCTGTGAGTAATAAATTCTCCAGTGACCTCACTAGATTTTTTTTTTTTTCTTATTTGTTACTGAGGTAGGAAAATGGTGAGAGATTCAGAAAAGGCTAACAAGGACTATGGAATCAAATCAAAGAAGAGATACTGTCTGTAGTATGAAGCCTGCAAATGAGCTCCTGTATTTTATATAGAAAAAATTAGGGAACAGATTTGCTTACCTTTCCTTGATCAGCAATGCCCAGTTAGGGAATTGCTTCACTTATTCAGCATTTGAAAGAATGTCAAAACTAGTGATGATTGGACTTGGGCATTCTTCAATCCAATTAACCAATCTAGGTGAAAAGGGAAGCTGTGTAAGGAATTAACCAATCTAGGTGAAAAGGGAAGCTGTGTAAGGAATTAACCAATCTAGGTGAAAAGGGAAGCTGTGTAAGGAAAATATTAAAAGAAAGCTTGATTATTATCTTCAAAGTTGTTAACTCAAGGAAGATTGGGGTAAACAGGAAAGGCACATGCTATAGATCCCATTGTCTTCCTTTTCCGAAGAGCTCATAGTACTTATATAGAGTAAGTCCCCTACATACAAACTAGTTCCAAGAGCGCATTCATAAGTCCAATTTGTTCATAAGTCCAACAAAGTTAGCCTAGGTAACCCAACTGACACAATTGACTATATAGTACTGTACTGTAATAGGTTTATAATACTTTTACACACAAATAATACATAAAAAAACAAACAAAAATTAAAACATTTTTAATCTTGCAATACATTATCTTGAAAAGTAGTGTAGTACAGTACAACAGCTGGCTGTTCTTAGCATACCACCTACATCACTGCTACTTTTGCACTTGCTTCCGGACATCCTGGGCTTGAAATAAGATACTGTACTACTGTACTCTATATAGCACTACACAGTAAAGTACACAAAAGCACAACCACTTGTACCGGATGCACGCACGTGACAATGTGTGCCAGACACATGAACTAACTTACGTGATTGGACATGCGAACACATGTTAGCATCTTTGGAAGTTCAAAACTTGAAGGCTCATGTGTAGGGAACTTACTGTATAAGACTTAGGTATAAATAGAAACTATATCATAGTTCTTCAGATACTTAATTTTTTTCAGAGTGACTGAAAACTGAGGGGAAATAGAAAGGAAATGAATGGACAAAATAATTATTTTTGTATGTCAAAGAAATTTTACAGTCTCATTTGACCCTTACAGTAGTATTCTGAAGGCTAACAGAAATAGTAGTCCCATTTCACAGGTGAGAAACCTGAGGTTTGGGAGGTTAATAAACATTTGTCCAAATACACAACTGTGTTGAGTCAGGACTCAAACCTAATCTAGGTCTTTTATTAGCACTCTAAATATCCTCTACTGGAATTCTGGATTTTTACTTCTTTTCTCCCAGGACTGTTTTGATGATGAATAAATAGCTGAAGTGAAGGTGCTGCTTTTCTGGTTAACAAAGGAATGAAAATATGGGCTCTTGTGTATTTGCATAATTACATCCTTGTGGTGATTTATTAATACTTTCATTAGCTCTATGCTGTATGAATTAATACTTTAATTAAGTCTCTGTAGTACATCTTTTACCTGATGAGACTCTGAATCAGCCATTGATTCTATGCACGTTGATTGAGCAATCACCATGTACTGCCAGGTACTGTGTAGGTACCAGGGATATGGCAACGGTCCCTGCTCTCAAGGAGATAGGCAGGCTAGTAGGGAAGAAAGGGAAGTAGACAACTTAATGCAACAAAATTTTGTATGTGTTGTGAAGCCAAGATGAGTAGGAAAAATAGGGAGAATTGGAGTGTAGGCAAAGATGTTTTTCCAGCTGCTTATAGCTTCTACCTTATGATGTAACTGGGGCTCCTAAGATACAGAGTTGATAAAAGCGCTAAGTGATCTTCCTTAGGGGGCCTGGTGGGGCATTGCTAAGAGAGAAAGACCCATGGGGTACATGAATGATTCTATGCCTGGTCCTTTAAAGAAAGGATCCAATACTTTGCTTCCCAGAAGCCTCCAAGTGATTCTCTCTACTTAGCCTACATCTTGAGTTGAGTATACAACTTCTTCCTGTTTCTCCAAGTTTCTATGACTAATATATTAAGCTGATTATATGTACAATTGAATTGGAGAAGGAAACAACAGAAAATTGTATCTTTCTGAGGGACGATGATATCATTACATGAAATTACTGTGTTCCATAGAGCCTTGATATCGTGTGTCTTTGACACTTATGATTTCAGCCATTCAATAAATATATTTTGGTTAAATAAAGTACCAGTACCACTAACTATTTAGGCACTTGTGATATATCATGGACAGGAGGCAACAGCAACAAAAAATTCCCTGACCTTGTGTAGCTTACATTCTAGTGTGGGGAAAACTGAAAATAGCAGTATACATAATAAGTAAGTATATAATATTTTATGTCAGAGGGTGATAGGCCAGGGTAAGAAGGATTGGGCTACTGGAGGTAGATGGGGGTTGGTACAGTTTTTAAAAGGTGATCATCTTATTTTGAAGAAGACATCTAAACAATGACTGCAGTAAGGGATGGAAATACCGTGTTGATATTGTAATGAAGGGAAAGTCGTTCCCTTGGCAGTGCAGAGGGAACAGCCACTGCAAAGACTCTAGAGTAGGAGGACACTGCATATTTTGAGTAATAGCATGAAGACTAGTGTGGCTGAAGGGGAATGTGCAAGAGGGAAAAGAGAAAAAGAGGAAGTAATTTAAGTGGAGTTGTTAAGTAAGCAGTGGGATATAGATGTTAAGCGCTTGGAGGGAGGTCCAGGTGGGAGACTCTATGCCATTTAGATGGTATTTAAGGCCTGTTGAGATCACCCAGGGAGTAAATGTAGATAGACTGAGAAGAGGGCCATGGACTGGGTGAGGAGTCATGGAGAACAACAAAGAAGAGAAGGAATCAGCAGAGCAATTGGAGGATAGCCAAGAGGACATGGTGTCCTGTAAGTCAAGTGAAGAAAATGTATCAGGGAGTGGGGAGTGATTATGTCAGCTGCTACTGAAAGCTGAGTGTGGTAGTGAGTGTTCTGAGATGCTTAGTGATTTTCTCAACTCAGGGTTTGAATGGTGAGTGGTAGAGACAGAGTGCTTCACTACTGATTGAGCCTAGCCTACTGCCCAGCAGCCTGCATCTCAACCGGGCTTTGTTCTCCGCTTAAAGCATTTTCATCTTATGGGGAAAATTATGTGCTATACACACGTTGATGGAATTTGTCAGTATTCCAAGTATGCCTCTGGACATATTCATTATTAAGATGAGTCTACAGAATGCTTGAAAATGTACTTTTTAATATTTTATCATGTATATGTAAAGATATGGACACAAAAAGGAAACCAGAAAGACTCCCAGCACCCAGATCACTAAATAAATGTTTATCAAAGTGTCTTCCACAGATAATTACTGGAAGGTTTTTTTCTTTTTTTTTTTGAATTTTATTTATTTTTTTATGCAGCAGGTCCAAAGGTTTTTTTTTTAATACAGATTCCTGAAACCACATTCCAGAAACCCCCCAGGTTTAACAAGCTCCACAGATCATTTTTGCACAATTAAATTCGAGAAAGCCTGTTCTGAAAATCAAATGTTTCCACCTCTAAAACCCTCACAATCCTGCCATACAGAAATAATTTAACAGTTTGGCTCTAGGTGTATATATGCATCATTTTTTGCTTTTTACATCTTTTTATATCCCTGTGAATTCTTCATATTGGTGTCTTCTAATAGCAATATATGTATATTCTATCATGTTAACTTACCACTCTTCTAGCTCTTTCTGAATAATTAGAAATTCAGGCAGTTTCCAGGTTTCAGCATTAATATACGATGTGGTGCTAACCATCTTTGCACAGGGAGTTTCTCCCCTTTTAAAGGTCCCTTGGTGGTATATCTTACCCACAGCCGGCAAGGCTGGTACAGGGGGCCTGATCACTTTCATGATTTCATGATACATGACTCGACAGACTGCCCAAACACTCCAAGGAATATGTAACTCATCATTTCACAACATCATCAGCAAGGTATCTATGCAACTTTCTTCTAAGTCCTGCCAATGTTGAGTTTTGTCACATTTGTCACATTTTCCTATTTAATGGAAAAGTGATATTGCTTTCTAGTGGTTTTAATTTACATTTCTGTAATTATCAGTGAGACTAACATTTTCCACTGTTTCTGTTTCTTGTCTGTTTATACCAGATGGACATTTATCCATTGGAGCTATCCTTACAGACTAGGGAAATGAGCTTTTTCTTTCAATCCAAATTATGAATATGTTCTCCATTATTTTGTCTGTTTATTTTTGTCACTCTTTGTTTTGCAGAATTTTAACTTTTCCTGGCTTGATTTGATACCACCTTGCTAAACTATTGTACCATGTTATACCAATCACGTGTCGTTCTTATTTGAGATAATAAGGTGGTGCCTGACTATTGATACAATCCCAGTTTCACATAGAGAACTCTATACAAAAATTAAAATGTTTCGCTTTGTCAGGCCTCTCTCTCTGAAGCTGTAATCTTTAGAAGTAACAATGGCTTGAACGATTAATTATACTTGTAGTTCCACCAGCAAGGTCATAATTAACCGTTGGTGCCTCCAACAAAATGTGCAAGGGGTTAATGGTCTTGACCAACAATTCTTCCCTTTTTCATCTATTTATAGGGAAAAATTTGAGGCTGAAGATTTGACCATTCATTTCAATATAGTGCATTCATTTGTGCATGTCTTACTGTCATACATAATGGTGTATTAAACAGATTTTTCTATAATTATGGGTATCAACTAAAATGCAGAATTAAAATTCACCTCTGAGCTTCTTGGTTTGGGCAGATGTGTCAAAATACAGGCAAATTTGTAGCACACTGACATGCTTCCTCCCTTAAAGTAACTTCTCTGGAATCAATAGGGAAGTTTTTACTTTAATATAAAAAGGTGAAATTAAAAGAGAAATTACTGTTCTTCCTACTACTTAGGAATATTAGGAAGGTAAAAAAAAATATATGGTGACACGGTACACCACTGACTTTGACCAGTTATTTCCTTAAGCAAGACCCTCAAAAAACCTTGCTGGAGGGAATTCCCTGGTGGTCCAGTGGTTAGGACTCTGCACTTCCACTGCAAGAGACACAGGTTCAATCCCTGGTAGGGGAACTAAGATCCCACAAGCTGTGCAGTGCGGCCAAAAAAAACCCCAAGAAACAAAAAATAAATCAAAAAAATTACCTGGGGCTTCTGTGAGTGTACATATTCCCAGGCTCCACCCTGGTCATAGTCATTACAAACTGAACTAGAATAGCCATGACCTAGGAATCTGCTTTTGTTAATATCCTATTAATTTCAAGGTTTATAGTAATTCACATAAATTCAATATATCCTTAAAGATATGTGACATCCTGGTTATTTTCATGTCTTTTTTTCTTAACTGAGTGAACTGCATTCATTTTCCCAGGACTCAGTCTCTTCTCCCCAACACAACCAAGATATGTGCTTATATGATCATGAATATATACCATGGCTTCCAATATAAATATATTCTTACACACATTCGTAAACATAAATTCTGTTGTAGTTTAACTTTTTTCTGGAAGAGAACTCTTTCTTCAATGTAGCAGTGCTGAAAATGCCAAATGGAAGTGAGATAAAAGCAAAATACTCTGGTTGAAGTAGAATTGGTGGACCCAGAGCCCCCAGAAGTCCTGTTTGTTCACACCCTTGCTGTCACTGAAGCCTGGCTATGGAGCCTCCAAGAAATGAGTCCATTTCAAAACCACTCCTCTAGTTATAAAGCAGAAAATAACACACCATTGTAAAGCAATTATACTCCATTAAAGGTGTTAAAAAAAACAAAAAACACTCCTCTATTATAAATATACCGTAATATGTTTTATATATACATGTATGTATATGTGTGTGTGTATATATATATATATATATCCATCGCACAGATAGGTGTGGCAGTTATCAAAGACCTTTTTGTACATTTAAATATGACTTCTTATTACATGGTCTTTTGAGCTATAGTTCAGATTGCATGTACATTTTCTTCTCCTGAAACTTAAGTGTAAGTGAAAATTTCTTTTTCTTCCTGTTGAAAGTAATTTTAATGCTTAACACAATGAATCAGAAAGATTTATGAATGAGATCTGACATTGGATAATAAGATGTTCAAAAGTGGTCACATAAATCTTCTCTTTTGGATCTAAAACACTTACCCCAAGTTTCAATTCTGGCAGTATGGAGGACTGCATCGATTTAGATCCCTTCTAGCTACAAACAAGAAATGTTTAATACATAAAATCAGTATAATAAAAATTTAATACATTGGTGATATTTACAGATATAAAGGGAAATCTCTAGTTGCCAGAAATAACGAGGGAACTTAAAGTCAGGGTAGGCAGCATGTAAACTGAAGACATAGAGACTTGGGAATGATTTTAGTTTGGATATTGGTCCCACGCCCGCCACGCCCGAGGGGTATTAACAAAAGGAGCGAGGGTTAGCCTTGGGCCCCTTAAAGGAATTGAGATCCTTGTTTGAAGCCCTTGTTTGAAGCCTGGGCACTGGAAGGCTGCTCCATCCATGAAATAAGAACTCAAAAAACCCATTAGGCCAGGAAAGACATAAGGAAGTTTGTCTTTGACTTGGGTTCTGAATTTTCTTTTAATTAATTAATTAATTAATTTTTGGCTGCCTTGGGTCTTCGTTGCTGCACACGCGCTTTCTCTAGTTATGGCGAGCAGGGGCTACTCCTCTTAGTTGTGGTGCGCGGGCTTCTCATTGTGGTGGCTTGTTTTGTTGTGGAGCACAGGCTCTAGGCGTGTGGGCTTCAGTAGTTGTGGCACACGGGCTCAGTAGTTGTGGCGCATGGGCTTTGTTGCTCCTCGGCATGTGGGATCTTCCCGGACCAGGGCTCTATCCTGTGTCCCCTGCATTGGCAGGCGGATTCTTAACCACTGCACCACCAGGGAAGCCCCTTGGGTTCTGAATTTTTAAAAAGCTCCTTTGAGAAAAACAAATGTGTTTCTGGCCTGTGGATTTGAAATTCAGAGTTACAGTATTCACATGGTGTGAAAATTCCAAACTGAGAAATTAATGCAAAAACAATATTTGGACTGTTGCTAACCCAAAATGCTTGGTAGAAGCAAACACAAAGTCACTGCATTAGCAACACCTCAACAGTTCAGGGCTCATGACAAGGTGCTCAAACTCAAAAATTACAAATCTTGTGAGTAAACAATCTATCAAGAGCGAGAGAAGACATAGTGAGCAGTATAATTAGCACTGCTGGAACTTCAGATAATAGAGTGATAACTTAGAAAAGACTGTGAAAAAGAATGTTTAAAATATAATAAAGCTATGAAAGGAAGGAAGGGAGGAAGGGAGGAAAGGAAGAAGGAAGGAAAGAAAAGAATAGATCATTGTGTAAAAAGGACCAGGCTGATCAGTCAAAGAACCAAACAGAAAATCGAAACATGAAAACTGTAGCCCTAAGTCATCCTAAGGCTGTTGTCTGTGTAACTATATTATTGCTTAGACTGTTAAAGGAGACTGAAGGAACACTATATACTTGCCCCAATTCTTACCAAACACCATCTCTGCCCTCCCACTTCCTGTGTTGATTACCCAAGTGGCATCCTCGTTCTGCTCAGAAACAGTGAGAGTGAAAAGTCTAAGGAATAGCTAGAAATGTCACTGGGGTGAAGGATCACTTAACCCCTCCTTCCTTTCCCTGTCTGCGTGCAGTATCTGTCCCCATACAATCTTTTCCCCCATTCCTCCAAACCCCACACTCATAGTTTGATAACAACAGGGATAATGTTAATCCATTTTCCCACTGGAATTAGGAAAGTGAATTTAAAGTAGTTTACCTATTCATCTTTTAAAAAAATATTTATTTATTTTGTTGTGCCGGGTCTTAGTTGCAGCAGGTGGGCTCCTTAGTTGTGGCATGAGAACTCCTAGTTGCAGCATGCATGTGGGATTTAGTTCCCTGACCAGGGATCAAACCCTGGCCCCCTCTCTCTTACTGTCTTCTCCATTATAAACGCACACACCAGCCAGCCTCATCTCTTCATTTTCCCCTGTTTGTTCATGCTTAGAAATGGAGTCATTGGCGTCTCTTTTCATCTAGCCCTGACTGAGAGCTCTCCCTTTGAGGTCCTGTGGCTGTTCTGAGGCCTAAGAGGATACCCCACCTACTGGTAGCTTGGTTCACTGGTGGAAACATTAACTCCATACAACTGGATACTAACTCAGGATATTGCAGTTTCAGGACTTATGGAAGAATACCATGTCCAACTTCCTGCTGCTCAGAACTGATAGGAGGAGCAGCATTTATTTAGCCTAAAGAAAAGCAGCCTATACGTACCCTTTTCTGAAGAGAGTGAAATCTGTGCTTGGAACCAGACGAGAAAAGGCAGGCCCCCATTCTTTGGGGCCCACCACAGGGTGGTTAGTCTGGAGCTGTACTCTTCATCCAGTGTTGAGGGAGTTTATAAGAAATGGTTTGGTAAAAACTGCGATTACTTTAAGGATGTTGTTGAGGATAATGTTCGCAACATTATTCAGTGTTTTCTTTATGAGAACCCATGAGATAATTTTCCTCTGGACTCAGACTAGGATGAATTGAGCTTCTATTAAACCATGAATTTTGTAGTTCATCATGTGGCCCCCTTTGAGTTGGCTGTTCCATAGCTCAGCTAATTTTGAGGACCATGTATAGCAAGTGTTTGGGACTTCTCAACATAAAGTACATGTGGCGGATTGATCCCAGGCTTCATCTTATTATTTTCCACCCTTTATCCAAACCCTCTCTAATTTTCTTACTAATTTTGACTTTGTCTTACTATATGTATTTTTGTAATCCATACAAAAATGGATTGTATGGAATAAGATATAGTATAAACTCACATGTAACCTAATTTGTAGTTAGATAACCATAATTATTCATATAAAAAGATAACTCCAAATTCCAGGTGCTTCAAGAAATGAATTGAGGGGAACTTTAAAATATTCTACTTTATTCCCAGAAGTTGAGATCCTCTATACCTGGTCACTGAAATAACGGCATAAGACATGAGGAAACAAAATTTTAAGGAAAAACAAGCCTGAAAATGGCTGATATGCTAAGTAGGGGATCAATAGTTAGGGGATGCTAGTGACCCAAAGTTTCTTATATGCATATTCATTCTTTTATTAGACATTGGGGTTTAGGATAAACCCTGAGTTCAAGAGCTCTGTGAAATCACTTGGCGATCAGCTCCTTCACACCATTTAATTACAGTCATAAAGTACTACATGGTATCCTAATAACTAAAAGTAATTTCTGATTTTAAAGATTGTTTAAATCTCCAAATAAATCCTTCTCTAACCCAAAGTAATTGCAAAGGGAAATTTTGAATTGATAAGGCATAGATATAAATTAAAAAGGTAGAGAAAATTAGCAAAATTTCCTGAAAGAAAAGAGAAAGGAGATGAACAGGGCTTTATGTGTGCCAGAAACAGGAGAAATTATACAATACATCCTCACCGAACTAACACGGTGCCAGTAGAAACTGCTAGAGAAGCTAGTAAAATGTGGGAATTTATTGGCAAAAAGCACCGAGAAGCAGGCACAGAGCTTCCTAGTGAGAGAGAAGATGAATTCCATCCAAGCAAGCCACCGTTTCTGCTCTGCCTGCCCCATACCACCCACCAGGGCAGAGAATGAATATAGCAGAGGCAGTTTATACCTCGCTAGAGGTGTAAACTTCTCAAGCAGTGCTGGGACTGCCAGAGAATTGTGCCGACGTGACATTGTGCTCAGAATCCTTGGGAAACACATTCTAGGAAAATGTAGCCCTTGTATCCATCCTCAGGCATTTGCCAGGTGCACAGTTTTGGTATTTGGATATTGAATCTGTTCATCAATGTGTACTGTTTCCCTGCCTCTGTGTGTGTGTGTGTGTGTGCACGCGCGTGTGTGCATATGTGCACAAATGAGAAACTAAATTGTTTTGTGATTATAAATAATTCTGGGAAGATATGCTCCGCCTAGGTTTTCATGTGGGTTTTAACTGTCTATTTCTTAATTTCACAGTGTGTGGACAACATACGGTGTAATGGTTTAATGACTATAGTGTTTGAAGAAAATTCCAAAGTTTCTGTGCCACATATGATTAAGTAAGTGTGATAATCCTTTCTCTTACATTTTAATCAGGATCAAAGTGGTAGAGAATGTAAAACCCTGAATAAAATATTGTTTCAGTAGGCTTCTGCTTCCTACTCTGAATATGTTTGACAGTAACGTGATTGATAATTCATGATATGCCATTATAAATAATAAGACTATCACAATGGTTTTTCAGATTCATAGTTTATTGACTCACAGCATAGAAAAATAGTTTTTCATACTGTTTAGATGCCTTCCTCTGTACAAAAAGCCTTTCAAAATTTTCAGGTTCAATGGATGGACCTAGAGATTGTCATACTGAGTGAAGTAAGTTAGACAGAGAAAGAGAAATATCTTATGGTATGGTATCGCTTACGTGCAGAACCTAAAAAGAAATGATACAAATGAACTTATTTACAAAACAGAAACAGACTCACAGACTTAGAGAACTAACTTATGGTTACCATGGGGGAAGGGTGGGGGGAAGGGAGAGGTTGGGAGTTTGGGATAGACATGTACACACTGCTGTGTTTAGAGTGGATGGCCAACAAGGACCATATATAGCACAGGGTAAGCTGCTTTGTATTATGTAACAACCTAGGTAGGAGGGGAGTTTGAAGGAGAATGGATACATGTATATGTGTAGCTGGGTCACTTTGCTGTGCACCTGAAACTGTCACAGCATTGTTAATCAACTATACTCCAATATAAAATAGAAAGTTTTTTTAAAATTTCAAGTTCAATAGGTAAAGTTGTGATAGCCAGATGTGTCAGAGGGTGGACAAAAGTTTGGCAGATTCTTTTGCTGTCTTCTCAGTGGGTGTGAATCATATTAGTCAGATTTGGTTGTAGAGATACATTTAGATTTTGAAGACACTCAACATGAATTAACTGGCTTTTCCATGGTACCATTTACCCACAGCCTGTATATGGATTTGTCCCAGAGGCTATTGCCCAGGCCTGCCATCCTGCTCTCTATATGTTTTGTTAACAGAGCAAATCCTAGAGAATGGACTTGAGGACACGGGGAGGGGGAAGTGTAAGCTGGGACGAAGTGAGAGAGTAGCATTGACATATATACACTACCAAATGTAAAATAGATAGCTAGTGAGAAGCAGCTGCATAGCACAGGGAGATCAGCTTGGTGCTTTGTGACCACCTAGAGGGGTGGGATAGGGAGGGTGGGAGGGAGACGCAAGAGGGAGGGGATATGGGGTTATATGTATATGTGTAGCTGATTCACTTTGTTATACAGCAGAAACTAACAACACTGTAAAGCAATTATACTCCAATGAAGATGTTAAAAAAAAAAGTGATCAATACTGGAAAAAACAAAGCAAAAACTTACAAACAAAAAAAAAGCAAATCCTATAATTTAATTATGATCACTAAGGAAACTAGTTTTAAGATGAGAAGTTATATCAATAACTGCGTGCCATAGCTCTCTATATTAATGCTTTTGTCTCTACATACTTTTTTGTTTCCAAATTCAAAAATTGTTTTAGGAGAATTTTCAAGCTAACCAAATTGTTCCCTACTCTCATTTTTTGGTTATTTGCAGTCCAAATTCTAAGAATAAAATGTATTTTTAAAAGCAGTCCTATCTTTCCAAAAAAGTTACATGAAACTAAGAAAATGTTTGTCTTCCATGCCGTTTTATGTGGACTTTTTTTAGGTCTGAGCTGTTTAAGACAAAGAAACAACATCAACTTTTCTCTTCTGATAGGTATTAATTATAATTAGCATCATTCCAATGGTATAAACTTTAAAACTTATTAATTATTGTATCAGATGAAGGCAGAGTACATTATACTAGTGCCATAATTACTACAGAAAAAATATAAAAGGATGATACTGTTTTAAATTGCTAGTCAAATTTTAAAATATTTTGAGTAGGGTCATTTTAAAACTCTTGGGCAAAGATTCCTTTAGCATTCAGTTTTCTAGGTTTTTAATTTAGTATAGTTTTTAAAAATCAGGTCAGTTAAAAATGTACGATACTAAAATTAAAACCAAGTATGGAATATTAAGTCAAAAGTTTCAAATTATGACTTAATTTTTAAGTTCACATCACCATGTTAGTTTTCTTATTAGTTTTCTACCATAGTATTCTTATTTTAATATTTCACAAAATAATATATATTATCTTAATTCCTTATTAAGAGTACTTTCGTGAAGCTTAGACAGCCATAAAAGTCCAATCTGCTTTAGAATGAGAATAAGTTGGACTTGGTGGCCAAGTTATAAGCTCCTAAACCTTCGGGCAGCTGCACACCCACTATGTATACATTTTGTTCACTTTAAAAATTAGTACAGGGCTTCCCTGGTGGCGCAGTGGTTGAGAGTCCGCCTGCCGATGCAGGGGACACGGGTTCGTGCCCCGGTCCGGGAAGATCCCACATGCCGCGGAGCGGCTGGGCCCATGAGCCATGGCCGCGGAGCCTGTGCTCCGCAACGGGAGAGGCCACAACAGTGAGAGGCCCGCGTACCGCAAAAAAAAAAAAAAATTAGTACAGAGAAAAGCTTTAGTTCTGTGCATGACCAAGTTACGGCTGGCACCTGAATGCATCTTCTTTCCTCTGTGGTGGCAGTTTGACTAATGCCCATGTCTAGTCTCATTTGTATTGATATAACTGCCTCCTGTACAGACCAAGACTCTCCTGCGTTTGCGTGCACAGGGAGGGTCACTGCAATGAGTTGGAACCACTCTCCTGGGAGGACAGAAACCTGTATCACGGGCTGTAGGGATTTCCTATTGGAACCACACATGTTTGGATGCCCATCTGTACTCTACTAGATATATTCCCAAGGCAGAGTTTCATGTATTTCATATCTTTCTTCCTTCTATTTTTCCCTGCTTCATTGAGCCTGGTTCAGAGAAAAGAGGATTATTTTGCAATCTCTCTTCCTTCTGATAGTCTCCTCCATGGCACTATTCTACCCTAAATTCTGTATTCTTGCCTCCTTGCACATCTCTCTGGCTACATGCAACGAGAAAAAAAAAAAAAAAGATGTTTTACAGAGTTAAAAGAAAAAATTATTCTACCCTAATGGCATTACTTTGCAGGCACTCACTTCCTTTTAAAACTTACTAATTACAATAGGTGATTTGGGATTGATGTCTCAAAATTACTTTTTTAAGTGTTTACCAAAAAGGAGTTGTTATTATCATAGGAGGCTTAAGTAACGCATTGTATCTTCTCGAGGGTCCCTTAGGAAATTAAGATTTCATTCAATGTAATAAAAGAAAATTAAATAATTTCCTAATATTTACTTTCTTTTCTTTACTTAAAATGAAACTGTAGTAATAATTTTGAAGGACAGTGGTGCAATTAGTTTCAATTTCATGTTGGCTACAATATATTTTTTCCTCCTAGTGTTTGGTTAAAGTAATTATAGTCAAAAGATGCAAAGCTCAAAACTACGCATAGAATGCAAAATCATGACATTTATTAGGTGATTATATCCCTTTAAGTGATGTTTTATGCTTTATGTGTATAGGCTAACGCTTGCTTTCTTTTAATAATAGTTGCCCTCAGTTTTCTGTGTCATTTTCCATGACACAACCAGTTTTCTTAGAAAATAGAGATTTTAGGTGGGAAAATGGTGGGAGAAAAAAGTGATTACCTCGATTAGCCATCCTCTAGACAGACTGGTTGATTCATAAAAGTTTCTAAGGTCTTTTAACAAATGAGAAAGATTAAGAACCAGAAAAGTAAAGTTGGTTGAGGGTCACATACTAAGTGCGAAAAAGAGCCATGCTATTTTCAAGAATCTCAAAAGATGCACTTATGTATTTTCGAGATCAGTGATGTGACTAAAACTAACAGGCCACCCTTAGTTCCTCACCAGAAGTAAGCTACTCATTTAAAATGCTCTTTCAAGTCTGCAAATGAAGTCCTTCCATCTGCACTGAGCTTACTTTGGGGTGGAACGTTTCCAAGAGCAAGCTAAGGAAGCTATTGATTTCTTTTTATCCCAAAGAAAATAAATATATAACTTAAAATCCCTTGAAGTGCTGAAAGGGCTAATTAAGGGCACTCACAACAAGCCAGCTTCAGCTGCCTCACTGAACATCACTGGCCCTGTAGTGTATCCTTTAATCAAGTGGTGAAATCCAGGACTTGACTGTCTGTTCTGACATGCTGCCATGAAGGGGGACATGGGGTCTCAGATGGGAATGTGAAGGCTACGGGCAGTCCTAGCGAAGGTATGCATTTCTTTGAGCCCCACTTGGATTCAGCCTCAGCTTCCAAGCTTTTCATCTAATGAACTTGGCCGGCTTCTTTTGCCCTTTCTAACAAAGGTGCACCATGGGCTGAGGGCTCTGCGCACAGCCAAGGATCTTGAGGGCTGCCATGTGAATCTTCCCTCCAGTTTGCTGTCCACCTGGAGAGGCTGCCGCAGGCTTCCAGTGCGAGGGCCTCAGGGTGATGGGTTGAGGAGGAGCCAGGTGGGAGGTTTTAGAGAATGAGAAAAGCCCAGCATTGCAGGTGGGCAGGTGGGCACTGTTCAGGGGGAATCTTTAGAAGAGTTGACTGCCTATATTACAGCCATTACTTTTTTTATGAAGACATTTTTAACACTGCAGAATATTGAAAATGTAAGGAAAACACAACATTTCACACAATTTATGGATTAAATTGTAATCAGAAAATGGTTGGCCTTAAATGCATTTATCAGCCAGAAAGAATGGAATGGATTAAGCATTCTTTTTCTAACATTCAAGAAGTTAGAAAAAGAATGACAAAAATCAACTGTAGGAAAGTGTAGGAAGGAAATAACTAAGTTAAGAATGGAGATTAATAAATTAAAATATAGAAAAACAGTAGAATTGATCAATCAAAGAGCTGGTGCGAGAGGGAAAATACCTAATAATATAATCTATTAGTTTAATCAAGAAAAAAGGGGGAAAGCACAGATGTACAAAATTAGAAGTGAGGAAAAGAAATAACCACAGATAACAGCAGTGATATTTGGGTCTCCTCTTCCTCCCCACCCCTCTGTGGGGAGAACGTCACCCGCTACTTTTTTTTTTTTTTTTTTTTTTTGCGGTAGGCGGGCCTCTCACTGTTGTGGCCTCTCCCGTTGGGGAGCACAGGCTCCGGACGCGCAGGCTCAGCGGCCATGGCTCACGGGCCCAGCCGCTCCGCGGCATGTGGGATCTTCCCGGACCAGGGTACGAACCCGTGTCCCCTGCATCGGCAGGCGGAATCTCAACCACTGCACCACCAGGGAAGCCCCAACCTGCTACTTTTTAACCACACTTCTGATATTCTGAT
Source organism: Delphinapterus leucas (assembly GCF_059928025.1). Lineage (NCBI taxonomy): Eukaryota > Metazoa > Chordata > Mammalia > Artiodactyla > Monodontidae > Delphinapterus > Delphinapterus leucas. Next base: position 65,724,330 of record NC_143131.1, read on the forward strand.
TTGAGGGCATAAGCAGTGCCCCTCCTAAATGGGGCTTTGGCTTTAATTTCCTAATAAAACATGATTGAACCAGAGAAAGAAGTGAAGGGTAGCAGAATATGCCACCCTATAATATGCCACTGTGGCATATTGATTATGTTGAGCTATAGGTACTTGAAAAACAGCAAATGCAGAGAGAGGATTTTTCTGAATTCTTCTCATCTGCCTGAAGACAGATTCTCCAAAAGGAGCTCAGTTGTCGTAAATCCCCTTCCCAGGAGTTTCACCAACCATGGAAGATTGACAGTAGTCACAGGAGACTAGATGTCGACATCACACCCAGGCAAACTGTCACAAACTATCATACCTTCCATCTATTCTAAGGGTTCATTCATCTTTCCTAAAAATCATTTACTCTCCCCTGAGAGGCCTACATACCCCCCACCTCCCTTTCCCTATAAGATGGTATTTAAGTCTGAGTTCTAAGCCACCTCTGTGAGTTTCTCATTTTCCCCTGGTTATCTCCCATGTAAACTTGTTTATTTTTCTCTTGTTCATCTGTCTTTTATCACAGGGTCTCAGCCAACAACTCAGGAGGGTGGAGAGAAAATTATTTTTCCTCCCCTGCAGAAGGAATTCACAGAGTGAAATGAATTATTAACGTCTCCACAATTAATTCTGAACTTCCTAAATTATAATGGCACATTTGATGTTTTTACAGCCCTGCTTTGTTGTATGTAATATGTCCTATCACATCTTTCATCACATGTAAGGGGAAGCCCAGACACGAGTATATATTTACAAATATTGAGATACTCAGGGGCTGAGAGGCAGCTGCACCCTGGTTTTGTCCTCATGTTCCTGCCTTGTGCGTAGGTCTGATGCCCGTCTTCACAAGGATGACACTGACATTTGCTTCAGTAAAACACTCAACTCCTGCAAAGTGCCCCAGATCCGTTATGCCAGCGTGGAGCGCCTCTTGGAGCGACTGACAGACCTGCGGTTTCTTAGTATCGATTTCCTCAATACCTTTCTGCACACCTATCGGATTTTCACGACGGCAGCCGTGGTGCTGGGGAAGCTTTCTGACATATACAAGAGGCCTTTCACCTCTATCCCCGTCAGGTAGGCCCGGCACTACCCTGTGATGAAAGTGTGGCCCACCTGGTCCCTGGGTCTCCGTGCAGATGGGCAGCCCTGCTCTGCAGGGCACTGGCTTGCCTTTGAACTTGCCAGGCCCCGCCAGTAGAAGGGGGGGAGTCGAGGTCACAGACAGTTCCCGAGAGAAGCAGTTGAAGTTTCCAAGTGGCCTTTGCTTGCTCTGTGAATATTTGGAAGATAACTCTATTGTTTGGGGCTTTTGTTTCTCCTTTTTTGTTAAATTGCAGGCCCTGATTCAGTAGGTCTGGAGTGGAGCCCGTTACCAGTGTTACTTGTCTTTGGACCACAGTTTAGTAGCAGGGGATTAGACTAAGCCTAAATACTGTCTGTGTTCCTTTGGCAAGTGTGTGGTATACATGCAGCATTTAAATGAAGGTGAATCCAGCAACAGAAGTGTGATGATGTTGTGGCCTTCTAATGTAGGGAGCATGTTCTTGAATGACATCAGGGAACTCATTTTCACTTGGCTACAACCTGTTAATAGCTTTTGCTCTTATTTTTAGGTCGTTGGAATTGTTTTTCGCTACCAGCCAGAATAGCAGAGGTGAACACTTGGTGGATGGCAAATCCCCGCACCTGTGTCGCAAATTCTCTTCCCCACCACCGCTGGCTGTGTCCAGAACGTCCTCCCCAGTGAGGGCCAGAAAGTTGTCCTTGACTTCTCCCTTGAACTCAAGGATAGGAGCTTTGGACCTGACCACCTCCTCGGCGTCCAGCAGTCCCACCACCACTCACAGCCCTGCTGCATCCCCACCACCACACACTGGTAAAGTACCGCTGGATCTTAGCCGAGGCCTTTCTTCTCCAGAACAAAGCCCAGGATCTGTAGAAGAGCATGTAGTTAACCCCCGCGTGGATCTGTGTAACAAGCTAAAACGAAGTATTCAAAGAGGTATTATCCAGCTGCCATACCCCGCATTTGCTGGCCCCCTGTTTCCCCACCATTCCTTCTGGAGCCCTAGTTTCCTTTCTTTACAACTTTCCTACTTCTGCATAGAAAGTAGAATGAATACAATGGCTAGTTAGAAAAAATTCCTGTAGTTCCCTCTAGCCTTTGTGGAAGGAGAGCTAGGTTAGCCGCCTTCTATGATAAAAGGCTAATTGAAGTCAGTTGTCTGTGGAAGAATGGTGTCATCTAAAGGGTTATCACTGGAAGGTTCTTGGTGGAATTAAGGCTGGTTGGCTGAAGACCATAGCATGATTTTTGGCATAGAGATAGGTTGCCATGGTCCTCGTCCATGACCTTGAGCCTCAGAGCCTTCTCCTCCTCCAGTGTCTACCTTAAGCACCTGTACTGCTTCCAGCCTTTCCCTGCTAATGTGACGACCTAGCCTGGGAGCTAGGTCATTAAGATGACTTCTTCAGTTTAGTTTCCAAGGCAACACTCCCTATTACAGCAGAGATATAGGGAGAAAAGTTAAGTCTGAGACAGTGTTCATTTTCCATGACACAACCAAAGTGGTTTTTTTTTTTTTTTTTTCCAAAGTGGTTTTTAAAAATGTGAATTAGATCATCTGGTTTCCTGATTAGATTCTCTAATGACTTCTTATCACACTTAGAATAAAGCACATTTATCTTCCCAAGGCCTTCAGATCCTATGAGACTTGGATGCTGTCTCTCTCTTTAACCCCTGCTCCTGCTACGCTCCCTCATCTGCTAAGCTACAGTCACACTGATTTCCTTTTTGTGTCTCAGAAACACCTGGGTCATTTCTGCCTCAGGGCCTTTGCACTTGTTTATCCCTCTGCCTGGACAGTCTTCCTATATAAGCTCATGAGATCAGCAACCTTGTCTGTCTTGTTCACCTCTGTACTGTCAGTGCCTTGGCCAGTGCCTGGCAGGTAGTAAATTTTTGTTAAATGAATAAATCAAGGAAAGCACTCAGGGGACTAATCAAGGATTCCTGTGGCACATCTCCCTACCCTCCTCAGCTTGGTACAACATAGGGGTTGGAGGAGGTGATCCTTGTTCTTTTATAATCCAGTGTTTCTGTGATGAAAATAAAAAAGATTTCACAACCAAATTAGCAAACAGCTTTTTTTTTTTTTTTTTACTATATAGTAACTGATTTCTTTACTGATAACATAATAAAAAATGGGGCAATAAGTCAGACAAAGTGTCCAGATTTTAAAGAGGATCACCCAGATGGAAGCATAGACCCCTGCTTTTCTACCTGCTTCAAGATTCTATGTAGTTTCTAGCTCAGATCGCTTAAATAAGCTTTCTGAGTGAAGTACTTAGTGGAATTTTAACTGGAGCGGTTATCATCATCAAAAGGAGCACCCATTTAAACAAGAAATTGTTGAAATTGACACGTTAGCAACTCAGGAGGATGAAAGGGGGAAGATAATTAAAAAGTCATTAGAACAACAAGCTTTAGTAGAATCAGGATGGATTTTTCTTGGGAATAATGAGGTGATGCACAAGGTGACAGGTGCATCTGGGGTTTGATCCAGGCCAGTGCTTGGGAATCTCCAAGGTGGGAATGACTTTGGGAGGCTTATCTCAAACCTCCCCTCTGGGCCAGAGCGCCCTGGGAAGCACAGGAACTTCTCAGAATATGGAAAGTTCTTTCCCCCTCCTTTATTGGATTGTATTAAATAGGAGAGGGGAAATCTGGAGGTAAGTCTGGTTTCTCATGTTATTTTGAGTTAGGGGAGCTTTAGGAATAAGTATTTTAGTGCCAGACATTTGTGACTGAGGCTTTGGTTTGATTGCCCCTGAGGCTGGGATGAGAATACAGTAAGGTCTGTTCAGGAGTCATTGTGTGACCACCTTCTCTGTGCAGGTTGCTGTGCTACAGGGTCCATACTGGTAAATAAGATGGTTCCCAGGCCCCTTATATATAGTTCCCTGGAGAAGGTGGACAAAACATAAGTATAAGGGCAGATGGTACAAGAGGTATAGATGGAGTGCTCCAGAAGGTGAAAAGCGGGGAAGATAATGTTTGAGCAGAATCAGGAAGTGTCATTGACATGAGCCAAGAAGAATGGATAAATGGGTTGTGTTGTGGGGAAAAAGTGGGGCACCAGAGGATGGTCATGGCCCAGGTCTCAAGTGAGTCCCTGGGACAGGCCACCAAGTGAGGGTCCTTGGCTATGCACAAGAAAGAATTCAAGAGTGAGCCGTAGTAAAGTGAAGGCAGGTTTATTTAGAGAGATACACACTCCATAGACAGAAGGCGAGAGAGGTGGCCCCTGGTGTTGGGGCCGTTAGTTTTTATGCGCTGGGTAATTTCATAGGCTAACAAGTGGGAGGATTATTCCAGCTACTTTGGGGAAGCAGCAGAGATTTCCAGGAATTGGGCCACCGCCCACTTTTTGGCCTTTTATGGTCAGCCTCGGAACTGTCATGGCACTGGTGGGTGTGTCATTTAGTGTGTTAATGCATTACAATGAGTGTATAATGAGGCTCAAGGTCTCCTGGGAGTCGGATCTTCCACCATCTTGGGCTTAGTAGGTTCTAACTGTTTTTTGTGGTATCCTGTTCTTCTACATGGTTGTGTCATTCTTTTAAGGGTTGTGCTCTGCCCTTTTCCTTCCTGTCTCAGTTGGACGGAGGAAACAGGCAAACTTATGGGCAAAGAGAACCTATGAGCAAAGGGCTGATGGTAACACCCAGTGGTGAAACCAATTTCTGAGAGCAGGAATGACCAATGCTTCTGAAGGGGCAGCTTTTGTCCAGTTTTGACGCCAGGTGCAGCTCTGTAGAGGAAACCCTGCTATTAGTCTTCCTGGGGCTTTCTAGCATCTAGTAAACTTTTTAAAACTCTCCTGAAGAATCCTCCTCTTCCTCCTCCTTCTTTTTGGCCATCTTAGCCATTAAGTGTACAGTTCAGTGGTGTTAAGTATATTCGCATTGTTGTGCAATACATACTTAGAACTTTTTCATCTTGTAAAACTGAAACTCTATATCCATTGCACAACTCCGCATTTCTCCCTCCCCCCAGCCCTTGGCAACCACCATCTTCTTTCTGTTTCTATGAGTTTGATTACTTTAAAAAAAAATTTTATTTATTTACTTTTGGCTGCATTGGGTCTTCATTGCTGCATGCGGGCTTTCTCTAGGTGCAGTGAGCAGGGGCTACTGTTCGTTGTCGTGTGTGGGCTTCTCATTGTGACGGTTTGTCTTGTTGCTGAGCATGGGCCTTAAGCACGCAGACTTCAGTAGTTGTGGCACGCAAACTTCAATAGTTGTGGCATGCGGGCTCTAGAGCGCAGGCTCATTAGTTGTGGCACACGGGCTTAGTTGCTCTGCGACATGTGGGATCTTCCCGGACCAGGGCTTGAACCCACGTCCCCTGCATTGGCAGGCAGATTCTTAAGCACTGCGCCACCAGGCAAGTCCCAAGTTTGACTATTTTATATGCCTCATATAAGTGAAATCACACAGTATTTGCCTTTTTGTGACTGTCTTATTTCATGTAGCATAAGGCCCTCAAGGTTCATCCATGCTGTAGCATGTGCCAGGATTTTCTTCTTTCTTAAGGCTGAACAATATTCCATTGTATATATACTCCATATTTTCTTTATCCATTCCTCTATTGATGGACATTTGGGTTGCTTCCATCTCTTGGCTACTGTGAATAATACTGCAGTGTACATGTGTATGCAGTTATCTCTTCAAGATCCTGCTTTCAATTCTTTTGCATATATACCCAAAAGTGAGATTGCTAGATCATATGGTAATTCTATTTTTAATTTTTGGAGGAAATTTTTGTTTTTGATAGTGCCTACATCATTTACATTCCCATCAACAGTGTACAGGGTTCCAATTTCTCTGCATCCTTGCCAACACTTAATATTTTCTTTCTTTTGATAGTGGCCTCCTAACAGGAGTACAGTGAGAATCTTTCTCCTTTTTCGCAATTTCCCAGAGATTGCATTTTAATTTGGCTAATGCTTAGTAGTATAGGTATGAACTTTTTTCTTGAATAGAGGAGCAAACGAAAAATCTATTCCTTTCTGCGTTATAGACTAAGTACGTGTCGTAGTTGTAAAGGTCCTCAGTCAAGCTGCCCATTACCCATCTTGATTAATTCTTACACTTTAACTTGCACATGGATTGTTCCACAGTGGTCACCAAGTTCCTTAGTTCTGGTCTTTGAAGTCCAAGCCCAAAGTGCATAGCGTTGGTTCAATGCCATATCGTAACATCTGTTTGGCCTGCTGTCTCAGATAGAGGTGTGATCACTGGTAGGAATCAGTAGTTTTACCCCAGGAATGATAAGCTGGAAAAAGGTTAGACTTGGGGAGACCAAGATAAATGAGAAAGAAGGAGATCAAGCTCCCAGGGAATGGCACTGACAAAGGCTGCAAAGACTTGTCAGTGTAGGTGTTGGGCAGAGGTGGGATCAGGGATCATTGTGGGCACAGCTAGCATCAGCTAGAGAGCTTGTTATGTAGCAGCTCGGATAATTTCTGACTAGGGCCCAGCAGATGGAGAGGGTCCATGAATAATGGTGTGGCAGAAATAGTAGGTTCTTTCTCACATTAGAGAAATAGCCAAAGTTGAGGGCTTAATGCCTCTGTGTTTCTCCACTGGATTTTCCCCAAACAGATGATTTGCGGTTAGCATTTCAAGGGCCAGGTTATCCACATGGTTCGCGGGGTAGAAATACGATTTTGCAGTTCCCAGGTCAAGGTTAAATACAGAGCTCCTCTCACTGTGGGAGGTGGGGACATTCCAGGGTTGTGTCCATGTGTGGCCCATGGCATTTGTTGAAGCCCATTAGAGCCAACTTCATCTCCAGAGATGCCCGCTCCTCTGCCCCGTGTGTCTTAGTCACGTCTACCCACTAATATGTGCCCCTTTATCTCTCATTTTTACCATGATTTCCGCCCCCCTCCAGCAATCCTTCATTAAACACTTTGTTTTTGGCCACCTCATTGCATCTTGATTTTTTGTGTATGGTAAGCGGGCCTCTCACTGCTGTGGCCTCTCCCGTTGCGGAGCACAGACTCCGGACGTGCAGCCTCAGCGGCCATGGCTCACGGGCCCAGCCGTTCCGCAGCATGTGGGATCTTCCTGGACCGGGGCACGAACCCATGTCCCCTGCATCGGAAGGCGGACTCTCAACCACTGCGCCACCAGGGAAGCCCAGCATCTTGATTTTTTTTCTCTTTCTGTAGCTGTCTTCTGATTATTTTTAATGTATTTACTTCCCATCTTGTTCTTGAAAGTATTTAAGGTGGTAGTTCAAAGAGGCATGTACACTGGATTAAAACTAAAATAGATAAGGAAATCAGGCAATGGAGGAAAATCGTATGAGGCCATGGGTATGGTTAGTGAACAAGTGAGTACTGTGTGGTCCTCTGCAGTTCCTAAAGTCACTCTGATTTTGGTTCTGAATGTAATCAGTTATGTGATTCATATTGAAAGCTAAGAATAGATTGGTGTGCAGGCACATCTTTTCTTGCTCCTGAGACTTGAGAATAATTTATCCTGTGGATCCTCATAAAGGAGACACTGTGAATAGAAAGCTTAGAATTATACTGGGGTCTAGGGAGCTCTTTGGCATTTTTCTGAAAAGGTGAAACAAAGGAATTATAGATCTAGTTTTTCCTTTTATTTTGCATTGGTATATAGGCAATACTGATCATGAATAGTTCTAGAAAAGTCATGGATGAAACACTTTACTTCAGTGTCAGCCTGACAAGTTGTGTCTGTGTGTGTGTGCGCACGCGCGCATGCACAGAATGTCTACAGAAGCCAAGAGTGCTGCCGTATTAACTCTGCTATCTAGTCTTGAAAATTCCAGTTGGCAAAGTAAAGGGAGACAATGATCTGTCTTTAATTTGAAAGATGTTTGCGTGTGCTTTGCATAATGGTAACACTTAAGACAGCTGGCAGACTTGAATAAGAAGCCCTGTGCCAAGAGTTTGTACAGTTTCTGCTTTTCACCTCAGGACGCAACTCCACAAACCTCATTGCACGAGATCAGCTTCACCGTTAGGCCCATACTGAGGTCGTGGGTCTCCCTCACTACTGTCCAGCTAGACAGTTTCAGGGTACCCTCTTTGAAAAATGCTAGTAACCTTTGTCCAGTTTTATTGTCATTGCAGTTGTAATGCCAGCCTTGCGATATTTCCTGGCAAGAGAACTTCAAATGACATGAAGGGAAAGAAGAGAAATAGGAAATATCCCTCAAAATGAGCAAGACTGTGAACTTCGGAGGGAAAAATAATGCAGTTGGTTTCACCTCCACCCAGTCCCCAGATCTGTTCCAGGCTCACCCAACATTCATTAGTGCCCCTCTTTCTTCCTACCACGAAGTCCCCACCTTCTGCTATCCTGGGTCCTTCTAAAAAGCACAAATATCAGCCCAGCTCACATCCAGATTCCACCCAGTGGTGAGATCTCAACAAAAAACATAACCGACAGCAGGCAAGAAAGGAGAGCCATGGGGCAGCTCACTCACTGTGTTTGGGTCTCTTACCCCATCAGCGTTCTCTTGGGCCATGGCTGTGCAACCAGTCTAAGCATCGCTGCACGACCCACATCACTAGTGTCTGTTTCTGTATTCTTAGTTTGAAAATTGCCTGCCTGTGGGCTGAAAGTGCTCCCAATTTTAGCATTTGTTTTGAGCCCACATCTGCCCACTCGTTCTGCAGGCAAAGCTGCTTTGCATGGAACTTGACTGAAAGTGAACCTGGCAGAAGGAAACGCTTCTTCCCCCCACAGTGCTGGCATGTTTTCTCCTCTCTGTAGGTGCCCGTTTGCTTACAGTGTTATTCTGTGCTTTCCTGTACTTTCAGTGGACTTTCGGGGCCTGTCCAGCTCTCTCGCTGGGAAGTTTTTTGGGTTCAGTGTAATTGCTGACTAAATGATTTGCTCATTTGCCTCAGAGGAATGAATGGTTGAATCAGACCAAGGACATACATTTGATATTCTGCTTGCTCTTGCAAAGCAGATGCCTTCTATTACTGCATTTTGAGGGAGTTATTTAGAAAATAATAAAACTAACAGCTAAGCACTGATTTTTATGTCTCCATCCTGCATCATTGCCAGCTTGACTGTAATTATGTCATTGGAGGAAAGATTCTAACCATTTCCCTTCCCTGGCCCCTTTGTTTTTCAAAAGAGCTGACTTGGGGCCATATTTCTAAGGGAGTAAATCACATGCAAGTGTAAAAATGGCTTTATGTGAAGTCATTAGGGATTTTGTCAAGTTTGTTGAGTGAAATCTTGAATGGAATGGTAAAGGGAGTTGAATTGAGAGTAGCTCTGCTGACAGGGGTAAATGGAAAACTAGTGGAGGTGATACAGCTTTTGTCGGTTGATGAAAAGCCCAAGGAAAAAGAAATGGAAGAGTTGTTGGAAATTTATGAAATTTTTGTAGTGCTTTTCCTGAAAAGAACACACACAAAGTTGTAATTTTACCTGGTTACTAAGCTAGCGCAAGGGGTGTGGTAATAGCTTAGATGTGACTCTGGACTGTTTCTTTTACTCATGGGATGTTAGCTGCAGTGAAGAGGCACAGATTATCTTAAAAATCTCTCAACTGTTCATTGTAAAAATGTCCACTTGCTTCCTGCTGATCTGTAGCTCTCGGACAGGGCTACCCAATAGAACCTTCTGGGAGGATGGAAATGCTGTTCAGTACTGTAGCCACTCACCACACGTGGCTACTGAGTACTTGAAGTGTGGCCAGTGCAAGTGAGCAAGTGAAATATTCACTTAAATTTAGTTTTCATTTAAACTTACATAGCCACTTTGGGCTCGTGTTACTATTTTGGACAGTACAGCTGTAGATCCTTAGGCAGGGGGGCTCCTTGAATTGTCTTAAGGGAGCAACCCAGGCAAAGAACTAATGAAGTCCCAATTTTCATTTACCATCTGGGAAAAGTCCCTCTTTTCCCACTCCAAGAAGGCAGAAACATTCTGGAGGGCGGGGAAGCCACTGCATATTCTCTTCTTTTTATCAGTAACATCTGTTGTGTTGAACAAAAGGGACTTGGGAGGGTCAACCAGGCTCAGCAGGGTCAGCAAGACAGGTGTGGAGATGAGCCACAGTTAGACTTCGTGTCGTTAACATTCCGCCAGGAAGAGTGACTCGATTTCATGATAAAGTCCTTTAAAATATAGACTAACATGAAATGCTTATTATCCATAATGAACTTTTGTGTTTCCATGCATGATACTGACAAGAAGCTCTTGAATTCATGGCCTGGTTGTTAAAATTCATGATGTTTTAAAGCAGCAGTGCTAGAGTCTGCGCCGGTGGACCGAGCAGGAGTGGAAAGCTCCCCCGCAGCAGATGCCACCGAACCTTCACCTTGCAGGTCACCCTCAACTCCTCGGCACCTCCGCTACCGCCAGCCTGGAGGTGAGCGCTCAGAAAGGGACTCAGAAACACGCAAGCAAGGGATGATTCTAGTTCCTGAATCTTTTGTTTGCCTTCCTATTTCACTCCCCGAATATTTTTAGTCTCAGTTATGAAAAGTAATGGGAAGCAAATGTTACTGTAGGACCAAGTAGTAGAAAATAAATGATTAGAGAGTATGTCATTAGTATAACCAATATTTATTGACCCGATCATTGCATGACACTTTGTGTGGAGTAACTTGAATTGAGAAGCCTGTTCTTAGTTGCTAGTTGATTGAATTTCAGTGCTGGTTTCACCAAAATGTTCCCAGACTCTGATACCTTACCATGAATCCCAGTGTAGTCTGTATTAAATAGGTTCATCTGGGACACAGAATTGTTGGGGGGGACCTTATTAAGAACACTGTTTCAGCTAAAATAAAGTCCAGTTGCATGGAGCGCCAATCTTCATTATTGCTAGTGGCAGAATCTGGTATCTTTTCTATAGTTATGAAAATTATAAAACATTATCCCATAATTTGTTTTAGAATATACCAAATGTTTTCTAATTGGAGGGAAGACAGAACAAAAGACAGAAATCTTTTATCTCCTCATTGCTCAAATAAATATATCCAAATTACAGTTGTTTTAGAAATGTTTTCTTCTTTTCTCCTCAAGCCAATTATTTCAAGTTGGAAGGGAAAATTATTCAATTATGAAACCAGATTCACCCTAAGTAACCCATGTAAAACGTAGACGTTTTCTGACTCTCATACTCCTGCTTTAAGTAAGGCAGTTTAGCAAAAGATAGAGTGCGTGGCTCCAAATGGTCATTTCATTTGCAGCCTTAGCCTCGTGGTGGAAGCTGTTTTCATTGCCATCACCTCCAAGAGAAGCTAATCTGGGTCAGACTGTTGTCAGCAGATTTGCCCTGATGGATATTAGCCCTTTGGGGCTCCTGGTCAGTCATGGGTCACCCTGACATTTGGATAGCTCTGAGAAACCAAGGGTAACAAGCTAGATTCCCTGGCTTGTTATAGGACTACTATGGAATTAGCCAAATCTCTTTACACTTCTTAGAGGCTTGGTCAGTCCAAGCCTTAGCAACTTCTTTGACCATTGCCATGTGGGACAGACTCCCTTGAGTTCATTAAACCTGTAAGAGTTTGGGGCCAAAGTCTGTGAAAGCAAAACTTTACCAAGGCAAGATTAAATGCTGTCCACTTGGTTACTATTATTAGAGCTCTCTTTTAGTACGGTCTCTTTCATATGTTTATATTCATTTAAAATGTTTTTAAATTTATATAAACATCATTTGGAAATCCTCATCCTGTTTGTGGATTAACTAAGTCCTTTGTTTCTCTCCTGATCTGACTAAATCCCAGCGATACAGGAAGAAAGCCAAAATCTGTGATAATATGGTGGATCCAAATGGGGACAGTATCACACATTTTCTCACTGTGTAGCTGAATTTTGCGTGTTCATCTGTCTACTTGCCACCTTGCTTCACAAATGTTTTCAGGCTACTGCTGAAGGAGAGGGTAGAGCTGTTCTTTGCTTTCATGCTTGGGTACATTAACCAGCTCTTTGCTTCCCCTCTTATTTATTTTAAGCATGACTATATAACTTTAGGGGCAAACTAATCAAAAATCACAGAATCACAGTGAGCTATCTTCACTAAAAGCCTGAGTGAGAAAAACAGTGAGGTTGTCAGCAATATTAGCAAATGCCGTGTGTAAGTATCTGAGTGAGAGGGGCTGCCTAAAGGTGCTGAGTGCATCCTTCGATTTAAGAACCCATCTCTGCTTCTAAAGGTACTTGGAGAAGAAAATTCCATCAGTAAAATGTAGAATATTTTTTAAAAATATTTTTTATATTGAGATAAAATTCACATACCATAAGATTCACCCTTCTAAACTACACAGTTCAGTGGTTTTTATATATTCACAAGGCTGGGCAGCCATGACTACTATCTCATTCCAGAACATTTTCATCACCTCCCCCACTAAGGGACCATGTACTCATTAGTAGTCACTCCCCATTCCCATCTCCCCGCCAGCCCCTGGAAACCACTAATTTACTCTCTGTCTCTATGGATTTACCTAATCTGGACATTTAATGTAAATGGGATCATACAATATGTGACTCTTTATGACTGACGTTCACTTAGCATGATGTTTTCAAGGTACATTCACGTTGTAGTATGTATTAGTACTTCATTCCTTTTTGTGGCTAAATGATATTCCCTTGTATGAGAATTTTTGATTTGGTTTATCATTTCACCAGTTGGTGGACATTTGATTGTTTTTACTTTTTGGCTGTTATGAATAATGCTGCTATGGATGTTCACGTATAAGTTTTTGTGTAGATGTATGCTTTCACTTCTCTTCAGGCTATACCTAGAATGGACTTGCTAATATAGAATCTTGTTATTTGCCTATTAATAAGGACAATGCAGGGTATTTGCATTCATCCAGTGCTGGAATGAAAATGAGAATTTTTATTACGTTATATTATCCAACTGCCTCACCATGCCATTTCCATTCTTTTGAAATAACCAGGACAGACCGCCGACAACTCCCACTGCTCTGTTTCGCCTGCTTCTGCTTTTGCAATTGCCACAGCTGCAGCAGGACATGGAAGTCCACCTGGTGAGTAGGGGCCAGAAGCTGAGTGCAGACACATGGCAATGTTTGGTAAATCAGTGGTCCTTGCCTGCCGGCGTCTTGATGATACACTGGGCAGCTACTTAAGAATGCAGATTCCCAGCTCCCTAAGTCAGTGCATCTTGGCGTGATACAGTCTTTTAAATAAGCACCTTCAGGTGAGTCTCACACAGGTGGCCTGTGCGTAACCCTTTTGAGAACTTCTGTATCAGAGAAGGATGTGTTATTTCTTTCATGTTGTTTTGTGGAGTTCTTTAACCTTTTTAGCCAAATTGTCGAGAACACGTGGTTCCCTTTTAACTGAGTCCAGTGCTGAAAGCATATGCAAGGTGGGAGGGAAGGTTTGTGGAGGGGGCGGGGAGGAGGGAAGGACCTATTGTTTTAGAGGACGCAAAATTCATTTCCAGTAGCTCCATGATGCTTTCTGAGTTGCTGTCAGTTAATCTTCAGGGTAAAGAAGTACTTAAAATAAAAGCATGGTATTTTAAATAGATGAAAAATTATATTCATGATCTCTGTCCTCTTCTCTCATGTGCAAGGAGAACATTACGTTAAAATAAATCCATATGTGGTTTAAACAGCCTTGTTGCTGTAAGTATCTTCACCTAAACTAATTCTCTGTGTTCCGGGAGTGTATTTTTGGTGTATTTTGTTAATTAGCCATTGCTCACCTACCAGAGAAGTCCATTTCCAAAGCCTATGAACCTATATTCAACAGTAGTAACTGGTAGGTACTGTCTGTGTGAAATCTTTCTAAGTTGAAGTAAGTACAAAGAGATACACTGTAAGGAACATGAATTACCATAGTAATTCATAGTTACCTATCTATCTATCTATCTAGATAGATAGATAGATAGATAGATAGATATCCCATCTGAATGGAAAGTCTTTGCACTTTGACTACATTCCACATCTTAACTATTTTACCACACACACTTCACTGGATGTGGTCAGGCAAATTGGGGATGTTCTTTACCCCAAATATTCCCAGAACCTTCCCCTCAGTTCCCATCAGTATAACACAATACAGCCTGTAATGGTAATAGTATTGATGTCTTCTCAATCCAGTCGGCTTCTGTTGTTGACTACATGTTATAATAATGAACATTTCTTTGATGAGATAATAAAGGAGTCTTCCCTACACTTCCGGCAGAATTGGTTATCAACTGTGATTTGCTAAGACCTTTTTCTGTCTTTTGTTCTCACAAGCTAGTCTGTCTTTGGAAAAAGTGAAATACAGAGCTTCCTCGCAGGTCTCTTAATTTAAGTGTGGTTTGTAAGGGAAAATAGTTTTTAGGTCAATTCAGGATGAGACCATTTCCCCATTTGCTGGAGGCTGGGTCGGGGAAGGTATCTTTTTTTCACCTGAGATTGAAGCAAAGTTCTAACGGAGACTGGCTTTCAGACTTGGGCTTGCCCATGCCTGATGGGCCAGAGGATAAAGTAACCACAATAGCCAGGTCTTCCTCACTATCCGAACACTGCTGCTGCTCTGCGGCCTGTTCCTGCTTCTCCCCTGCAGCCGAAAGAGCCTTAGCAAGAAAGCTCTCCTCAGTGAGCCAGCTGAGGAGGGGCAGACTGCTGACTGACGACAGCCAGCACTGCTAGGTGCAGGGTGGCCTGGACCTCCTGTTTTATCACACTGCTGCTGATGTTGCCTGTAATGGGGTCTGGAGCCACATGATTCAAGTTTAGACATAAATGACATAAAGGATGGCTTTGGCAGTATCTGTGGCCCCGCTGTCAAGGCAGCAAGTTGCACAGGGGTCAGTTTCGGTGGCTAATGGTGGTACGAAAGAGGGTCTGTTTTGGAGTAGGGATCAGTACGTCCCTGGGGCTCGGCTGCTTCATGGATCTAGCCCCACAGGAGAGTCCACCTGCCTACGAGAACTTGGCAGAAGGGCTCAGGTTCATAGGCCACTAGGGCAGGAACAGAACACGGAACAGAAAGAGAGGAAGTGCTAGGAAGATGATCTGGACTCCTTGGCTGGTCAGGGAGAGGAGAGCCTGCTACTGCCCAGAGAAGCCCTAGACCCAGACAGACAGGTGTCCGAAGGAAGCTAGTGCTACCTAATGTTTAAGTCTCAAACCAGGCTTTGTATCCACTCTCTGAATCAGGAATTATGACCCGAATGCACACTGGAACGTGGAGAGCCTGCAGAGGTGAGCAGGAGGGAAGGTGGTGTAGATAAGTGAACATCTCATGCTCACATCCATTTTTCCAGGCTTCCTGTCTGCTTGTCTGGCTGCAATATGGGACCACCGCTCTGCTGTGTGTGTGGCTTATAGCCTGAAACAACATGCCGCCCGGCCAAGCCATGCGGTCTGCAGAGTGGGCTTTCATGTTTCAGGCTCCTCTTCGGGTCCCCTCTTGCTTTAATCCTCTCTCACCTCCCTGCCCTCAACCTCTACCTCCATCAAAATACACAGGAATCTGGCAACTCTGGGTTAGAACTGTCAGTTAGTGATTATGCTTTCAAATATTCACTGCAGGCATTTGCATGTAAGCCATTTCTCTTAAATGATTGCTTAAAAGGTAATTTTACTGCATTAAAAGGTATTTAAATTTAGCAAAAGGATGGACAGAAAATTTTCTTCGCAAAGAGGCCAGATAAGACGTGCATGCCGTAAAGTCAGAGAAAGTTGATTTATCTGTGGAAGGTGGCCTGGTATGTACTCAGGATTGCCAGTCCTGCCCCTCGGGTCTGAGCCTACCTGATTTCCGCACACACTGGAAAAGACTGGAATTTCCCCTCTGGTTTCTTTAAGGACTTAGAGCCTGTCCTTTCCAAAGATGGGTGTCTCTTCCTTCCATGTCATGCTCCGTTTCCTTGTAGACCAACAGGAGTACCTCTGCTGGAGAGGAAGGAAAGCCTGATCTGTGGGCATGATTGTGACACGATTAATTCTTCTTAACTTCACATTATAAAGAGTTCACAATTTATTTAGTGCTTGCCTTACGATTGGCAGCCAAGTTACATTAGGCCCACTGTGGATGGATCCGGGATTTGTGGGGTCTAACACTTACACAGTCTGCCTCAAGGAAAAGAATATAAAATTACAAACCTTTAGAGCACCTCCCAGGGCTTTGGAAGAGGCCCATACACATTGAGAGGCCCCGAGGCTTAAGCTTCCTGGTAAATCTGTTTATGAGTCCAGCCCTGATCATTCTTGGAATCAGAGCAGCTTTAGGAAATTTTGATCACGGGGTGGTGGGTGGAGGTGGGAGTGGGACCAGTGGTCATCAGTCAGTCAAATAAGTGCTAACTCTATAAGTTTTAGCTCTATGCAAGACTGAGACAAAAAAACAGTGAGTCTTATGAGCCGCCACACTGGCTGAAATGTACTTTCAAGCATCTGCTCAAATTTAGGAGCTCTGCATTAAAGTAGAATTAAAGTCTGTGCCTTTCAGATGGCTGCTGATACAGGGAATCTGCAGGTGCAGTTTGGATATAGTTATGATATGAATAGAAATGCAAATCCAATAAATACACATATCAGGGCATATCATGGTGCTTACTATATACCTAAAGCTCTGGGATTAATGATAGGGTTTATGAAATGATCTAAAATGAACTATGAAAGTGTGAGGTGGGTTATTTTTATGAGAGTAGAAATAACGGCAGTGGAGGTACTACAAGCAACTCTTGATTATCTGTGAAAAGATTATAGGTTTTACCATTCTATGCAAGTCAGAGTAAATTAACAAAGTAGAGGAATGACTGAATGCATTTATAGGAAAATTAATGGCACAGTTACAATTGCTTAGAGAAATACTGAGTTCTTTACTGGTGGTGACTACATACTTGTAAAATAGATAATTCATAATCTGTTTTTTCCTCTGTCAAACCACTCAGGCTTGTGTAGCCAGTAGTAGATCTGAGCTTGGTGTGAATTGGGCTTGGACTCACTTTTTAAAATACCAATAACTGGTCCCACCCCCAGAGATTATGACTTGATTGGTCAGGGTACATCTGGGGCATCAGGATTTTTAAAGTTCCCTATGTGATACTTATGTGGAGCCAAGATGGAGAATCACTAAACTAGATGGAGGAGGTGTATTTGTTCCTTCTCTGGTTGTAGCATTCCTACAACCAGTTTGAGACATATTTTTTATTGTTTTTTTTTTCCAAAATATATAAAAACCATTTTAAAATAAAAATGTCTGAAGATAGCTAGTTGAAGTTAGGGAGACAGAATGTATCTCATTTACATTTTTTAATGAAAACATTATTATCACTATTATTAATGAAAAACAAAGAGCTTTGGCAAACCAAATGTAAGTTAACAGTGATTCTAAGTCTTACTTTAAATTCTTTCTTTATTTTTAAGTGTCATGTGTACAACGGTGTATTTCAACTTACGTATTCACTACTGTGTGCTCACCATGGAAAGTTTAATTTCCATCCATCACTATGCAGTTGACCCCCTTTACCCATTTTACCCTCCCCCATGTCCCTTTCCCCTTGGTGACCATTAATCTTTTCTCTGTATCTATGTTCGTTTCTGTTTGGTTTGGTTGTTTATTTTATTTTTTTTGGTTGTTTATTTTATTTTATTTTTTTATATTCCTCATATGAGTGAAAACATACGGCATTTGTCTTTTTCCATCTGACTTATTCCACTTAGCATAATACCCTCAAGGTCCTTCCATATTGTTGCAAATGGCAATATTTCATCTTTCTGTTATGGCTGAGTAGTATTGCATTGTGCCTATATGCTACATCTTTAACCATTCATCCATTGATGAGCACTTAGGTTGTTTCCATATCTTGGCTATTGTAAATAATGCTACACTGAGTATAGGGGTGCATATGTCTTTTTGAATTAGTATCTTCATTTTCTTTGGATAAATACTCAGAAATAGAATAGCTGGATTATATGGTAATTCTGTTCTTAATTTTTTGAGGAATCTCTAAACTGTCTTCCATAGTGGCTGCACCAATTTACATTCCCACCACCAGTGTATGAGTGTTCCCTTTTCTCATCATCCTCACCAACACTTGTTATTTCCTGTCTTTTTGAGAATAGCCATTCTAACTGGCGTGAGGTGATACATCATTGTGGTTTTGATTTGCATTTCCCTAATGATTAGTGATATTGAACATCATTTTATGTGCCTACTGGCCATCTGTATGTCTTCTTTGGAAAAATGTCGACTCAGATCCTCTGCCCATTTTTTAATCAGGGTGTTTGTTTTGTTGTTGTGGAGTTGTATGAGTTCTTTATATATTTTGGACATTAAACTCCTATTGGATATATGATTTTCAAGTATCTTCTCCCATTCGGTAGGTTGTCTTTTTGTTTTGCTGATGGTTTCCTTTGCTGTGCAGAAGGTTTTTAGTTTGATGTAGTCTCATCTGTTTATCTTTGCTTTTGTTTCCCTTGTCTCAGGAGACATATCCAGAAAGATACTGCTAAGACCAATGTTAAAAAGTGTACTGCATATGTTTTTTTCTAGGAATTCTATGATTTTAGGTCTTACATTCAAGTCTTTAATCCATTTGGAGTTGATTTTTGTATACGGAGTAAAATAGTGGCCTAGTTTCATTCTTTTGCATATGACCGTCCAGTTTTCCCAATACCATTTATGGAAGAGACTATCCTTTCTCCCATTGTATGTTCTTTGCTCCTTTGTCATAAATTATAATTGTCCATCTATATGTGGGTTTATTCTGGGCTCTCAACTCTGTTTCATTAATCTGTGTCTTTTTTATGCCAATATCTTGCTGTTTTGATTACTATAGCTTTGTACAGTTGTACCTCATTTTATTGCACTTTGCTTTATTGTGTTTCACAAATACTGTATTTTTTACATATAGAAGGTTTTTGGCAACCGTGTGTCGAGCGAGTCTATCAGCGCCATTTTTCCAACAGCATTTGCTCACTTCATGTCTCTCTGTCACATTTTGGAAATTGTCTCAATATTTGAAACTTTTTCATTCTTATTATACTTGTCATGGTGACCTGCGTTCAGTAACCTTTGATATTACTGTTTAATTTGGAGGTGGTCCATGAACCACACCCATATAAAGATGGTGAATTTAATAGATAAATACTGAGTGTGTTCTGGCTGCTCTACTGACCTGCCATTCCTGCCTCTCTCCCTCTTCTCAGGCCTCCCTGTTTCCCTGAGACACAACAATGTTGAAATTAGGCCAGTTAATAACCCTACTGTGGCCTCTAAGTGTTCAAGTGAAAGGAAGAGTTGCATGTTTCTCACTTTAAATCAAAAGTTAGAAATGATTAAGCTTATTAAGGAAGGCATGTCGAAAGAGTAGATGGGCTGAAAGCTAGGCCTCTTGCACCAAACAGTTAACCAAGTTGCAAATGCAAAGGAAAAGTTCTTGAAGGAAATTAAAACTACCACTACTCCAGTGAACACATGAATGATAAAAAAGCGAAACAGCCTTATTGCTCTTATGGAGAAAGTTTTAGTGGTCTGGATAGAAGATCAAACCAGCCACAACATTCCCTTAAACCAAAGCCTAATCTAGAGCAAGGCCCTAACACTCTTAAATTCTGTGAAGGTGGGAGAGATGAGGAAGCTGTAGAAGAAAAATCTGAAATGAGCGCAGGTTGGTTCATGAGCTTGAAAGAAAGAAGTTGTCTCCATAACATAAAAGTGCAAGGTGAAGCAACAAGTGCTGATGTAGAAGTTGCAGCAAGTTATCCAGAAGATCTAGCCTGCTAAGATCATTAATGAAGGTGGATACACTAGACAACAGATTTTCAGTGCAGATGAAACAGCCTTCTATTAGAAGATGATGCCATCTAGGATTTTCATAGCTAGAGAGAAGTCAATACCTGGCTTCAAATCTTCAAAGGACAGGCTGACTCTCTTGTTAGGGGCCAGTGCAGCTGGTGACTTGAAGTTGAAGCCAGTGCTCATTTACCATTCTGAAAATCCTAGGGCCCTTAAGAATTATGCTAAATTATGCTAAATCTGCCTGTGCTCTATAAATGGAACAACGAAGGCTGGATGACAGCACATCTATTTACACCATGGTTTACTGAATATTTTAAGCCCACTGTTGAGACCTATTGCTTAGAAAAGAAGATTCCTTTCAAAATAGTGCTGCTCATTGACAGTGCACCTGGTCACTCAAGAGCTCTGGTGGAGATGTACAACGAGATTGTTATTTTCATGCCTGCGAAATACAGCATCCATTCTGCAGCCCATAGAGCAAGGAGTAATTTTAACTTTCAAGTCCTGTTATGTAAGAATTATATTTCATAAGACTATAGTTGCCATAGATAGAGATTCCTCTGATGGATCTGAGAAGGGTAAGTTGAAAACTTTCTGGAAAGGATTCATCATTCTAGATGTCATTAAGAACATTTGTGATTCATGGAAAAAGCTCAAAATATCAACATTAACAGGAGTTTGGAAGAAGTTTATTCCAACCCTCATGGATGACTTTGAGGGCTTCAAGACTTCAGTGGAGGAAGTCATTGCAGATGTGGTGGAAATAGCAAGAGAACTAGAATTAGAAGTGGAAGCTGAAGATGTGACTGACTTACTGTGATCTCATGATAAAACTTCAACAGGTGAGGAGCTGCTTCTTATGGATGAGCAAAGAAAGTGGTTTCTTGAGATGGGATCTACACCTTTTTTTTTTTTTTTTTTTGCGGTACGCGGGCCTCTCACTGTTGTGGTCACTCCCACTGTGGAGCACAGGCTCCGGCCGCGCAGGCTCAGCGGCCATGGCTCACGGGCCCAGCCGCTCCGTGGCATGTGGGATCCTCCCGGACCGGGGCACAAACCCATGTCCCCTGCATTGGCAGGCGGACCCCCAACCAGTTCACCACCAGGGAAGCCCGGATCTACACCTTTTGAAGATGCCGTGAAGATTGTTGAAATGCCAACAAACGATTTAGAATATTACATACATTTAGTTGATGAAGCAGCAGCAGGGTTTGAGAGGATTGACTCCAGTTTTGAAAGAAGTTTTCTGCTGTGGGTAAAATGCTCTCAAACAGCATTGTATGCTACAGAGAAATTGTTGGCAAAAGGAAGAATCAATGGATGTGGCAAACTTCTTGGTTGTCGTATTTTTTAAAATGGCCACAGCCATCCCAGCCTCCAGCAACCACCAGCCTGGTCAGTCAACAGCCATCAACGTTGAGGCAAGACCCTCCACCAGCAAAAAGATTACAACTTGCTGAAGGCTCGGGTGACGGTTAGCACTTTTTAGCAATAAAGTGTTTTTAATTAAGGTATATACATTATTTTTTCAGAACTAAATGCTATTGCACACTTAAAAGACTGCAGTATAATGTAAACATAACTTTTATATGCACTGAGAAACCAAAACAAATGGTGTGACTTATTTTATTGCAATATCTGCCGTTTTGCCATGGTCTGGAACAAAAGCCGCAGTATCTCCAAGGCTGCCTGTTGTATAATTTGAAATCAGGGAGTGTGATACCTTCAGCTTTGTTTTTTTTTCTCAGAATTGCTTTGGTTGTTTGGGGTCTTTTGTGGTTCTGTATAAATTTTAGGATTTTTTTTGTCCTATTTTGTGAAAAATATTGTTGGGATTTTGATAGGGATCGCATTGAATCTGTAGATTGCTTTAGGTAATATGGACATTTTAACAATGTTAAACCATAAGACGTTGTTGAAAGAAATTGAAGGCACAAAGAAATGGAAAGATATTCTGTGCTAATGGATTCCAGTCTAATTTTTAGACACACACACACACACACACACACACACGGACTGAAATTAAAATTTTGGAACTGAGAAGTTACATCGTTTTTATAAAGTTTTAATTTTTATTGAAGTATAGTTGATTACAATGTTGCGTTAGTTTCTGGTGTACAGCAAAGTGAATATATATATTCAATATATATATTCTTTTTTCATTATAGGTTATTACAACATATTGAATATAGTTCTCTGTGCTATACCGTAGGACCTTGTTGTTTATCAATTTTATATACGGTAGTTTGTATCTGCTAATCCCAAACTCCTAATGTATCCCTCTTAACTAGTATGAGCCTGCAAAGCAGCTAGGGATGCTCATGTCAGGGGGTCATTGCACTCTCTTCCTGGGAGGATGCCCACAGCAAGCCAGATCACATGGAGCACTTCCTCTGCCCATCATGTGTTTTTGATAAGCCTTTCAAGCAAACCCAAATCCTTGTTCCAGCTGGCCTGAGCACCCTCTTTCCTGACCATGTTGCATTGCCAAGTTCTCCTTCTTTGTGCTGCCCTTTCCTGAGCTCCACGCAGACCGTCCTCCTCTATCACTGTATCTCCTCAGCAAAGGTACAATGCAGTTGATTGTGCCTTTTCACTTTTCTGATTCGCTCACATTGCTTAATTGCTACTTGACTGCAGTACAGTTTCATCCATTTCAGGGCCAGGCAGGTAACCGAAAGGGGAACTGGAGGGCTGATACCATGTGAAAAAGGGGCAGCCACTGCTCAGCTCCCCCTGGTTTTTGCCATGACAGAATACAGACTAGGGCCGTCAGATCTGTTTTCTTTCTTTCTTTTCTTTGTTAAAGAAAAACCAGAAATCTGGATATTTATGTAAAATCTCCTATTTTTAAATGTTGGAAGTGAATTCATACTCTTTAAAAAATAGGCAAGCAGAATACTTCTGTGGACCACAATTGGCTGTGAGCCACCAGTATGTGACCTCAGATGTACTGTAATCATGTACAGCTGGAGTTGTAGGTTGATCCAGATAAGAGTTTCTGAGACCATACCTCAATGCTAGCAATGGACTCCTGAATCTCCTCAGTCTTCCCTCCCCAAAGCTATTTCCTATTCCTTTGGCCAGGCTATTTTATAGGAAGTCCATCTCTTCTTGTCCACTGTGGCTTGACCACTTTGGCTTTCACAGGGTAATCTTATCTCTAAGATCTGGAGGATGCCTCATTGTCACCCCTTCACCATGGAAGGGATTTTGGGGACTTTCTTACTTTACAGATTTTGAAACAAGTGTGAGACCCAGAGTGCTGGAGGGCCTGGCCCAGGTTCTCAGAGTGCCTGAGAATGAGGCTCAGATCTGTCCATTACCAAACTGCTTCTTTCTTTGCCCTGATATTTCCTCTAATCCCACATTTATTTCAAAAAGAACAAGATCTTGGGAAACTTGAGTTACGTATTTTGTTACTAACTCTTGATCCTGTCTTCATCTGCAGCATACCCGCTACTTTCCATCTTCTTTCCACCTGGCATTCACCTGACAGATAGAGCAGCACGGTAACTCCAGAGAGATGAACCCGAGTGAAATTAGTCATCTGTGGGTAGATTCTTACTTAGCTAGCAGCACTGAGGGGTCTGTGATTTCTTTCACAGGATCGCAGAAACTAGGGTCTTAGTACAATGATATAACCTGGTCAGAGGAAGCGTTTATCTCTGTATTGAGAATTGGATTAAATTTGCAGTAATATATTGAGTACCATGAATTACGTTAATGTCATATATGTACCCCGCTGTCTTTTTTTTTTCTGGATTTGTGAGAGCACTCAGCTCTGTTTAAATAGTTTAGCTATTTAGTTAGTAAACTTGTAAGAAAGGCACAGAATATGGGCTTTTTGCCAGTGTTGTTTATCTAACTGGCATTTGTAGCCTGTGGCTTCACAAGTGCTAGGAAGACCTGAAGACACAACTTAATAACATGTAATTAGCCTGTTTTATCTTGTGAATACATCATAATTGTGTAGTTTTTGCAGAGGGCCTCTCAGAGTTGCACCCACATCTTGCAGACCCCCGTCCTATGCTTCCCTGTTGGGCATTTGTGTATGCAATTATAAACTTATTATCAACATGACAAAAGCAACAACAATAAAGTTACATAATTCTATAGGGTGTACTATATACCAAGCACCGTTCTAAACTTTACATATGTTAACTAATATGTGAAGTAGTTACTATTATTTGTATAATGAGTATAATGTACTCATTATACTAATAATAGTATTATTATATATTTAATATATAATAATACTATTATATATAATTAATAGTATTATTCATATAATGAGTATATTAGTAAATGAGTATAATAATAATATTATTATTATACTTATTTTCCAGTTGAGGAAATTAAGATACAGAGAGTTAAGTAAGTCACCTAAGGTCACGTAGGTAGTAGGTGGCAGATTTGAATCATATCATCTGGCTAATGAAAAGAGAACTGACAGGATCTATTACCAATCCCAACCTCTGCCTTACATAGATAAGACAGAGATGGAACTTCATTCTCTGGGTTTCTACAGTGCTGCCATTTCGTTTGGAAAAGCACATGAACGTTTCTGGTGGGTGGTCTGGTGGTTTTAAAAATGTGTCCAAAAATTCTTTCATACTCCATCCTTCAAGAGGTGAAGCTTAATTTCTCTTTATTTTTGTGTGGGCAGAACTTAGTAATTTGCTTCTAACAAATAAAATTAAGCAGAAGTGATCATGTGTGACTTTGGAGCCTAGGTCATCAGAAGGCATAGTGTCCTCTGTCTTGGTCAGTCTCTCTCTTGGATCACTTGTTCTGGGGGAAACAAGCTTCCATATCATGAGGAGAGGCCCAATGAGACCAGCTAGAAACTAGAAAGTGGGCCTCCTGCCAAGAGCCTCATGCATGAGCTTAGAAGTGAACCCTCCAGCCCCACTTGAGCCTTTGGATGTCTGCAGCCCTGGTGGACATCTGGCTTGCAACCTTGTGAGACACCCTGAGCCAGAGCCACCCAGCTGAGCCACTTCCAAAATCTCATCCTGAAGAAACTGTGCAATAATAAATGTTTGTTATTTTCAGCCCATAAATTTCAGGGTGATCTGTTGTGCAGTGATAGATATCTACTACAGGTGGTATCATGGTTGCCAGTAAACCTTGGTGAAATTATTCAAAATCAGATTGCGCTTAGGGAGCATATTTTCATATTGGAAAGAGAAACATGTCTGGGCTGTTCCTATAGGACAGAACATGCTGAGCTTATTCCCCCCAAACTTTTTGAAATGGAAAGAATATATCTAAAATTAACATGTGGCTTAAATCTACCTTATTCTTCTCCCTTCACCTGTAGTGCTCTGAATTGAATAGACTTATTTTCCTACTGTTTGAGAGCTGAGAGCAGTTTGATTTGAACACAACTGTTGCTTAGCAATAGGAAGGAACTTAATGGCTCTACTCTCTTCTGCAAACTGAGATGAGCCTCCCTGTGTAGCTATTGTCTGTCTGTAGTGCTGAATTTAAAATTGTAATTATCATTTTAAGATGAAATTGAAGCTGGCCTATGTGACACATTACACTCACCCTAGCATCTCAGCTACCCAGTAGGTTGGAGTGTCCCAGTTTGAGGCCCCTTTGCAGAGAAGCTGGTCTCCTGGAACTATGGGGCATTTAGAAGACTAAGACAGAGCTCTAAAGAAGCTAGTGAATTCCCAATTGGTAGGTGGTTTGTATTCTCTAAACACTGACTTTGTGATTCTGGGACTGCAACTTGGCTCTTGAGATGCTGTGACTAGAAACTGGGCCAATGATATTAGGGAAGGGCTTTGGTGACATGGGGATTCGAAAGACATTTTGGGGAGTAGGAGGGCGTGGGAAGTCTAGCTGCCACTGACCTTACTACCCAGCTCTGTTGGAAAGGCTCCTAGAAATGTCAGCTGCTTTGGATTTTTTTTTTTTTTTTTTTTTTTGCTTTGGATTTTTTAAACAAAAGGTCTAAATCCGATTGTTCATCAGAGAGGTTGGTCTCGAGATTCAGAAATCTCTGCCTGAATTAAAAGCATTATTCTTTCCCACTCTTTGGATTAAATGATGAACAAGTTTATTTGATTTTGCTTAACCTTCAATTAGTTATATAGGTCTTTCCGCATACGTGTACACGCTATGCCATACCAGGTATTGTGGAAAGATAAAAATAGAATACGAGGCATTGCCTCTACTCTCTAAGAACTGACAATCTCATTGAGGAGATTAGATGAACAGGCATAAAGTAAATTTCAAATGATCAAGATGTAAACTCTAGCATACTGATAATAATCAGTATAATTATTGGTTATTAAATTCTGGACTTGAAAACCCAGAGAAAATGTCACATTAGCAAAATAATAAGCCTTCAGTACATGACCCTGAAAGAAAAAGTTAATATAGTTTCACAGTATTTCATGCATTCACTCTTCCAATTAGTCGGTTTTCTGAACATAGGTTTTTGGAGCTTTTTTGTTTTTGACTTTGGGACAGTGTTTTCCTCTGGATCTGCACATTATTCCTATGGTCACACACTTCCTGGTGTGTGTTATAGTCTTAGCAGTTTGGCTGGTTTTACATTAAGTGGAGGCAGTGTCTGTCGTCCTGGAGTAAATTAACATTACCAAGATTTCGACACATGCATCAGAAGGAGAAGTGATGAAAGTCTTAGACAAAGTATATTTCAGTGTCTTACAAAATCAGAAGGTATAAACCTACAGAAAACCCGAAATAGACTTGTTGAACTAGAGATAAATAATAGTATCCTGATAAGTTTTTGCGTGCCTGTCTGTTTTTTGTTTTTTTTTTTTAATAAGTGTAACAAATAATCATGGAGCGGCAAACAGCTCCTTTTTTAGATATTATAGCAAGTCCCCTACATAGGAACCTTCAAGTTGCGAACTTTCAAAGATGCAAATGTGCATTTGCGTGTCCAGTCACGTAGTTCACGTGTCTGGCGTACATTGTCACGTGCGTGCATCCTCTGTAAGTGGCTGTGCTTTTGTGTACTTTACAGTACTGCATAGAGTACAGTAGTACAGTGTCTTCATTTCAAGCCCAGGATGTCCGGAAGCAAGCGTAAAACCAGCGGCGATGTAGCTGGTACTGCTAAGGAAAGCTAAGTGCCAAGAAAGGACAAAGAGAGACAAGAGGAAGCAGTAACTGAAGAACCGAAGAGCTTCATGATATAGGAAATGGCAAGGGGATTTTCTTCATTTGAGGAGGTACTGTTAGTTTTTGAGGCACAGGACCCGAATGTAGAATGTATATGAACCTACAGCTGCCATTCAGAATGCAATCCAGTCATCTGTGATGAGAAAAAAAGAGCTACTACCCAAACATCACTGGATCGTTTTTTCAAGAGGGTAGATAGAATTGAATCCAGCAAGGAACCAGAACCTGTGCCATCAACCTCAGGCGTGAGTGAAATTGCAGCTTGCTCTCTGTCTCCTATCGCTGACCATCCTTCAGCTCTACCATCTCCCACCTCCTCTCCCTCATCCACTCAGTAACTCTTCTTGCCTGTTCACTCGGTGCCAGCCCCTGTATGCCAGCTGCTGTCCTGTACTACTGGACTTTTCGAGGTACTGTACTGTAAGATTAAAAATGTTGTCTTTATTTTTTGTTTGTTTTTTATGTATTATTTGTGTGAAAAGTATTATAAACCTATTACAGCACAGTACTGTCTAGCCGACTGTGTTAGTTGGGTACGTTGGCTAACTTTGTTGGACTTACAAACAAATTGGACTTACGAATGCACTCTCGGAATGGAATTCGTTCGTATGTAAGGGACTTACTGTATTGGATCACTAGCTGTAAAGACTCTGAGGCTCGATGTTTAGCCATGTGTCGCATTCGAATGGCAACAGTGCAGATGTTACCTGCCTATAGCCCTCCTCCACTTTATAGACTTTTATTTGGGCTTGTTTCTAATTTTCAAGATCCTGTACACCATTCAGAATTAATTCAAAACAGAGCATCTTAGTCAGGATAAAGCTTCATCTGGCAAATACGCTACCAGAGTCAGTTCTCTTGATCCCTGTGGGTTGTGTGGAAAACAAGCCACAGTCCCCTTTAGCGGCAGGCACGGAAGCTAACAGTCTTAGCAAAGGCTAGAGTTTCCTGCCTCCACCTGGCTTACCTTGCTCACTGCAGTGTTAAAGATTTGTAAGTTATGTTCTCATTCCTTTTCTTCTATCCTAGCAGTATGGGTTTATGAAGACCTAATCCTACACCTCACGTTTGTATACTGCCTCACAATTTCAAAGCCCTTTTATAAGTAACAGCATGTGTGTCCATCACAACCAGGCTGGGAAGTGGAGAGGTAGAGATTATCTTCCTCTTCTACTATATAAAGAAACAGGCTCAGTGAGGTGAAGTGACTTACCGCCCGAAGTGACTTACGGGCGGTTAGAAATTGCAGGCATAGGCCCTGAGTCCAAGTCTCTGGACTCCTGGTCCAGTGCTCATTCTATTAAACCAGGTTACTTTTGTAAAGTGGTATTTCAGAGCCATACCCCTGAAATGTCAAGGGACAGTTGAACAGTTAGTTGGTATCCAGTTAATTAATTCTTTAATGATTTTAATTATTAACCATCTTCAAATATGAATCTCAGTTTCCTTCCCTCTCAGATTCAGGCACTTCCTATACATAAGGAAGTCCTGGTTTCCTTTGTGTGTTTCATAGTTTGTATTTAATTCCCCAGCAGGGTTCAGGGACTACCGCCAAAGCATCCTTGAGGTTGGTTCTTGGATACTGATTGACGCACAGAAAGACATTTTTTAGGGATTTCAACATATTTGTTTGTTCTCCTAAACATTTCTTCAGATAAATATCATGGCAAATAGAAGAAAACCCTGAACTCACCAACCAGATTTTACTTATCTACTTTATCATTTTAAAATCCACCCACCATGCCCACACATTTCCTTGAAATACATTCTGCCATTCAGCTACCTTTGATGGTGACTTAGAGATAGAAGCCTTTTGTTTTCAAGGATCGGCTGCCCTGTCAATTTAAAATTTTTAAACAGCCTTACTGAGATATATTTTATATACCATACAACTCACCCATTTAAAGCATACAGTTTGATGGCTTTTAGTATTGCCCTGCCATCTTTAGTGGAATTCCCATCTGGGTTTTGAGAATACTCAGGCTGTTTCCTGTGGAAAACAATTCAGTTGGGATCTGTGGTGCACTCAGAGTGTCTGGTCTCACTTGGAGCTGTCAGGTGGGTGGAGGATGCAGTTAAGAAGCCCTCTTGCCCTCTTGGTGGGAGTTAACAGGCCTGAGGATTCGAGCTTCTGTTTTTATCACGCTGAGGGAGGGGAGAAAGGCTGAGTGTCCCCTCCCGAGAACAGTGCTTACTGGAGAAGTGGCCTCTGATTGCTGGTGTCTGGTGATCTGGCTGTGGGAAAAGAAGTTATTCAGGGAACAGGGGCCATGCGGGCCTTAGGGAGAATGGGGTATCGGTGAGAGCAGTTATGACTGATTCTCCAAGGAGTCAGGATTGAAAGTGGTTAAGAGAGTGGATTTGGGTGTCAAATAAACCTGTATCTGAGTTCTGCCACTTGTCTAGGCTGTGTGATCTAGGGCAGACTCTCTAAGTCTGATTTTTCTCATCTTTGAGAAGAGTGAGAGCAATGATTGTACCGCCCTCATAGACTTGTCATGAGGATTAGAGGAGATGATCTATGCGCAGTTCTTAGCATTTGGAACCAGCTAAGCACTCAATGAATATTTTCCACTGTTATTATTGACTGTTTCCTCCACAAGATTCATAAGCTTTTTGAGAACAGGGACTGTTGTGTTTACCATTAGATCTCCAGCCCCTGTCATCATAACAAGCCGGAGCTGAATTCAGATGAACGCATTCTCCTGTCATCCATTTTTTCTCTTTGTCTCTTCTGGTCTCACTTATGTGCACGCATGTGTGAGCATGCATACATACACATGCACACATACATGTATACCATGCCCCCTACTGACTGCTTTTATAGGGACAAGAATTAGTAAAATAACTGCAAAAGTGTATTAATTGTGTGTCATCCCATAGTCATCTGGTGAAAGGAGTGTAGTTTCTGGGCACAATCAAGAGACTTAGAAATAACTTTGTTACATGAATCTATGCTATATGATGGTATCCACTACAGCTGACTCTTATGTATTATGACAGGTAACTGGGGAAAGAAGAGGCGAGCAGCTCACCAGTATGTTTTTATAGTAGTAATAGTAGGAGTTGCTTTAGGATTTGCACTGGACTGTTCCAGAAGGGGGAGGAGTCTGAGAAATGTCAGTGTAGACATTTTTGATGGACTATATATAGTACCTGGTGAAAAAGAGAAGCCATGCAGATGGTTAAATTGCACGTCCAAGGCCTGAAAGACTGAGTTAACAGTATAATGATCTCAGTTCACAATTGGTTAAGTGTTAGGTGTCAGTAAGAAATCTTAAGTGGGGAGAACCAAAGAGAAGGGACTAATGCACTTCCCAGATGAGCTTGTCCAGCCCCTCTCACCCCTAGAGAGATGTCCCCTGAGCTTATTTATTTATGCCTCATGTCATTTAGCAAAGGGCTTGAGGCAAATCCCTGGCTGCACTGCGAGTCAGAAGGCATTTGCCTGGGCTCCATT
Source organism: Delphinapterus leucas (assembly GCF_059928025.1). Taxonomy (NCBI): domain Eukaryota; kingdom Metazoa; phylum Chordata; class Mammalia; order Artiodactyla; family Monodontidae; genus Delphinapterus; species Delphinapterus leucas. The sequence goes on from NC_143131.1 coordinate 65,754,781, forward strand.
CTGGGTAGAGTCCAAGGGAAATTGAGTTTCGGTCCATAGGGAACTGGTATCTTAATAATGAAAGTTACACTTGCAACCTTCTAGCCTGAAAGCGTCACACATCCCAGCAAACAAATCTTGTGCAAAATGTTGCCATTATCAAAGGCGAGGTCATCTGACATGGTGTTTGCTTTCATGCACTGGCTGTACTTTTCAGTGGCTTGAGGGGCTGGTGCCCTGATTGCCTGTTGTGTTACCCGCAAGTTCCGGGTTAAGTCACTTACTAGCTCTTTGGGGCATCAGTTTCCTCATCACTAAAAAAGGAATAATCGCGTCTAATTTGCTGGAACTTTGAGAATTAACTTACTTTTTTCCAGCACAGTGATAATCAGAAGGAAAGGGGCTACATGAAGACAAATTTGTAGTGTAGGTTGCAGGATGACAAATGAATTAACCCCCATTTCCTGGTGCTTCATGCTTATTGACACAATCCTACCGTTTGGTTGTCCTGTGCCAGAAAGAGATGGTTCTGTCGGATAGAGAGAATTCTGAGATTGGAAAGGCAGGAAGTCTGGGATCAAGGAGAATATCTCCAATATGACTGAATAGCTTTATTTCACCTACTGTGGTAAGTTCTGGTATTTTCTTAGGTAAGGGATCCTTGAGACTTCCCCTGACACTGCCGCAGCCATGCTAGTCTATCACAGGTCCAGCTGCTGTATCTGAGTTCTGCCACTTGTGGGAACTGCCATTCCCGTGGATGATTTTCATAGGTACTGTCTTGGACCATATCTGGGGCTGGACTTAGCCATACTGGTGCTATGATCATGTATATGCTCCAGAATAGTTTCCATTGTCATTCAGTTCGGTTTATGATTTTTTTTCAGTCCTGGTTAATTTTTATGCATAATGATTATAATACTTTATTCATTTATGTTGAAGTACTGGAAACACTGGATTTTTCTGTAGTTAGAAGGATCCTGAGATGCAATACTAAATCTATGGAATGAAGAGGTATTTTTGTTCAAATTCAAATAAAGATTATAAGTACTAAACTCAGCCTTTGGACAATTATTGCTAATAATTTGAAGCTATTGCTAAAATCCTCAATACTCTTTTTGTCAATGTATGAAATGGCTTAACATACCTGAAAAAGAAAAGGATATCCAAATTCAGGTTATCCATTTTCTGTTCAGGTATAGGTGGGTAGGTTTTTTGGTGGTATATGACTCCCTTCCTAGTACAAAGCTATCAGATTCAGAAATAGGGTGACTTTATACTACAGATAAAGAAATTGAATTATTAACGCAAAATCTTCCCCAAAAGAAAACCCCAGACCTAGATGGGTTCACAGGTGATTTCTACCAAACATTTAAAGAGTAAATAATGTCAGTGCTTCACAAAATCTTCCAGGAAATGGAGGAGGAAACACTTTCTAACTCATTTTATGAAGCCGTATTACCATGATACTAAAACCAGACAAAGACATAAGAAGAAAAGAAAACTACAGGGAAATAGTGTTTATGAACATAAAATACAAAAATTCTCAATAAAATATTAGCAAACCAAATCTAGCAACTTATGAAAAGTATTAAACACCATGAACAAATATATTTTATCTCAGGAATGCGAAATTGGTTTAACATCAGAAAATCAATTAATATAATACATCATATAACTATAATAAAGGATAAAAATCATATGATTATCTTTACAGGAACAGAGAAAACATTTCATATGATCCAACCAAGAAGGTAGGACTAGAAGGGCAATTCCTTAGTCTGATAAAAGGCATCTATGGAAAATAGACAGCTCACATCTTACTTAATAGTGAAAGACTGAATGCTTTCCTCCTAATATCAAGAACAATATGAAGGATATCTGGCCACTTCTATTCAACATTGTACTGGAGTATTTTTCCAGAGGGGAAAAAAAATAATATAAAGGCATCCTGACTGGAAGAAAGGGAGGAGGTAAAACTGTCATTATTCACAGATGACATGATCCTATATGTTGAAAACCATAAGGGATCCTCAAAGAAAACCTACCAGAACTGATAAACAAGTTCAGTAAGGTTGCAGAATATAAGATCAATATATAAAAGTCAATTGTATGTTATATACTAACAATGAACTGAAATGAAATTAAGAAAACAATTGTATCCACAAAGCATCAAAAAGAATTTAAATACTTAGGAATAAATTTAACAAAAGAAGTGAAAGGCTTGTATCCTATAACATACAGAACTTGCTGAGAGAAATTAATGGAGAGATGTACCAAGCCCATTGATTAGAAGATTCAGTTTTCCCAAAACTAATCTGTATATTCAACACAGTTCCTATCAAAATACCAATGGGTTTGTTGCCAGAAATTGACAAGCGGGTCCTAAAAAAACACGTAGCTTTAAATGTATATTTATTTTTGCTTTCATTTTTGTTTTGTTCTGGTAGAGTACTAACATTTTTATGGAAATGCAAAGGACTCAGAATAGCCAAGACAAATTTTGAAAAATAAGAACTAAGTTGGAGGACTTCTACTTCCTGATTTCAAAACTTAAGACTACAGTTTGCAAGATAATAGGGTACTGGCATAAGGATAGTCATATATTTCAGTGAAACAGAAGTAGGAGTCTGGAAATAAATCCTTAAATTTATGGTCCATTGATTTTTTTTTATGAAGGTACCAAAGCAATTCAAGAGGGGAAAGGATAGTCTTTTTCAACAAATGGTGCTGGAGCAATGGCTGGCTGCAAGCAAAGAGATTAACTTAATCCTAAATGTCAGGGCTAAAATTATGAACTTCAATAAGAAACATAGGAGAAAGTCTTAGTGCATGGGTTGGGCAAAGAATTTTTAGATACAACATCAAAATCAAGATCCATAAATGAAAAAAAATTGATAAATTGGACTTCATCAAAATTGAAAGCTTTGGGGCTTCAGAGGACACCACGAAGAAGGTGAAAAAGATAACCTGTAGAGGAGTGGGAGGAAATATTTGCAAATCATATATTTGATAAAGGACTTCTATCCAGAATATATGAAGAACTCAATAATAAGAAGACAAACTACTGAAGTAAAAGTGGCTAGAATATTTGAATAGATATCTCACCAAAGAAAATAAAGCAATGGCTAAAAAGCACATGAAAAGATGCTCATTAGTCATCAGGGAAAATACAAATTAAAGTCACAATGAGATACTACGTCATACCCATTAGAACAGCTATAATAAAACTGACCACAAAAATAACAAGCGGCAGTGAGAATGTGGAGAAACAGGAACCCTCCTACATTGCTCTTGGGAAAGTAGAAAAGAACAGCTACTTTGGAAAACAGTTTGGCAGTTTCTTAAAATGTTTAACATAAGCTTGCCATAGGATCCAGCAGTTTCACTCCTGGGTACTAGGCATCTACGCAAGAGAAATTAAGCCATTATGTTCACACAAAGACTTGAACGTGAATGTGTATAGCAGCATTATTCATAATAGCCCCAAATTAGAAACAGACCAAATGCCATCAACAAGTGAATGGGTAAACAAATGTGATATATGCATACAATAGAATGTTATTCCACAAGAAAAAGTAATGACTGACTGATACATGTTACAACATGGATGGACCTCGAAAATACCACCTTAACTCAGGGTCAGCAATGTTTGTTTTTTTTTTTTTTTTTTTTGCGGTAGGCGGGCCTCTCACTGTTGTGGCCTCTCCCGTTGCGGAGCACAGGCTCCGGGCGCGCAGGCTCACGGGCCCAGCCGCCCCGCGGCATGCGTGATCCTCCTGGACCGGGGCACGAACCAGTGTCCCCCGCATCGGCAGGCGGACTCCCAACCACTGCGCCACCAGGGAAGCCCTCCAGCAATGGTTTCTTTTTAAAGGTCAGGTAGTGAATATTTTAGGCTTGGAGACCATATGGTCTCTGTGGCAACTTCCCAGCTCTGCTCTCTAAGCAGCAACAGACAATATGCAAATGATTGGGTGTGATAGTGTGCCAATAAAACTTTATTTACAAAAATAGGCAGTAGGTACTTTGCTGACTCCTGTGCTAAGTGAAAGAAGACAGATGCAAAAGACCACAGTATGATTCCATTTATGCGAATGTTCAAAAAGTAAATCTATGATGACAGAAAGCAGATTCACGCTTGCCTGGCATGGGGGTGGGAACAGGGAATGAGTGCAGATAAGCACTAGGGATATTTTGGGGGTGATGGAAATGTTCTGTAACTGGATTGTGATCATGGTTGCACAACCCTATAAATTTACTACCTATCAGTGAATTATACACTTAAAAGGCGTGAATTTCATGGCTTGTAAATTATCTCAGTAAACCTGTTAAAAATTATATGTGCTTTCATTTGTTCATTTTTTTGTTTACTGGCTTAGCCATTTTATCTTCATATTATTACTTTTATCTCCAGTGAAAAGTTTATCTTATTAGTGACTCTACTATTCCAGCTAAGAGCAGTGCTTAGAGAGTTTTATAAGTGTCTTGTAACTGAACTCTTCCCTCTAGAGCAAAAGTTGATATGAGTTAGGTGAGTTCTTTCTGAACTCTCTCCCTGGGATCTTATTATAAGGAAAACCCTAGTAAGAACTCTGAAGGAAGCTTTATAGCATCATCAATGCTGGAGTATCTGAAACCAAATGTCAGGGACTGTGGTTTCGGAAGTGGGTAAGAAAGGAGCTTTTAATTGTATGTATTTTTTTCCTGCCTTCTTTAAAAGTTCTTATAATATCTAACCTAGACTAGAGTAGGTTAATTCATCTGACGCTTAAGGAACTGTCCATGCCTTTTGAAGATTTTTTAAGCTAAGAAGAGAGCATTTGAGTGTGCCAGTTGTCTGCTGTGATCATTGCATTCCCATCATGAGATCTGAGGCTGAGATGGGTCAAGGACTCAATTCAAATTCATCTTGGGATCATTGCACAATTGCCCACAGCATCTTACCAAGAGAGTAAGTTAGTAAAGTGTAGAACAATTGGCATTCCTGATACATAGGCAGGCTTTCATGGAACTAAAAATTATCTTGCTGGTGACAGAATTGGTCATACTGAGAGAAAGAGGGCCACATGATGGCTGGTGCAGTGATCTACTGATTTGGTCTAATTTCCCTCATCAGAGAGCATTTCCGAGGTGTGATCTTGAAAGAAAACAGCCTTTTCTCTGGGCTGATGATGGGGAATAAGTACTAATGAATGACCTCACTGTATGATTGAGATGCTATTAAATCCTCGCCCTTGGAGCTGAGCATAAGAGCTGGCTCTTAGAGTCTTCAGGAGCCAGAGGTGGAAAGTATTCCATCGGGAGGATGTGCTATTTACCAGTCATAGGCTTTTCTAATTTGCTGAACTTACTGAACACTGGAGAGGACCTCTTAGACAAAATATAAATATTGTTTTGTCTCTACTGTAGCCTCTTTCCATCTTGTATACAAAGATTCCTGTATATAAATTGTGTGCAAATGATTTGATACCTTAGTTATTTATTTATTTTTTTTTTGCGGTACGCGGTCCTCTCACTGTTGTGGCCTCTCCCGTTGTGGAGCACAGGCTCTGGACGCGCAGGCTCAGCGGCCATGGCTCACGGGCCTAGCTGCTCCGCGCAATGTGGGATCTTCCCGGACCGGGGCATGAACCCGTGTCCCCTGCATCGGCAGGCGGACTCTCAACCACTGCGCCACCAGGGAAGCCCTTGATACCTTATTTAAATCCTTGTAATGAAGATTACTAATTACTATGAGCATTATTGGCACCGGTGAGCTCATTGCCTGTGTGTTAGTCAGATATGCATTATCATCTTCTATTTATTTATTTATTTTAACGTCTTTATTGGAGTATATTTGCTTAACAATGGTGTGTTAGTTTCTGCTTTATAACAAAATGAATCAGCTATACATATACATATAGCCCCGTATCTCCTCCCTCTTGTGTCTCCCTCCCACCCTCCCTATCCCACCCCTCCAGGTGGTCACAAAGCACCGAGCTGATCTCCCTGTGCTATGCGGCTGCTTCCCACTAGCTATCTATTTTACATTTGGTAATATATATAAGTCCATGCCACTGTCTCACTTCGTCCCAGCTTACCCTTCCCCCTCCCTGTGTCTTCAAGTCCATTCTCTACATCTGCGTCTTTATTCCTGTCCTGCCCCTAGGTTCTTCATAACCTTTTTTTTTTTTTTTAGATTCCATATATATGTTTTAGCATACGATATTTGTTTTTCTCATTCTGACTTACTTCACTCTGTATGACAGACTCTAGGTCCATCCACTTCACTACAAATAACTCAGTCATCTTCTATTTAAATTCATTTCTTTTGTCAGTCAGCCTTTTTCTCTGAAACATAGACAGAGACAGGTTTTTAAAAATTCTCACAGGCTATCTTCTAAAGATGGGCTCAAGAGTGCCTAATTCACCCAGAACTGTCCTCAGGGTGAGAGAGAAGCTTCTGTGTGAAGTCTCCTTACCTCTACTGAGACTTCTTTCCCTCTCTCTCTCCCCCCCCCCCACCTTTCTTTCCTTCTTTCCTTCTGGCATATATAGAAAGCAATTTTGATCAGTGAGTTTTTACCTAGAAATCATGGAGGTCTATTAGAAGGCAGCCTTCAGCATAACAAAACTGAAGCGCCTCCAGGTATCCCTGAATGTGGGATGTGCTGTTTTAATTGAATGTCAAGACTTATTCAGACACTGACCTCATCTGCCTCATTTCTGATTACAAATATTGAACATCATAGGCTAATTCCTGGACCTTTGGCATTGGACACTTGCTATCTGTTATCTGTGGAAGTTTGGTTGTAGGGAACAAATTAGCTATTTCCCTAGGGAAGAGATTTATTACAGGGAATTGGGTACAAAGAAGGAATAGGCTTAAGGCTGGGCTTCAGGGAATCACTTATGGGGGACCATGTAGAACTCGCCCACCTGGGGCTGCTGCTTCTGCTGTCCTTGGATGGTGGACACACAGGAGGTCTCGGGAAACTGCTGACTCAGGAAGACGTTGACTTCATTCCATCAGTGATCAGGAAACTGTGCCTGCCTCTGTGGAGGCTGCCCCTGTGGGCTGGGGCACTGCTGGCCTCCGTGGCCATGCCTGCCAGCAGAAATGGCTGTTGCAGTGGGTAATGGCTTCTGTCTCATTTCCACCTTCCAGGCCCTGAGCAGATGCTCTAATTTGCATTCAGAACCTGAGTTGCAGGAGAGCCTGCGAAATGCAATTTTTAGCCAAATACTTTTGAGCCTTCCAGCCCCAGAGGACATGAAGGAACACCTCTCCATCTTCGGCATTTACATGTACAGTAATTCCCCTACATACGAACAAGTTCTGTTCCCAGACCGTGTTCGTAAGTCCAATTTGTTCGTAAGTCCAACAAAGTTAGCCTAGATACCCAACTAACACAATTGGCTATACAGTACTGTACTGTACTAGGTTTATAATACTTTTCACACAAATAATACATAAAAAACAAAAAATAAAACATTTTTAATTGGACAGTACTTTCAAAAGTACAGTAGTACAGTACAACAGCTGGCATACAGGCGCTGGCATCGAGTGAACAGGCAAGAAGAGTTACTGACTGGAGGAGGGAGAGGAGGTGGGAGATGGGAGAGCTGAATGATCATCAGCATTAGGGGACGGAGGGCAAGCTGCAAGTTCACTCACGCCTGAGGTTGGTGGAACGCATGTTCACATTTTTGAAAGTTCTCAACTTGAAGGTTCGTATGTAGGGGACTCACTGTAGTTAGTTATGCTTACCAAAAAATGTTCATTTTAAACCATCTTAATTCAAATACATACATGAACAACCGTATTGGAAGAATATGCAAAAATGAGATAGTCCATAGGCACATAAGGTGCCCTCACAAATTTAAATGCACCTCTCTTGACCACCAAACTCAGTAATTTGGAATATCTTCAAGCAAAGCAATGTTTGCACAACATGTGGTCTAGCTACAAGAGAAACATGCAATTAGAGTGTCCATGTGGGACCCCAGTTATGTGTATATGAGTGCACATGAAGTCCTGTGCTGAGAATAAACAGCACTTTTTTTCTGACCTGGGAAGTACAGATGCAATGTGTGTCGCAGCATGAGATGCTGTGTAATCAGAGAGCTGGGCTTGGCTGATGGCACCAGGATGTGTTTGTTCATTGGGGAACTTTTGTAAGATGGGGAAATGAGAACCTAGGACTGCTGCAGTCACATCTGTAGTTGATGTGACTGGTACCTGATGACATTGTATGTGCAAAACCTCCGCTACCTCGTGAGGTTATTGTGCGGGTTAAATAAGTGTAAAGTGCTAGAACAATGCCTGGCATATAATGAACACTATATAAATAATTGCTATTATTACTATTATTATTTTTATTTAATCATTATTATTTTCTGTAAAGCGAGGGTAACTGACTTCTAGGATCGTTGGAAAGCTTAAATGAGTTTAGTCCCCGGCATAAGTGAGCACTGAACGAATGCTAGCTATAAAATAACAATAACCATAATGTTTTAACTCTTAGAATGATGCTTGCATTGTAACATATTTCCCTAGACCTTTTGATCCAGAGGCCTTCTACCTCTGATGAGAAAGACAGAGTTGCTGTCTTGAATTTGAGAGACGAGCACAAGGGCCATATTTTCTTCTTCCGGACAGCGTGACTTCTCAGCAATGCTCACCCTTAGTCCACGGCTTTAGTATACTTTACAGCCTTCCAATAGAACCTCAAGTCCAACAAGTTAGTTTACCTTTGGAAAATTATTTTTCTAACCAAAACGATTTTACACCACACTATTCACTGTGTGAATTAAGGTCTCTGGCCTTAAAATTGGGCCAAGTTAAATGAAAAAATAGGTCCAACCTTCATGAAGTTTAGGAATCAATATGGTTTGTTAATTCGTATTTATATTAACCAAATGCTTTGACTTGATTTGGTAGAAAAGTTTTTTGCAGAAGTATCTGGTAGACTGTTGAATAATTTTTAGACTGTTGAATCATTTCTTGGGAAGTTAAAAAGTACATACTTTCAGAATTTGTGGTTTTAAAAAAGGATTTTCTCTAGCCTGACGAATATTGATAGTAACACAGAATAGGGAATGGAATTCTTGGGGAGCTTCTGGTACCTTCTGGCAGTGGCACACCAATTAGCAAGTGTTGATCTGATCAGCAAAGTATGGATTCTGGAAGGAAGAAGTTCCCTATGAAATTCCTATATGGGAGTTAAAGTCCTATGTAGATGAGATAAAGGTGTCTGGGTAGGGCAAAGAGGAATTCTGAAGCTTTCAAACACGTTTTAAGAATTGTTAGTAATCTATTGGAAAGTTTTCAACAATGAGCATGGAGCAGCCATCTTCCACTGAAATGATACAAATAGATTTTGTATGAAACACTCTGCGGAGACATGGCTCCCCAGCCGCAAGGACAGGGCCCAGTGCAACCGTGCCTTCATGCAGATGGTGTTTCCTGGGGCTGAAGGTTTCACAGCTGTGTACAAGCCTTTCTTCTGAGTCCTCAGTTACTAAACTGAAAGTACTTTACAGCACCTCAAGTCTTGTGGTTACAGACCCTGGGGAGGCTGGGATGGGAATAAAAGTGTGGTAAATTCCAAGGCAGGGAAGTTCAGTAATCTCCTGACTCAGGACATACCAAGGTCTTCCAATAAGTGGAACCAGTCTATGTTGGTATGTTTATCCGCAGTGATAAAATGAATGAAAAAATCTTGGCATAAAAAAAATAATAACAATTAAACAGGTTGACTCAGTTCCCACTGTGTGTTAAGACCCTTTACATGAAGAGACATGTAAATGTAACACAATGTCCCAGGCCTTCAGCCTGGAACCTCAAAGTGAGGCCTGATTTCTTCTTATACTTGAATTAAATCAATTTAAGAAATGCCTCTTCCACCTTGCATCCAATATAGATTATCATTGGAACATCCATCTTTCAAATACTTCCTTGGGAATATTTCGAAGAATTGCAGGTGGTGTGTTTCCCTGTCCTCACTTGCCTGGTGCTTCTCTAGATTGAATGTCACGTTCTAACTACATCAAGACCCCACTCGCTGGCCTTAGGTGCCTCTGCTGCTGATGTGGAAGCTTTGGCCAGTTCACAGAGATGCTCCTGCTCTCTTTATGGCCACCCCTGGGGCTGGTGCAGATCTCTGCTAATTTGCTCAGACCACATGGTTTACACCTTCCCTAAGCTCTGGGACTTATTCTGGGTGTCAGTTCAGACTTCTCCTTCCTTCTGGTGACTTGACTCTTAGGAGCCCCAGCATCCTTTCTTACAGTCTGACCTGGTTCTGTCTGTGCCACGTGGGGCCACCTGGTGTTTCTCACTGTCACTGAACCTCAGAGAAAAGAGATGGGGCTGTGGTCATAAGGGGGCCTTATGTAAAATCACAGATGCAGTCAGATATATGGAATTGGTGTTGCCCAACTTGACCAAGAAGCACTCAGGACCAAAGGTGGATTACTGGGGCAAAGTGACACTTTATTTCTCCTGCCAAAAGCCCTTGCCTACTTATAATTAATTCTAGGGATACCTAGGCTAAACCATAAAGACACAGCATCCATTGTCACATGTGAAGGAGTGACAGCATTGAGGACAGGCCTTTGTAAGCAGAGGGGAGGGATCCGTGGAGACTAAGGTGCTAGAGGAAAGATTGGGGAAGGGGCGGGGGCAGGTAATTGTTGATGCCAGGGAAGCGAGGGTATCAGACACGTGGTGGGGAGACCTGAGCTTTATCCAAGAAGGCCCTGAGAAAGGGACTTTAGGGGCATCTAGATAAGCTCCGCATGATACCAAAGAGGAAACTGAGACCCTGAGAGACAAAGGGACTTTTCCAAGGCCACTCAGTAAGACAAGGTAAAAATCCCCAGTCTGTTAGTTCTTCTGTCACATTTGCTGCTCTCCCCTGGGAGGAAAGAAGAGAGTGGGGATGGAGTGGCAGAGAGATTTTGAATAGGGGAGCTGAGGTGTCTCCTGATGTCCCTCATGAGGTGACTGCAGTCTTCAAGTCACAGGTGGCGAGGCGTGCTGAGGGTGAAGGAATGGGACATCCCGGCAGCGTGTGCTCAGAGTCTTGCCATACTGCGCCGTTATCAGCACTGTGAGTTGTTTGACGTTACCCTCGGCAGCTAAGGTGATGGATCTGAAGTTGTTGGCCTAAGGGACCAGGGTTGAATCATTCGTCCCTCAGCACTGTTAAACTAATTCACTGGAGTAGAATTATACAGCAAGCTGCTCAGAATCTGTCTGAAATCCTGGGAGATGGCTGTAAACCGCACACTTCAGTACACAATTGGATGGCAGTGATACTCTCCCCGCTGCGCTTTCTGTAAGTTTCAAAGCACGCACAGAATTTTAAATGAAAGGCCACAGGGTGGCTGCAGGCTTGAAAGCCTGCATTCTGACCCTCTGCCCCTCTGTGGCCGCCTCTGGGAGAAGCCCGCCTGGCAAGTTCTGATGGCGTGATCAAAGGCGTCTAGCCTGGAGCAACCAGGACCTTAACTGAACGTTGACAGAATTAGATGGACTTGGTATTCACATAGAGTGGAGCTGCTCTTTTGAGAGGCCTGCAGAATTGTGCGCCTGGACTCAACCTTACGTCTTCAGATCTCAAATGCGTGCTGTGTGCTGCCAGGCTGTCCTAGTAAAGTCACTTTCCCACACGCCAGGATTTCTGGTCCTCTCCTGTCTTCACATCTCCACCTTCCTCTCCATATTCGCTGAGGAGCTTCTCTCCTACTGTTCTCCCAGTGAAAACAGAAAGGATGACCTCTCTCCTCCACTGGTTTCACCAGCCCACTGCACTTGGACTCATCCTCTGGCTTCTCCCACTCCTGCCCTGCTGTTGGGTCCACCCCTCCCTTTCCATATGCTCGAGAAGTGTTCTCACGCAGTTATTACCCTTTCCTCCCTCATCCTCAGTTCCCCCTCTACCCAATCACCCCCATCAGCATGCCACTGTGTCCTTACGTCACCCATTTTACCAGCTCCTGTTCCATTTTGCTGCATGTTTTCAAAGCAAAATGTCTTGAACGAGTGAGCCATACTTCATGTCTCCACTTCATCACCTCCATTTTCCCCCAACCTATTCTCTTGGACTTTCACTCTGAAATGACTCTTGTCACCTATGACATACATCTTGCTGAAGCCAAAGCCCTCATGTTAGTCAGCCTCTCAGCAGCCTTTGGGGCAGCTGATTGCATCCTCCATGTTGAAACACTTGTCCTCTTTGTCGCCATGACACCACACGTGCCAGATTTTCCTTTCACCTTGCTGTTCTCCCCCTTTTGGTCTCATTTGCTGGCTCCTCTCTTTTTGTTTGTTTGTTTTTTGTTTGTTTGTTTGTTTTGCGGTACGCGGGCCTCTCTCTGTTGTGGCCTCTCCCGTTGCGGAGCACAGGCTCCGGACGCGCAGGCTCAGCAGCCATGGCTCACGGGCCCAGCCGCTCCGCGGCATGTGGGATCTTCCCGGACTGGGGCATGAACCCATGTTCCCTGCATCGGCAGGCGGACTCTCAACCACTGCGCCACCAGGGAAGCCCTGCTGGCTCCTCTTATACAATATCTCTACCGGTCGTGGGATCACAGGGCTCCATGTGGCCTTTTTTCCTGTCTACGCTCTCTGCCTAAGTAAGCTCATGCAGCCTTATGATTCTAAGTACTATGTGAATGCTTGATAGTCTCCAATTTACGTTCCCAGTCCGAGCCTTTCTATTTGACTTTCAGGTTGTTATGCCTAAGAGCCTCATGGATATTGCCACTTAGATGTCTGAAAGAGACATCTTTCAGGTTAAAACCAAACTCTTGACTCTTCTCCCTAAAACCTACCCTTCCCCAGTTTCAGGAAATGGCATCATCATCTAACCTAGCTGCTCAGGCCCCAAACAGTGGAACCATTCCTGATTCCTCTCTTTCCTTTAGACCTCGTTTTGGCTTCTTAGGGCTGCTGTAATAAATTACCTCAAGTGGTTGGCTAAAAACAGCAGAAATGTGTTCTTTCTTGGTTCTGGAGGCTAGAAATCTGAAATCAAGGTGACAGCGGGGCCGTGTTCTCCAAAGGCATTGGAGAAGGAGTCCGCCTTGCCTCTGCCAACCTCTGGTGATTGCTGGCAGGCCTTGGTGTTCCCTGGCTTGTGGCCCCATAACTCTGTTCTCTACCTCTGTTGTCACAGGGCCTTCTTCCCTCTGGCTGTGGCAGTGTCCAAATTTCCTTCTTCTTATAACCATACCAGTCATTGGATTTAGGACCCTCCCTAATCCAGTTTGACATCTTGATTACTTCTGCAAAGACCCTGTTTCCAAATAAAATAACACTGACAGGCTTTGCGTGAACATGAATTTGGGGAAACACTATTCACTTCAGTACAGACCTCCCCATCCAGTCCATCAACAAGCCTTAGCCCCTCCATCTCCAACAATTCTTACCACTGCTGCCACAAGCTTTGTGCAAACCTGCATCACCTGGATTACAGCCTCATACCTGGTCTTTCCCACACCACTTTTGCCCCCTCCAGTCCACACTACCCAAGGCAGCCACAGTAACCTGTTTAGAGTGTCAGTGAAATCATGATTCCCTTTCACAAAACCCTCTGGTTGCTTCCCAATACCAGGGAACACAGTCCAGCTCTTTCACTTGGCTTGAAAGATGCTTGGTGATTTTGTCCGCTCTCCAACTTCATCTCCCTTCTCCGGGCCCCATATTCTCTGGGCCTCAGCCACACTGGGCCACTTTCTGGCCCTCAGTCAAGCTGAGCTGTCTTGTGGCCTTTTCATTCACTGTTCTGCTTGAAACACTCTTCCCCCACATCTTCATTTGACCATTTCCTATTCTTTGTTCAAGTCCCATCTCACCTGTCTCCATCCCCTCCTTAGGAAGGCCTTCCCAACCCAGCCTAGCAAATGTCCTCTCTCTCTCTCTCTCTCTCTCTCTCTCTTTCTCTCTCTGTGTCTCTGTGTGTCTCTCTCTCTCTGTCTCTCTCTCTTTCTCTGTGTCTCTCTCTCTGTCTCTGTGTCTGTCTCTCTCTGTGTCTCTCTCTCTCTCTGTGTGTCTTTGTGTGTGTGTGTATGTGTGTGTCTCTCTCTGTGTCTCTGTGTGTGTGTGTGTGTCTCTCTGTGTCTCTGTGAGTCTCTGTGTGTGTGTGTGTGTGTGTCTCTCTCTGTGTCTGTGTGTGTGTCTCTCTCTCTGTGTCTGTGTGTGTGTCTCTGTGTGTGTGTGTCTCTCTCTGTGTCTCTGTGTGTGTGTGTCTCTGTCTCTGTGAGTCTCTCTCTCTCTCTGTGTGTGTGTGTGTCTCTCTCTGTGTGTGTGTGTGTGTGTGTCTCTGTGTCTGTGTGTGTGTGTCTCTGTGTTTCTTTCTCTCTCTGTGTGTCTCTGTGTGTGTGTGTGTCTCTGTGTGTGTGTGTCTCTCTCTCTCTGTGTCTCTGTGTCTCTGTGTGTGTCTCTCTGTGTCTCTGTGTGTGTGTGTGTCTCTCTCTCTCTCTCTTACATGCACACACACACACACACACACACACTAGCCTGTTTACCTTCCACATAGCTCTTCTTCTCAATATCTGAATTTACCTTATTCATTTGTATGTAGATAATAATACCACTGACATGATTTATTATTTCTGTCTCCCCCAGTAGAATGTAAGTTCCTGTAAGCAGCTAATTAGTTTCCCTTTGTCCACCTCTATACCCCAGTTCCTATGAAAGTGATTGGCACAAAGACAGTCAGGATTCTGTGCCTGGTAAAATGGGCTTCCTTTGTGTTTTGTGGCTCCCACCCTCCCTCCCAAGGTATGTTTCATTTTCTACTGGCAAAATTTAGTGCTTTTATACATTGAAACTTTTTGTGTACATTCCAATGTTAACAACTGAGGGGGAGAAAATGGCCTATTTTTATCCCCCCTCCCCAGCCATCTCTAAAATTCTCTGCAGTGGCTTCTTCAGAATAGCTCAGCTAATTCTGTAGCCATCCCCGCTCCTTGCACACATAGGCACATGCTCCTTCACAACTGTTTACACGCTTTATACACACCTCCCGGGGTCAGGAGCTATCACTCATTGTCCCATCCCTGCCCCCGTGGAAAAGCATTTCTAGATGTGTGTGTAGCATTCTGTAGAAAGAAATGTAGAAGGATTTGGAAAATTACTATTATTTTGGTTTGTGGGGAAATTTTGCCTAATGCAAGGATAGGAATATTGTTCCACATCAGACTGGTGAGCTACCTCTTATCCAGAAGAGGTAGCAGGTCCCCATCAGAGAATTCAGATCACGTACAGAAAAATCGTCCTCCTTTCTTTTTTCAGATAGTTGGTTATAAAGTTGGGCAGAAAAGGAAATAATTGAGAAATTTAAAGTTTGTTCCTTTTGTTTTTTGGTGTTCTTTATGTTAACCATTTCTAGAGCATTTACTGTATTTTCAAAGGCCTGGGTAGTACTGGTTTTACTGTCAAGAAACTCTGACCAAGAGTATTAGATTTCTTGGTTTCTTTTAATATATTGCCATATTTTAATTTTCAAACTGGTTCAAGTTATTGTCTCCCACAAACCTGCGTCCCCTCTCAGTTTCTAGCCTGTCTCTTTTCTTCTTGTCTCAGCAGTTTTCTTGAAAACTCATTTAAATTTGCTTACTCTGTGGCTTCACCTGTTGCCGACTCCTCAAAGGACCCCATTCTTCTTTGTCAGAAGTCACCGTCGCCCTCCATACTGGCTGTGTGTCCTTGTTGCATCTTTACACCAGCACAAAAGCTGATGGCAGCAATGGGAGGGCTGGAGCTTACATAGCGATAAACACGGGCAGCTAGCGCTTCTTGTGAATAGGCATTCAGACGGGGTGTTTCAGTGGGAAGAGGCTGGATTTTAGAATCCAGTGACCTCGCCATAAATCCTGGCTCTGCTTTTACCATCTGTGACCTTAGGTGGCTACTGGACTTCTCTGAGCCTCAGCTTCCTCATCTGTAAAAATGAGGAATGTGTTTTATACAATTGTGAGAATTAAAAGAAGTAACACCCAATGGTTCTCAATAAGTTTCGTTTTAAACTTAGTATATAATCATTTCTTCAAGAATCTAAACAGCACATATTTTAAAAAATCCATGAGAACAATTCAGCTGACAGTCTTAGTTACCGATTTTCTTGAAAAGGGAAGGCAAAGGGAAGATACTGATTTTGCCATTCTTCATGTATTTTTTCATCATAAATAATGATAGACCTGCTAAGCTTCTTTTCCTCATTCTACAAGGATGTGTTTTTTCTCATTGTTACAGTTAATTGTACTTAGAGAAAATCTCAGGTTAAACTGAGTACGGAGAAGAACTTTACAACCCAAGGATAAGGATACACTTATAGAAAAATTTTTTTAAAACACACTATGCAAAATTTGTCCATTGCCTCATTAGTCCTTTCACATTTCTGGCCATGTGCTTTGAGTGGGAGCTTACCTCCTCATCACACACACAGACACACACACACACACACACACACACACACACGCATACGCATGCATCTCCCCGCCATCTCTGACACCTCCCCCACCATTGCCATCGTGATATGAGTTTGAGGAAGGGGTATTGTGCAGTTTGGCAAGAAATTTATTTATTTATTTATTTTTAACATCTTTATTGGGGTATAATTGCTTTACAATGGTGTATTAGTTTCTGCTTTATAACAAAGTGAATCAGTTATACATATACTGGCAAGAAATTTGTAACCTAGAAGTCCTTCAGAACATCTTTGCATTTCATTGACGTTTTGAAGGACTTCTAGGTTACAAATTTCTTTATCTTTAGTGGAAGGTACCAGAAAGAATGCACTCTCATCCTCTGGATGGTGTGATATGAGGTTATAAGTCTAGCATGGCCTTACCCATTTTTGCTACCTGAAAATGAGAGCAGAATTAAAGCACTAAAGAGAAATAGACATGGGCCATGCTAACATCAGCCTCTGAAGCAAACAGGATCTGAATCTAGAACTATCTCCAGATATATAAAATAGTAATTCCCTTTTTACTCTAACCGAGTTTGAATTGGGTGTTCTGTCCCTTTGCAAACAAAAGATTGCCAGCTAAGAGTCCATTAAAATAGGAGTAATTGAATGTACCAGTAGATTACTACACCAAATTTCCTACTATGTACAGACTAAAGTTCAGTTTCCATAATTGTAGCTATTCTAGATCATATCTCAAGAATGAGTCTGTTAGTTTATAGACTTAGTTATATCACAATGTTTATATCACAATGTTCAGCACAGTGTATGTGCAAATCTGTTTGTCTGCATTAGCCTGTTTTGGTTTTTTTTTCAGTTTACTAGCTAATAAAGCCTCTTCATATCAGGAAAATATTCTAGACTTGGTTCAGTGGACAACAGGGAGACATTAGAAGTACTTGGTGCTGGAGCAGTAACAAATTAGAGGGATATTTGAGATTACTCTGGAAGAAACAGCACCGTGCTCATTTGCAGGGTTTTGAATTACACATTTTTGGTGTTTTACTTGTTTGGAGGCTATCTTCTCCCCATTTAAAGAGCCAGCTCCATGAGTGCAGGGACCACATCTCTTGTTCACCCAATACCTACAGAGAACCTGGAACATAGGTTGACAGATGCTACCAAAAAGTTAACAGTGTTTGTTGACCTAATGGGAAAAAGCAAGGAGAGACAGAGAGGCGTGAGGTTTCCCACCTGAGAAGTGGAAACCATGGTTGTTCCATTAAGTCAACAGGAAAGTTAGGGTGGGGAAGTGCTTGAGAGCAAAAAACATAAATTTGATTTTGGGATATGTTTTTTATGAGAGAAGAATGTGTCATTAATATGGAAATATCTTGTAAGAAGCATTTCTTACAAGGAATGAGGGATTTGGGGAAATGGTGGAACTGGAGGTGTCAGGTTGGAATATGTAGAAAAACCCGTGGGAGAGAATCATGTCCCCGAGGGAGTGAGAACTGGTTGGAGTCAGCTCAAGAACAGACCGGAAACCAAGGTATGAGGCAGAGGTGGACAACCTGGAGGATTGGGTGGAGAATGGGAAGAGTGTTTAGTGACAGAAACAAAGGGGGGACCATAAGATGATGAGCGTCCTCTGCTTGTTCCTTCAGACTTGTTTCAGAGTAAGGAATGGACTTAGTTATCCAGAATTTCTGGGAAATTAATGCAGGTGGTTTAAACATAGTGCTAATAATCAGATTGTCTGTATTAGTCATTTTCAAACTGTTTTATTGCAACCCACTCTCATACATTTTACATTTTGATCCAGGATACACACACACACACACACACACACACACACACAACTGTACAAAACTTTCTCTAAAGAATACTCACTCTCAATGTACAATCTACTCAGTTTTCATCTATTTCATTGTTTAAATGCTGATAACAACCGACTAAACTGATCTCACTGCCCATTAATAGATCATGACTGGAAGTTTTAAAAGTCCTGGTTTATATAATGGTCACATAGGAAATGTAATGAATTTGTGGAAAGAGTACACTTTGAGAAAATTTAAATTCCAGTTAGATAAATAAAAGTTTTCATTTAACATCCATTACCGTATAAAACTCTATAATGGGGCTTCCCTGGTGGCGCAGTGGTTGAGAGTCTGCCTGCCGATGCAGGGGACACGGGTTCGTGCCGCGGTCCGGGAAGATCCCACATGCCGCAGAGTGGCTGGGCCCGTGAGCCATGGCCGCTGAGCCTGCGCATCCGGAGCCTGTGTTCTGCAACGGGAGAGGCCACAACGGTGAGAGGCCCGCGTACCGCAAAAAAAAAAAAAAAAAACTCTATAATGGTGCTATGTTCTTATCGCTCTTCAAAATTTAGAAAAGAGAATTAAGAGGACAACACTTACTTTCCCAAAGTAGTCAAATAGCATCTTCTCTTGTAGCTTTAATAATATTTACCAACTTGCAAGTAAAACTTAACGTATAAACTTTGTATCCAGGCTATGAGGTATAATTTAAAGCACTCTGGCTTTGGAAATGGGCAGACGTGGGCTCAAGTCCTGGTTCTGCCACTTATTAACTCTGTGACCTTTGTCAGGTTTCTTAACCTCTCTGATTTCCTGTTTATTTGTCTGTCAGTGGGGGAAACAACATTTACCCTCCTTTGTCGCCGTTGTTGTTGAACAAGCCACATTACTCATGGTCCTATATTTGGTACTTGGTGGGCATGCAATGAATGCCAATTGTTATTATTTCAAGGGTTAAAATATAGACCACTTGTTAAGCTCCTAGCACAATGCCTGGCACAAAGAAACAATAAATATGAACGATCTTTCCATGCCAACAACCAGAGTGGAAATACACTTGTAATCCAAGTGCACAGAAATGTACAAACCAATTATATGATTTTGTACTGCACATGATTTTTAAAGAAAGATATCTACCGGACAAAGTAAAGCACATGGATAACATTGACGCTGTTGGAGAGATTGAGTCCCATTTGTATAAAGTGAAAAATTATTCGTCACTGTTGTGGCATTTTTCTTGATTGCCTCACTGATATAGTCATTAAAGTGATCTCAATGCATTCATTCCATAAGCCTAAATTTATTAAGACCTACAATGCCAGGTACTGGTGATAAAATTATTCACAATAAGAAACAGGTTCTAGAAACGTGGCTAAAGTAACCAATAGTTAGCATTTACTTTTCCTTCCAGGCAGCCCATCACCATGGACCACTGGCATCAATATTATCTCTGTGCTTTTTAGCTCTTCCTGATTGTACTCTAACTTTCCTCACCAAGTCAGAGGATGGCCTAAAGATGCTTTGTTGGCATTAACAACAACTCCATGGTCCACGTCTTGGCGATCTACTTTAGATGTTAAAATACCTTCCCATGTTCAAGAATTCCTTGTCTTTGATAGTTTGTCCTCAGCTCTAACTGGACAAGTCCGTAATCCACCTACATGTAATCTTATTTCCATCTCACCATTATTTTACTTGCCTCTTACAAAGTAGGCAGTGAAGTTAGCTAAGTATCACATCATTTGAAGTATAAAATGAAAAATTTCCTCCTTTCCTCTATTTTAAAATTTCCATGCCTCCCTCCCCACTACTTTATTGTATGTCCTGCTTGTGATAGATTTCAAATACATAGTCATCATGGCAATATGGTGGAAAAATGCCCTTTATTCAGATACATAGCATCTGCAGACACTTTCAAATAGTTTTCATTGGGAGTGCTGCAATTTTTGCTAAGAAAAATAACTGCTGAGTGCCCGTGTGCAAAGCTGAAGGGCCTACAAAGATGCCTGAGATAAAATGCTTTCACCAGGGAGTGTATAGCTTAATCAGAGAGATGTCGCATCTACCAATTGCTGTAAGGGAGAGAATGACTTACAAGGTGTCTGGGGGTAGGACCATAAAGTTGAATCTCATTCTTAAATTCACACATACGGTGATTTGGTTCTTATCGCTTTTCCAGATGGCTTTTGTTGCCCAAATTAGCTTGTTTGACCAGTGCCTACAACTGAAAAAAAGACATGCATAAACTGGAAAGACAGGAATCTCGGGGTGACAGTATTCCAGATGTGTGATGTTAGTAAAACAAACTCTTCGGGTATCTGTAGAGTTTGGTTGTGCTGTGACACTTGACAAGCAAAAGATGTTTAAAGCTCCACAAAGATTTGCTCTTTGCTCTTCCAAAAAATGGCATAAGAACTTCTTGGGGGTGGATCCATGATTTTAGGACAGAATGCCTTCTACATGGATATTGCCACCAATTCGCTGTATGGTTCACGTTTAAATTCAGAAATAAATATTGCCCAAGCAGCCCCCAGCTTAGATGGTAGTTTGCAATAAGGAGGAAATCTGGCGAGTTGCAGAAAATTGTTGCTCTGATCACAGAGCTTTAAAATCTGTGAAAAATGGGAATCTTTTTCACTGGTTGATCAACAGATGGAGGTCTTTGATCTTAGAAACACTCTGTCAATTCTATTTAAACCACCAATTTAGAAGTTCCCTAAACCAGATACATAAACTAGCTATCTGAGGGGCATACCTGTAGTAAATCCTGATAGATCAAGTTTTATTAACGGGGCTGCTGCTCACTCATTAACTGAAGTTGCCTTAACTGTGCTCTCATGTGCTCAGCTGATACGGATGGTCTTGCTGTAATATAGCACGTGGGTCCATGCTCCCAATCAGATAGCCAGTCTCCCCTCTTTCCTGTTTTCTACCTCTTTGTTTTTTTATATTTTTTAACATCTATATTGGAGTATAATTGCTTTACAGTGTTGTTAGTTTCTGCTGTATAACAAAGTGAATCAGCTATACATATACATACATCCCCATATCTCCTCCCTCTTGTGTCTCCCTCCCACCCTCCCTATCCCACCCCTCTAGGTGGTCACAAAGCATCGAGCTGATCTCCCTGTGCTATAGCTGCTTCCCACTAGCTATCTATTTTACATTTGGTAGTGTATATATGTCCATGCCACTCTCTCACTTCGTCCCAGCTTACCCTTCCCCCTCCCCATGTCCTCAAGTCCATTCTCTACGTCTGCGTTCTTTATTCCTGTCCTGCCCCTAGGTTCTTCAGAACCTTTTTGTTTTTTTACATTCCATATATATGTGTTTGTTTTCTACCTCTTTAGCTCTTTGTACTGCATTTGGGTAATTTTCTCAGATGTGTTTTTCAGATCTCTTTACAGTTTACTCTTTATTCAACTGGGTCTAACCTGTATTTATTTATAATATTTATCTCTGTTTTAAATTTCAGCTTGTCTATTTGTCAACAGTAATTGAAAGAATAATTCCATTAATTTGAAGACATTTTATGTGATTCTTGTAAAATCTGACTTGAAATATTTTAAATTCTTTTCACATGTTTTCAGTTCCTACTTTTATATCTTTAGACTTTATAAACATCCTAATTTTAGGATATTTGAACTAGAACTATTGCATAGTTCTAGTTTGTGAAATTCTTGGTGGTGGGAGGGGGTGAGAGGGGGCGCTCCCGATCCCTTTGTCTACAGACCCTTGTTCATGGTGGATGGCTTGTGTGTTTTGTACTCTGGGATTGTGAGGTTTTCTTCAGAGGCCTTTCTTGTTGGTCATCCAGTATAGGCTGAGGGCGAGCGTTTGTCCCTCCGGAGCGGTTTTGTGTGTGCTTCTGTCAGGGCCTCCGGAGTTATCACTGGCTGGGGCCAGCCAGTAGTGGTCCAATCTGGGCTTCGAACCTACATGAGGTGCGCCTGTGGTTATCAGTTCTCAGGGAGCCTTTGTTTCACCCTCACTGAGATCCAGGTTAAGACAGTCAAGTTTCTTAACTGTCTCCTTTTGCAGGTTGGGGAATTTCTTTTCCTAATCCTCTCTTGGGCAGAGGGGATGATCTTTTGAGAGTTCCAACTTTATGTGGGAGTCTCAGTTCTAACTCTGGCACTCACACTTCCTGGGCCTTTGTCTCCTGAATCACGTGGATTTACAATCCACATCTCCTGTTACCAAGACTGGTAAACTGCTCTCCTCTTAAGGCAGACAGCAATAATTCAGAGGCTTAGTTCTGGTTTTCAGATCTCTCTGTGTGTTTGACCCTGGAAAATTCCTTATTTTCTTGAGAACTCAGCTGTGCATTTTAAAAGATATTTATTATATTTTACCCAGAATTTCTAAGCTTCTAATAGCAAAAGATTTTTTCAGGATATCTAGTCTGCCAAGAGCACATCATCATCCTCTGACAGTGTCTGCTAGTGGGTGGAGTATCCTGTCTACAGTCAAGGAGGAGTGTGGAGAAGGGGCCCCTGCCCTTTAGAAGCTCATGGACTTTTGTCTAACTCATTCATAGGTTCTGATGACTGTTCGTTCAGTCTTTCACTGAATCATCCTTACATTTGTAGCATATTCAAGTAAACAGTTAGTTCCTACTATCCAAGCTTTTGTTCATTTATTCAGCAAATATGTATTGTGTCCAGCATCTGCTACATGCCGCATATGTGCTCATGCTCAGCAAAAACATATCCGATCCTTATCTTCATGGAGGATGCAAATAATCACATAAATAAATGCAAAATTGCAAATGTAGCAAGTGTCAGAAAGTAAGTGTGCATGTTGCTGTGGGATGTGCAATGGGGGATTTACCCAGCTCAAGCCAGAAAGGGCTCGTTTGGGGAGGTGAAATAAGAGTGGCTTTCACTGAGTGAAAGACGGTATATGCAAAGGCGCTGGGTTGAGGATGACGGGCTGAAAGAAGGGTGGTTAAATGGAAGAGGAAATAGAAGAATATGGTCTCAGAAAAGGCTGAGAGGGAGCTAAGAGGCAAACCATGGAAGACGTTGTAGGCTGTGTGAAGGAGTTTTGTATTTATCCTGAGTCATTGAAGGGCTTTAAACAGGGGAATGACACATCTAATATGCCCTTTGGAAGATCCTTCTGACTTCAGAAAAGAGAACAGGTTTGAGGGGGCAGGAGTGACAATGAAACTAGTTAGGAGGCTGTTGTCAGTGGACTAGATGATAATTGCTGGAGCTCGATGCCAGTTTTGGCTTTGTGGATATGATGACATGGACAGATTTGAGATTTATTTTGCAGGTGAAATTATCAGGGAGAAGAAGAGAGATGGCCTAAGAACAATTCCAAAGTTTCAGGCTTATGTAACTGGATGGCTGATGGTGTTCCTTTACTGAGATGGGGAACACTGGAAAAGGACAAGGTTTGGTGGAAAGGCCATCGGTTTTTCTTTTGTACATATTGAGTTTGAGGTTTTTGAAACATCTAAGAGGGAAATATCAAGAGGCAGTTGGATATATGGGTCTAGAGCTCGGAGAAGAAATCTTGGGACATAAATATGTGAGTAATTTTTTATAGGTGATCATTAGATGAGATTTCCTATGGAGAGATGATAGATATCCCTTGAATATAGAGACATGGAGGTTATTGGTGACTTTAATAAGCTCCCACTATTTTCTCAAGTGCCATTCTAAATGCTTAACATGCACTAACTTAATCTCCAAACAAGTCTCTGAGGTTGGTACACTTATCCCACGCAGGACATGAGGAAACTGGTCACCAAAGAGGAGCCATAACTTACATAGTAGGAGAACAGGGATTTGAACCCAGACGGTCTGGCTGTGGAGTTCATGTTCTTAACCACTATGCTATACTGCTTCTCAATACGTGGGTGCACAAGAAAGTATTTGTGTCATCTGTGAGCCAAGGCTCATCCATCTACAGATATTGAAAATGTTTGTGGTTATATAATGCCTTTGGAGCAAAAGTATAAACTAATGTTGTTTCAAGTACTTTGTTAAAACTCCTTCTTGGCTTTATATTATATAACAAGACAGGCACAAATGGAAGTGTCACGAGACCGGCTTTAGCTTTAATCAGTGGCCTTTAACAAATATGTGCACATTATTCATTTAATTGCACCTGTAACTATGTGGTGGCCTCGCTGCTGAGGGTGTAATAGGTAAGTAAGCAGAACCCACAACAGTCTGAAGCCACTTGCTCCTCTGCCAAGATGTGTCATCTGTGAGTTTCATTAACCAATGTCCCAAAATAAGTGACCTTTTCCAGGTCCCTGGGGAGTGGCTTTAACTACATCATGTGTGTGTTTCTTTTCCTCCTAAGGATTTAACAACACCGAGAGAACATGTGACAAAGAGTTTATCATACGTAGAACAGCCACCAATCGCGTACTGAACGTCCTCCGTCACTGGGTCTCAAAGCACGCACAGGTAATTCAGTGGCCTCGGTAATTACTTTCAAGGATTTGTTTTAAAACCAACTTTTTAAGTCATTACAACGCCTTCTGATTCTTTGGAGTTGGAGTCTGAAACCTTGAAATTGGAACATAGGAAGGGAAGAAGCTGGAGGGTGGGCATACAGATCAAAGCAAACAAACGTGTAGTGCTAACATCTGCTGTTTTAGATCTGCAAAGGGCACAACACAAGAGGTCAAGCAGGGCTGCCCTCTGCCCTCATCTCTCAGGCAACAGCACCCACTGTGGGCACTAGAGCTGTGGCAGGGCCACTGTCCCCTGCCACCCGGGAGCACTGTTCACAGGGCCCTCTCTGTAAGTGGAGTTGGCTCAGCTGGGGTGGTACCTCTTGGAAGTAAACAGCAGGTGCCCCTAGAAGTAAGCAACATTCTGGTACCAGACACTCCGGCGTCTGGTCAGGGAGTGTTTTCTCAGCCCGATTCAGAAGATTCTTTGCCTCATGCCCTTTGATGTTTTGGTTTCTAGTACAGTTGTCTCTTGAACAATGTGATGGTTAGGAGTACCAGCCCTCTGCACAGTGGAAAATTTGCATATAACTTATAGTTGGCTCTCTGCACCCATGGTCATGTGATATATGTGGTTCTTCCATATCTGAGGATTCAACCAACTGCAAATTGTGTAGTACCATAGAACTTACTCTTGAAAACCATCCACATACAAGTGGACCCATGCAGTTCAAATCTGTGTTGTTCAAGAGTCTAATGTACTCTGTTTTTAAATTGCATCATGCTGACAGGACACCTGCTTGTTATCTATTTGTGTGTTTTCAGTGCAAGTTTATAGAATTTATATGGATTTCACCACCTCACAAAATAAAGCAAGGGCCCCCTTTGCCTCATTGATTCAAGGCATGAATTGTGCCAAACGATGCCCCCACTGCCAAATAAAGGGTGGGCCCTCCTGGACACTGGCTGGCTAGCACCCAGCAAGGAGAGTTTGAGAGAGAGAAGGGGGCCCTTCATGGCTCAGATCAGAACACGGGAAACATAAAATGTGAGTTAGCTAATGAGTAGAGAAAAAGAAGAAATGCAAGAAATTCCCATGACTCACTTCATCATATTCTCAGAGGTCTACTGCCTGGCCCTTAGTAATGACCGTTCATCAGAGAGAGTCACACGAGGGCCAGGCTTCTGAAAACCCTGTGGCAAGACAATTCACTAATTGGAAAAAGTGGGATTTGGACCTCACCACCAGTTAGCCTGTGACAACTCTTAACTACTAATTAAAATAAAAACAAAGACAGCACATTAAGTAAAGTATGTAAACATTTCATCTTACACATCTTTAGTAAATAAAAATGGATCCTGTATGACCCAAATTCTGAGAACCATCCTTAGCTCATTGAAATGTCTAGTCTCTCTTTTCCACAGTCTCAGTGAGCTGCTTTGAATCCCTTTTGCCTCATTGCCGATAAAACATGAGAGTGATGTTTCTCCTGCACCTGACTGTCCATCCCATCATCTCTAGTTTTTGACTCAGAGTTTTGGCTTCTGATTCCTGGATCCAACAGTGGCTTAGAGATGCAGAGTAGCTTCAATAGACAAAATTGAACAGATGCTAATTTGCTCTCTTCCCCGGTCACAGCTTGGCCCCTGCAAGTTCATGCCAAGACTCAAAGTCACAGCCCCGGTTTCCCTGGCCCCAGCTCCCTCCTCTCCTCCACATCTTCCCTCAGGAGCTCTAACCCTGCTTCCCCATCAGCCTCACTTTCCTTTTATCAATCCCCAGTGCCCTCTTTTTCTTTTTTTATAAATTTATGTACTTATTTGTTTTTATTCTTGGCTGCGTTGGGTCTTCGTTCTGTGCACGGGGGCCACTCCTCGCCACGGTGCATGGGCCTCTCATCACGGTGGGCCTCTTCCGCTGCAGAGCATGGGCTCCAGGTGCACGGGCCTCAGCAGTTGCGGTATGTGGGCTCAGTAGTTGTGGCTCACAGGCTCAGTAGTTGTGGCCCATGGGCTTAGCTGCTCCATGGCATGTGGGATTCTCCTGGGTGAGGGCTCGAACCCATGTCCCCCGCATTGGAAGATGGACTCTTAACTGCTGCACCACCAGGGAAGCCCAGTGCCCTTTTTTTCTAATCTCAACAGGGATCCCTCACAATTCATGTATAACTCTTATAGTAGTTGGAAAAGTACCACAAATCAAATTACAGTAGGCTGGGGTTATTTTACTTTTGGTAAAGAGAATTCATAGATGGGAAGAGATTGGTGTGCTGAATCCGTCACTTATAATTAAGAGATTTAGAGCAAAATGTTATCATCTGATTTGATAACTACCTTGTACACGCATGTATACATGTGTGCATACAGGCAATATCAAGTTGAATAGCACCAAGCCATTGGAATAGAAAATGGATTGATGTGAAAGCAAGAGTCTCTTTATTCAGATTGTCCTGGTGGCCTTTAGTTCTAATCCAAAAAGCCCCTAGGTGTTGTCTTTTGTTTGGACAGTTCAGATACTTTGCAGCCTGTTACTTCAGATGTGCTCACACATGGGAAAGCGCTTTGTAATCAATTCCCATTAGGGGACCACACTGGGAAGCCCAGCTTCCCAGACCCTCTCCACATCAGGGGGTACATCGCTACATGTGTGAATGGTACAAATTGCTCAGGCATCCAGTCTTTTCTCTTGTCAGGATTACGGTATAAAATTTAGACCCCGACGTGCCAAAGGCAGTTCTTACCACTCCCTCATTTGTCTTTTGTTACCTTCCCTGCAAGAGTGAGTGGATTGTGGGGATCTGTGGTTAGTGCTCGATTGTCCTGGTATAACTTCATCATGTGCACAGCCTGTCACCTTTCCTCATTCAGCCGAGTTCTCCATCATCCTCTGTGTTAGCACGTGAGGTGCAGGATGTTTCTGTAACATTTCTGCTTTTTGGCAAGTGCTTTAGGACTTTCTTTGCTGGTGTCAGTGTCCAGGTCTCCTTTCCTCCCTTTACTGATTTGCTTTAGGCTTGACTTGAGCCCAGGTCTGTCCATTCCAAAGCCAGAGTGCTTTTAATTACACCTCATGGCCTGGATCCAAAGTTTAGACTTTAGGTTTCACTTGCAAGTTGGTAAACAACACTTACAAGAGAAGTTGCTATTTGACTATTTTGGGAAAGTCAGTGCTTTCCTTTTAATTCTCTCTTCTGAATTTTGAAGGGCAGTAAGAGCATTAGCACCATTATAGAGTTTCATATGGATTTTAAACAAAACCTTTATTTATCCAACTGGCATTACAAGTAAAATGTAATTAAATTCAATTTTAATTACATTTTATTTTAAATGTAATTAAAATTAAAATGTACTCTTTCTCCAAATTCATTACATTTCCTATGTGACCATTATAGAGACCAGACCAGTCCTAATCTCTTAATGGAGAGCGGGATCAATTTAGTGGGTTGTTACCAAGAGCAGGTCTGGATTAGTAAATAGTTCCAGTGGACAGAGCTGGTTCAGCTCACCGTCCTAGAGGCCCCATTGTGTGCCCAGCATCTCCTCTCACCACCGTGGCACAGCCCCAGCCAGGTGAGTTAGAGGAGGTGCGAGCGCAGCCCCTGACCTAAGGGACCCTAAGCAGGGTGACCACCACGGTGCTTAAAGAAGGATTAACAGCACAGCTTGATGCCTTTATTCAGGTTTATCTAAAGGTCTCTACTATTCCAAAGGCAACGTCCAGCTGTGAGATGAGACTGCTGGTCTGAAAACTTGGGCTATAATCTGACTCTGCCAGGTCGTCTTTGGTTTTCACATCACAAATGAAGGACTGGGACAAGAGGGGTTTTGTTATCTGATTCATTCAGTATCAGTTGAGTCCATTTAAGGAAGAATGTAGCATTATTGTGGCTACCTGAAGTAGTAGCTTTTAAAAAAATGAGTAGGGAGTTGTACTCATTTCACAAAGCAGTGCAGCATGCTAACAATTGCATTTTTTCTCACATGGTAGACTAAGTAGGGACACCATTGCAATTTGTAGAAAACAGGAAAGCCACAGCGAAACAAGGTGTAAATCTGTCTCCAAATGATCTAGAAAATCGAGTCTCCTACAAAGTATTGGATATCATGCATTTATTTCTCATTTCTCATCAAAGGTAACTAATATCGGCAGATACTACCTTGAACTTATTTCAGGAGAAATAAAGAGCTGCAGAAGTATGGGTGTCGGTTCTCCAGAGATATAAAATTTCCCTAGGATGTCACCTTCAACTCTCCCCATCCCTCCAGAGGTAGTGCTAGAATGCCATTTCTTCTCCTGGAATCTTCTAGCCTTTTCTTTAGTATTTGGTAAAGCTAAGATGTTTCATTTTTTTCCTGATTCTAAAAATTTTCATCTGTGAACATACTCTGACCTGATTGCTCCTCATTTTGTAGTGCTTTTTCACTCATTTTTTTCCTTCCCTGTTGAAAGTGAAGCCACAAGGCCGAGCTGAGTTTCTCCCATATGCCTTGTCTATGCATCGCAGCCCAGAGTCGGGGAGGACCTGTGTTTTTCTTCCAGCTCCGCCATTATATCTTCTCTGGGGCCCTGAGCTGGTCACTCAGTCTCTCTGGGCGCTAATTTCCCCCTCTAAAAAAGAGAACAACCATCCCTGTTTTACCGCACCTAAGGATGTGGTGAGAATTAAAGGTGACGTTGGATTAAGAAGCATGAAGGACGTAAAGTACAACATAGGTGCCTATGACTATACCCCTTCCAGCTGAGGCCAGGAGAGATACACACTTCCTCTCCCTCCAACCAGCCTGGAAGCTCCGTCCAGACAAGCAAGGATCTTTGTATCTCCTTTCACTGGCTCCACAATGCTGAGTACGTGGTAGAGGTCCAGTAATAGTTGTTGAGTTTATCTTTTAATGTTGCTGTTGTTCATTCTCTCCAGGAAGTCATTTTCTAGCCTTTAAAGTTTCCAAAGTCAGCCAAGACAGAGACTACAACCACTGGTGGACCAGAAATCAGAGCTGTGTGTAGAGAGACTCTGAGTAAAGGAAGTGTTTTCACTAGGTGTCCAGACCCTTCTTAAGGGTGTCCTGCCGGACAGCCTTACATGGCATTCACACAATTCCAAGGTGTCTGTATATTTCAGGACTGTAGAGCTTTCTAAAAAATTTTTTTAATTGAAGTATAGTTAATGTACAATATTTTTTTTTTTTTTTTTTTTTTGTGGTACGCGGGCCTCTCACTGTTGTGGCCTCTCCCGTTGCGGAGCACAGGCTCCGGACGCGCAGGCTCAGCGGCCATGGCTCACGGGCCCAGCCGCTCCGCGGCATGTGGGATCCTCCCGGACCGGGGCACAAACCCGTGTCCCCTGCCTCGGCAGGCGGACTCTCAACCACTGCGCCACCAGGGAAGCCCAATGTACAATATTTTATAAGTTACAGGTGTACAATATAGTGAGTCACAATTTTTAAAGGTTATACTCTATGGCTATTATAAAATATTGGCTATATTGCCCCATGTTGTACAATATATCCTTATAGCGTATTTTATACACAGTAGTTTGTACCTCTTAGCCCCTTACGCCTATATGGCCCCCCCCTTCCCTCTCCCTACTGGTAACTACTGGGGTATTCTCTATATCTGTGAGTCTGCTTCTTTTGTGTTGTATTCATTAGTTGTTGTATTTTTTAGTTTCCACATATAAGTGATATCATACGGTATTTGTCTTTCTCTGTCTGACTTATTTCACTTAGTCTAATACCCTCCAAGTCCATCCATGTTGCTACAAATGGCAAAATTTCATTCTTTTTTATGGCTAATATTCCATTGTATATATGTGTGTGTGTGTGTGTGTGTGTGTGTGTGTGTATCTCACATCTTCTTTATCCATTCATCTGTTGATGGACATTAAGTTGCTTCCATATCTTGGCAATTGCAAATAATACTGCTATGAACATTGGGGTGCATGTATATTTTTGAATTAGCGTTTCTGCTTGTGTCCTCTGTGCACAGCCAGGGAGGGACTTGGAGGCTGGCTATAAACAGCTCAGATCTACACTCGAGTCTCTGTGGAAGGTCTCGTATGTATAATCTACAGCAATTTTGATTTTCCTGAGTTGTCTTATTGATCAACTAATTCTGAAAAAATTCTCTGTCCACTTGTTTGTGGGATTTTACAGACCATGGAATGGCACTGATAAAGGAGCCTCCAGCTGTGTCCACAGGTTATGATTTGCTTCATCAGACAAGGGATACCATCTGAATGACAAGTGGCTGAGAATGAAACAGTCATTTATTTTCTTAATTCTAGGCTAAAGGAAATTAGCCTACATGTTTTAAAAGTGTAAGGTCAGGGCTTCCCTGGTGGCGCAGTGGTTGAGAGTCCGCCTGCCGATGCAGCGGACACGGGTTCGTGCCCCGCTCCGGGAAGATCCCACATGCCGCGGAGCGGCTGGGCCAGTGGGCCATGGCCGCTGAGCCTGTGCGTCCGGAGCCTGTGCTCCACAACGGGAGAGGCCGCAACAGTGAGAGGCCCGCGTAAAAAGAAAAAAAAAAAAAGTGTAAGGTCAGACTGAAATGGCCTACTTACCTAAAAATCTTCTTCCCAAAGGAATTTATGGAGGGAATATTGCTACTCCCTTTTCAGTTTTCTCACCTCCTTCATTCATTTACTAATAAGAACTGAGCCCCAGAGTGTGCCAGACACTGGGGTAGACGTGAGCATGAGCAAAACCCAGACACTGACTGAGTCGGGGTAACAGGCCTTAAGTCCCCAGCAGAGAGGTCTCCAAAAATCCCACCAAGTGCCACAAAAGGAGGAGCTGGCCACTGTCCCATCCACCACATCCAGTAGGAACCAGCGCCAGGCTCCACCTTCTCCAGAGCATCAGGTTACCTTCCTTCCCTGGAAGGTCAAAGTGTTAGCAAGAAAGCAGAGAGGAGGTTGTGGAGAGAGAAGAAGGGGCCTCCCATGTGGGCTTCTAGGCTTGAGGCAGGCCAGGCAGAGGCAGGAGGGAAATGGCTTATTCTGGACTGAAATGGAACTTGGATTAATATATTGGATTGGACATTCTGATTGAGGAGATTGTTCTTGTAAGTAAAACTTCTGGATGACTTTAGTGCCCGCCCTAAAGGGTGGGGAAGGATGGCCTACAGAGCAATTTAATGAGATCTCTGAAAAATAGTACCACTGCCTGATTATTTCATTATTGTTCATGGTACAGGAAGTATAGGCCGCCTTGGCAAGAGTAATTTCACAGACTTTATCAAAATAACTCAACTCTTAATGTTTCTAACTCACTTCAGTCCTCTTATCTTCATTGTATGATGGACCAAGAGCATATTTAGCTGCTGATGAAGAACTCCTAGTTTATATGCTTTTTTGCATTTTATTGAGATATTACAGACTTCAAGTAAAGGGCACTGAACATGGGTATAACTCAATGACTTTTTACCTATGAACACACCTGTACAACTCCCACCCTGAGCAAGAAATGGAACATTTCTGGCACTGGAGAAGCACCTCCCAGTCAAATGTCTGTCTTGCTGGGCATTGCTCAGTTTTCTGTTACTTTTAGTATTGTTCTTATTGATATTATATACTTGTTATATATCAGGATTAAGCCCTTTATCTGCCAATTACACTCATTTCCCCCAGTTTGTTCTTTTTAAAAAAATTTTTATAGTTGATTTACAATGTTGTGTTAATTTCTGCTGTACAGCAAAGTGATTCAGTTATACATATATTGAGTTGGCCATAAAGTTCATTTGGGTTTTTCTGTAACTTTTGGCCACCCCAATATATACATTCTTTTTTATATTCTTTTCCATTGTGGTTTATCACAGGATATTAAATATAGTTCCCTGTGCTATACAGTAGGACCTTGTTGTTTACCCATTCTATATATAATAGTTTGCATCTGCTAACCCCAAATTCCCAATCCATCCCTCTCCCACCTCCCCTCCCTCTTGGCAACCACAAATTTGTTCTCTATGTCTGTGAATCTGTTTCTGTTTTGTAGATAGGTTCATTTGTGTCACATTTTAGATTCCACATATAAGTGATATCACATGGTATTTGTCTTTCTCTTTCTGACTTACTTCACTTAGTATGATAATCTCTAGGTTCATCCATGTTGCTACAAATGGCATTATTTCATTCTTTTTTATGGCTGAGTAATATTCCTGTGTGTGTGTGTGTGTGTGTGTGTGTGTGTGTGTGTGTGTGTATACAGATATATATATATATATATACCACATCTTCTTCATTCATAAATGTCCATCATAAATGTCGATGGACATTTAGGTTGCTTCCATGTCTTGGCTATTATGAATAGTGCTTCTATTAACATAGGGGTGCATGTATCTTTTAGAATTATAATTTTGTCCAGGTATATGCCCAGGAGTGGGATTACTGGATCATTCGGCAGCTCTATTTTTAGTTTTTTGAGGAACCTTCATACTGTTTTCCACAGTGGCTGTACCAGCTTACATTCCCACTAACAGTGTAGGAGGGTTCCCTTTTCTCCCTCTCCAGCATTTATTTGTAGACTTTTCAATGATAGCCATTCTGACAGGTGTGAGGTGACACCTCATTGTAGTTTTGATTTGCATTTCTCTAATAATTAGCAATTTTGAGCATCTTTTCATGTGCCTATTGACCATCTGTATGTCTTCTTTGGAGAAATGTCTATTTAGGTCTTCTACCAGTTTTTCAATTGGGTTGTTTTTTTGTTGTTGAGTTGTATGAGCTGTTTGCGTATTTTGGAAATTAAGCCCTCGTCAGTCGCATCATTTGCAAATATTTTCTACCAGTCCGTAGGTTGTCTTTTCGTTTTGTTTATGGTTTCCTTAACTGTGCAAAAGCTTGTAAGTTTGATTAGGTCCCATTTGTTTATTTTTGCTTTTATTTCTATTACCTCCCCCAGTTTTTTCTTTTGCTTTTAACATTGTGTATGATACTTTTAAAATTTATATTCATAAGGGTGTATGTATACATTTATAAGAGGGTTTTATATATACTTTATCATAGAAATATATACACACATATACACATACTCACACAGATTCTATTAGTCTTTTTATTAAAAAATATATTCTATAATGCTATTTGTATGCTATTGTATATTAGCTGCATGGTAGGGTATAAAAATAGGCCAACTTAAGAGGAGGCAGTTATGAGGTGACAGTGTCACTTTATAGTCATTCTTACTTGTATCCTTTACAAACTAGATTAACTACCATACGTGTATCAAGGAAAGGACAAAGAAAGGACAAACCTAGTAAACTTTTATCATCCACAACTGATTGTCAGAGTGAGAGAGTGCTTAGGGAAATCAACAGCTTTCAAAAATTCTAATATGAAGCCTATTGTATTTGAGTAGCCCAAAATAATCTTTTAAACGGAAAATAAATATTATTATATAACCTGAAAAAATATATTCTATAATACTTTCTGAACACAATTAACAAATAAATGTGGTTTGGGGTATAAAACAGGAATTAGCAGCCCTCACAGCCCCACTCTGTAGTCACTCAGAGCAGCAGAGGTGAAAGTTCTTACGCCTCCAAAAATCCTAGTAGGAGCTGAACCCAGGCCGTCTGTCCATGTTCCATGGATCCCGAGCAGAGGGGCCTTCAGAATCTTGTTGGAAAAGCAGGATGATGTGGGTAAGAGCACAGGCTTCAGAGTCAGAGTTGCCTGGATTGAAACCCTGCCCTATCGTGTGTCAGCTCTGTGGCTGAGCAAACTGTTTAGCTCCCCCAGGCCTCCATTTCTTCTTCTATAAAGTGGGGATGGTACTACTTACTCCTTGTGGTTGTGAGGGGTTACGGAAGGTAACTCCTGTTAGAGTAACTGTTCTGGGTGGATGCTCAGAACACTACAGATGGCTGCTCTTGGTAGAGCCCTGTGAGGGTGCATCTGGGCTGAACCCAGGCTTTCAGACAAAATGCCATTACCCCTATTTGACCAGTGAAGCCGTTAGGTCTCAGGGAGTTTCGATCAGCACTGCCCAGTGAACTTTCTACAGTGGTGGAAATGTTCTACGTGCGTAGCATCCAGAGTAGTAGCCTCTGGCCCTGAATGACTAGTGGCTACAGAATAACAAGCACAGTTCCAGGCCACTCAGAAGTTCAGCAGTGAGCCAGACCCAGCTCTGATGTCTGGCTCAGAATTCTTTCCACACTCCCCTGCAGTGCCCCGTTCCTCGGAAGCAGGAACCTGATGGATGGTCCCCGCTATGGCCCCAATGAGCCTGCTGAAGAGGGACACACCCATACTGGGCTTATGTAGACAAAAGCAAAACCTTTATGTAACATTGGTGTTGGGGTTATAAATCTGACAGAGAGGTTGATGGCTTTTTCCCAGTCAGAAAGTACAATGAGCATCCTTAGGCTTGGTTTGGGCCTGCAGCCCCAGGCCAGCGGTACAGTGAGAACATGCCCTGTTGGCTTATTGAGGCAGAAAAGTGGGTGCTGCTGTGATGGCCAGTGCTTAGTATGCTCAAAGACCTCAGGGATCAGGGTGTCCTAAAATGGGAGTTTATCGTTTCATCTCCCGTTTCTTATTTTGACAGATGACAGGGGCCCTTTTAAATTTGTTAATTTGTTGACGTTGCTTAGTAAAACACAAAATCCGGCATCAGATTAAAGCACTAAGTTCAGGTTTATCCTTTGCTGCAAATCTGAAACGGAGGTTGGGCCAGGACAAGCACAGTACAGACTTTTGTTGTGGGCGGGAGAATGAAATGCATAAAAAAGAACCAACTACTGAGCTCCCATCGCCTCGACGGACAGCTCTCCGCCTGCTTCCAGCCCTGTCCTCTCCTCAGGCTCAGCCCCCTTCTTGTCTATACTCACTCCTACCAGTCTGCCGTGGAGGACTTGCCCTGTCCACATGCACTGCCTAGTGTCTGCTCTTGGGCCACAGATCTTCTTTCCACTCACAAGGCAGCCTTCGGAGTAGGGTTGCCTGACCTTGGAGCTCTCTCAGGAGAAAGAGTGCTTCCCTGTCCACAGTACTGTCTGCCACATGTGGGTGCTTCCTGACCTCACACTGCTGAAGATGCCCAGAACTTTACAAACGCCCCATTCCCAAATCCTCACCACAGCTGGATGAGATTTCCCAATGTCCACTCCCAGGGGAGATGTGTCCCTGGCACGAGCTAGGAGGAGAGGTGATGGGATTCCAGGCAAATGATCTCTGGGCCAGCCTGAGGTTTGAGATTGTCTTAGTTACAATATGGGACATACCATCCTTTACGGGAAATTGAAAACCTAACCCCCCACCTAGAAGGCAGTTTCCTCTCTGAGGATGCATTCTGAATGACAGACTTCCAGTGTTTTCAAAACATTCTTTAACAATACTGTATTGTTAAAGCAGTCTTCAAATACTAAGTCCTTTACTCCTCACTCCAGCCTTTTGAGAGAGGGAAGGTATAATCCCAGCTTTGTAGGTGGGGAAACTGAAGGCTGCAGATGAAACAGTTTGCCCAAGATGATGCAGGTGGCAAGTGGCAGAACCAGGTTTCGCACCCGGGCTGCTGGCTGCCCAGCTCAGGCTCTTAACCAACAATCTCACAGCCTCCCCATCTCTCCGGCCAATGCTTGGGATGCAAACCACTCAAAATGTAAAGTAAAAAGCTACTTCTGACTCAAAACAGTGAGCGTATCTTTGTTAGCACTGACACTGCTTCCCCTCTCTAAGTCTTCTCTTAGAAAAGTTACTTTCATCCTAGACTCTGTGTCACTTAGACAAAGGATTTGTATTTGCTAAAGGTTGATGGGGGGCAGAGCCCTTTCTTTCTCCCTTCCAGAAACCACTGCAGTGCCTCCTGCATTCAGACAGTGATTAGCAGGCTCCTGTGTACCAGTCTCCACCGGTCACTGGCCAGGGCAGGAGTTGGGGCTGGTGCTGTCCACGGTCACAGGTCAGAAAACCCCCGCTATTCTCCAGGCCTCGGGACCCCAGACAGTCCCTCACTATCCCAGGTGGATCGGGATGCAGCCCCACCGCTCAGGGGCCCCTAAGTACAAGGAGCTTCTGGGCCTTCCCCTGCCAGTGGGTTCTTGCAGGGGGGGGATGCCGGGAACAAGAAGAGAGAATTCAGTCACAATGTGAGATGCTGGCAGCTATGAAAAATTTATTTTTAATGATAAATTAGTCATCTACTGCTTCAACCTTGCAAATGCTTTTATAAAAATCAACAAATGGGAATATAATCCGTGGGCCACATACTTTTTATATTAGCCTCGTCCTTATTAATTGGTCCCCATTTGCTTCTAGCTGTCCACACCAACACCGTTGACCTCTGAATGTCTAAGCTATGAAATCTCAAACATCCACCAGGTACAAACCAGCGTTTGTTCACAAGCTCAGACTTCCCACAAAGGCAGCCAAAATGAAATAGGAAATGCTGTCTTCAGTTTAATTAGGACAGCAACTTAAAGTCCTTTCGGCTCCTACTGATTTCCTGGACACATAGCTGGTACTTATTTTCACCTATGTGTTGTTGTTTTTGACATTGTTCTCTCCTCTGCTCAGAAGAGCATCACATTTCACTTTAATTTCTGGGTCAAAAAGGACTCACGTGAGGAGAGAAATCTGGAAACCTGAATTCTAGTCTGGATTCCAGTATGTGCTGACTGTAAATTTGTAAAATTGGCCTAATGATCTGTATGGGGTTCTTCTGCAGAAAAGAATGATTTGTCAAATTGCTCTAGAAAATATAATATATAAGAAGCTATTATCTGATAAATATGGGTTCTCTTTATTATTTTTTTTTTTAATCTTGAAGACAGATCCTAACTCATTTTCTCTGGTCCAAGCAAACAACCAAGTAAGAAGATCCTAGTTCCTTGAACTGCTTACCAGAGCTTTTTCTTATCTTTTATGCATCCCTGTTGTTATCCTTTAAACTCTCCTTAAGCTTTCCATGCTTGTCTTTTAAAAAATGCTTGGCAATGGGGCTTCCCTGGTGGCGCAGTGGTGGAGAGTCCGCCTGCCGATGCAGGGGACACGGGTTCGTGCGCCGGTCCGGGAAGATCCCACATGCCGCAGAGCGGCTGGGCCCGTGAGCCATGGCCGCTGAGCCTGCATGTCCGGAGCCTCTGCTCCGCAACAGGAGAGGCCACAACAGTGAGAGGCCCGCGTACTGGAAAAAAAAAAAAAAAATGCTTGGCAAGACATTTACAACAGGATTTATTCAAGTCAGTGTGAAATAGAATTAAGAGTTTAAGAAGCCAGCGTCTTAAATGGAACTTATTTTCAGTTTCCATTAGTCGCTGAGACGGAAATTTAGTTTTCCCTTTAGAACTAGTGGGATTCTTTAACCTTTTGTGGATGGAGTTTATTGACAGAGAAAATG
Source organism: Delphinapterus leucas (assembly GCF_059928025.1). NCBI lineage: Eukaryota > Metazoa > Chordata > Mammalia > Artiodactyla > Monodontidae > Delphinapterus > Delphinapterus leucas. The sequence goes on from NC_143131.1 coordinate 65,792,748, forward strand.
TGGAGACGCACACATGGGATTTTATGTACTTTGATAGCTTCTTATCTCTGCTGTAAGAGTTTTCTGATGAAAGTGCCACAGGGGGGGTCCTCATTTTTCCCAGTTTGCATTCTGCATGCTCATAATCACCCTTGGACCTTGGAAGCGTTTCTGGAGACCATGGCGTGCAGTCGAGTCCTCAGGACTAGCAACCCTCCATCACTTTAAGTCACCTTAGGACTCCAAGGAGCCCGCTCAACGTTGTTACATCAAATTTTTCATTCGGGTCTAAGCTTTTGTCTCACCTGCTGCCATTTTCTCTGTGTTTCTCTCCTCTCCACTCTGCTCCAAGTCTGTCACCAACCTATATTTCATCTCCTGGTATAAAGTTTCTCTCTGGATGGATGTCAAAGGTTCTAATTCTACCACATTCCTATGACTCTGAGTCTCTTCTCTGTGGGGGAAACCGACCAGCTGTTTATCAGTTTTTTCCCCTCATGAATCCAGGAAGGGAGAACAAAGCATAGCTTAGAGAACACATTCTAGCATTTTCCTAAAGCTTTTATTCGAGTTAAATTTTCTTGGCATGTGGCATTAATTAACTAAGAAGGTTATAAAATCAGGATTAAAATCAGGTCCTTCACTGACATATATACACTACCAAATGTAAAATCGATAACTAGTGGGAAGCAGCCACATAGCACAGGGAGATCAGCTCTGTGCTTTGTGACCACCTAGAGGGGTGGGTTAAGGGAGGGTGGGAGGGAGACACAAGAGGGAGGAAATATGGGGATATATGTATATGTATAGCTGATTCACTTTATGAAGCAGAAACGAACACACCATTGTAAGGCAATTATACTCCAATAAAAATGTCAAAAAAAAAAACCCCCAAAAAACCCCAGGCCCTTCCAAACTTTTCTTTCTCCCTCCAATCCTTGCCATTGTCTTGAAAGCTACAATCCATATCAATTAACCACCTATCTAGAAACCAATGGAAAACACAGCATGTGGAAAAATTCTCTTTTTTTCTGATAAATGCTTTTTAAACAGGCTGATTCTCTTTTGAACCTTAAAGATGTAAGCTTGGGAGCTATCTGATTTCAAGGTTGTAGGGCAATATTTAAAATTCTTATACACACAGCTCTTCAGGTCTAGAGGCTGAATTTTAGCAAGTCATTCACGTCCAGAGTCATTTATTAGAAAATGATCAAACAAACGATTTTCTGCATGGCTTTTTCCTTCTCTCTGAGTTGGTGTCATTCATTGCCATTTGCCTCTTCCCAGTTATTTTTGTTCTGACATAGCTTCCACACTTTGCATTGTGCCTTCTCCTCGTAGCCTCCCACTTCACATCTGCTAAACTAATTTCCCAAACTGCCAGTTTAAGAAGAATTAGGTAGCTTATTACCACTTGTCTCAAAGTTAAGAACCCTTCCCAGGAACTTTTATCCATTCATCCAACAAATATTGGAGGGCCCACCAGGAGCACCCGTGCTTACCAAATTTGGGGTTTAATTATATCTGGACTTCACTACCTTTTCCTGGTACATAATAAGCTCCTACATGATGGTCAGGCACACATTTCCTATATATCCTGTCCCTCTTTGAAGATTCTAAATCTTATGAGTAATTAATAACTAGTAAGTGTTGAACAGGTATTGGAAGGTTTAGAATTACTATGGTATTGCTCTGTAGGGTTTCCTTCCAAACTTAATGCTCTTCCTTAAAATTTTCAGTTAGGCTGTTCTTTTCTTTTTTTTTTTAAATGATTTTTTTGATGTGGACCATATTTTTTTAAGTCTTTATTGATTTTGTTACAATATTGCTTCTGTTTTATGATTTGGATTTTTGGCCACAAGGCATGTGGGACCCTAGCTTCCCAACAAAGGATCGAACCTGCACCCCCTGCATTGGAAGGCAAAGCCTTAACCTCTGGACCACCAGGGAAGTCCCAGGCTGTTCTTTCTATAGTGCAGACAAAACCAAATTTTATAGTGGTTAAAATATTTTTGTAGTTTGGTGATGAGAAATGCTGGAAAACCCTACTGTTCACTTTTCCAGTGAAAAACCCCAATTCAGAGTCAGGGTTGCCCAGAGGTGGTGAGAAGGTGGGCAAACCAGGGCGGTGGCAGGTAGACAAGGCCAGGCAGGTGATGGGCAGGGTCCGCCATACCAGCTTTCAGCCAGCACAATCCCCCTTGGGACCAGGTGTCGACATTAAAGTTCTAAAGGAAGGTTCCCCTCCCCAGAAGAACAGAAAACCACACTGGTTTAGAGGCTTGTTATTTTTAGTTCATTAACATCCAGGGGAGATCGTAGATTTGCACAGATTTGGGAAGATTGGTCAGCATCTTTGCCTCAGTTTCCCATTTGACAAAATGGTCCAGATCTCACCTAAATCTACATCACAATTTCAATTAAAATGTTCAGCTTCTGTAGTCAAGAAGGCAGGAAACAGGCTGCTTTTCCTTTTCTTGAAAATCATTAAGTCAAACCTTAGGCTCTTATTTTTGAGCCTAACACATCCTAAGCCCCTTCTTTATGAGTCCTTCAGTCTAGGTATTAAAATGTATGGGGTTTTACTCCACTCTGCAGTATTTCCACTTTCCTTTTAAAAACTCTGGCCACTGTTAGGAATACACTGTACTGATTACAGTGAGAAAATTACTCTCATAATTCTCTTTACCCTCAAACCGTGTTTACTGAATCAGCCTTTCCCAATGTCCTAGAGTTCCCTTGGCCATATGTAGTATATTATAATTATTACCCTGCTCTCCTGAAAGAAAGAAGGTAATTTCCAAGGTGCCTAAACTATCAACAGGGGTTAGTTTTAAAGTGCCAGAGAATCTGACTTATTGCCTCACAGATGATTTTTCTGTTCTGTAGTCTAGTCTTATTCATACAAACCTCAGTCTCAAGATCTGTGTCTCAAATGGTTGTTAGTATAGGTGGGAGATAGTTGCAGGCTCAGCACGGTAACCAGCTACTGTTTGGATGTGTCTTTCAGCCCAAGCCACCAGTGACCCTTCACTGATAACCAGTGTTTCTGGAGAGTCCTTATGTAGCAGTTAAGAACTCAGGCTTGAGCTGACACTGCCCAGGTTTGTGTCCTGGGTCTGCCGCTTGCTACCTGTGTGACTTTGGACAAGATACTTAGATTCTCTGTACTTTGACTCCCTCAAATGTGAAATGGAAATAATAATGATTGTAACTGTGTTGCTGTTGAGGGTTGAATTAGAGAATAGGGTGGTTAGAGTATCATCTAGCGTGCGGCAAACTCTCACTAAGTCTCAGTTATGATAATTACTTCAGGAGTTGTTCACTAACCTAGGGGAAATATTGACTCTCCTTATCATTTTTGAATGTGTTTGAGTAGAGTCTATAAAATCTTGGTAAAATATCCTTATGTCCCAATAGCTTACCTCTCCAGGAGGATTCTTGCATCATCGGGTGGTAACGTTTTGTTCCTAAGCATTTGCTGTGTGCCACATTCCACTCCTGGACACTCTGCTTAAGCTGTCACCTCTTTACAGGGGGTTCCCAGACCTGCCCCTCTCCTAAGACTCAATCAGGCGCCAGGGTCTCACCTGCTTTTAGATGCTCCCCTCTTTTTTTTTTTTTTTTGATAAATTTATTTTTGGCTGCATTGGGTCTTCGTTGCTGTGCGCGGGCTTTCTATAGTTGCGGCAAGCGGGGGGGCTACTCTTCGTTGTGGTGCGCGGGCTTCTCATTGCAGCGGCTTCTCGTTGCAGAGCACGGGCTCTAGGCGCACGGGCTTCAGTAGTTGTGGCTCGCAGGCTTAGTTGCTCCGTGGCATATGGGATCTTCCCGGACCAAGGATCGAACCCTTGTCTCCTGCATTGGCAGGCGGATTCTTAACCACTACGCCACCAGGGAAGCCTGAGATGCCCCCCCCCCCCCTTAAAGCCCCTCTCCCTGTGTTTCATTGGTTAGTATCTCCTCCATTCGCCCAGACTTCTGTTGGCTGTTCTGTGTCTCCCCCAGAGCCCTAAGTATTGAGGTGCTCAGTAATTGTTGAAAGAACACGAGCTATAGTCTCCTGTTTAGAGACTGAAATGTAAAAGTCTCACATTTTCTGGGCTCTGCCTCTTTGAAAACAGGGTGGTTTCTTTTTTCCGGTCTTCAGCCTCCTCAGCCCTGCTTGATGAATTGGAAAACGAAAACTAACCTAAGTAAGCTGTTGCTGGGATAACTGCAGGCCCTCTTGGGTGCTGCGGGGTTCACTCACCTTACCCCGAAGCTCCCTGGCTCAGGCCCGGCTCGCTCTACACCGCCCGCGGGTCCGGGGAAGGCGCTGCCGACTCCCGACGAGCCAGGCGACCCGGGAGCGCCACCTTGTGGGCGCCTTGGTTTCTGACTTTGCCAAGGAGCCGGTGTTCCTCCACCACCCAGTATTCTGGTTTCCCATTTCAGGACCTGGGGAAATGTAGCCAAAAATGAGATTCTAGATAATTACAAAATGGCGGTCAGGCAGACTTATTGTGAATAATCGACCTCTGGGTTTAAATAGGGCAAGTGCCTTTTAGCTGATTCAGATTTCTTTTCATTGAGTAGTAGGTACTATGTTTTTAAACAGGGATTTTTGAATGGCCAATTCTGGATTTTACATGCACTGGTGAAGAAAGAAAGATTTACGTTCTAGGTTGTACATCACAGGATTCAGATTGTTATCAGTTTCTGAGGAGTTGTTTTTTGCATGAATTGTTTTTAATGGCAAAGTTTTGTTACTCAAAATGTGACCAGCAAAACCCAGGAGCTCGTTAGAAAATTAGAGTCAGTCCCCATTCCAGACCTGCTGCACCGGAATCTGCGGTGATTCGTGGGCACGTGACAGTTTGCGAAGCGCGGGTGGAAGTAAGGTGGAAAGATCTGTGCTCTTGTCCCCGCGCAGCCCCGTCCTTGTGGGCCTCATCTCACCCCACGTGATCACATTCTGTCAGCCTCAGCCGCCCGGGTGTGAAATTGGATCTTGGTTCCCGCCTTACCTGCCCCTGGGTCGGCTGAGGAAGAGCTGAAATCATATACAGAAGGTCACTTTGAACGTGATAAAAGCCTGTGCAAGTGTAAAGGAAAACTATGAGTGAGAATTCTTACATTTCATACTCAGCCATCATTAGCTAATCTACTCCGTATTAGCTACCTCCTCAGCAAAGCGAGCATTCACCTGTAACCATTTGTTGTGCTTCGGATAGTGTCTGGGCAGATTTCACCAAGTTTGCAAAGGTCTCTCTTAGGCTAGTCTTCCCAGAGCTCAGAATAATCAAATTACATTCTGTTTTCTTGAACAAGACCTTTCACAGAATTTGCCTTCCTGGGGTCTCAGAAGCATTCCTCCTGTTGAGCCCAGGTTGGGGCACAGTAGGTGCTTGGGGATGCTTGTTGATTAAACCACTAATTAGCCCCCAACAAGGTCCAAACACTGGCTTGATGTCCTTCACACTAATCCATTTATGATAATCAGATTATTTGCATCATTGAGAGACTCAACATAGCAACAGGATTCAGTCATCTCAGTAATAAATATCAAATATCCATTAAGCAAAGACTCCTGGTGGCTGAGAAATCCTTTGGTAGTGCATGAAGATTGAAGTAGGTGAGATCATTAACTGTTTATAAACATCATTCCCATTACCTTTGAAACTGGGGGGTGGGGACAGACAAAGGAAAAGAGCAGCAGCAAGGTATTACTCTCTCCTCCTCGCATACATTTTAAAAGAAAAGCAATAGCCAAGAAGCTCTTGGACAATAAGTAGGTGAAATTTTAGGGAAACATATCAACTGAAGGTGTTGCCTGGGGCCCTAGTGGCTCCTGTTCTGGAAGAAATGGTACTGATTGTCAAACAGTGAAAGTGAAATATTGAGAAAAATGAATGACACTGTTCTCCACCATCCTGAGGCTCACAAATATTCAAGTTAAGTGAGACTTTTGCATTGTCTACAATTTGTGAAAGTATGGACTTTATGCTCCTAATTTACTAAATATAGTAAAATTATGCTGTTTTCTTTTTATTGGATCCATTGCAATTAGCAATATTCTCTCTAATCATTTAAAAGAATGCAGAGTGTCAGTGCTTCAAAATTACTTTTCCTAAAGTTAAAATGCACTTATAATGGGTAACTTTATATAAGAGGGAAAATAAACCCTCATGCCTGCATGTACAAAGATAGTCTGTCAGAGTCAGATCTTGAAAGCAAGTCATGGCGGCATTCAGCTCACCTCTGAATACCTGACAATCCCAGGACGCTGCCAGTATGCTGTTGGTACTTTATGAGAATGCATGTACTAAAAGAACTACAACTTTACCTTTTTATTAACTTTTTGCTTTGAAAATTTTCAAATCAAGAGAAAATGTCAGAATTAAACGAAGTGCACGGATACACATCTGGAATCACTAATAGTTCACATGTTTACCACATGAGTGTTCCCCCTCCCTCTCCTTTTCTGTCTCACATTCTCTCTCTCCTCCCCTCAACCCAACAAAGAACAAGGACCTGCTCTGAAACAGCCCCAGCAAAATGATCAAATTCAGGACCATTTAACATGGATAGGATGCTCTCAACTAGTACATAGTTCTGACTCAGTTTTTGCTAGTTGTCCCAGTAACGCCCTGTGTAGCAGTTCCCCCTCGATCCCGGATCTAATCCAGGCTCACCTGTTGCATTTAGCTCTGGTCCCTTTGGTGTCCTTTAAACTGGACCAGTTTATCAGTTTCTCTTTGATGACATTAACATTTTTGGGGTGTGCAGGCCAGTGCTTCCTCACAATGCAGGTGCGAGATTATGCATTTAGGGCAAAAATACTAAGTGATGATTCTTCACGGAACATTACCTTAGTGGGTCCATGATGTTGGTTTGCTCCATTACTGGTGATGGCAACTCTGATCACTTGGTTCAGGTGGCATCTGTCAGATTCTTCCTTTGTAAATAATAAATAATCTCTAACGGTAGCATTGTGGGAGGAGTACTCTGACACTATTAATTCTGTTTCCCCATAAATTTCAGCATCTATTCATGATCCTTACCTGATCCGTTATTACTGCTTTGGTCAAAAATGGTGATTTTCTAACTCTTATATTCCTTTGCATTTATTGGAAGTCCACTGTAAAGAATAGTTTTCTCTTCCACCCTCTTTATGTATTTCTCTATTTATGTATTTGTTTGTGGGCATCAGTAGGGACTTGCAGGTGGTTTTGATTCAGGTGCCTACTACTTATTACTCTCATTAATCATTTTGGTGTTCATATGGTGCCAACTTTGCTGGGTGGGTACCCTTTCAATCTCACTCCTGTGTTTGTTTGACACGGCCCCATTGGTGTGTATCATTTATTCTTTAGCATACCTGTACTGAAGTTCTTCATTCAAGTCACTGCCCAAATGACAGATTTTATTCTTGCAAAAATCTTTTCTTTAGCTATTGCTATGCCCCAGTTACTGATCTTACTCATGGACCAATGGGAAACCAGACAATTAAATCAGCCCTTATAGTACAGTAAGTTATGATAGGTTGTACCATAGGAACACCAAGGAAAAGCTCTTTGTCCCACTGGGTCAACTTAAGAAGGCTCCTGGGAGAAAGTATATCCCCTCCTAGAGCTGAGAGATGAATAGAAATAAGCCTGGGGGGAGGCAGTGTTCCAGGCTAAGGGGCACACATGTCTCTTTGAGGAATTCCTATCCCCCAGGGAGCCTAGCGGCAGGGCCCCATCCCAAACCAATTAAGTCAGAATCTCTGGAGGGGGAAGGGTCTAGGGCCCATACATTTTAATTTCCAGAAATTTGTCACGAGGAATGGTGTCATGGAGCTAAACCCTTCAAAACTAAAATTTAAAAAGTTCCATTTCATTTTATAGGATTTCGAACTCAACAACGAACTAAAGATGAATGTCCTAAACTTACTAGAAGAAGTTTTGCGAGACCCAGATCTTCTTCCCCAAGAACGGAAAGCCACAGCGAATATCCTGAGGTAAAGGCAATTGTAGGTGCCTATTAATCACACTGGTTGATTTGTGCTGTGTTCGTAGAAAATAAGATCCTGTCAAACCAGAAGGATGTATATTAGACTCCTGAGGGGCAGCAGGGATTCTGTCCTCACTGGGAAAGCTGCCTCGGGAAGACTCCAGACTGGGTGACATAACTTGTGTGCAGTACAATCGCTCCTGTTTGTGTGGGCAGGTGGTGGTTTACTGTAGAACCAAAAGCCTGAAGATCCTCTCCTGCAGGTCCAGCAGGCATTGCAGAGGTGTTTTCTCCTCATGTGGGTTCTAAGTGTCTATTACAAGTTCATGTTTATGAGCGGGGTTGTAGTGTTTCTGTGGGAGTCTTGTGCACCTGGCTTGTGGATGTGCCGTCATAGAGCAGCTATGCGTTTTCTTCAGCTTGTTTCACTGGTCCTGGACCAATTTTACCATCAGCTTCTTAGGTGGAGATTTCCACATCAGGTAGGGTGTATAAATTTGGACCCCACACTTCAGTTTGACAAAGTCTTGTATTTCAGGTTTCCCACTAGAGGCTGCTTGTGTCTGTCATTACACCAAACATCCAAGCAGGTAACAAACTTTCTTATAGCTTCTCGAACAGATGGGTGGATTTTTTCCAGTCCACTTTACGTGAAGAGGGCAGCCATCCATGTCTCTGTATGGACATTTCAGTTACAGCTTTCCACCTCACTATATGTCTGTCCCTACACGGGGTGGAAAGCCCAGCCCCTATCTGCCAGGGCCCGGTACTCCTTCACCGTTCTGATTTCTACTTCCCTCTTCATTCGCAACCTCTGGAAAGACCCCTTCCTTTCTCCTATGCTCAACTCTGTTGTTGTTTCTTCGTTATCCACAATGTTTGTGTGTAGAGGGGAGTCCAATTTAGCTCAATCCACCATGCCTTTGGAGGCCCCGCCCTGATGCAACAATGCAAGATTCTGGTCTGTAACATTTTAGCAATTGGCCTACAAGTCATTCTTAGTCCCATTAGCTCAAGATCCCATAGCCAGACCCTTCTTTGTTCTGTGGGCTATTATGGGTTGAATTGTGTCCCCCTCAAAAGTATGTTGAGGTCCTAACCCTCAGTACCCGAGAATATGACCTTATGTGGAAATAGGGCTATTGCAGATGTACTTAGTTAAGATGAGGTCATACTGGAGGCAGGCAGGCACCTAATCCAATATGAGTGGTGTCCTTATAAGAAGATGCCCGTGGGAAGACAGAGAGAGACACAGAGAGAAGGCCATGTGAAGATGGATCAGAGATTGGAGTGATGCAGCTGCAAGCCAAGGAATGCCAAGAATTGGCTGGGAAACCACCAAAAGCTGGGAAAAGGCAAGGAAGGATTCCTCTACAGGTTTCAGAGAGAGCATGGCCCTGTGGACACCTTGACTTTGGACTTCAAGCCTCTGAGACAATGAATTTCTATTGTTTCAAGCCACCTAGTTTGTTGTACTTGTTTAGGGCAACCCTAGGAAACTATTAAGAGCCTTTGTCACTTTTTCCATCCTATGAAACATCCAAGTGAGCTTAGGGACTCAGTTACTATGTTTATTTTCAGATTTTAAAATTCTAAATACATCTTCAGATAAAGCCTGATATCGGTGGATGAGTGGTCATATCTGTGAGTGATTGCTGTTCCTCTTTTCTCCATGTGAACAGTTGATTATCCTCCTTGTATTTAAAACACATTGATAATTAAAAGCTAGGTTCTGAAAGTGTGTGCCCCTAGGGACGTTTGACTAAATAGCTGGCAGGGAAATGGGAGTGGGGTGGGGCTCAGACTGGGGAAGGCTGTCAGGATTGGCCAGTTTGAGGCCCTCATGTTGCCTGTCCCATCACAGCACCCATGCCAGATATCACCAATCAATCCTGAGCACGTTCTTCCTGCACCCGCAGGTGAGCTCAGAACTCAGCTGATTGGCACTACTACTTCAGATGAAAATTACTTACCATCTCAGGTCTTTATTATTCATCAGGCTTAAGATGTACAAATTATTTTTGCTGAGTAAGTGACCTGAGAATTAGAAGTGTAAGACTGATAAGGAATGGAAATTTTAGTGGATGGTACAGCCTGGGAGTGTAACACCTAGCAGAGTCTGATTCTAACTTTTGCAGGATGTCACAGGTTTAAATCTTCACTCAGCCACTAATAGCTGTCAAGTTTCTTAATCAATCTCAACCTCATTTTCCTCGTTTATAAAGTGGAGCTATCAATACCTTCCTCACTGGGTTGTTGTGAAAATCACATGATATTATATGTGTAAAGAGGCTAACACAATGCCTGAAACATAATTAGTACTCATATTACTGCTACAGGTGTTGTTATTATCATTATTAGAAAGCACTGACAGTAGCTCTTGGGAAAAATAGTTTCTGCCATCAAGCCAATACAGCCCCAGTAAAACCAGGCTACATCTTTGTCAAACTCAACTTCCCTTAGGCTTCATTACCTTATCTATAGAAAAGACATGATAATAACATGATAAAAAATATGATAAAAACCTATAATGGATTATAATCTGGAAAAATATTGAATCACTATGCTATACTCCTGAAACTAACACAATATTGTAAATCAACTACACTTCAGTTAAAAAAAACTAATTTAATATTGCACAACAATATTAAATAAATAAACAAGTGAATGCAATTTAAAAATCATTCAAATATATACTTTAATCTGAGTCCAAACCACTGGACTAACAGAGAACCTCAGACCTCAGGGACTATTCATCGGAGTGATGTCTCACGGAGGTCCTCATCTCAGCACCAAGACCCAGCTCTACCCAAGAGCCTACAAACTCCAGTGTTGGAAGCCTCAGGCCAAACAATCAGTAAGACAGGAACACAATCCAACTCATGAAAAAAAGAGACAGCAAAAAAATATGTCACAGATGAAGGAGCAAGGTAAAAACCTACAAGACCAAATAAATGAAGAGGAAACAGGCAATCTACCTGAAAAAGAATTCAGAGTAATGATAATAAAGTTGATCCAGAATTTCGGAAATAGAATGGAAGCACGGATTGAGAAAATGCAAGAAATGTTTAACAAAGATCTAGAAGAACTAAAGAACAAACAAACAGAGATGAACAACACAATAACTGAAATGAAAAACAGACTAGAAGGAATCAATAACAGAATAACTGAGGCAGAAGAACGAATAAGTGAGCTGGAAGACAAAATGGTGGAAATAACTGCCAAGGAGCAGGATAAAGAAAAAAGAATGAAAAGAATCGAAGACAATCTCAGAGACCTCTGGGACAACACTAAACACACCAACATTCAAATTATAGGGGTCCCAGAAGAAGAAGAGAAAAAAAAGGGTCTGAGAAAATACTTGAAGAGATTATAGTTGAAAACTTCCCTAACATGGGAAAGGAAATAGTCACCCAAGTCCAGGAAGCACAGAGAGTCCCATACAGGATAAACCCTAGGAATAACACACCAAGACACATATTAATCAAACTAACAAAAATTAAATTCAAAGAAAAAATATTAAAAGCAGCAAGGGAAAAACAAAAAATAACATACAAAGGAATCGCCATAAGGTTATCATCTGATTTTTCAGTGGAAACTCTGCAGGCCAGTAGGCAGTGGCAGGATATACTTAAAGTGATGAAACAAAAAAAGCTACAACCAAGATTACTCTACCCAGCAAGGATCTCATTCAGATTCAATGGAGAAGTCAAAAACTTTTCAGACAAGCAAAAACTAAGAGAATTCAGCACCACCAAACCAGCTTTACAGCAAATGCTAAAGAAACTTCTCTAAACGGGAAACACAAGAGAAGAAAAAGACTCACAAAAACAAACCCAAAACAATTAATAAAATGGTAATGGGAACATACCTATCGATAATAACCTTGCATGTGAATGGATTAAACGCCCCAACCAAAAGACACAGACTGGCTGAATGGATACAAAAACAAGACCCACATATATGCTGTCTACAATAGACCCACTTCAGACCTAGGGACACATACAGACTGAAAGTGAAGGGATGGAAAAAGAAATTCCATGCAAATGGAAATCAACAGAAAGCTGGAGTAGCAATACTTGTATCAGATAAAATAGACTTTAAAATAAAGACTGCTACAAGAGATAAGGAGGGACACTACATAATGATCAAAGGATCAATCCAAGAAGAAGATATAACGATTATAAATGTTTATGCACCCAACATAGGAGCACCTAAATACCTAAGGCAAATGCTAACAACCATGAAAGGAAAAACTGACAGTAACACAATAATAGTAGGAGACTTTAACACCCCACTTACACCAATGGACAGATCATCCAAACAGAAAATAGATAAGGAAACACAAACTTTAAATGACACAATAAAACAGATAGATCTAATTGATATTTATAGAACATTCCACCCAAAAGTGGCAGAATACACTTTCTTCTCAAGTGCCACAGAACATTCTCCAGGATAGATCATATCTTGGGGCAAATCAACCTCAGTACATTTAAGAAAATTGAAATCATATCAAGCATCTTTTCTGACCACAATGCTGTGGGATTGGAAATCAATTACAGGAAAAAAACCTGTAGAAAACACAAATACATGGAGGCTAAACAGTGTGCTACTAAATAACCAAGAGATCACTGAAGAAATCAAAGAAGAAATAAAAAAATACATAGAAACAAATGACAACAAAAACACGACGACCCAAAACCTATAAGATGCAGCAAAAGCAGTTCTAAGAGGGAAGTTTATAGCAATTCAATCTCACCTCAAGAAAAAAGAAAAATCTCAAATAAACAATCTAACCCTACACTTAAAACAACTAGAGAAAGGAACAAAGAAAATCCAAAGTTAGTAGAAAGAAAGAAAGAAAGAAAGAAAGATCAGAGCAGAAATAAATGAAATAGAAACAAAGAAAACAATAACAAAGATCAATAAAACTAAAAGCTGGTTCTTTGAGAAGATAAACAAAATTGATAAACCCTTAGCCAGACTCATCAAGAAAAAAAGGGAGAGGATGCAAATCAATAAAGTTGGAAATGAAAAAGGAGAAATCACAGCTGACACTGCAGAAATACAAAGGTTTATAAGACACTACTACAAACCAACTATATGCCAATAAAATGGACAACCATGAAGAAATGGACAAATTCTTGGATAGGTACAATTTTCCAAGACTGAACCAGGAAGAATTAGAAAATATAAACAGACCTATCTCAACTAATAAAATTGAAACCGTAATTAAAAATCTTCCAACAGGGCTTCCCCGGTGGCGCAGTGGTGGAGAGTCCACCTGCCGATGCAGGGGACACAGGTTCGTGCCCCAGTCCGGGAAGATCCCACATGCCATGGAGCAGCTAGGCCCGTGAGCCATGGCCGCTGAGCCTGCGCGTCCGGAGCCTGTGCTCCGCAACGGGAGAGGCCACAACAATGAGAGGACCGTGTACTGCAAAAAAAAAAATCTCCCAACAAACAAAAGTCCATGACGAGATGGCTTCACAGGCGAATTCTATCAAACATTTAGAGAAGAGCTAACACCCGTCCTTCTCAAACTCTTCCAAAAAATTGCAGAGGGAGAAACACTCCCAAATTCATTCTACAAAGCCACCATCACCCTGATACCAAAACCAGAAAAAGATATCACAAAAAAAGAAAATTATAGACCAATATCACTGATGAACATAGATGCAAAAATCCTGAACAAAATACTAGCAAACAGAATCCAACAACACTAGCAAACAGAATCCAACAACACATCAAAAAGATCATACACCATGATCAAGTAGGATTTATCCCAGGGATGCAAGGATTCTTCAGTATATGCAAATCAATCAATGTGATACACCACATTAACAAATTAAGGAATAAAAACCATATGATCATCTCAGTAGGTGCAGAAAAAGCTTCTGACAAAATTCAACACCGATTTATGATAAAAACTGCAGAAAATGGGCATAGAGGGAGCCTACCTCAACATAATAAAGGCCATATATGACAGACCCACAGCAAGCATCATACTCAGTGGTGAAAAACTGAAAACATTTCCTCTAAGATCAGGAACAAGACAAGGATGTCCACTCTCGCCAGTCTTATTCAACATAGTTTTGGAAGTCCTAGCTGCAGCAATCAGAGAAGAAAAAGAAATAAAAGGAATACAAATCAGAAAAGAAGAAGTAAAACTGTCACTGTTTGCCAATGACATGATACTATACATAGAAAATCCTAAAGATGCCACTCGAAAACTACTAGAACTAATCAATGAATTTGGTAAGGTTGCAGGATACAAAATTAATGCACAGAAATCTCTGGCATTCCTATATACCAACAATTAAAAATCAGAAAGAGAAATTAAGGAAACACTCTCATTTACCATTGCAACAAAAAGAATAAAATACCAGGCTTCCCTGGTGGTGCAGTGGTTGAGAGTCCGCCTGCTGATGCAGGGGATGCGGGTTCATGCCCCGGTCCAGGAAGATCCTATATGCCACAGAGCGGCTGGACCCATGAGCCATGGCCACTGAACCTGCGCGTCCGGAGCCTGTGCTCCACAGCGGGAGAGGCCACAACAGTGAGAGGCCCGCGTAACGCAAAAAATAAAATAAAATAAAAATAAAATACCTAGAAATAAACTAGCCTAAGGAGTCAAAAGACTTGTACTCAGAAAACTATAAAACACTGATGAAAGAAGTCAAAGATTACATAAACAGATGGAGAAACATACCATGTTCTTGGATTGGAAGAATCAATATTGTGAAAATGACTATACTACCCAAAGCAATCTACAGATTCAGTGCAATCCCTATCAAACTACCAATGGCATTCTTCACAGAATTAGAACAAAAAATCTTACAATTTGTGTGGAAACACAGAAGACCCCGAATAGCCAAAGCAATCTTGAGAAAGAAAAACAGAGTTGGAGGAATCAGGCTCCCCGACTTCAAACTATACCACAAAGCTACAGTAATCAAGACAGTATGGTACTGGCATAAAAACATAAATATAGAATCAGTGGTACAGGATAGAATGCCCAGAGATAAACCCACTCACATGTGGGCACCTAGTTTACAACAAAGGAGGCAAGACCATACAATGGAAAAAAGGCAGCCTCTTCAATAAGTAGTGCTGGGAAAACTGGACAGCTACATGTAAGAGAATGAAATTAGAATACTACCTAACACCATACACAAAACTAAACTCCAAATGGATTAAAGACTTAAATGTAAGACGAGACACTACAAAACTTCTAGAGGAAAACAGAAAAAACACTCTTTGACATAAACCACAGCAATATCTTTTTTGACCCACCTCCTAGAGTAACAGAAATAAAAACAAAAATAAACAAATGAGACTTAATTAAACTTAAAAGCTTTTGCACAACAAAGGAAACCATAAACAAGACAAAAAGACAGCCTTCAGAATGGGAGAAAATATTTGCAAATGAAACAACAGACAAAGGATTAATCTCCAAAATATACAAACAGCTCATGGAGCTCAATATCAAAAAAGCAGACAATCCAGTTAAAAAACGGGCAGAAGACCTAAATAGACATTTCACCAAGGAAGACATACAGATGGCCAAGAGGCACATGAAAAGATGTTCAACATCACTAATTATTAGAGAAATGCAAATCAGAACTACAATGAGGTATCACCTCACACTGGTCAGAATGGACATTATCAAAAAAGCTAGAAACAATAAATGCTGGAAAGGGAGTGGTGAAAAGGGAACCCTCCTGCACTGTTGGTGGGAATGTAAATTGATATAGCCACTATGGAAAACAGTATGGAGCTTCCTTTAAAAACTAAAAATAGAACTACGATATGACCTAGGAATCCCACTACTGGGCATATACCCTGAGAAAACCATAATTCAAAAAGAGACGTGTCCCACAATGTTCATTGCAGCTCTATTTACAATAGCCAGGACATGGAAGCAACCTAAATATCCATTGACAGATGAATGAGTAAATAAGATGTGACACATATATACAATGGAATATTACTCAGCCATAAAAAGAAACAAAATTGAGTTATTTGTAGTGAGGTGGATGGACCTAGAGTCTGTCATACTGAGTGAAGTAAGTCCCAAAGAGAAAAACAAATACCATATGCTAAGCATATATATGGAATCTAAAAAAAGAAAAAAAAAGGTTCTGATGAACCTAGTTGCAGGGCAAGAATAAAGAGGTAGACATAGAGAATGGACTTGAGGACATGGGGTGGAAGGGCGAAGCTGGGGCGAAGTGAGACTAGTATCGACATATATACACTACCAAATGTAAAATAGTTGGCTGGTGGGAAGCAGCAACATAGTACAGGGAGATCAGCTCGGTGCTTTGCGATGACCTAGAGGGGTGGGATAGGGAAGGTGGGAGGGAGGCTCAAGAGGGAGGGGATATGGGGACATGTGTATGCATATGGCTGATTCACTTTGTTGTGCAAAAGAAACTAACAAGGTATTGTGAAGCAAATATACTCCAGTATTAAAAAAATAGTAAAAAAAAAAATATATATATATATATATACACACACACACACACACACACACACACTTTAAATGGGTGGATTGTTTGGTATGTGAATTATATCTCAATAAATTCTTACCAAAGAAACCCCCATAGTCATAACCCACTTACTGCTATATTGTAAAAGGAAAGAAGGAAATAAAAAACAAAACAAAAAAGCAATTCCACTGGTGGAGTGCCCCTTAGCTGCCCACCCAGAATTCTAGTCCCTTGCAGAGTCTTCCAGGTATTCTGAAAGTCTCAAGAAATATGTGCTCAGGAATGAACCCAGTCATTTTCCTGCCTCAGCATCTTTATTCAAGCTCACCACCCTGAGGCTACTTGAGGGAGAGACCTTTCAGTGCCAGCAGGGTTTCTGTGGAAAATGCTGCTTGGCAGTCTTGTGAAGCCACCAAGAAAGATGCCACCTGCCCTGTCCCTGTGCCACCTGGGTCCCAGAGCAGCCTCACTCAACCCAGAGTCTCTCTCTCGTGAAAACAGCTCTTTTCACACCTTACCTGGTTCCACCATAAGAATTCAAAAGCCACCTGCAGAGCCAAGCAGGGAATAGATGTTACACTATCCCACCTATTCTCCCATCTCTCACCATCTTTCTTCCCATGAAGCCAAAACAAAACCAAAGGCTTTGTTTAGCCCTGAACATGTCAACTAAAGCTGACAGATACCGGTGGGGTCACCAGCCTGTCAGCTGAGCAGACAGCCAGACCCTGAGTCACAGTTTGAATCAGCTGAGTCCCTGGGGCACTAACTTATCTTCCCAACAAGCCAGTGAATAGATTTGTGGAAAACAAAACAAAACAAACAAAAAATACCCCCTGGTACAAGAAAACAACTGATATTTGATTGAATTTCTCCAACCAAGTAATTCATTCCACTTGCACTATGTATGAGGGTCCCTATCCCAGCACATGAGATTGTGATTATAGGAGGAATAAATCGTGTATTAGTTTTTAGGGGGTTTGATAACTTTACATATCCGATACTCATGTTTATATGTATGAAATGTGTGTTTTTAAAAATCACGTCAAAATGATTAGAAAGTAGAGTAGGAAGTAAGACCTAGACAGAACCATCAACTGAAGGAATGTTATCATTCATGAAATCTCTTCATGAAAAAAAAAGAAATCATGGGGTATATGAGAAAGAAACAGAAATAAAAAGGGTTATTTAACAACCTGAAAATTATAAAGATTTTCCTGTTAGTTCATTTCTTAATTTGAAAACAAACGGAATTATTTTCAGCTGAAACCAAGAGAATTTAGTATTAAATGTTTCCATGCATTTATGGACATCTGCCTTTTTTAAAAAAAAAAAGTGCCAGAGCATAGGTAGCCGTGGGCTCCAGTAAGCCCAGCAGGAAGGAAAGTCATGCTTGAGAAAGCATGGGAAGGAAGAGGTGGTCTGGCAGGTCCCAGAAGCAACATGAGATAAAACCATTCACAAGGTGGGGAGGAGAAGAGTCTGAGGCAGGCCATGCCATGGGCCCAGGCCAGCCCGTCACAGTAGCAAGCAAGCGGCCCATTCGAGGACAGAGGCCAGTTGCTCTTGGCTCTGTTTTTAAGACTACATGATTTCTACACTTGAAGGGGAAATTTTCTAGTTATAGAATTTGCATAATCCCGTTTCCTTTTAAGTTTTTTATCTGGTATTGCATTATAAGTGCATAAATATTAAATTGATCATAATGAGTGATACATGTGGGGAAAACCCAGGATCCTGGAGTATTCATCAAACTCTAAGGTAGTCAGAAGACTAGAAGCAAATCCATCCTCTGTTGGAACTGGACCAGGGTTAGAGAGGCCTTCACATCTGAAGGGAACGTTTCTGAACACACCTCCCATCGAATACAAGTTAGGATTGTGAGAGGTTAAAAAAAAAAAAATCCCGATGTTAAAGATTTAGATGCATTCAAGTCATATAACAGTGAGATATAAACATGACACATGTATTTAAACACATAATACATTAATGCAGTAAAGTGAAAGCTTTCTATGATGAATCATCCCCTCCTTACACAGTGTCACAGGGATTACTTTATGCTGAAGAAGTTTAATTAGCATAGGTAGTTTGTGGCCCTGTTGTGAATAAAAACCTCTGCTCAAGATTTTTATATTCCTAAAATACCACGACCCTCCAACGTTGTCTGACCAGCTGGCTTCTGAATCTATGCAGTATAGTGTTTTTTGTAGACAACTAACATGCCATAGAATGAAAAGGAACAATGATTGACTTCTTGGATGGTCAACCGGAGTGGGTTCAGTCATGAAAAGGGGACCCACAAACCTCACACAGCCCCAAGCAGCATTAGACTCCTTTTTTTTTTTGTAGAAGAAAAACTGCTTTCTTCAAATTGCTTCATACAATAAACCAGGTATTCAAATGAACAGGCCAGGATAAAGGTTTTGCTTGGTTTAATCGAATCAGTTTACCAGAATCAAAGGAAATCCAGGCGATTGTATCAAGCTAAGGTACTTGATACATCCAGCTAAGGTACTCACTGTGGATGTTTACACGTTACAGGTCAAGAATATTTGACATGTCGGTGTTTAGGCGTAGCATTTATTTTGTTCAGACCCATTAGAACTTTTACACCAAAATGACGTCCTGCTCCTACTCTTACTTGGAGTCAGGGGCTGCCTCTCTTACTAGGTGGATTTTGTTCACCTCCTTTCCTGGCTTGAAAATGTCTTCAAAGATAATTAGTCATCAATTTCATTTTTTACTTTCTAATCACTTTTAATTTTGGTGCGAAGTGTTTTTTGACAGCTGGATCATCCTCATTTATTAAACACATCTCTATATTGTTCTGAGCTATTTCCTCGGGTCGCATCTACCTTAAGAATTCGACTTGCCCTATGCATCTCTTCCTTGTACTTGGCTGTTCCCGAGTTATATCCTTTAAAATAAAACTGTAACTATAAGCATAAAAAAAAAAGAAAAATGAATTCGACTTGCCATCACTAATGAATTCATGGGTGGGCAATCAAATTCTGGAGCTGGTTCCTTAATCATAATACTGAAAATCTTTTGTATTTTACAAAATGTCACATGCCATTTTATGGCAGAGTATACATTTCTATAGTTATTTTTAACCTTGTTGGGGGTCATGGATCCCCCAAAAGAATATGATGGAAGCAGTCTCCTCTCAGAAAAATGAACATATGAATATATGCAAACATTTGCATATCATTTTTAAAAGTTTGTGGACCTCTAGAGATTATTTAGTGATACTCTAGGATTAAGAACTTTTGTTCTAAGGGGACATTTTCGAAAGAGATAGCATTTATTTTGATTTACAGGGCAGACTCTTTTGAAAAGAGAAATGTGAGGTAACTGAATGGGACCAGATGTATCTTGGAACATTAGCGTAAGATCGTTGAGGAGAGAAACATTTGATAGAAGTGAAATAACTTCTGGACCATTTCTTTCCAAGCTAAAATATTGCCCAGCCTCATAAAAAGGATCTTTTCCACGGGTACACATAGTTATAAGGCCACTGATCTCTCTCCAAGAACACAGGCTACCGTAGAAAGGATGACATGCGCTTTGGGAAAGAGTCACTTTTCCCCTGTGTCTAACCCTTAAGTGTGATGTAACAGTCTTTGGAGAAAGAGTTATGTTTACTTATTTTTTCCTCACCTTAATCTTCCCTTTAGCATATGGTGACTTTTTCTTCTCACAAATGATATGGCTAATTGCAGACAAGAGGATTGCCATTCCTGTGATCTAGAAGGATTCTGCTCCCGGGTAAACAGCCAAGAACTTTCGTTAGAGAGAAGGAAGATCGAGCAAAAGGAATTGACCTTTTCTGGTGTGTGCTCTGTGCTGGACCTTTGAAGTGGTGCCTTTCATAAGCCTGCTCATGACAAGCAAGAGCAACAGGAAAGCAAACTGGACCGAACCCTGGGCCAGCTAGTCCATTTCTTTGAGCTTTTGTTTCCTCATCTCTATAAAATGGAGACAATAATGCTTACTTTATAGGGATTTTTTATGATATAGGAGAGAGTGTGTGTCAGATGGTTAGCACATGCCTGGCATGTAATGAGCATACAATTACCCTCCTCAGTTGATTTTGTGTTTTCGAGGGTGATAGTTTTGTTTTTATCAACTCAGAACACAATAGAACATCACATCATTGTTGCTTTTTAAAACTAGTGTCCTCCAGCAGACAGGCTACATGGTTGGGCACTGTTTAAATATTTTAATACTTTTAATATGTGATTATGCCTTCATTTTAGGACACTTGAAGTGTTTGGTCCAGATGGCAAGTTATATAATCAGGTTAATTTTCCTGGACCCTGAACTTCTCTTGGACTTGAAAGTATCACTGTCACTCTGGAACCAGCACCCACCTTAACTTATGTATTCAGTTACTCATTTGTCACTGATCAAAAAAAATATTTATTGAGAGCTGAATAACACCACGTGTGGGGATACAGTACCAAATGTGTCTCGGGAAAGCCCATCTGGGGAGCAAAGGGGAAGAGTTCACCTGCTGGCTTTCTACCTGGCATTGTTTGAACTCTTGCTACCCAGGAACCCCCCTGAGCTTCTGGTCTACCTATGCCTGCATCTTCTGCCTCAGCATCAGCAGGGAGGGGCCAGGGTAGGGGCTGGAGGATTGTGGATGGGACACTTAGGCCTGTTAGAAACCCTGACCGATAGCAACGCAAGGCACCCAGATTCGTGGCGTAGATCCGCTCAGTAACGCAAAGCACCAGCTTACCCTCTGCTTCACTTTCACAGTGGGTGTTTTATTTACAACTTGTATGTAACAGGTTGGCTCTGTGTTATAAGTCAGCTCTCTTGATGATCGTCCTCTGCCTTTAACATGTGTGTTTTCCTGTTTCCTTGACCCTCTGTCTTCAATTCACATCTCCACAGCCTCGCAGACCGGAACCCTCCGACTTCCCCCCAGGGAAACCTGGACTGCATTTTGTCATTTCATTTCTGGGATGTCTATTTTCTTTTCATGGAGGATATTTTGACTTTATTTTAGGGCCCTTTCACAAGATGATCAAGATGACATCCACCTAAAACTGGAGGACATAATTCAACTGGTAAGTTCAGCCGTGGTCTTATCCTGCACAATTATGTGTAAGACTCACCTCTCAAAGGCAAGCACTGTGCCCATAACGGATAACTGGGTTCTGGACTGTATATTCTGTCGCTGCAACTGTGTGAGAAGAACCAGATTTGGCTTTGGGGTTTAGCGGTTGGTCCATGATGTTAATGCCGGCTGTTATTTCTGAACTTTCTGCCGTTTTCTTCATAGCTGGGATCTAGGGTGGACTTTGTACTCCAAGCAGCTGCAGTGAGCTGGCAGGCATCTTGCTTCCGGGTGTGTTTCATTCCCTGCCCTCATCTCTTGCAGACGGACTGTCCAAAGGCCGAGTGCTTTGAGACCTTGTCGGCCATGGAGCTGGCTGAGCAGATCACCCTCCTGGACCACATTGTTTTCAGAAGCATTCCGTACGAGTGAGTGTGCCCTCGCGGCAGCAGGGCTGCCTCACAGCTGACATTGTTCCTCAACAGATGGCGTGTGCGCAGAGCTGTGGCTCTTAATCTTATGTTGGTTTGGTCCCACTTGAATGTCTTTTGGTTCCACTTTATGTTGGAAATATTTAGGTAGAAATATTGGGAACTCTCAAGATGGTCAGTCTTGTGTTTCTGTATGTGCTACGGTTACCATAGAAGGCGAAGTTCTCTGTCCTCTCACATCTTTGTGTTATAGAAACAGCAATACAGTATAACAGTGGTTCTCAAACTTCATGGTGCCTAAAATCATTTGGGAAACCTGTTAAAAATGTACATGCCTAGGTACCGCCCCCTGGCCACCCCCCCGCCGGAAATCCTGATTCCAGTAGGTTTGAGGCCCAGGAAACTACATTTTCAATGAGAATCCCAGATAATTCTGCGTGAGCTAAGGCTATACTTTGAGAAACACTGATGTTGGGAAATTCTGTAAATTCTGCTGCAATTTTTCCCCCATGTCCATAAATCAGCAGGTGATATTGCTGAGCATCGAGACTCCAGAACAGCGCAGACTCCCAAGACAGTGCTTTGCACAGAGCACACTTGGAGTGGGTATCTGCTGAGTGAACGCTGTCACGTAATGAGCATCCATGTCACTACTGCCTTTTAACTGTCTCGTGTGCAGAGTAAGGGAGGCTCTTTAAGCCCCCTCCTTCTGTCCTAATCAGCAGCTCTACAAACAAGGCCTTTGTTTGGACGAATAACAACTGTTGGCATAAGTCCCCTGTGAAATTATAACTAAATGAAAGGTATGGGAGGGGCTGGGTAAGAGGTATGACTGTGGTCCATGTCGTATGTAGAGAAGAGGACATCCAGGATGATGGAGGCTCAGGCATAGCCGTGTTGGTGGTCAGAGCTACAGTAGAAGGGGCAGGGCCGGAAGATGCTCCTGCAGACTTTTCTTTTATGCGTTTTATCTTCTTTCCCACTTTCAGCAATTGTAGGCCCATCCATGAACACGGGGAAAAAAGGAACGTGGCCCCTTGGCCATACAAATGAACCCACTGACCATTTGATGACTTGAGTTAGCAGTGCAGTGCCTCTTCCCCCCACCTCCTGACTGTCCTTCAGTGCAGTGAGGATTCAGGAGGGAGGGGAGCATGACCACTGTGGAAGAGGAGAAACAGCAAAGGCTGAATCTTTGTGGTTGCCCTTGGTGTGGTCTCTTCCTGGGACCCTTCTCACCTCTCCTCCTCTCTGCTGCTGTGAACATGTACCAATTTTCATCCGTGGAAAAAGCACATCTTTATGTCCAACAGCCTTGCAGGATGGGAACAGTACCACCCACATCAAGGGACTCAGTCAACATTGGTGGATTAAGAACGTGTCAGAGTAATTTCATTTTAATTTTGGTAATGCCTTGACAAAATAATTCCTGTATGCTCCAGCTTGATTGTCCGTCGCTTGCTGTGATCCAGTGACCCACTCATGAGTGAAATGAAGGAGCAGGGATGTTATTCAGAAGACAGACCTTCCTCCAGGATGAGCTCCCACCACCGTAACTGCCTTCATCACACGAACGGGCTGCAAAGTGCTAACACCAGCATTTGTTCATTCGGCCCTTACCACGTGTACTGTTCTGGGCTCTGGGGCGAACAAAGGAAAGTCCCTGCCCATGGAATTGACATTCTCCTGGAGACTGTCAGAGCAAAGTGGAGGAAAACATACTGTTCTTAATTAACATTTTTGGTAGTGATGGATTTTTCAAGCCTTCTGCTAAGGCTTAAGATTTTTTCAAGCTGATCCAGGGAAAATGGTCTTGGTTTCTGAGTTAGCACTTAAGCTCTTTATTCCTCTTGTCATTGTTTTCCAATTTCAGAGAAGCCTTTATAATGATCCTAATAGGGACCCGGTTCCAAACATTTATAAGAGAAAGCTGAAACTGAAGAATCTTTTTCTTTTTGGCATCAAGTGGTGAAATGGTAGAATTGAGCTAAAATTCATTTGAGATGGAGCAGCAGGGTTGGGAAATGTCAAGCTTAATGTATATAATATTCATAATGATTATTCAGGATCATAGGCACCCTTAAAAAACTTAATTGATTTTGTGTTTTGTTTTGAATTTTCAGAGAATTTCTTGGGCAGGGGTGGATGAAGCTGGATAAAAATGAAAGAACACCTTACATTATGAAAACCAGCCAACATTTCAATGATGTGAGTAACCATAAAAATAAAACCTTGGGCGGGAGTGTTATAGGAAGATGAGTATCAGGGTCTTGAGATGCCTTCTCTAAATTAAAAGAAGTCTTCCACCCACTTTTTAAACAAAACTGATGGAATGTTAAAAAAAAAAAAAAGCTTAAATATCCTCTAAGAGTTCACAGTGATGTGATAACTTCCAGTTACCTTCCAGTTCACATTTGATGGTACACAAGTCTGGTAAGTGCTCAGTGATGCATAGGTAGCTGCTATTATTTTTATCATGATCATGATTACTTCATGGTTGTAGATTGACTGGTTCTAACAGCACTGTGTCACTGGCCCCTGGTGGTACTGGTGATGGTAAGGCTGGGTTGCTACAGCTCCTCCTCATTATTACTGAATATTCAGTCCCAGTACACTCCAGGGTGGGAAGGAACCTCTCTGAGCGTAATTACAGTGATGCTGAGACTGCGTGCAGAGGTAACCAGCTGTCGGTCCATCTCCCCCTCTGCTCTCCTGCAGCAGTTAAGATGGAGCTGCTTTTATACCCTCCTCCTCCCTATTGGTGCTGTCCTACTGGTCTTAGTCCTGTGGAAGAGCCACAGATGTTGGAATGTCTTCAGGCCTATCCCAGCAAAGGGAAGGCTCCCTTTTCAATTCTACTAAAGATGATGTTTAAAAAAAAAAAAAAAAAAAAAAGACTACCAGGAAACCTGTAGGTAAATTAATGTCATCCAGAATCAAAATACAAAACAACAGTGCAAATTCCCAAGACAGTGCTTTGCTGAGGGTACATGTGGAATAGGTGTTATTACATAGCAAGCATCAAATGTCACTGCTTCCTAAAGGACAGGACACATGACCTGTCTGGGCCACTCTTTGAGAAGCAGAGCCCCTTCTGTGCACACTAAACCTATTTTTTTTTCTTTTTTGCCTGTGCTGTACATACAGTTGGGATGAAATGGACACTCAAATCAGAGGTTCAGTCCCAGGCTCCATACCCACATGTCTCTACTTGGGTGGCCACTTGCACTGTGTCCAGATTGCAAATGGAACTCATCATCAGAGTTCCTCCCAGACCCACCAAGGCTGCTTCTTCATCTTGTTCTCTGTTCTTGGTCTTGGGTAATGGCCCCACCAGCCACTCACTCAACCAAGCACGGAATCTAGAGGTCATCTTCGACCCCTTCTTCTCCTTTCTCCACCTCGCTCACCCCTCAACATGTTAGTGAACCCTAAATCTACACATCTCAGACTCTTCTTTTCCCCTCCCTTCCCACTGCCATAATCTTGATTTGGCCTTTCATTCTTTTCTCCAGGAGCTCCTAACTCCCTATCTCCCTACCCCCATCTCACTGACACCCAACCCTTTCTTCACACAGTGTCACGGAAATAACTTCTCTCGGAGGCCCATCTAATTATATCTCTTTGATGAAATTTTGTCAGTGGCTTCCTCTCACCTTCACAATACGTCCCCAGCTGCTCAACCTGGCCTACAGGAGCCCCGCCTCCTGTCATCCTTGTCTCTCACCAACCCCCGTGCTCCTCAGACAGCTGCCAGATCCTCCATGCCACCACGCCTTCCCGCTCTGTCCCTTTGCAGACACTCCTCTACTTTGATGGGAAGCAGTAGCTAGCTTCTCCTCACGCTTCAGGGTTCAGTGCAGGCACAATCTCTCTCCTCTGTACTAGGCCACCTGCCCCATGCTGCCTCTATTTCTCAAGCTCCGCCCCCCACTCAGCCCTAGCTTTGCATTTCGCTTTGTGGTATTTACTTGTTTCTGTCTGCCTCTCCTCACCTTCCCACCTAACCAGGCTCAATGCCTTAAGGCCAGGGAGACTGATTTATTTATTTTTCCTGTTCCCACAACCTAAAAGAATGGTCCTTACTAGGTGCTCAGTACAAAATAATTTCTTTAATAAATATGCACAATGATAGTTCTGAGGCCCTGTGAGATTTAAAATACCTATGGAATTATCAAAGAATTGATGTACTCATCAGATTTAGTGTATGGATATAAGAGTATGGACCCCAGATCCCCTTTATTAGTAATCAATCCTGTTCTAGTCTTTTCCTTTCCATATGCTAAGTGTTGAGCTTCTTAAGTTGCCTCTTTTTCTCTTGGCTTTAACTAATAGAATGACAGTGCTTAGCCTTGAAACTATAGGTCCCTTTAACTGCTGGTGGAAAAAAAATTCAGCAAGATAAGATGAAAATGTTCTCTCTTCTGCACCTAAGTGTTTCTGGTTTGAGAGTTGGTAGGTTAGA
The DNA here is from genome assembly GCF_059928025.1 of Delphinapterus leucas. Taxonomy (NCBI): domain Eukaryota; kingdom Metazoa; phylum Chordata; class Mammalia; order Artiodactyla; family Monodontidae; genus Delphinapterus; species Delphinapterus leucas. The sequence goes on from NC_143131.1 coordinate 65,819,172, forward strand.
GTTTGATTTGATTGGGAGGAAATGTGTTTTCTTTGTGATAACTGAGGCTTCCTAGAGTGACTATCCCCACACCGTTGGGACCCAAGGAACATTGGGAGAGGCCCCAAGAAGTGAAACCCCTGATCTGCAAAGGTTGCCATTCCTCAGGGGTTAGTTTATTCTCTGCCATTCTCTCAATAATTATTGGAAATGACTCCTCCATCAAAATTACTGATTAGCAAAACCACCTCTTCCCCCAACAAGCTGATCCCAAACAACCCCTCTCTTCACTCAGGATGAGCAGGTGTTCATTCGTGTGTTGTTATTGTTATCCAGACTTTAGTTTCTTCAGAAGGTTGATATCTAAATGGACCATGATCTCGCATCCCTTGACACCTGCTTTGCTGACATTTCTGTAGGTAATTCAGGTATCGTGCCTGCATGAATTGCTTTGGCTCTTAGCTGGCCTCTCTTGGCTTTTCCATTGTCTCAGATGAGTAACCTGGTGGCCTCCCAGATCATGAATTATGCGGATGTCAGCTCCCGAGCCAATGCAATTGAGAAGTGGGTGGCCGTGGCGGACATCTGCCGGTGCCTGCACAACTACAATGGCGTGCTGGAGATCACCTCAGCCTTAAACAGAAGTGCCATCTACCGGCTGAAGAAAACCTGGGCCAAGGTGTCCAAGCAGGTGAGCATCAGTGGGCGACACCTCCCGCTGCCGCGAGGAAGAGAGACTGGGAGACCAGAGCCAGGATAAATATTACTGATTAGGAAATAATTAGCTGAAATGTGCAGCTCCGTTGCCAAAGAAAGGTGCCAACATGGGTAATTACTGTGTTCTTACCACTTAATTGATTCTGCTCATATGTGTTTCTAAATGGTTAATTTAGAAAAGAAAATACAAACCAAAACACTCATTATAACATATCTGGGGACAACTTCAGACAATGTAGTTGACAGTCAGGAGGTGTTCCCTGAATCATTTAGGGAGGGCGCATTGATTCCAAGTGAGCACAGTGGTGTCCGTGGATCCATTCTTTCTCCCTCAAAGTAAAGGTACAAATGCCTTAGGGCCAAAGACCAGGGAGAGAGGGCCTCCATGTTCACCTCTTCTTTGTCATTCAGGTAGTCAAGTTTTGGCATAATGACTTGAATGTGAAGAAATATAACTTCTTAATTTTCTTTTAATTGGACTTAGCTTGTTCACGCTTATTTTTTCCTTCAGATAATTTCAGGATTCAAGTGACGTCACCATTTCCCCCCTGCTCTTCCCCCTGTGTGTCAGTGGGTGTTAGGGAGGGCTTTTCCGGGCTTGTGGAAGGCTGTGTGCACCCACTGGCCTCCTGCTGTAGTCTTTGGCAGTTTAGTCATTGGGTACAAGCTGCTGTGAGTTGCCTGTGCCTGGTGTTCAAATGGTCAACCTACCCTGCCAGGAACATGGCATGGTTATTGCACGCAGGGAGCTTGGCTGACCTCACCTCCCATTCGTCTCTCACTGGCTCTGCTGATTCTCTGAGATGGGGTGCGTATTACCTCTACTACAGGCTGTGGTGCCCCTTGCTGATCCCTAGTGGGCAGGCTAATTCTTCATTACTAGATAACTCACTTGACCCTCTCAAAGGGTGTTGGGGGAACTTTCTAGGCTCCTCATGTCCCATGGGCACCAGAGGCTAGGAGTGTTTATGCCAGGCCCTCTCTGCATATCCTTCTTCCACAGACCACTGTGCCTGCCTTGTTGTGACCACCCAAAGTTGGTGAAGGGTGTCTTCAGGGCGCCCACCTCAAGGGTTTCAGGCAGGAAGAATAGCATATATTCTGCTGACATTTCCTCAAAGCTGTCTGGTTTCTGTTGCCCCCTCTGAGGGTTTAAGCCCCTCTCAGAGACATTGCTTCTTACTCTATTCTATTTTCTTTGCTCTCTCCGAGCCTTTTAAATTCCTCCCTATGTATCAAGAAACCAAGCCTAAGTCATATCTTTTATCCCCTCCCCCCCATTCCTTAGTAAAAATGGAATGCTCTAAGAATCCCAAGTTTGGCCCCTAGAAATGGCAAATTCTTCTGTGAATAAAGCCTGGACCTTGCAAATAAAAGCCACAGCTGTTATAAAAACTGTTTTTAAAAAAACTTTTAATGTTGAGATCACTGTAGGTCCATATGCAATTATAAGAAATAATAGAAATCCCTTCCACCCTATACCCAGTGTCCCCCAGTGGTAACATCTCACATAACTACAGACAATATCACAACCACAAAATTAACCATTGGTACCATCCGCCAATCTTATACAGACTTCATTACTTTTACATGTATTCATCTGTGTGTGTGCATGTGTGTGTGTGTGTGTGTGTTTAGTGTGCCTTTATTACAGGGATAGATGCATGTAATCACCACCAGAGTGAAGATACAGAACAGTTCTATCACTAAGATCCCTCCTGCCACCCTTTTATAGCCCCAGCCACCTTCCCCCCTCTCCCTCCCTAACTCCTGGCAACCACAGATCTGTTTTCCATCTCTGTAATTTTGTCATTTCAAGAATGTTGTATAAATAGAATCATGCAGTATATGACATTTTGAGATTGCCTTTTTTTAAACTCAGAATAATTCCTTTGAAATCCATTCAAGTTGTTACATGTATCAATTCTTAGTTCCTTTTTATTGCTGAACAGTACCTCCTGGTGTAGATATGACATTTCATTTAACCATTCACCCCTTGAAGGACATCTGGGTGTTTTCAGTTTCAGCTATTACAAATAAAGCTGCTATGAACATTCATGAATATGTTTTATGTGACTATAAGTTTTCATTTCTCTGGGATATGCCTAAGAGTGCGATTGCTGGGTCATATGGTAATTGTGTGTTTAGTTTTGTAAGAAACTTCCACTCTTTTCTAGAGAGGCTGTACCGTATTACATTCCTATCAGGAGTGTACGAGTAAACCAGTTTCTCCACATTCTTTTTTTTATATATATAAATTTATTTATTTATGGCTGCATTGGGTCTTCACTGCTGCGCGCGGGTTCTCATTGCGGTGGCTTCTCTTGTTGCAGAGCATGGGCTCTAGGCGTGTGGGCTTCAGTAGCTGTGGCTCGAAGGCTCTAGGGCACAGGCTCAGTAGTTGTGGCTCACGGGCTTAGTTGCTCTGCGGCATGTGGGATCTTCCCGGACCAGAGCTCGAACCCGTATCTCCTGCATTGGCAGGCGTATTCTTAACCACTGCGCCACCAGGGAAGCCCGCTCCACATTCTTGTCAGCATTTGGTGTTATCACTATTTTTAATTTTAGCCATTTTGAAATCTCACCATTGTTTTAATTTGCACTTGCTAAAGGCTAATAATCTTAAACATCTTTTCATGTGCTTGTTTGCATTTGTATATCCTCTTCAGCAAAATGCCTAATCATGTCTTCAGCTCATTTTTTAATTAGATTGTTTGTTTTTTTTACCTTTGAGATCTGAGAATTCTTTCTATATTCCTCCACTTTATTCTTCTGTTTTGAAATTATTTTAACTACCTTAAGTGCTGTGACTTCCATATAAATTTTAGGATAAAAACTATGTCTTAAAAACTTTACTGAGATTTCCATTGGAATTCCATTAAACCAATCAATTTAGGGAGAATTGACATCTTTACTACACTGAGTCTTCCAGTCCATAAACGCAGTATTTCTCACAATTTCTTTAGGTTTTCTTTGATTTCTTAAATCAGCATTTTGAAATCTTCAACATACAAGTCCTGTATATGTTTTGTTAGATTTATGCCTAAATATTTCATTTTCCTTGGAGATATTTAAATGTTCTTGTGGTTTTAATTTTGGTTTCCACACATTCATTGTTAGTATATACAAATGTAATTGATTTTTTTTGTGTTGGTCTTGTATCCATAACCTTGCTGAACTCACTTATTAGCCCTAGGAGCTTTTTTGTAGTTTCCTTGGAATTTTCTACATAGACAATTATGTCACTTGTAAATAGGAACAATCTTATTTCTTTCTTTCCAATTTATATGCCTTTATTTCCTTTTCTTGCCTTATTGCTCTGGCTAGACTTTCCAATGCTATGTTGAATAGGATAGTAAGAGAGGACATTCTTACCTTGTTCTTGATCTTGGGGGGAGAGCTTTCAGTTCTTCACCATTAAGGATGGTGTTAGCTGCAGGCTTTTTATAAATGCTTTTCATAAAATTGAGGAAGCTACTTTCTCTTCCCTAGTTTTTGAGAGATTTTATGATGAATGGGTATTGGAATAGTACTTTTATTTTAAAATTTAAAAAAATTTTTAACATCTTTATTGGAGTGTAATTGCTTTACAATGTTGTGTTAGTTTCTGCTGTATAACAAAGTGAATCAGCTATACATAATCATATATTCCCATATCTCCTCCCTCCTAAGTCTCCCTTCCACCCTCCCTATCCCACCGTCTGGGTGGTCACAAAGCACTGAGCTGATCTCCCTGTGCTATGTGGCTGCTTCCCGCTAGCTAGCTATTTTACATTTGGTAGTGTATATATGTCCATGCCACTCTCTCACTTCACCCCAGCTTATCCTTCCCCCTCCCCATGTCCTCAAGTCCATTCTCTATGTCTGCGTCTTTATGGAATAGTATTTTTAAAGTGGGCTTCAAACAGCTATATCAGAATCCAAAAGCTGGACACTGACCCCTTGGTCATGGCTGGGTTTTGCCTCCTTCTAACGTGGTGGTGGCCTCAGCCATTAGGCACTGGATACAAAGAGCATATTATCCTGTCACACACATGTCACATTTCATCAGAGTCGGTATTGGTCAGTCCATAGCCAAGCACAGAATATGTGCTTTGATGACTTGGAAATCAACAGTCGAAAAGATTCATCATGAAAACTCCCTGACACAAGACTTCTCCTTTAAGATTCCCTATTCAACATGTGCTTTTCAGTTCTTTAAGTTCCTAAGTTTCTTGTGCATTACAGTTTTTCTTTTCTACACATTTTCTCTATTTTTGGCTCAATGATTAGTGTAGTCACTTTTCTTTACGTGTTCTTCCTCCTTTTTTTAAACATTAAATTTAAATATAATGCCCCCCTCTATACTTTGAAAGTCATATCACATCACAATAGTCTGGCAAAGGTATCAGTAACTGCCACTGTAGAAGAGAACTGAGCATCTTTTGGTAACTTACCACCTTACCAAACCATAGGAATATTTTCATGACGTACTAAGTTATTTGTTTCTTTCTAGACAAAAGCTCTAATGGACAAGCTTCAGAAGACTATTTCATCTGAAGGAAGATTTAAAAATCTCAGAGAAACCCTTAAAAAGTATGTCTATCTTAATTATTAAATTATTCATAATTCACAAATATGTTTATATAATTTTTATAGTGTACAAATAGTCACTTACCTCCTACTTTGGCTTGAAAAGAAAAACAAATGGGAACAACTTCCATCACATAGGTGTTTTTCTGATTTCCCTTTTCATTTGGAATACTGTGGATACAGTAAGTAAATAGCTTATGGACATACTCGTGGTATGCAGAGCTTTCCAAATAAGAAGAAAATATCACCATAGTAAATCAAACCACATAAAGAGTAAATAAAACTCTTTTACTATGAAGAGTTTCTTGACTTGGTATTTCTTAATCTAAACACAGTGATTTCCTGTGATTTTTTTTTTTTTTTTTTTTTTTTTTTTTTGTGGTACGCGGGCCCCTCACTGTTGTGGCCTCTCCTATTGCGGAGCACAGGCTTCCGGACACGCAGGCTCAGCGGCCATGGCTCACAGGCCCAGCCGCTCCGCGGCACGTGGGATCTTCCCGGATCGGGGCACGAACCTGTGTCCCCTGAATCGGCAGGCGGACTCTCAACCACTGCGCCACCAGGGAAGCCCTCCTGTGATTTTTTTATTTAAATATTCCAGTGCCTATTGATTATTGTTATGTATTTTTGACCTTTTATTGCTGGATCATTCTCTCTTTCTACAGACCCGCACACACACACACACACACACACACACACACACGCGCGCGCGCGCACGTGCACAGAGACAGAGAGAGAGAGAGAGAGAGAGAGAATAAAACGTATTCTCTTGCAACTTTTTTTCTTATCATCTACTGCACATACTTGCCTTACTCTGGAAAATATTGTCCTGTGATGCCCTGAGAGAAAGAAAGACTCATAGTAACAACAGTGACAACAATAGCACAAGAACTATTCACTGAATACTTGCTAAATGACAGACTCTATGTGAAGTGCTTGATGTGTCTAATTTAAGCCTCACAGCAAACTAAAGAGATAAGTTTTATTGTCTCCATTTTACAGACGAGGAAACTGCGGTTCAGAGAGTTTGCCCTGCATCACTTAGTAAGTGGTCAAGCAGGGACTCAAACCCAGTTCACTCTGGATCAAAAGGCCATATTCTCAGCCTCTAGACATCTTGAGAAAAACAAGTTCATCCCCCTTCCAAACAGCAAAGGTCTCACTTTAGCATGTAGTTGTGATATTAATTAAGTCTATACCTTCTAAAACATTTAAGTACTAACTAAAACAGAAAACAAGTTTTACAAGCTCTAATTACATTGATGTTTTTTTCCACCCACTTCTTTAAGGAATGTTTGCACTTTAATGAGGTGAGGGCATGGGGTTTTCCTACATGCTTTTACCCCTCAGAGAAGTGTGGCCAATGCAGATAAATACTGCAAGCAAGTCTCGCTAGCAAACGTTAGTATTTGTCTGTAAGACATCCTGTTGTTTGAAATACCATTGTCTCAAACACATAGTAAAGCATGGGCTGTAATTTTGTATCATATTCTATTGTGAGGCATATTTAAAACTCTGCATATCGTAAGTGTGCTTCTGAAAATGGAATTAAAAGACTTTATTCTTCAGGGTGGGAGCAGCACATTTGCTTCCTATTTATTTTAAATTGGGAGGTAAGTGGACACTTGTGGGAATGAGCATGACAACAGTACCTCTTGGTCTTGCAGTTGTAACCCCCCTGCTGTTCCTTATCTGGGGATGTACCTGACAGACCTGGCATTTATTGAAGAAGGAACACCAAACTTTACTGAGGAAGGCCTCGTCAATTTCTCCAAGATGAGAATGGTAGGTGAGAATTTCATACAATCAGGCTGTCTCAGTTACATCAGTGGCTTACAGAGAAGAGGCGACGTCATGGAAGGTCACTGCTTTTTACGCTCGAGGTGAAGAGGTGGTGGACACTGGTGGTGGACACCTGATGTCGGCTGATTCAGGAGATTTTCGCAGGTCCATTTCAGCTTGCAGTCTGGACAAAGAGGGTAGGGAATAAAGCTCCAGGGATGACTTTCTAGGACTGACCAGTGATAGACAGGTGCTGAGGCTTCTTGCTGGACAGCTGGGTTCTAAGCACCAAGTTAGAAGCAAGGAGCCCATGGACACTAGCACCCAGGGCTTGCCACTCCTGAACCTGAGGCCGCCCCATGCCAGCTGTTTCCCTGATGGTGAATTCAGTATTTCCTTGCTGTTAACATTTTGTGTGGCTCATTAAAGGACAAGAAAGCCCTGGGGCCTGGAGCATGATGGGACAGGGCTCCAGATACCTCACTGGAGGAAGGGACTGACTTCTCTGGGATGGGCTCCCAGAAGAATGTGCTGCAGCACAGGGGCAGTACTTAGGCTTTGCTCTTGTTGTTTCTCTGTCAGATATCACACATCATCAGAGAGATACGCCAGTTCCAGCAGACTTCCTATCGAATAGACCATCAGCCAAAGGTAATATTGTGTGGTTGTAAGAGAATTTAATGAAGAAAAAAGTGGAAATTAATTCATTGGAAACAGCAGTAGAGTAGATCAATAATACCAAAAGCTGACTCAAAGAAAAGACCAATAAAACAGACAAACCTTTGGTAACTCTGAGTAAGAAAAACAAGAAAGAAAGCAAAAAGAATATCAATTCATCATCAAATTCTATCTGTTTTACATCCTGTATTTCTTGTGAAGCTGGAACCACCCCTGGTCCAAACTACCAATATCTGTTAGCTGGTCTACAGAATGCAAATCCATTCTACAAATTTACAGCCAGATAGAACTCTCTGAAACACACAGTGGAAGTTGTTTGCTTTATTGGCTTCCCTTTGTTCTTAGGATAAGGAAAGAAAAAAACCTTGATATGTCCAAAAAGTCTTGCATTATGTGGTCCCTACTCATCTTTCAAGATTCATATCACGTCTTATACCCCCTTCCTCGCTCCATCCCAACCATAACTGGCCTTTATTACCTCTTTCTTCTTTCTTTACTTTTGTTCCTTCCTTCCTCCCTCCCTCCATCCCTCCCTCCCTTCTTTCCTTCTTTTCTTTTCATTTTTTAATAGACGTTATTTTTTAGAATCATCTTAGCTTTACAGAAAAATTGAGAGGTGAGACAGAAGATTCCCATATAACTCACAGCCAATTATCCCTATTAGTCATGGAACCTGACATACTTATTATGAAACTCATAAGGAAGCTTTAATAGGCCAAAAAAAATAAGGACTTTTTGAAAAATAAGAAGAGTAAGGGAGAGCTTACCCTACCAGATACAGACACTAAAACTGTACTGAATAAAACAGGACTATATTGGCACAGGAATACAAACTCAATGGAGCAGGATAAAGTCCAGATGCAGATTTTGTCTATATGAAAATCTAATATGGGATAAAGGAGACGTTTAAAGAAAGCGCCAGAAAGAAACTGACCGTTGTATAAATGGAATAGGAATTTTGGCTCTCTGTCTTATACCATTCACAAAATTAAATTCCAGATGAATTCACTACTTAAATATTTAAAAAATATTAAATTATTTAAATAAAATATAGGACAAAATTTCATGACCTTTGGGTTTGAAAGACCCTAAACACAGAATGCAAAATCTGTAAAAGACAAGCTTGATAAAGTTTTTGCTGAATCAAAATCTAAAACTTCTATATGACAAAGGGCAATTGTTTCAAAAGTCAAAATACAAGCAGTAGACTAGGAGACAATGTTTGTAACATGTAAAGCAAAGAGACAGAATAAAAGTATTCCTATAAATCTATAAGAAAAGCATAAACAACTCAATAGGAAAATCGACAAAGCTATAAGCAGGTAACTCACAGAAGAAGAAACAAATAAATATTTGGAAAATGTTCAACTTCATTAATAAGAAAAAATGCAGATTATGAAGCATCATTATCAGCTATCGAAAGACAAATTTTTAAAATATTGATAACAGCAAACATTAGTTAGGGTATGGGATAACAGGTGCTCTTATGTGTTATAGGTACAACAGTTTGGGAGGTCATTTTATATTACGTTTTAAAATTAAAAATTGATATACCAAGTAACTGGAATTCTTATACACTGCTGGTGAGAGTAACACGGTACAACCTCTTTGGAAAAACTGTGTCATTTGGAGGTTTCTTGAAATGTTAAATATGCATCTACCTTATGACCCAGGTATTTATCCAAGAGGGAAGTGAAAACATGCCCATTAAAAGTCTTGTATAAAATGTTTATAGCATTTCTTAATAATAGCCAAAAATTGGAAACATCCCAGGTGTCCATAAATAGATGAATGGATAAACAAATTGTGGAATATCTATACATTGGACCCACTACTCAGCAATGGAAGAGGACAAACCACTGAAACACACTACAATGTAGATGAATCTCAAAACATTATGCTGAGTGAAAGAAGCCAGACACAAGAGAGTACATACTGTGTGATTCCATTTACGTGAAGTTCTAGAGCAGACAGAACATGTGGTGACAGAAATCTGAGCAGCGATTGCTTCTGGCAGCAGGTCAATTGGGAAGCTGCATGAGGGAACTTTCTGGGCTGATGGAGTTATTCTCTAGCATGCTATATATGTAAGTTACATGGGTGTTTACATTTGTCAAAACTAATCAAGCTATTAATTTTACTTATGTCTGTTATATCTCAGTAAAAATAAAGAAATATTTTCATGGAGCTACCCCATGTTCCAACATGTTCATCTCCATATCCTTTCCTTTCATTTCCTTTCCAGTGTCTAGAGGACCATTCACATGTTAGCACTAGGAAACATGCTAACAAGGACTTCACTGTAACTTTGTGTCATAGTGAAACATTGACAGCCACCAAACACCCATCGATATGAGATCATTAAATAAACTCTGATATGTCACACTGTTAATGGTGCACAGCAGTTAGAGCTCTTTGTACTGACATGGGGAGCTCTCCACGACTTCTAGTTTGACAAAAGCAGAATAAAATGTATCGTTTTGATACCACTTATAAGGGGAAAAATTGATTTCTGTTAAGTGCATGGTAATGTCTAGAAAGACACAGAAAAATGTCTGGGAGAATACAAGCCAACTGATAACAGTGGCAATTCTTGAGGGCAGTGCCTGGGGGTGGGAGTTGACAGAGGACTAGAGATGTGTGATTTTTTTTTTTTATAGTAAGAATATATTCATAATTTTTTTAGTTACCTAAAGTATTTCAATGCTTAGGAGAAAACGTTGAATTGTGTCGGGTTCCATCCAGAAAATGTACGTACTGGTGTTGTGAAAAAACTCAAAGTGGGGATTCCCCTTTTTTCTCCAGGTCACTCAGTACTTGCTTGACAAAGCCCTCATCATAGATGAAGATACACTGTATGAGCTGTCTCTAAAAATTGAACCTCGGCTCCCTGCTTGACGATCCAGCCTTGCCCTGAGTCGGTGGAATTTTCGTGGAAAGCAGAAGGGACAGAACTGTGCATGCCACGCATCCCACAGTGCAGGGAGGACGGGGGTGATGGAGACGAAGCCAGTCTCCTTTGTCCCCCGAAGATGATGGAACCAAACGGGAATTCTGTCTCCAGCCAGGGAAGCCCAGTTGGTTGGAGTGGAAGACAGATGCTTCAGACTTGGGTGGGAAGGTGAAGAGATTGATATTTGGAAAAGCTGAGGGCACATTTGCATGAGGGAATATAAGACGGGAGGTGCTGGTAGCCATTTTAATGAAGCAAGTAAGAAGGGGAATTTGAAACTCTGCTGCATATTCTATTAGAACTCGGGGACGAGGGTCCATAGAAAAGGCTTGTGATGTTTCGCTAGCACTTTACTGGCCCGGTGCACCTCCCAGTCTTCTCCTAGGGTTTAACTGCTTCTGTTACATTTCCTTTGTTACAGGCTTCCAGAAGAGCCGAGGCTGCCTCTGTAGGGATGGGCCGACACATAAGCAATTTCAGTCCTCAGCATGTGCATGGTCCTCAGTGCATCATAAATATTTATATTGGAGGAATGGCATGTTCTGAAACTGCTCTTTCAGTCTTTAGGCAACAGGACAGGGAAGACAGGTTGAAAGTCAAGTGGATTTGTACATAACATTTCCATAATTAAAAACTCAGTAGCCGTGCCCCTGCGGAGCCCAGCCAGTGGCTCTCTCTCGAGGTGGAGGAGTGGGGGGCTTCTTCCTGAGGCTGTGGAGACCAGGAAGCCAATGCCCTTGGAGAGACAGGTGCAAGCTTTGCAAAATGATGCCCACGCACCTCACCGGCAAAACTGTGGAATATGACAAAAGGCCACAAAGTGCTACAGGGAAGAGTGGGTTTCAATGCTAAGTGAAAAGATATACTTAAAAATCATCTCTGCACCTTGCTGTGCTTGTTTTCTTCCCTCCCCCCCCGCACCGCCCCCCCCCCCCGCCATTGGTAATGTGGGAATCTATTCTGATTTACACAAACCATTTTTAGCCTCACTATGAACGTTGATTGTATTTTTTTTTTTAAAAGCTGTTTAGTGGGATTTTCCTTTTAAAACCCACCCTTCCGTGTGCTGTTGGTAGACGGTTCTTCCTCAGTCTTTAAATTTTGAGACATTTCTGAGTGAAAATATTGTAAGTATATGGGAAATGGACCCAACCACTCAACAGCCCTTGTGTCAGAAAACCAAATGCAGGGGTTAGTCCCCCTACCCTAGGCTGGGAAAGCAACCTTGCTTCTCCCAGGATTGTTGGTTGTTGAAGAAATAGGGCTATCTCATGTTTACCTCCCTCTTCTCTTCTCAGGGAGACCTCTGCTTTCAAAGAAGAGAAAAGATATAGAGTTATTTTTACCTGAGCCTATGGCATCTGGCAGGCATGAAGCATATTGATGCAGACAATGAAAAAAAATTGACCTGGCTGCTTTCTCTCTTTCTTTGCACTTTAATTATGTTGTTAGAGCTGACAGCTGACTAATAAATTCAACTTGCTGGCTCATAAGACCCAGGGAACTGATAATGTCCCACAGAGGTGGAGAATGTACATTTTTCCTGCATGGTAAGGGCCATGTCTGTACATAACTATATAGTGAAATATCAAGTAAGTAAAAGAAAATACTTATAATATTTGAAGACCATTCCAAAAATATTTTCAATAGCTCATATTAGCCAACAGGATAGCACTAAACCCAAGGAGGGTGACTTATGGATGCTTTATTTTTCTTTTTTTAAAAAAAGTTGCTTGTTTTTTCTCTTTAATTTCAAATAAGAGGTTGATGCATCTTGATGCATGATAAGAAGCATGGGTTGTTTGGATCCTAACAATGCATAACTTACAATTTGTTTCTCAATGTTCAGAAACAGAGTTTGAACTAATATATGTCAATTGCACCAAGCACCTCAAAGTCTTGCAAAAGAATAAGAAAGTAAAGGTTAACTTTCTTGGTGCAAAAACATAGTTTTGAAGGTGAACTAAAATCAGGACAAATCAGTGAAAGGACCACACACATAGTAGTTTCAGGCAGAGCAACATGCAGAAAGGTTGATGCATCGGACTCTGCTCTTAGAATCCCCAAAGTCTTCCAGAAGAGAGGGTGTGGTTCTGTGGGCACTGTCCCTGGAAGTTTGGACCCTTAATTCTCTGACCCAAATGTTGCAGAGGCAATGCAGCCATTCCTTTTTTTTTTTTTTTTTTTTTTGCGGTACGCGGGCCTCTCACTGTTGTGGCCTCTCCCGTTGCGGAGCACAGGCTCCGGACGCGCAGACTCAGCGGCCATGGCTCACGGGCCCAGCCGCTCCGCGGCATGTGGGATCTTCCCGGACCGGGGCACGAACCCGTGTCCGCCTGCATCAGCAGGCGGACTCTCAACCACTGCGCCACCAGGGAAGCCTGCAGCCATTCTTATTAGAGAAAAATAGGAACTAGAGGAATTTCCAAATACTTCCCTTTTGGCATACAGGTTTTCCTCAACTAGTGACCCAAAGCTTTCAGGCCTATTTCCTGCAGAATGTTGGAAGCGCCCCCCAGTGGTCAACTTTGGGCACTGTCAGTAGTCTATGCTGACCTTTTGCATTTTATTGAGAGTCACACACCCCCTCCTTCTGCTTCGTAGAGTCTGAAGCCTTGCTGGAGCTGCAAGAGAGAGAACTCCACCTCCAAGGGAGTTGCTTTTGATGACCTGCACTATTTGGGGGCCAGCTGGGAGAGGAAAGTGCATTTTTCAATTTGGTCACATTTAAAATCCCCAAGAGCAATTTGTGGTTTCTTTTTGATTGTTTAAAGCACCCATCCTCTTCTGCCTTGCAAGCTTTGTGTGACTGTTGGAGCATGCACCCCTGGCTGTGTCTGCTTATATTCTATTATATGAGACCCATTTCTATGAGTAGATGGGAAGTCAGCCCCTAACAGCCAAGTAGGGAACACATATTCTTGCAAAATGAACCCAGAAAATCAGAAGAAAAATCCAGTTTCTTGCTTTCAGATGAATACCCACATTTTGTACTGTCAATGAAATTATCTTGGGGATTTTAGGAGATGCCTTTGGTTATTAACTAAAACATCCAGTTTTGCTACAGGGACAAATCTCGTACATACGCCAATATATTATACAGATTTAGGAATGAAGTAGAATGTTGTCGCTTTTCCTTAGTGTTTCTCTGAAGGAATTTAAAGAGGGAATTTTAAACAACTGTTGCAGTATTTTCAACTGGCTTTGACACCAAGTCCCCACTACTGTTTGCTAAATTTCAGTACAGATACTGAATACCTTTGCAGAGAAAACTCCCTTATGTTCCAGTTTGGAGTGTGGGTGATGATGGACCCGCCCCTCTTTTTTTTTTCTCACAGTGCTATAACAGACAAGACCATGGGTCAGCAATGATTGGGCCACTTTTAAATTCTTAACTAAAAAGAGTAATGCAATAGAGGGGTTGTTCCTAATAAAATTAACTTTTATTTTAAAATAAAGGATTTTATTTAGCTTTTCTTTTCAAAGTTTTATTTTATTCCCCCTGGATGGGAAAAAAAGAAGAAAAAGACCTTTCCCTTCACTTTATAAGATTTTTTAAAAACCAGCCTGTGAAGTTTATCATTTTTACTGCTGTTGAAATGGTATAAAAGATAACATATTATTTATGGCTAAAGGATAGAGCTAGGCTAATGTCCACAGCCAGAAGGAGTAAGTGAATAGGATTCATTTTCATTTCAGAAAGACAACAGATTGTAGCTTTAAATAATGACTTGATTACAGACACCACTGTGTGAATCCTGGTAATAAGACTTGAGTCAATGAAATCTAATCGGAGTGTCATTTCTCCATGTCTGTCAGTGACTTAAAATTAAGGCAGGGCAGAGCTAAAGTAGAAAACAACCATTTTGTTGTAGGTATAAACACATGAATGATTCAGAAAATTATTCATCTTGGCTACCACACCACATGACGTTAATATTAGGGTTGATTTGATTGTACTTGATCTCACTTGCTCAAGAAAAATAATAGTTCATCAATAAATGATGTTGAACCACTGTCTTTGACACCACCGTTGAGTTTTCCATGGAAAGGCAGTTGTGAAAGAGCACTGGACTAGGCATCCTAGCCCTGAGTCCTAGGCTCAGATCTACATCTAAAGCCTTAGGCCAGTGCTGAAACCTCTCTGATCCTCAGTTTCTTCATCTGTGAAATGGAGTTAATAGTGATTCCTGTGCTGCCTACCTCACAGGGCTGTCATGAGGACAAAATGGATTAGACTGTAAACCGTAAAGTGCTGTCCAAATGTGAGGTAACTTGATTACCATCCTCATCTCTCTTCTGCAGAGGATTTAAGTGTATTTCTTTGTGATTTGTATGTGTGTGTGATGGACAAACCCATGTGTTACTTTGAGAATTATATTGTTTGTGTCCAGTTGCTTTGCAAATCTATGGACATTTGTGACTCCGCCAGAGGGGTTTGTGCTGTGGCCTAACACTTGCCGGGTGAGGTGTGGGTTATGCCTGTATGCAAATTAAACTTTGCCTTTCTCGAATTCTCCAAAATCTCCTTAGTCTCTTCATTTGATTCTTTTAGCATTTTTCTATCTTGTCTCTTTCATCACAATGGGCTCCTTCAGATATTCTTTTGTTATGCTTCTGAAGTTCAGTGGGGGAAAAGGTTTAGAGGAAGCCATGCTGCAGGTACCAAAATATTAGAGAATTTGGAGGACCTCAAATAAATATTAAGGGTCATCTAGTTCCACTGTCTTTCCAGGGCTTACGCCTTTCCTGTGCCATCGTCAACCCAGGTTTGACCACCACCAGGCACAGAACTCATTACTGTCCAAACAGTTCTGTTCACCTAATGGCAGCTGACAAACAGGCTGTGGAGAGAAAAGGTGCTGAGGCCTGGCCCAGCCGTCACTGGCTCCAACCCTGGATGAGCCCCTGAGCCATCTAGAATTACTGCAATAGTTACGTGGAATAATACATATGAAAATACTTTAACTTTTTTCAAGTAGATGAAGTTGTCCTAACATTTAGAGCTGAAGGAAACATGACACAGCTGTTGAGCACAAGAGAGAACTGAGGAAAGGAAGAATGTAGGTCCCTCCTGTCCCATTGGTTTCCTTTTCCATTTCTGAAATGAGCAATCAGCCTGGTGGGGATTCAGGAACCCAGGTTCCTTTCCTCTTGTTACTTGGTCATTCCTTATGGCATCGCCCTTGCCTACTGGTCAAATCTGTGTCCTGCTAAATCCAGGCTCCAGCTGGGTTCGGGAACAGAAAAGAGAATAAGCCCACGACAGGAGATCTCCTTTAGAGCAAGTGATAGGGCAGTTAAACACTTCACTTCTATTCCTGCCCCTATGGCAAGACCAAGCCACGTGGCCACCCTGGCCACTAGGTGTGGAAAGAGCCTTCACCCTCTGAAGGGAGTTGGCAATGATAAGAAAGGAGTACGTGTCATATGACAGAGATCACATCTGAAGGATTTTCGGAAATCTGGAATTTCTGTTGAGTCACCTGTGGAGGCTGCCATCCCATCACACCACATTTATCGTAAGCGTGAGGATGACTAGGCCCCCAAAAGAAGATACCACACCCCTTTTCTCAATAAGATCCCAACTTCTCTTCTGACCTTACTTACTAACTTATGTAAAGTTACACTGTAAAAGGTGAGGGGTTGAGGTAAGGTGTGGGAGGTGGGGGGAGGCTAAATGTCCATTAGTAAGGAATTGGGAAAAAAGAAAGATGGCAACTGCCATCCTTTAAATTCTACACCTCCATGCTCTTCAAAAGCCTCGCCGTTCTCTGGATCTGGGATCTGGACTATTTCAGGCTCACTGGATTTATCTCATCTGATGCCTGAACTGCCATGAAACAGCGAAACAGCGAAACAGCAGCTGGTGAGCCCCACGGACCTCTAGCTTGCTGTCTGTTCTGCCAGGGGAGCCGGAGGGACCATGGTCCATTAGGACAGAACGTGCACCCTGGGAACTCTTAACTCTTTAGAGGATCGTGTGCACACTGGGAACTCAACTCTTTAGAGGAACAGTTTGGTTGGTCCCAATCTGCAATTGTTTAATGAAAGAACATAGGAGAGCCTAGAAAATATCTGAGTATATCATATGCAGAAAGGGTATCACTTTGTAAAAATTTCAATTCATTGTAAGCTAGGTTATAATGATGGCATATATATTAACTGAGGTAAGACCAATACACAGTAAAGTGCTAGAATCTTAAGTGTACAGCTTGAGGAATTTTTCCATGTGTGTACCCCCATACAACCGCTCCCAAATCAGGAAACTTTCCAACCCCAGAAGGCCCTCTCATGCACTCTCCCAGTCAGTACCCCCATGCAAAGGTAAAATATTTGTTTTTTGCTTTGGGTCATATTTAAAAGAGGTGGAGACTCTGAAAGAGAACCTCTCTAGGTGGGAGGTTATTCCTGGGCGCCATCATCCCCTCTGTACATGGATTGGGTCCTGAGAAGGAAGGGAAAGGAATCAGCTGGTGATGTGCACGTGGCCATAGAAGCTGGGTACGTGACCATCACCAGAGGCCTGGGCAGCTCCCTCTGAAATACAGGGCTGCAGTCCAAGGTCCTGGGGGGTCATTGCTATTTACAGTCAACCTTTCTGGTTTGTGGTGTATGTTCCAAGGAGGGCTATTTTTAAGCAGGGCGATGGCCTGCAGAACCTTCTGGGTAGTAAATTAAGCTGGTGTGGATATAAAGTGAGATTGTCTAGCAATCTACTTCAGATGGCCTGATCTAGAAGAGACAGGTGATTGTCCCTGAATCCAGGCCCCAGAGAACGAGCTGGAAGGAGATGTCCTGGTCCCTGGTTCAGAGCATGATTAAAAACT
Organism: Delphinapterus leucas; assembly: GCF_059928025.1. Lineage (NCBI taxonomy): Eukaryota > Metazoa > Chordata > Mammalia > Artiodactyla > Monodontidae > Delphinapterus > Delphinapterus leucas. The sequence continues at coordinate 65,836,683 of NC_143131.1, forward strand.
GGAGAGAGGGAGCTTTACACGTCTTCCTTAGCTTGGAGGGGAGAGGGGAGAGGGGAGAGGGAAAAGGGGAGGGCCCTGGGAAGAAGGGACCATCCTCCACAGCTAATCGGGGCCCCAGGGATGGGCTCTTGAAGGAAGATAGGTACAAATTCCCTAACAGGTGCAGCAGTTTCCAGACGGTCCTTCCACCCCGAGGCCGGGGCCGGCAGGCCTGGGCAGCCAGTCAGCTGGGCTGCGGCCCAGGAACCCCTCGCAGAGTTCGGGGAGAGGCAGCCTCCAGCACCGGATTTAGGGGAGGGAAACGTTTCAGAGAAAGGGCAGATGCTAGAAAACGGCGGAGGAGTCGGAGTCCGGCCTTCAAGGGCAAGGCTCGGGGACCAAGTGCGTCCCGAGGCCTCAGACGGGATTGGCCGAGACGGGCCCCGCCCTGCCCCTCCCGGCCCCGCCCCGCCCGGGAGCCCTTTCAAGGCCGGGCCCCCGCCCCTCCCCTTACAGTCCCGGGCTGTTCGCGAGAGGCAGGACGTGGGAGACTCCCGGCTCCAAGGTCAGTGAGGCTGTGAAACTCGGCTTTATTCCTCCAAAGTGGGGTTACTGCTAGAGCCAGGGTGGGGCCTTGTGAGCAGTGGACCCAGGGCTGTAGGCCGGAACCTGGGCACTGCTCCTGTGTGAAGACTTCATGGTAACTCTCTAAAGAAGCCGGCAGAGCGTCTGTCCTTGGCTGAGCCATCCTGCACCCAGGCGCAGGTGGCCATTCTGTGGAACAGCTGCGCTCGAGGTGCTGGAACCGTGTCAGCACCCTGCTTGCGGTGCCTGTTTTTCATAGTGAATCAGGACTTTTTCTTGATGGAAAAAAAAAAAAAAAATCTAAATGCCACCGAATTGGGAACTTTAGCCTTCAACTTCCTTTCCCTTGTAATTTGTAGAAACTAGTTCATTAGTTTTGAGAATGGTTTCCCTCAGCAGCATCAAAAGAGGTGCAAATCAGTGACTTGGGGTAAGCTAACTTAAAAATGAACATCCTGGAGCCCTGGAAAGTAGCTAATTACTGATTGGGCCAGTAGCTAGACCTGATTTAAATTGGTTAATGTTATTGCTAGAGATTGTTTTTTTTTTTTGCGGTACGCAGCCCTCTCACTGTTGTGGCCTCTCCCGTTGCGGAGCACAGGCTCCGGACGCGCAGGCTCAGCGGCCATGGCTCACGGGCCTAGCCACTCCGCGGCATGCGGGATCTTCCCGGACTGGGGCACGAACCCACGTCCCCTGCATCGGCAGGCGGACTCTCAACCACTGCGCCACCAGGGAAGCCCCTAGAGATTGATTTTTTTTTTCCTTTTATTAGCATTTTGAGATTGATTTTTGAAATCACTAACCCATTAATAATGAGCCAAGGAACTGTTTTCCCCCCACTGGAGGTAAAGATGCTGTAGAATTGACCTACATGTGTTCCATCTCTGGCAAAGGACTGTTCTTTGCTTGCTTGCTTGGGTTACTGTCAGCCCTGTTCCTGTCCCTTGAGTGGGTGACATCTCTGCCTTCGAATACTCTGCTGGGTGTGGAGAGTGACATTCACCAGAACAAGGCAAAACCCTTCGGCCCTCCTCCGTGCTGCCCTTTAGACCTTCCCTTGAGCATTGCCCTGTCTCTGACCCACACAGGGTCAGGTGAAATCACCAGAGGTGGCAGTTAATGGCCTCATGACGAGGCTACGCTAGTTCACCTGGTGGGCTGTTTCCAGAAGTGCCACTTTTCCTATCTGCAGCAATCATGCTTCCTCTGTTTCTGAGCTAGTGTCCTTGGTCTGTTCTCTCTGTGCTCATGGAGAAGAACATGACCACCACCAGAACTTGGCAAAGGGGCTTCTTGAGCCTCCCAAGCAGGCTCTTACAGGATATCTGGGCGTTATTAGGCTGTGTGAGCACTCCACTTCCTCTTCTGCTTTTGTAGGCACCTTTTCCAAAACCCCAGCCTTTAGAGCTAACCCTTCTGTGGGTTAAGGCACTGTTCCAGCAAAGGGCACGAGCGTCACATGCACCCATGTCACCCACTCAAGGGACAGGAACAGGGCTGACAGTAAGCCAAGCAAGCAAGCAAAGAATAGTCCTTTGCCAGAGATGGAACACATGTAGGTCAATTCTATAGCATTTTTACCTCCAGTGGGGGGAAAACAGTTCCTTGGCTCATTATTAATGGGTAAGTGATTTCAAAAATCAATCTCTAGCAATAACATTAACCAGTTTAAATCAGGTCTAGCTACTGGGCCAATCAGTAATTAGCTCTGCCAGCATCATGACCAAATCTTAGCCTTAGACAGTGGGCCAGAGACCAGGTCAGTTTTCCTAAAGGGGTGGATGAGGCAAGTACAGGAAATGTGGGGTGAGGGTGAGATAAGGAATGGAGAGTCCTGGGTGTTCAGAGGCAAGAGGAGGATTGCTTCTGAGACACACTTTTCCCCTGGCTAGAGGCACTGGGTCTCCATCTCTGCCACAGCTTAGAGAAGGAGCCATTTGTCTTCCCAGAGAGAATCACGTGGGACCCTGCATCAGCATTCTGGGAGTTCCTGCCCCTGAGCCAGGAATCCCACAGGGAGCCTGTCTGAAGGTGACTGCTGGAGGTCACACCCATTCCTGCCTGGGAAGCCACAAGGGCTCCTTTCCTTGGGCAGGGAAGGAGGGTCCCACTCCTTAACAGCATTTCAAAGGACTAGATGGTTCCTAGCTTCCTACTTTCTTGAAAACAACTTATCCTTGAGAGGCAAACCCGGTGATGGTTGTATGTCTTCATCACCAGGAGGCCTAGGAAAGACCTCTGTTTTACAGGGAAGGACCATAAAGCCCTCTGCTTATGACTTTCTACTTGTTGAATGGAACAGGAATGCCCAAGGGTGCCTCTTAGGGTACCAGTATAGCCGGTGGTGGTGAAGTAACTTGAACTCTTTGCTCCCTTAGAACTGGGAAGGAAAGCCATTCTCTGCTGGCCATGAATGGCATCATAAGAATTTGTTCAGAGTGTTCTGTGGAGCTGGTCCAACCCCAAGGACATCTTCTGTTTTGGGGTGACGCTCTCTGGAGGGAAAGCTGACACGTGGTCCTCCCCCGGTCTTCCTTTGCCCTCCAAGGAGCTCAAACACATGGACGCCATTTACAGCTGGACCAAAAATAACTCTGAGTCAGCAGAATGGTACCTATGGCATCTCCATCCAGGATACTCAGGACGACCAGGAGGCTCAGAATTGAGGCCATGACAGAACCTAAGGCCTCCACATCTTAGGATGTCACAGAACCAGACAAAACCCTTAAACCAGGACCCAGACTCCCAGTATGCCTGCCTGAGACAGAGATATAGAGCTCTTGGGCACAGTGACAAAGGGGCTTATTGTGGTGGTTCTTGTTTTTTAGTGGAGAGGGCAAGTGTAGGAATACCACAACACTATTGCTTTTGGCTGTGATCTTGCACCCCGTATTGAAATCTCCCTGGCTTGGAGCCCAGCAGTTCTGCCAGATTTTAGCCCTATTGCTGTAAACAGTGCTTTTCAAATCAAGAGTCATGAGGTATTCCAAGTTAGGAAAGCTGAGGCAGACAGCTTCTATGGGGTGAGGGCTAGAGACTACCTCCCTCCTCACCCCTGCAAGCCCTACTTCTGGAGGAGAGAGGAGAGAGGAGGGGAGGAGAGAGAAGAAAAGTCCGTGCCCCGTCTCCTCAAGAGAAAGGCAGGCTGGCGCAGCAGCCCCTGCATGGCTGGCAGGCGCTTTGTTCACCTGGCGTCAGAGTGGAGAGGGTGAAGGAGCACCTGGGATCTGGGCACTTCAGCAGAAGCCTGAGGACAGGAAAGAGAGCAGGCTTATAACATCTGGGACTCTGGGGGAGTCACATGCCCCGAGGTGATGATCCTGTGTCTAGAAGCTGCTGTGGTAAGTGCATGTCTGCGGTCTTGGGAGTCTGAGTGGAGGGATCTGTGTCACTCCCAGGTCCTAAACCACAAAGGTGGTTTCTCTCCAATTGCTGGTCTGTGCAGGGCTACCTGTGAGGTGCTGTGGTCTGCAAGGAGCCTGCATCCAGGGCCAAAGACAAGCCTAGGTTCAAATGCCAGCTTTATCAAGGTGCTGACCCCAAGACCTGGGGCAGGTCCCTTAACCTCTCTCTGTTTTCCCCATCTACAAAATAATGCCTACTTGGAAGGATTGTTTCAAAGACTGAAAACAGTGTTTGTAAGGACCTCTTGCAGGATGCATGGCTCATGCTAGGAGTTTAGTAAATGATAGTTAAAAAGAAAAAAAGACAGTAAGGTTTGACTGGGCATGTAGGGATGGAAAGGACATTCCAGGTGGAAGGAAAGGCCGGGTAAAAGGTCAGAGTCTGGAAGAACTTGGGAGCCCAACTGAGTAAATCCATTTTGCGAACCCTGATGCTGGTTTTCAGAGGATGAGCAGTGGATCGGAAAGTATATGATGGGCTCCTTCTGGAATCAAGTCTTGTCCTCAGATTACAAAATAGAACAATTAGATGAAACACTTTAAATGCTAAAAATGTAAACTAAAATCAACATTCAGAGAAGGGGCAGACCAGTCTGGGATGACCAGGGGTGGCTGTGGGGAGAGAGTGATAGCTGTCCCATAGGCTTAGGGTCACTAGGGGGAAGGGACTCACATTTATTCAGTGCATACTGTGGCCTGTCACTTAGTCCTCACAACAGCTCAGGGAGAGGTCTCATCAAACCCATTATAGAGAGGGAGTTGCTGAGGCTCAGGTAGGCAATTCATGGGCTTCCCAGACCTAGCAGGGCTTGGGAATTGCCTGTGCAGTTTATACAACATACCTGTGACGGTCCCATTCTTGCCACTCATTCAAAAGATGGAGCCTGGAAATCTGGATTTTTAGCACACTTCACAGTTGATTTTTTAAGCTTTTAATTTATTTATTTTTGATCATAAAGGCAACCCATGTTGATTTTTACAAGTGATGCAATACAGAATTCTATTAAGAGAAAATTAATAATCTGCCTACTCCAAGTCTGTTGCTCTGAAGTAATGCTTTTTGCAGTTTGAAGAATCACCTTTAGTACTTTTCTTGATGTTCTTACAAATATATGCAAATACATATATACATATATCATTGTTACAAAATTGGAACCACTCATATTCATTACTCTGCAAGTTTTTTTCCCTTTTAACCTAAGACTATGGCAAGACATGCATCCAGGTAAAGTGGAGGCAGTTTTAACTGATTCTTTAATAGCTGTGGAATATTCCATTGACTGAATGTGTCACATTTAATACAACCCTTCTCCCTCTGATAGACAGGTTTCTTCTAGGGTTTTTTTGCCACTACACATAGTGCTTCACTAAATATCCTTGTGCCTCTCTCCTTGTATACTGGCAGCTCTATTTCTTTTTTATTTTTTTTTTTAGAAATTTAGCCTTTTTTTAAAAAAATTAAATTTATTTTATTTTTGGCTGCATTGGGTCTTCATTGCTGCGTGCTGGCTTTCACCATTTGAGGCGAGTAGGAGCTACTCTTCGTTGCAGTGCACGGGCTTCTCATTGTGATGGTTTCTCTTGTTGCAGAGCACAGGCTCTGAGGGCACAGGCTTCAGTAGTTGTGGCTCACAGGCTCAGTAGTTGTGGCGCATGGGCTTAGTTGCTCCGTGGCATGTGGGATCTTCCCAGACCAGGGCTCGAACCTGTGTCCCCTGCATTGGCAGGCAGATTCTTAACCACTTCCCCACCAGGAAAGCCCTGGCAGCTCTGTTTCTGCGGAACAGATTTCCAAAGTGTGATGCTGGGCCAGTGAGTATGCACATTTTTATGTTAATTGATGTTTCCTGGTTCACTTTCCACAATGGTTGCAGTAGCTCACAGAGCAGTCCAGGTGATTCTGATCACAGCCAGGGAGAGAGGAGAGGGCCACGCAGAGCTGCTCCCCCCTCACCTCCTGCCCCTAACTCTCCCAGCACTACTCAGCAGGAGCCTTTTAGGACCAAAAGAAGATCCCACCTTGCCCTCTAGCTTGGGCCTTTATTTACCTGTCTCCCCAAGAGCAGAATTCCTGACTTGGAGCAGCTAGGTGTAACTTGTCCTGCAGAAAGGCTCTTAGAAGACATCAGGGCTGAAGGAAGGGAGGGTGCCTGGGAGCAAGCTGCAGGCACAGCAGGGCTGTGGGCTGGAGAAGAGAACCAGGGCTGGCCTATCAGGGATACACATCCCTGCAGGACCAGGCACCCCTGCTTGGCTGAGTACCCCACTCTGGACTGGGGGTACCTGCGTCCTCAGAAGAGAGGGGGGCTGAGGGAAAAGGCCCTGTCTTGGCTGAGCAGACCCAGAGAGGCACTAGGAAATGGCCTGGCCCAGGAAGTGGCCTGATTAAGGTGCAAGACAAAGGATCTCAGGCAGAAGCATCCCAAGGAAGAAGCCTGCTGTGGATCCAGGCAGGCTCTGCAATTGCCCCACACCCAGGAGGTGCGGGCTTCCTGAGTCTCTGGGGGATGCTCTCAATGTGTTCAGTAGGTAACCCTCCATCTGTCAGAAGGAGCGAGGAGCCCTCAGCCCCCCTGCCCTTGAACGAAGCCGAGTTCCCTGCTGCTGAGGTGAAGGGAGAATGTTCTCAAACACGCTGTGGGCAGCCTGTAGAGGTGACCTCTCAAAAGGAGTGCACAGTGATAGTAACAGATGTGAGCAGATGTTCAGTCCTTCATAAGTGCCAGGCCCCGTTCGGATTTGCCCCTAGTAGCTGCAGGTGTTCTGGAATCTAGAATCAGCCAACGTTGTCCCCACATCATGGGTTTTCTCTGGACCTTTGGGGACAGGCAGCCACTACACATCCTAGGCAGATTCAGTCCCAGTGTAATTCAACTCTAAATTTCAGGGGAATTATCTGCTATAGAATCTCCTCAGAGCCAAATCTGGATGAGTGACAGTGGTCCAGGACGCTTTGTCCTCATCCAGAAGATACTGGACCTAGGCATAAAACAGGGGGTACAGTTAGCCTTTCTTCCTCTCTTCCTTTCTGCAGCATTCCAAAGTAGATTAAGTGTGGTGTGGACTGAGGGCAATGGCCATTCTCCCACCTGGAGGATGGCTGGAAGGCAGCCGGCCATAGAGAGGCGATGCACCAGGCCTCTATAGTCATCTGTTTATGCATATGGGTGTGCGGTGTCTAGTCATTGTTTCTGCTCTGATCTTTTGCAGTTTGTGTCCGGGTACTAGTCCCGGGGCAGGTGGAAGCAAGTAATACCTCAGTCTGATTAAGACCAGGCAAGCTCCCTCAAACAGTATAGCTGAGTGAGCTGGGCCAACTCCAGGCCCTCCCAGGGACTCCCATGGGGCTCTGGTTCCCCTCGAAGAACACTTACCCTTTGCCTGGTAGTTGCCCAGGTCGGGTGCTGGTTAAGAGCATGGACTAGGAAAAGAGACCACTGGTCTTGAATCCCAGTATTGCCACTCACAAACCGTGTGCTTTTGGACAAGTTATTTTACCTTTCTTTTCCTCCATTTGCTCATCTGTAAAATGGGGCTAATAAGAGTATCAACCTCATGGGTCTGTTGTGAGGATTTAATGAGGTAATAACCATAAAGCTAACAGAACCATGTGCCCAGCATAAAGTAAATGCTACACGAGAATTTTCCCCTCAGACTGTGAGCTCTGTAAAAGCTGCCACATAGTAGGCACTTAAATATTTATCAGACAAATAAGTAAAAAGATACCTATCCTCACCATCTTATCATCCTGTCTTGCCTCTCCCTCCATCATTGCCCACTGTGACCCCTCTCCCCCAGAGCACATCAGTGTCATTCACGGTGACCGTGACCCACACTGCCTGATGACCTCTGGAAGTCTGTGGTCACTGGTGTTCCTGGAAGGTGGAGGAAGCCCCAAGGGCACACCCTCTGGTTCCTCTGCCCCTCAGAGCTGCCCAGAACGAGGCCTGTGTGCTGGTTGGCTGTTTGGCCCCGCAGTTATCCTCTCTCTCGAGCCCTCTCTGGAAACCCTGATTGAGAGAAACGATCCAGTATCCCTGAGAGAGCATAAAGAACCAGAGGTAGCTAGAAATGTCTGGCAACTCCATCCAAACATACTGTAAAGTTGTTTGTTATTAAACCTGATAAATAAAAACAGGATCTTCATTTAAATAAGAAACTACTACTGAAACTCAATACATGTGATTTCTCTTTAGCTGTGTGACCTTTGGCTGTCAGTTAACCTTTCTGTTTTTGAGGTCCCTCATCTTTGACATGGGGCAAGATATCTGCTTCTTGGGGTTGTTGTAGAGAAAGTACTTGGCACTTGAAAGTACTAATTTTCCCCCCTTATTAAGATATGAAAAGGATTTTTAATAATTCCACTTATTCTACAGTGAAATGGGTTGCTCTAGGAAGTGGTGAGATCCCCAGCACTGTTGCTATTTAAGGAGGGCTGAAAGGAAAGGATTCCTGCATTCGGGCTGAGCTAAATGACCTCTAAAGTCCTTTCCCACCCCAGTGTCTCTATGACTGTTCGTTCACTCACTCATCCAGCATTTTCTGAGAACTTACCACATGCAGGCCAGTGGGCTTGAGAACTAAGAAAAACTATGACCCAGTCCTGTGGTCTTTGGGTCTTTTCTCTTACATGTGCCAAGTGCCAGGTCAGCTCTGAGTGATGTCCATCCTTGACCTGAGCCCTGCTGAGCTCCCGACACCGTCCTCCCCAGTGTGTGGGAGAGGGAGATAACAAAATGAATGCTCCCTTCCCTTTTCTTAGAGCATTTCCTTTAGAAAACTTGTAAATTCTGTCTCTGCCCCTTTGAGATATATTTAAATGTTTTTCAAAGCTAAGTAAGCTTCCAGCCAGCTTAACAACCCAGGACTGTCTTTCTCCAAGGCCTGGGAGCCATCTCTTTGAAATGTAAACACCAGGAAGATAGCACCCCAATCTCCCAGGCTCGGTGGTAAAGACCTGCTGTCAGAGAGATGGGAACAGCTCATTTTCCCTTTGGATAAAGGCAGTTAACTAACACAAATGGCCACCCCAATGATCAGGTGAATTTAGAGTGAATTCTGTGTGACAAATGGTGCTGTCATGTCCTCTTACTTGAGTTACCTGAAGAACAGGTGTAGGTGGGTCCTATCTGCACGGCTCTTTAAGAGGGTGAGATTTTGTTCTGTCTTTCCAGTCTCTTTAGCTGATGTGCATCACAGTCTGGTTTCGTGCTTAGTCAATAATAAAGCTGTTTTCTTTCTCTCCTCTGTCTTTTGGAGAGAAATTTCTGGGTGTCGGGAGACTTAAATTTCCCCAACACCTAGCACTTTCTCTTCATCTGACCCCTCCTTCCCCACCTACTGCTCAGTCTGAGAAGGATCCCTGGAGGAAGGAAGGGCATGCAGTGATGCTTCGTCTGTTATCTGTGGGGTAGCATCCGCTGGATCACCCCTGGAAACCGCCGAGGATGGGCTCAGTGGGCTCCCAGCGGGGCAGCCAGCCTGTCATGGCTGAGAGGTCAGGAGCCTGTGCTGGGCTACCCTGGCTCAGGGGCAGCTCACAGAGACCAGGAGCCTGAGCAGGGAAATGCTGAAAACCTGCATACCAGCCTCACTCAGTTGCTTTTATGATAGGATTTCAAAATCAGTAGCTGAAAGGGATGTGTTTAGTGTTATGTAAGTAGATTTTTTTCTCAAGTTTTGATCCAGGAAGCTAGCTCACAAAATTGATTCTATATTAGCTTGGATACCAGGCCTGGGGCTTCATAGCAGATTAAAAGTGAGAAGTACTTGGGAGTAATGGAGCCAGGTTAGTAAGGTGCCCTGGAGAATAGCCCAGGGAAAAGGACCCATTCTCTTAGACCTACATGCATTTAAAAGGAGATACATAGGAGGCTGGTATGATATCCTCCTTCTGGAAATCAGGCAGAGCACTGCTCACAAATAATTATGTAAAGCCTGGGAGGAAGTGTTTACTGAGCAGCTACTATGTGCAAGGATCTGTGGCAGATGAGTTCCTGTCCTTGAAGATTTTACCCATCAGCTGGGAAGATAATCCGAACATAGTGGGGAGTTCCCTAACATGACAGGAGATACAGGACAATTGAGTTCACCAACAAATGTCAAAAAAACTATGCAGCTCAAGTGCAAGTGAGTGAGCAGCCCGTGAATGCTTTGGGAACTCAGAGAGAAAGCCACCACCTGAGGCTAGAAGGGCACAGGGAGATTTTGTGGGGACAGGGCACCAGGCTGTGGTCCAGTCAGACAGGGAAAAATGGACGCAGAGTCCTAGTTGAGGGGCAGTAAGAAGCAATACTTTTACTAAAACAGTAACAATAATTTTACTAGAACCAATTAGTGTGGTTTATTGCATTAGCACAAAAGTACGGACAGAAAACTGATACCTTAAAAAGTAATATCTATATTAGAATATATATATATGTATATTTTCAAATTGAGATTGTATAGGCTCTAGAGCTGTCAATCCGAATGTCGGGCCAGCCCACTGGGTCCTAGGTGTTCTGGGCCCCCATGACAGTCCCTGAATGTATGTGCACATGTGCTTGTGTGAGCCTTCACAAAATTCTGAATATGAGCTTCTTTAGTTGACATTTGCCTCTTTTCCCCCAAATAGATCAGGATTCCTGTCCCAGGGAACACTGGCTGCTGGTCTCACAAGGCTGAGGGAAGCTGGCTTCTCAACTTCTCTGTTGCCCATGTTCCTCTCCCCCCAGCCCTCTGCTCCCCCATCTGCTCAGCTCTCTGATTGGCCCCGTTTTCTGGCCTCACATCGCCCACTCAGTTGACACCTGCTCTCCCACATAGATCTGGCAAAGAGAAGAGCAAACGCCAAAGCCTTGACGTGGCGCCCACAGTGAGACTGTCTGGATGCTGAAGCTTTTGTCCCTGGAGAAACACCACAGCTGTTCCAGCCCCTCATCTCCTCTCTCCAGTGATCTCTTGACAAAACAGTTCAGTGTGTTATGCTAATACTAGGGGCATGGAGGGAATGAAAAAATTTAAAAAGCTTGTAAGGGAGCTTCAGATCTCTTATGCTCCAAAGTTTTGTTCCAGTGGTTTCACACAATATACTGATTTATAGAACTACCACGTGTGGAAACTAGGCAAAGCCAAATACTGACCCCTTCGGTGGACACAGATTACCTCTTACATACCTCTTTCCAACTCCACTTGTTTATGCCACATGTTACCATCTGTGCAAATAACAAATCAAGTCTTTCCTGAGCAGGAATTTTAGCTGTAGATGGTGCTTATGTAAGATTGGGGCCTCCTGGGTAACAGAGGAATCTGTAAGACAAAACAATGTCCTGCCTGTGCAGCTTTTCAAAGACTAACCTTTAACACGCAAGAGAGAGTTAGTTTAGTCATGAGGAAAAGTGATTTCATTGCAAGCCTGGCTTTGGGTCTTTGGGGAGCGTGGCTCAGCCGTTGCCAAGTTACTACCCTGTTCAATGAGACCCTTGTTTCAGTCTCATACCCAAGTTTATCGATTGGGACCTCAGTAGAGAAATTCTATGTCTCATTGTATCTTGGAGAGAGAAAAACATAGAGTCAAAGGAACAGGAATTCTTCACCAAAGCTTTGAGTCTGTGTCAATTCTCTACAAGGAATCAAAGCAGGGGTACTCTGAATTTCAGCTCTAGGATTGTTCGTCTTGCTGCCACCAAAGCCTCCACGGGATTATTACCATGAATCATGCATCACTGCTCAGACACCAGCATGATGTTAGAACTCTTGGATGTTAATATTATTTCCATGAAACTAAAATATGGATATGATGACATTTCAAACATTAATATTCTGAGTCAGACACCTACCCACAGATCACCCTTACAAAGAGGAAGACCTTTAAAGACCACCAGTGGTCAGTGGGCTGCACATAGACACACCCCCTCCTCTTCCTCCTGACTCTACCTCTTTGGATTTATCTTCTCAAACATGCTGATGTGAACGCCTGTCAGTGCTACAGCCAATTAAAGAAAGAAAAATAAAAGTCAAGCTATTTGAGCCAAACTCAGAAACCAACACACTTCTAATTAACTTAGGGCTGGCTTAAATTTTGACCCATATATAGTATGGAAAGAATTCAGGCAACACTTCCTTTACTTTGGTGAGTTCTGTGGTAAAACTCATAGAAGACAGTATTGCCTCTCTGCTTGAAAAGCAGATTGGAGGGTCTGGAAGCAAATAAGACAGGTCTGAAAGATGTAAGTTATTGTCACCTGCTGTGTACAAGAGCCAGGAAGCCTGGGTGCTGTTCGTTGAGGAACACTAACCTACTCTTGGAAGGAGATGGACCACAGCCCAAAGTCTAGTAGGGAGCAAAGAAGTGCATGTGATGAGATGAATGTTGGGCCATTACACATCCCTAGAACGACTTTGAGAAATGGCCCATTTATCTTGCCTGCTGATTACTAAAGTAATTCCTGTTGTCTTTACGATTGAGGGAATTGTTTTTAGAAATGACACCGAGGAAAGGCTGTCTGATAATCTGATTTCCTGGGCTAATGTAGAAAAATAACTTCCTAATTTTTTTTCAAGGACTTTGATGCTTTTAGTTGAGATGTTCGAATTTCTCCCTAGCTCAAAAAATGTTAAGTAAAGACTTCCAGGTGGGGATCCTGGAAGCACAAAGTTGATGAACCCATCCCAGTTCCCAAAATGCAATCAAGGAAGAAAGTGGACCTCAGAAGGCTACTCTTAGAATTGTGCGTAAGGCCATGTCGACCTCACCCTATTAGAGGAGTTTATCGTCTGCTGGATAGCCCAGGTTTTCATACCACAACCATACTCTCAACAGGCTCATTGCAGTCATCCAACCCACCTGTGCTTGGAGAATCTTGTAGCAGAGCCTTGGTAATCTTCTAAATACAAGGGAAAAAAATTCCACCCTTCCTTTATGTGGGCATCACAGAGACCAATATAATGAGAGAGTACTAAGAGTTACCTGCTCTATTGTTCTCCACTCAACAACCCACGATAAATAGCTCCCCAGTGGGTGATACTGTGGATTAATTGTCCATTCTGATTTCTGGGCAGTAGCAGACACAGCAGGGTATCTGATTTTCATCCCTGGTGATATTATATAAACATTTATCTTTTTAAAATATATTTATTTATTTATTTTTGGTTGCATTGGGTCTTTGCTGCTGCACGCGGGCTTTCTCTAGTTGCGGCGAATGGGGGCTACTCTTTGTTGCGGTGCACGAGCTTCTCATTGCAGTGGCTTCTCTTGTTGCGGAGCATGGGCTCTAGGTGCACCGGCTTCAGTAGTTGTGACTCGCAGGCTCTAGAGCACAGGCTCAGTAGTTGTGGTGCATGGGCTTAGTTGCTCCACAGCATGTGGGATCTTCCGGACCGGGGATCGAACCCATGTCCCCTGCGTTGGCAGGTGGATTATTAACCACTGCACCACCAGGGAAGTCCCATAAATAGTTATCTTGATTTATACATGTTCTGAGTTTTGAAAGATAGTTTGACTGTGTCCCCAAGTCTGGTTGATAATTATTGCCTTAGCCCCGTAAGGACACCATATCTCTGGCTTCCATTATTCATTGTTGAAAAACCAGCTGATGTTTTTTCTTTATAGATGAACTGTCTTTTCTCGCTGACTGCTTTTGATATCTTTGTTACTGATATTCTGCAGTTGACTGTTATTTATGTATGTGTGGATTATTTTAATTTTGCTTGACTTATGTCATGCCTCTTGAATCATGGATTTTTGTCTTTCATCAGCTGTGGAAAATTATCAGCCATTTCCCTTGAAATATGGCTTCTCTGTTTTCTCTATTCTGCCTTCTGAGGCTTCCATTAGATGTGTATTTGATCTTGTCATCCTATCCTTTATACCTCTTTTATCTCATATTTTCCATTTTCTTATTTACCTGTGCAACATTCTGGATAATTTCTTAAGATATATCTTCCAATTCATTTATTCTGTCTTCAGCTGTATTATATCCATGGTTCATTCCGGTTCTCTTTCAAATCAGGTTTATTATTCTTAATAGTCTCTTGTTGCTTGCTCGTCATTGTGATTCCATCACTTATTTCTTTAAACATTCCGCATAGAGCTAATCTATATTCTTGTCTGACAATTCCAGTATCTTCAGTCATTGGAGGTCTGAACCTGTGGCCATTTCTTCTGCTGACTCCCATTCATGGTGCCTCCTTGTGTGCTTGGTGATCTTTGACCAAGAGCCTATTGCTTGATATTACTCTGTAGGGAAGCAGGGCCTAAACTGAGTATACCTTCCTCAAGAGCAGATTTGAGTGCATTTCTGCTGGAGGGCTCCTGACCCTGGACCACTTTAGCCCCTTTCAAGGGTCCTAGCTCAACTGGGTAGTCTTAGACTCAATTCCCCACCTCCCTGCTGGTATCCAGACCTTAGTATTCAAATGGACATCCACTCTCAAGATAACCCAAACCTGAGCTCCAACACCAACTCATTTGGGGTGAGCAAAGTAGGAGAATGGTCCTTAGAGACTTTGCAACTGCCAGTAATGATTAGTCAAATCCATTCCACCTGCCTTCACCAATCAAGGTTGTCTTAAGACTAGCTTCTCCACCAAGCAGCTCCTAGCCTAAACAATAAGATGTTTGCCTGAGTTATTTTCCAGGAACGTGGACTCAGCTCTGTCTAGTTTAAGCGGAGCTGGTTATAACTAGATAGGACCAGCAACCATCCAATTGGGCATACATGGGTGTCAGTGACCTTTTGACATAGGAGGGCTGAAAACTCTACCCTCAGAACCTGCAGAGGTGTGTAGCTTTATTACACCTGTGCAAAACAACAATTACCAAACCTTTTCCCAATCATCTTTCCCCACACTCCCAGACCACCCTGCTTCTTTGTTATCCCATAAATACCCCAAGCCCATTGCTTTCAGGGAAGTGGTTGTGAGATTTGTTCTCCCATCTTCTCCCTTGGCTGCCTTGTGAATAAACCCTCTCTTTGCTGCAGACCTTAGTGTTTCAGCATTTTGGCTTGCTGTGTGTTGGGCAAAATGAAGCTCGTTTGGAAACAACTTCCTCTATGCCTTACAAGCCCAGCAATGCATTCTATTCAGGGTCTAGTTGTGTAGCGGCAGAGTCCAAAAGAGCACCTGGGCTGTCAAGCAGCCAGATGTAGAAATCCTCCGGGTTTTTCCCACTATATCATATTAGTGGAGAAAATGGCAAGGACTGCAAGCAGTTTGACATTCTCAGTGTCTAAAAACTACCCAGGTAGGGGCTCCCCTGGTGGCACAGTGGTTGAGAGTCTGCCTGCTAGTGCAGGGGACACGGGTTCGAGCCCTAGTCTGGGAGGATCCCACATGCCGCGGATGCAACTAAGCCCGTGAGCCACAACTGCTGAGCCTTGCGTCTGGAGCCTGTGCTCCACAACAAGAGAGGCTGCGATAGTGAGAGGCCCACGCACCGTGATGAAGAGTGGCCCCCACTTGCCACAACTAGAGAAAGCCCTCGCACAGAAACGAAGACCCAGCACAGCCAAAATAAATTTTAAAAATAATAATAATAATAAAAAAAAAAAACTACCCAGGTTTTCCTAAGCAGTATGAAGGGGACTGGGGAGAAAGGAAGAAAGAAAAACAAAACAACGAAACAGGCTAAGTCGCCTGCAGTTTTTCTCTTGCCTGTTGTTCTCTGTACCGTGGTTCAGGGCCATCCTGTGAGGCTAATTCTCAGCTTCTCTGGAGTTCCCTGGTGGTTCAGAGGTTAAGAATAGGCACTTTCACTGCGGGGGCCCGGGTTCAATCCCTGGTCGGGGAACTAAGATCCTGCAAGCTGTACGATGTGGCCAAAAATTTTTTTTAAATAAAAAATAATCTTTAGCTTCTCTGCTTTCCAGACACTCATCCAAGAGGAAGGATGGCCAGTACCTTCTCGAAGTTGCTAACTGGCCGCAATGCCTCTCTGTTATTTGCTACCTTGGGCACCAGTGCCCTGACTACTGGGTACCTGCTGAAACGGCAGAACGTGTGTGCTGAGGCCCGGGAGCAACACAGGCTATTCCCTCCAAGGTAAGTCCTCCTGGCTTTAAAACGACACCAAAATGCCAGCCAGAAATATGCTTTCCTCTGCTGAAACTGTCGGCAGAGGCCCCTCTTTTTGCCTCTGAGGGTGACTAAATCAAATTGACTCATTAAGCACAGTGACCTGTGGCAAATCCAGGGATGTGTAGTGTCATCATTCCTGCCCAGAGCTTGAGCTCTAGTGGAATAGTAATAACAGTCGGAGCTAACCTTTGTTGAATATGTGTAGGCGTGTTGAGCACTTTACGCAGAGTATTTTATTCCTCTTAGCGTCCCTTTGTGATGAAACGGAGGCTTAGGAAAATTAAGTCGTGCCCAAGTTCACACAGCTGGTGCAGCCAAATGTGAACCCAGGGACCTTGATTCCAGACTCATGCCTCACTCATGCTGTACTGCCTTCTGGAAAACGTGATGCGACAGCACTGATTTTAAGTATCAGCTTCTTTGCTTTTTATTTTATTTGTTTTCCGGCCACACTGTGCAGCATGTGGGATCCTAGTTCCCCTACCAGGGCTCAAACCCATGCCCCCTGCAGTGGAAGCGCAGAGTCTTAACCATTGGACCGCCAGGGAAGTCCCTAAGTATTAGCTTTAAAGGACCTTGCAGAAGGGAAGCAGAGAAGTGGCATGAAGATGGACTGTTTTCTCCACCCTGGGGACCTTGTCATGGCTGAGACGTCCCACACTGGATAGAGCTGGAGTGGATGCTGACTTTAAGGGATTCCATATAGGCAGCTGTGCATGAAAGAGACAAAGAAGACCTGAGGTGTTTCTCAGAAACATTTACTGGCTTTCATGAGAATTAGGAACTCTGAGGGAATTACTGGCACCTACCATATACCTCAGGAATTCCTTATGTGAGATTACCTGTGTTTGAGCCTGTGGTGGTCTTGAATCCTCTATTCTTCAATCAGTACATATCCCAGGGTAAGATGGCACCCCCCCATTTGATTTCTTTCTATGTATTATTTCAACAAATATTTACTGAGTGCCTGTTTCTATAGGCAGGCACTGTTCTCAACAAAGCATATAGTCAGAGTTTGCATCATAGACAGAGGACAGATAAATCAATGAATTTCTGTGTAGTTCTACCCACAGGGTTGTTAGCCTCTATCACAGACCTAAGGGACCAAAATGTAGCTGTTGTAATTTACCCAAACTTCTGGGTGTAAAAAAAAAAAAAAGTCTACATACGATTTCAATTTCTTTTCTAATCGTTTCACCCTATTTCCTCTTTACGTAAACGTAAGCCACAGTCTGTGGGCTCCTGCAGCCAGCATAATGGACTCCTTAGGCAGGGCCAGGTCCATCCCTCTGGCAGTTCAGGGAACTAGTCTTTAAAATCTGGCTTACTTAAATCATGACCGAGCCCGTTTTCCTCTGCCCACTGGCTGAAGAGAGCCTGGTGGAAGGATGGCTGGCCAGAAACAAAGCTCTTGCATAGGCCCCTTGCCCCAGGGGCTGCTCACTGAATGCCCCTCTCCTCCTCATGCAGCGCAAACTACCCTGATCTGCGCAAACACAACAATTGCATGGCCGAGTGCCTCACGCCGGCCATCTACGCCAAGCTCCTCAACAAGGTGACGCCCAATGGCTACACCCTGGACCAGTGTATCCAGACTGGAGTGGATAACCCCGGCCACCCCTTCATAAAGACCGTGGGCATGGTGGCTGGTGACGAGGAGTCCTATGAGGTAAAACTCTTGGCTGCCGGTTCTGTAGTGTGTGTGTGTGAGGCGTGCTTTGGGTTCTCTCTGTGGGACCAACTTGCTGTTTTCTCGGGAAGGGCGCCCATAAAGGGAAGCCAGCTTCAACAGAACAGCTGTAGTGCTCTCTGGAACAGTGAGGTCTACAGCTTCCCAGGGACAGGGTTTCCTTTGCTGCTGCTGTAGTATCCCTCCCCACCGAGGAATGAGTTGCATGAACCAGCTCTCAGAGCTTGTCAAGGGGATGAATTAGTACAGAAAAAATAAAATCTTTTAATGTTTTTATTGTTTGTGTATTCACCGATAAGGCATTAGGAGATGTGTTTGTGGCTGAACTTCATTGAGGCTGGAGGATGGTTCCGTGTGTGTTTAGTTTGGGAATTACTGATCACACAGCCCCCTGTAGTCTTACTGAGTTCACTGAGCCTCTTGGAGAAATTCCATGATCTCTGCATCCCCATCCTGGGTCAGAAGCACAGGATGGTTTGCTGATCTAGAGCTCAGCCGCCAGAGCAGCTTCTAAATTACAGTAAAAAACCTCCAGCCCATCTCCCTCAGGTGTGCCCCCTTTGCACCTTCTGTTGCAGGGAGCTGAAGGTGATTCCCTGGGAAGGCAGCCATCAAGAGGAGGGAGAGGACCACCTTGAATAGACTAGACTAGCAGCTCACTCAGGGACAGCAGTGCCCACCTCTGGGCTCCCAGAGTCCCAGACTAGAGCTGGCTCCCAGGACCCACTCCCCACAGCTCCTAAAGGTGGCACGGTGATCTGTTTGACTTCTCTGAACCTTATTTTACCTAAAGGATGTTCCTGCAGTTTTTGGTTTTTTAAAAAGATTTCACTTGAGATAGTTTGTGCTGGGGAAGGTCCTCACAGGGTAACAGGTCCCTGCTTTGCCTTAATTGCTGCTGTGCACTTTTCTTTCTATGCAGCTGGTTTTCCACAAATTTATTATATTGCTTAAACTCTAGAACCCGACCATCCCTTTTGACCACAAAACTGCTTAGCTTCTGAGCTGGCAGCTTCTTTTAGCCCACAAAAGCAAGAGCTTCTGGAGAAAACCCTCAAATTCTTAAACACAGGATTTTCTTGATCCATCTGATGGCAGTGAACTTGGCAGAATTGCTAGGGAGGAGGTTACTATGACAGAGTTCTGTAGCCCTGCCCTCTCCCAAGGGGCAAGGTGCCTCAAAGAGATTTCCTCTGGTATATGCGACCTACAAGTACTACTACTATAATTATTATTGTTATTATTAACCATCAATCCGGTCTCACACCTATTTCCTGCATGGTTGCACTGAGAATTTCAGAGAAGGAGGGCATCATCAACTTTGGTCCTTAAGATAAATAGGAACAAATGATGAACCAATTCAAGTATTGATAGATGAATCAATTCAAGAGGAAACAGGAGCGTCGTCCCTCCTGCAGGTGTTTGCCGACCTTTTTGACCCTGTCATCAAGCTGAGGCACAATGGCTATGACCCCAGGGTGATGAAGCACCCCACGGATCTGGACGAATCCAAGGTAGGCTCCAGCCACCTCTGTACCTTCCCATGAAGCCAGCACTCCAGAGTCCAAGGTGAGGAGAACTGGAGAGAAGGGCCCCTGGGTCAGATGCCCTTGAAAGCTCTGTGATGGCCCTCCCACACCATGCTCCCTAGAGGGCCACTGAGACAGTCAGGAAGGTCCCAAAGTCTGTTTTTCTTACCTCCTACCACCAGCGTAGTGGTGGTCACTGAAGACTTTAGCCTTTGCCAGAACAATTCCTTTTTTCACCCCAAACGTAGCCAGGGTAAAGGACTGCAGACAGCGCTGTGTAAAGTAGCTCCTCCCTTGACTTCCCTCCAAGACCCCTCCCTGCCCCCAGAGTTGCCCGATGTGTCCAGCATGCACACGCGCTCAGTGCCCGGGGGTCCCCTGGTCAGCGGGTTGGAGGCCATCGTGGCCGTGGCGCTGCGGTAACCCCGCGCTCTGCTCCACAGATCACACATGGGCAGTTGGACGAGCGCTACGTGCTGTCATCTCGGGTGCGCACGGGCCGCAGCATCCGTGGGCTGAGCCTGCCGCCCGCCTGCACCCGGGCCGAGCGGAGGGAGGTGGAGAACGTGACCGTCATGGCCCTGAAGGGCCTCAAGGGGGACCTGGCCGGCCGCTACTACCAGCTGTCCGAGATGACGGAGCAGGACCAGCAGCGGCTCATCGATGTGAGTGACCCCGAACCACGTGGGCTGCCCGGGGCGGGGCTGTGCCGAGAGAGCCCTGACCCGCGCGGGGCGGTCTCCCGCTGAGCTCAGGCCCCTGCTCTGGTTGGGAGCTTGCTGGGGCTTCAGGCTGGTCAGTCTAAGGAAGGAAAAGCAGGCCTTAAAAGCTTAGGTCAAAAGTTGAGATGGTCTATGGCTAAAGTCTGCCGAGGAAACAATGGGATGGTGGGTTGCCATTGGTGTGTGGGAGTGAGTGGAGGATCCCCGGGCTTGTTGATAAATAGGAACAATTGGGTGTGGAAAATCCCGTCTGTGCCTGGAAGATGGTCTCCATTACCACACTCAAAGTCCGGGAAGCTAGGAGCTTCTGGAAAGGGAATTATCCAGGTGGAAGGCCTGCCCTGACTCACATTGGAGCTGGCCTCTGGGGTTCCTGCTGCCTCCACAGGGTCTCCATGGCTTCCCTCTAACACGAGGGTAGACAAAACTCAAGTCCCTTCCTTTTTTCCCTGTAGCAAAGTTGAAACAGAATGGCATTTTCAAAGGTAACTTTAAACTCCAAGGAAAAGCAGAAACAAATTTCTGTCATTTCAGAAGATGTGATGCCACAAAATATGCCCCATTTCCAAACCAGGTGGGCAACTGTGTGGTCTAGAGGCCTCAGTCTCCTGGCCCCCTCCTCTTGTTCTGGTACAGAACAAGCCCTCCTCTGCCTCAAGTAGCCACTTCTGGTTGCCAGGTTAAAGGGCGTGCTGTTTCCTGGGCAATGATAGTCCGTAAGCCTGGCCTGGCTCAGGTCTCCGACCCCTTCCGCTTAGAGATTGTAGATCTTCCCGTGTCCTCTCTATTTCTGACTTCAGTGTAATATGTGGTGTCCATATTCATATTCCTACTGTGTACACACAGTATTTTGATCTGATTTTGGTCTGCACAGTAGCATATTGTAGTTAGAGGCATCCTTGGGAGTCTTACAGGTCTAGGTTTGCATCTAGGCTCTGCCACTTTCTAGCTGTGATAGGTTCCCTCTCTCTCAATCTGTTTCCTTTCCCTACCAAACAGAATGATTGCATTTACCTCAGAGTGTTGCTGTGAGGATTAAAGGAAATAAAAGTACATAGCATAGAGCCTGGCACATAGTGAACGTTACGTGAATGGTGACTGTTTTTATTTACAGATCATTATTTTACATCTCTAATATTTTTTAATGGAAGGAATGATAATAATAAACCAACAATGCTTGTAACATGGAGAATGCAGCTGTATAGAACACTTTTCAGGATAGCACCCCTCACTCACTGCC
This sequence comes from Delphinapterus leucas, assembly GCF_059928025.1. Taxonomy (NCBI): domain Eukaryota; kingdom Metazoa; phylum Chordata; class Mammalia; order Artiodactyla; family Monodontidae; genus Delphinapterus; species Delphinapterus leucas. The sequence goes on from NC_143131.1 coordinate 65,857,892, forward strand.
CACTCTGCCATTGCATGGGGCTGGCGCTGGGGGGGTACACACACTCCATAGTGATTAAGGATCTCCATCTGGGCTAAGCCAGAGGTTTTCAACCTTAGCTGTACACTGGAATCACCTGAAAATAACTGATGTCCAGGCTGCACCCAATAACAAGTCAGAATTCTGAGAGATGGGAACTGGGCATTAGAATATTTTAAGCTCTCAGTTATTATAGTGGGCAGCCAATGCTGAGAAGCACTGCCTGAGAGACCGCAGCCATTATTAGTGAGTTGAAAGTTGATCACCTGACGTTTGCCATTGTGTCTGATCTCATCAATTTCTTCTTTTTGCTTTGTCCCTTTGGGCCTGCAGGACCACTTTCTATTTGATAAGCCAGTATCCCCTTTACTAACTTGTGCTGGGATGGCCCGTGACTGGCCAGATGCCAGGGGAATCTGGTACGGACATAGCATTTTCACATTTGCATTGTGTGCAGACGTTCTCCTTCAGATCGCTGCTTGTCCTAACCTGAAGTTGCTGTGACCTGCGCTTGACAGCATGCCCAGCTTGAGCTAAATGGAGAAGATAGAGTACTTAGAAATTGGGGGTGGGTGTCTGTGTGTGTGTGTAATATATAAGTATAATGATGTTTCCAAATGTGCGGGAATGTTAGCTGTTTTGCATGAATTGTGCATGAGAAAAAAGACTTTCTTTTTAAGAAAAACTTAGCTTCATATTATTTGACCTCCCAGAGAATCTGTTTCATGACATTAAAACAAAAGAGCAGAAAATGAAAAGTAAATATTGAGGATTTAAGCAAAACTCTACAAGGAAGAGTGGCTATTGAGTGTACACATATTTTGTCTTGGCCAAGAGTCCTCAGGCCACTTTGATTCCTAAACCTTGGTAAGTTATTATGACACTATCCGAAGGAGCCCAGATCAAAGTGTTTGGGAGCAGCTGCTCAGTGGGGGTGGATAGGCGGGATCTATACAGCAAACATATGTGAAATCTTCTGCACCCCAAACGTGTTGAGCTGCAGGTAAAATCTTTTTTTAAGTGCCACAAGATTTTGGTTGAATCTATTAGGAAGCAAAACACTCTTGTTGGCGTCAAAGCGAAATGTTATCATGGCTGAATTATTGTCATCCTAGTCTGAGGAATGAGGGAGATTATGTTCTTGTTGGGTGAAAACATGACATCTTTGAGGGTTGGAGTTGGTCTTACTCTTCATTCTGTCAAGGTAACATTATTTTGCAGTACTTGTTCAGGCACAGTTAAGAGATTAGGACCATCTAAGGAAATGAGGAAGGTGAAATGAAGCAATCAAGCTACAGAGGTAATGGGAATTTTCATGTGTTGAAACAAATGTAATTAACACTCAACACTGTATTTCTCTCTTCATTAGGCATAATAATGACAAGACATTTCTCATCTGGATTAATGAGGAAGACCACACCAGGGTAATCTCTATGGAGAAAGGAGGCAATATGAAAAGAGTATTTGAGCGATTCTGTCGTGGACTAAAAGAGGTAAGATGTCACCAGAGAATTCTGAATAGTCACTAAAATAAAATCTCTTTGTTTTTCATTCTTGAAAAAAGATATTATGGTGACTTCCAAGATGGGGCTAATCTTTCCTAGGGATCATGGCACTCTTTTGGGGTGGGACTTCCAGGGCAGTGCTTCAAAAAGTAGATGACTTTTTTTTGTTGTTATTAGCAAGTTCCTATGCTTCCCTTCCCAATGCAGGATGGTTTAGAGAAGTCTGTGGATCATTAGTTATTTTCTGATTTCTTTAACAGAGATTTTGGCTGTTCTAAGCATAGAGACAGTATAGGATGCACCTGTGTTCATATGTGACCTGACCACAGCCATACTTGATGAGAATTCCTATATTCTCCTACTATGCTCATGTGGAAAAGCATAACAGCTGACATTTATTGAGTGTTTAGTATGTGCTAGGTACTGTGTTCAGTGCTTTACATGGTTCATCTAATTTAATTGGACCATTTTAATATCGTGATAGAAGAAGTTTAATTTTCTATTAAAGAAGTACTGCAGAATGAAAGAACGAAATTTTGCCATTTGCAGCAACATGGATGGACTTGGAGGGCATTATGCTAAGAGAAATATCTGACAGAGAAAGACAAAAATACTGTATGATCTCACTTATATATGGAATCTAAAAAAATACAACAAACTAGTGAATCAAACAAAAAAGAAGCAGCCTCACAGCTATAGAGAACTAGTGGTTACCACTGGGAAGACGGAAGTGGGGAGGGGCAGTATAGTGGTGGGGGAAAAAGGGTTATTACGGGATTATATGAAATCATGTGAGTGAAACTTTTGAAAATTGTAAAGAACTATAGAATTTAAAGAATCTTTCATTCAATAAAAATAAATTTAAAAAAAACTGCAGATAGCTTTCCTTTTTCCTTTTTCCTACTACTATAGAAGTAGTACTATAAATTGACCTAAGTTTTATTCACGGCAAACATGCAGTACACACGTCTTTCCCTGGTGTTTGGGATGTGCTGAGTGAATGGATATCTGAGAACTTCGTCATTTGTTCCCTGTCTTAGGTAGAACGCCTAATCCAAGAACGAGGCTGGGAGTTCATGTGGAACGAGCGCCTGGGATACATTCTGACCTGCCCTTCGAACCTCGGCACAGGATTACGGGCTGGTGTCCACGTTAGAATCCCAAAGCTCAGCAAGGTAATGTCATGCAGCCAGTGGCCCTGTTGGGTTCCACCAGGATCAGCTCACCTGGGACTGCTTTGTGGAGGGAAAAACGTCATAGCCCAATTCCTTAACCCTTAGTTTCTGCACTAATGAAAGAAAATGACAAGAAAAGGTTGTTTGTCTCAAAAACACTTGTATCCGTAGGATAAGAGTTTTAACGGGCTGTCAAAAAGGGAAGTGGCTTCAAGAACAAGAACTTTATTCTTTTTTTTAAGATTTTTTTTTATGTGGACCATTTTTAAAGGCTTTATTGAATTTGTTACAATATTGCTTCTGTTTTATGATTTTTGGGTTTTGGGCCCCGAGGCATGTGGGCCCCGAGGCATGTAGCTCTCCGACCAGGGATAAAACCCACGCCCCCTGCGTTGGAAGGCAAAGTCTTAACCACTGGACCACCAGGGAAGTCCCAAGAACAAGAACTTTAAATTCTCCTTCATATAACGAGTCAGGATAGTTAGGCCGGCTGCTCCACTCTGCTCTCTCTCTCCCAATACAGAGGTTCTCAGACTCAGGCCTGCAGCAAAATCACCTGGAGGCTTGTGACAACACCTGCAGCACTTGGATTTCTCACAGGTTTCCCGGCGATGCTGATGCTGCCGGTCAGGGAACTGCACTTGGAGGGTCACTGCCTTAGAGCGTTGTCCCCTTAGCGTGGTCACAGTCAGGCCTCACGCTCTAGCCTGTGGGAAGGCGAGAGAGCGCGTGGGAGTGTCCATGTAAAGATTTAAGGTCTAGGCCTGGCAGTGGCATCCTTCACTTCTGCTTGTTCCATTAGCAAGAACCTAGCCAGTGGTTACTTCCTCAGCTCTCCTGTGGAAGAAAGGAAAAAGGATTCTGGTGGGCAACTAAGAGTTCTGCCACAGCACACCAAGTGAATCAAATACTTTAAAACAATTTTAGAAAATGTGCTTTCGGCCCAAAAAAAGTATGGTAATATTTGTTATTCAAAATTCCAATGCTAAGAAAATTATGTTTTTTAATTTTTATCGGAGTGTAGTTGTTTTACAATAAGAAAATTATTTACTATGATTTAATGTCATGATTTTAATTATAGCAGTAACAAGTGTTATATAGATGAATAATAAACTCACCAAAGCTGGCATCCAGATGCCAATATAGCAGTATAGAAGTTAATGACAGCTCTGCTACCTTCTACCTGTGTGTACTTTTAGGCAAGTTAATTCCTCTGAGCCTTATTTTTCTCATCTGTGAAATGGAGGTAAAAGCAATACCTTCTTCATGGGATTGTTGTAAGTTCCAGCACAGGGCCCTGGTACATAGTAAATATATGCTTAATAAATATTAACTGTTATTACTTCTCATTATATGCCTTTTCTAAGTGCGCCAAGGATGACAAATCAAGTTTGATTCTTAGGACACTAAGTATTATCCTTTGTCCCAGGATCCGCGATTTTCTAAGATACTGGAGAACCTGAGACTCCAGAAGCGTGGCACAGGTGGTGTGGACACGGAAGCAGTGGCGGATGTGTATGACATTTCCAACATAGATCGAATTGGCCGATCAGAGGTAACATCTCTCTAACTTTCCGAACGTGAACTACCAAAATCAGCCTGGAGGAAAAGAAGCAAACTCAACAGCCTTTCCTTATTCACAAAATTCGAGACCTCCTCTTTGCCCATTGAGTCCTGAGTCATGTTAGCATTTCATTCTGTAGTACTTGTCCTCCACGCATAAAGGTAAGCACGATGTAAGCTGGGAATGTATAAGCAAGTGAAGGAATTCACAGTGGGACGGTTGTCACCCGCCTGCCCCCAGAGCTGTTCCAGCAATCCTGAGCAGCGGGAGTTCTGTTATGCGAAAGGACAACAGTCTTTCATCACTGAGTTAGAGAACACTGTGCTCTCTCTGAGGGGGATGAAATAGTGGATTTTCTCTTGATTCCGAATTTCCTTTGGTGAAGGTCACATACTATCATCTTCACGTTGACGTTTTTAGATACTTGATAGTTTGTAAAATTTTATGTTTAGGGCTAAAGATGGCAAATAAGGTATGCATGAGGTATGTGTGAGATTGTGCTCATCAAATAATCCTTAGGATTCTGTGAATACACAGGATAAATGGGATTCATAAACTATAGGTAGACCTGGAGTGATGCATGAGAAAAAGCACAAAGAGCGCATTTAATGAACATGGAAGCAGAATCCTAAGCAAATCCTGACCTCAGTAAGTCATCCCAGCTTATCTGGATGTGGTCCCATTGAACGTATTGTGCCCATCATTAATTTAAAAGCCGCTTATAAAACTCTTAATAACTCAGTGGCTGGTTATTAAATCTGTGGATTATTGGTGCTCTTTCTTCTTCCCTGCCATCTTTTGCATATTTCATTGCCAGTTGGTACTCCTACCAGTAAACTAAGGAAAGGAAAGGAGAAAACACTCAAAACAATTAAATCAGCTTGCGTGCTACCAGCTCTGGTAAAGTATTGATACTTGAGGAAGAAGCAGATATAAATATCTGAAATTTGCTGAATATGGTGTAGTGAATAAAGAAAATCTGGGTCCTAGCCCTGTTGGTTTCTAATATTAACTAGATTTTTAATACCGGAAAGCAAAGTACTCATCATTTTTAGAAAACTGTAAGTCAATAAGTGATCATCTGTAGGAGCTAGAAAAATTCCCAAAAGTGTTAAAAAAAAAAAATAAAACCACTTGTTCAACCTAACAACCCTGAGATAACCATTGTGAACATTATTCTAAATTGCCCTCCATTCTTACAATTATTCAAAAAACGTTTTTTACAGAATTTAGTATTACAACATATTTGATATAACACAGCTTTTCCCAGTGTATTATAACATGAGCATTTTCCTATAATTTTATAATTCTTCAAAGAATATAAAATTCTTATTTTATAAATAAGATATATATAAATATTTTATAAATAAAATATAAATATTTAAATAAAAGAAATATAAATATTTTATAAATAAAATTCTTATAAAAGAATTTTTATAATTCTTCAAAACATATTGTTTAATGACAGCATAGTAAAGGTGGTCCATCATCTACTTAATATCTCCCTGATTATTTGAGATTTTGTTTGACTATCTCTGCACATAACTGTATGACCATCTCTATACATAACTCTAATCACAACTCTGATTAGTTAGTTAGGATATATTTCTAGGAAAGGGATTCCTGGGTTAAGGATGAGGGTCCCTTACTTATAACCAAGTTTCCTACCAGAAGATTTATACCAAGAGAGTTCCACAGGCAGTGAATGAGAGACCCATCACCACACCCTCATCAACACTGAGATAGGTCAGTTGGCTAAGTAGAAAATCAGTGTTTCTTTTATTAGTAATGACTAGCTTTCTGGCCCAACCCTTTCATAGGGCTTCAGTTTCCTTATGCATGAACAGAAGTGGGGAGTGTACTAGACACTGTCATGCCTAAAGTATGTTCAGCTGTAACACTTAACCATCTCTTCCATTATTGCTGTGCATTCTTGAGTTTTATCATGTATTTTAGTGCTGTCTAGAATTAACTAATAATTCCTTCCTGTCTTAGTTTGGGTCCCTTTAGGAGCAGTGCAAATAATTTATTTGGGAGGTGATTCCCAGGGAAAAATTCATAGGTAGATGTCCTCTAGTTTAAGAAAAACCAATATTTGTAAACAAAAGTTCTAACATATATTTTTTTAAAGCAGGAATTTTAAAAAGTATATCTTAGTATAATTCACAGTTTCCTTTAAGTAGCACACTTGCCTGGTACAATACAAGCATTATTTAATTGCCAAACATTTGGGTTTAAACAATTTTCAGAAAGCCGTTCATTGTGTAAATGATAATATCTCAACTATAGCATGTTTAGTACTCAGATAGCTTAGTGGAAGGTCAGAATTCAGATCAGGGTCAGAGAACATCACAAGGGTGGCACTGTGTAGTTTTACTTTTAGACAAACTGTTATAACAGAGATTGATGGGGGAAGAAGTGTCTGAGGTGCAAACTAATGGTTTTCATATTTTTAAAAAGTCCTTACACACAAAGTAGTAACTCCATCTTAACTGCAGAAAGATTGAGAGAAACCCCGTAACATCTCCGCTCCCCGTCCCTGGCGATAAACATCAGACACCTCTACTCCCATAAAACGTTAGGGAAATAAAGAGAAGAAATTGTTAAAGTCCATGTAACAGGGCAAGTTTTCATTTGTCCCAGTATTGTTCCTACGGATCAAAGCCTTGCATGTGTCTTCTATGCAAATTAATCTTTCATCTTTTTCACTGTCAAAGGTGGAGCTTGTTCAGATAGTCATCGATGGAGTCAATTACCTGGTGGATTGTGAAAAGAAGTTGGAGAAAGGCCAAGATATTAAGGTGCCACCTCCTCTACCTCAGTTTACCAAGAAGTGAACTTCCCCTCCCCTAATTTATAAATAATCTGTCTGCTGGTATGACAGACATAAAGAAATTTCTACTCTGAGAGTTTTTGTAGACTTGGAAAAATGTAAAACTGTAGATCCTGTCTATCTTTACAATAAAACTCTCCTTAATATCTTTGGTTTGTTTCTCTGATTTTTTTTTTTTAATGCTACTGAGACGGGCAAACACATCCAATTACAAGTAGTAGGAAGTAAAAATATTTTAGGACAACGATAAAACTAATATTTGTAAGGCGACTTTCACACAAATGTAGAAACCCTGCAACTATCTAGATGCTACCATAGTCAACCCTTCAACCAATCCCTACAGACACCATTGGAAAAGAGGAACTAATATAATCAATTTTCTGGCAAGTAGAGCAAGAGAAGATTCATTTCTCTTGAAAGTGTGGAAATAAAGACTATACAAATGAGGACAAACAGAGACTATAGCAGAGGCTTTTTAGGGCTTGCTATAGCAAGGGAATCAGCCACCACCACCTGCTTGAATCTGGCAGAAACTCAAAGGCAGGCATAGGAAAGCTTTCCGGTGAAAAAATGGGTATGCTGGGGTGTGATCTGAGCCGGGTGGTAGGCATGGGGAAATTGGAGGCAGACTAACTAGAGGCGGGGTATCCTAGGTAAGTGGTTTGGGAAGCATATTAGGCTTTCTCTGGCTGGTCCTGAACTGGAAGCAGGGGCAAAAATGAGGGGAACTGGGCGTCCCTGACCAAAGCCCAATCTCTGGGCTGATTGCTTCAGAGACTGTGGTTTGGCTTCTTGAACTGGTTGCTGCAGAGGTTGTGGGTCAGAGTTCTGTTGTCATGTATGGTCTGGCCATTGTGTATTTGTACATTCAGTCTCTCAAAAGCAATCCAAAATGTGATGTCTCAAACACTGAAAATGTATTTAGTATAATTTGAAAGCCGAATTCTTCCCTCAGCACACAGATGGTTACCTCTCGAATCTTGTTATCCTCTTCCATCCATCCTGTGGTATCTGTAACCTGAAGGGGCATATGACAGAAGAGGTGGCTGCAGCTAATTCTGTAACTCTAAAAGTGTTCCACATAACAAGAAAAATACTGTTATCTAGAATAATAGGAGTGAGATCAAGTTCTGCATTTTGTGAGTAAATGAGTACTGTAGATGCTACTGTGAAAATACATCACAGCTATAATATAAGCAATCGTCTTCCCTCCTACTATATTGAGAAAAATAAAGTATAAAAAGAATACACTTGTGCTGGTGCTAATAGGCACCATACTAACTTTTGAGTGACAAATTAATGTCTTTGAAATATAGAAGAGGAAGCCACACCCAATATAATTCAGGACATTGTGCTAAACACCCTGAATGGGATGGGGTGGAGGGCCGTTCTACCAACCAGTGCCTGTAAACAAAAGAGGGAGCAGAACCTCGAGCAGTGACTGGCATTCTGGGGACGAGGGATGGAGGGTTGAGAGGACTGGCATCATGGCCAAGCATGTTGACTCTACAGCCACACTGCTTGAGTACACGTCCCGACTCTCCTACTATATGACGTTAAGTGATTGACTTAGTCTCTAAGTTCCTGAAGTTCCTTTGTATAAAATGAGAACAATGATAATGCCTCTCTCATAGGGTTGTTTGGAGGATAAAATTAATACTTGTAAAGTTCACTTAGAAGTGCTCAACACATTTTAAGTACTATGTAAGGGTTTGCATGTTAAATAATAAAAAAAGAATCACTATTATAATATGATAATAATCTGTCTTTGAATATCCCTTAAAACCATCCTTTAGGGCAGGGGTCCCTAACCCCCAGGCCATGGACTGGTGTCGGTCTGTAACAGGCCACCGGTATCGGACTGATACCGGTCCGTGGCCTGTCAGGAACTGGGCCGCACAGCAGGAGGTGAGCGGCAGGTGGGCCAGCGAAGCTTCATCTGTATCTACAGCCGCTCCCCATCACTCTCATTACTGCCTGAGCTCTGCCTCGTGTGAGATTAGCAGTGGCATTAGATTCTCATAGGAGTGCGAACCCTACTGTGAACTGTGCACGCGAGGGATCTAGGTCGTGCACTCCTTATGAGAATCTAATGCCTGATGATCTGAGGTGGAACTGAGGTAGTGATGCTAGTGCTGGGGAGCGGCTGCAAATACAGATTATCATTAGCAGAGAGGTTTGACTGCACAGAGACCATAGTCAATTGCTTGCAGACTCATATCAAAACCCTATCAGTGAGTGGCAAGGGACAATGAAGCTGCGTCTGGTGGCAGGCTTTATAGTGGCGAGTGAGTTGATGTACTTCAATTGTACAGCTGCATCTGGTGGTATGTTTTAAGTCAGAATCCGACACTTATTTTTGTCTGCATGTGGCCCACCCGTTATTTTATTTACCACTTCCGTCCACGCCTCTTTCCTGCACTGCACACTTGTCTCAGTCGCAGTTTTGGTAAGCCCGCAAGCTAATCCTAGCCAAATTGAGTAAAAACCAAACGTTGTTGGAGAGCTTCTTTGAAAAGGGGGAAAGACCCAATGATGAGACAGCAGAAGACTCTAAGACTGCCAGCAAAAAGAAAGCTGCATTTAAAAGGAAATAGCAAGAGTCCTACTTAAATTATGGTTTCATTGCAACAGGTGATTCACTTTCTCCAAGCCCGCTCTGTATAATATGTGGTGACTGGCTATCCAGCAAAGCTGTAAAACCTTCAAAACTGCTTCGCCACATGGAGACCAAGCACCCTGCCTCAAAGGACAAGGCTTTGGACTATTTCAAAAGAAAAAAACGTGAACACGAAGAACAGAAGCAATTATTGAAGGCCCACTTCATCAAATGTGTCTGCACTGAAAGCATCATTCTTAGTGGTTAACGGCATTGCTAAAGCTAAGAAGCCCTTTACTGTTGGTGACGAGTTGATCCTGCCTGCTGCTGAGGACATCTGTCTTGAACTTTTAGGAGAGGCTGCACGCAGTTCAAAAGGTGGCATGTGCTCCTCTTTCGGCTAGCACCACAACTAGATGAGTTGATGAAATAGCAGGGGATACTGAGGCACAATTGTCAGAGAGGATTAATGAGTCACCGTGGTAGGCAATCCAGGTTGACGAGTCTACCAATGTTGACAACAAGGCAACAGTGCTTGTTTCTGTGCAATATATTTTTCAGGAGGATGTGCATGAGGATATGTTATGTGCACTTTTGTTGCCAACCAACACCACAACTGCAGAGCTATTGAAGTCTTTGAATGATTGCACATCAGGAAAACTGACTTGGTCATTTTGTGTTGGTATATGCACGGACGGGGCAGCTGCCATGACTGGACGGCTTTCTGATTTCGCTACTTGGGTCAAAGAGGTCGCTTCTGAATGTGAGTCTACGCATTGTGTCATCCCTAGAGAAATGCTGGCTAGCCGAAAAATGTCACCTGAACTTAACAACGTTTGTAGGATGTGTTTAAAATTATCAACCACGTTAAAGTACATGCCCTTAACTCACATCTGTTCATGCTGCTCTGTGAGGAGATGGACGCAGAGCACACGTCTTCTCTTATACACAGAAGTGAGATAGCTTTCTAAAGGTAGATCACTAGCCAGAGTTTTTGAGTTATGAGAGCCACTCCAGAGATTACTTTTAGAAGAACAGTCACCACTGGCAGCACATTTTGGTGACACAGAATGGGTCACAAAACTTGCTTATTTGTGTGACACATTCAACCTGCTCAATGAACTCAATCTGTCAGTTCAGGGGAGAAAGACAACTGTGTTCAAGTCGGTAGATAAAGTGGCTGCATTCAAAGCCAAACTGGAATTATAGGAGCGACAAGTGAACATTAGGATTTTTGACATGTTTCAAACAGAGATTTTGAAAGAGACTGAGCCAGGGCCTTCTTTCTCCCAGATGGTGCATGATCACTTATCTCAGCTTTCAAAAGAGATTGAGCATTACTTCCCAACCACAAAAGACCCCCAAACTGGGAAGGAATGGATCTGCGACCCATTTGTGAATAAGCCAGGTGAATTGACTTTGTCGGAGCTAGAAGAGGATCAACTGCTTGAGATCACAAGTGACGAGGGGCCTTAAAAGTATGCTTGAGACAATGTCAAATCTCCATACATTCTGGATTAAAGTCAAGGAGGAATATCCTGAGATTGCCACAAAGGCACTGAAAAGCCTGCTTCCATTTCCAACATCCAATCTTTGTGAAGCAGGGTTTTCTGCAGTGACAGCGACCAAAACGAGATCACAGAGGAGACTGGACATAAGCAACACACTTCGGGTCACTGTCTCCCATCACCCCCAGACGGGACCATGTAGTTGCAGGAAAACAAGCTCAGGGCTCCCACTGATTCTGCATTATGGTGAGTTGTATAATTATTTCATTATATATTACAGTGTAATAATAATAGAAATAAAGTGCACAATAAATGTAATGCACTTGAATCATCCCGAAACCATTCCCCTCCCTCCCTGGTCTGTGGAAAAATTGTCTTCCACGAAACTGGTCCCTGGTGCCAAAAAGGTTGGGGACCACTGCTTTATTGTATTACCTGGAATGTACTCATGTGTGACTTTACTCTTTCAGAGCAAGATATTCATAACTAAATGCAGTCATTTAAATAAAGTCTGCAATGGATTCCTAAATACTCAGTCTGGCACCTCAGGTTTTGTTAAAACCTTCCATATTCATCAAATATCCTTCCCTGACAGCTCTTCAATTTTCAGAGCATGGAATAGCACTTAAATTGGATACAAGAATATTCTTTCTCCTCAAACATTGCCGGATATTTGAATGATGTGATCCTCTTTGCAGAAGTTGTGATTTCTTTTGCTACAGGAAACAAGCACATTGGCGATGTTACAGTGAAAATAAGAGATCTTTTATGTAACAAATGGGTCAATTGAAAGAGATAAAGAGACTTAAATATTAGTTAAATTCTAATTGAACGCCATATCTTTCAGCCAGAGTAGTCACAGCATGCAAAGAGTTCCTGTTTACTAAGGTCTCGTTCAATCAATATTCATTGAGCAATGATGTGAACAAAGCATGGTTTTGTGTCACAAGACTTAAAATTTGCAATATTCCTTGTATCTGGGGCAGAATGCAGCTAGATTAGACTTTGATGGCTAGGAAACCATTCTGGCTATCTTCCTTGGGTCCTTCTCTTTGACTTCTGTGCTGCCACAGTATGTCTGCTTATGTGGAAATGGCTATGCCCACTTTCTGGAGAGTTTTTATTATAAATGGGTGTTGAATTTTGTCAAAAGCTTTTTCTGCATTTACTGAGATAATCATATGGTTTTTATTCCTTAATTTGTTAATGTGGTGTGTCACAGTGATTGGTTTGTGTATATTGAAGAATCCTTGCATCCCTGGGATAAATCCCACTTGATCATGGTGTTTGATCCTTTTAATGTGTTGTTGGATTCTGTTTGCTAGTATTTTTTTTGAGGATTTTTGCATCTATATTCACCAGTGATATTGGTCTGTAATTTTCTTTTTTTGTAGTATCTTTGTCTGGTTTTGTTGGCCTCATAGAAAGAATGTGGGAGTGTTCCTTCCTCTGCAATTTTTTGGAAGAGTTTGAGAAGGATGGGTGTTAGCTCTTCTCTAAATGTTTGATAGAATTCACCTGTGAAGCCATCTGGTCCTGCGCTCTTGTTTGTTGGAAGATTTTAAATCACAGTTTCAATTTCATTAGTTGTGATTGGTCTGTTCATATTTTCTATTTCTTCCTGGTTCAGTCTTGGAAGGTTATACCTTTCTAAGAATGTGTCCATTTCTTCCAGGTTGTCCATTTTATTGGCATAGAGTTGCTTGTAGTAGCCTCTTAGGATGCTTTGTGTTTCTGCGGTGTCTGTTGTAACTTCCCCTTTTGCATTTCTAATTTTATTGATTTGAGTCTTCTTCCTCTTTTTCTTGATGAGTCTGGCTAGTGATGTATCAAATGTGTATATCTTGTCAAAGAACCAGCTTTTAGTTTTATTGATCTTTGCTATTGTTTTCTTTGTTTCTATTTCATTTATTTCTGCTCTGATCTTTATGATTTCTTTCCTTGTACTAGTTTTGTTTGTTCTTCTTTCTCTAGTTCCTTTAGGTGTAAGGTTAGATTGTTTATTGGAGATTTTTCTTGTTTCTTGAGGTAGGCTTGTATAGCTATAAACTTCCCTCTTAGAACTGCCTTTGCTGCATCCCATAGGTTTTGGATCGTCATGTTTTCATTGTCATTTGTCTCTAGGTATTTTTTGATTTCCTCTTTGATTTCTTCAGTGATCTCTTGGTTATTTAGTAACCTATTGTTTAGCCTCCATGTGTTTGTGTTTTTAGGTTTTTTTCCCTGTAATTGATTTCTAACCTCATAGCGTTGTGGTCAGAAAAGATGCTTGATATGATTTCAATTTTCTTAAATTTACTGAGGCTTGATTTGTGATCCAAGATGTGATCTATCCTGGAGAATCTAACGTGTGCACTTGAGAAGAAACTGTAATCTGCTGTTTTTGGATGGAATGTCCTATAAATATCAATTAAATCAATCTGGTCTATTGTGTCATTTAAAGCTTGTGTTTCCTTATTAATTTTCTGTCTGGATGCTCTGTCCATTGGTGTAAGTGAGGTGTTAAAGTCCCCCACTATTACTGTGTTACTGTTGATTTCCTCTTTTATAGCTGTTAGTAGTTGCCTTATATGTTGGGTGCATATATATTTATAATTGTTATATCTTCTTCTTGGATTGATCCCTTGATCACTGTGTAGTGTCCTTCCTTGTCTCTTGTAACATTCTTTATTTTAAAGTCTATTTTATCTGATATGAGTATTGCTACTCCAGCTTTCTTTTGATTTCCATTTGCATGGAATATCTTTTTCCATCCCCTCACTTTCAGTCTGTATGTGTCCCTAGGTCTGAAGTGGCTCTCTTGTAGACAGCATATAGATGGGTCTTGTTTTTGTATCCATTCAGTGAGCCTGTGTCTTTTGGTTGGAGCATTAAATCCATTCAAATTGAAGGTAATTATCGATATGTATGTTCCTATTACCATTTTCTTAATTGTTATGGGTTTGTTTTTTTAGGTCCTTTTCTTCTCTTGTGTTTCCCACTTAGAGAAGTCCCTTTAGCATTTGTTGTAGAGCTGGTTTGGTGGTGCTGAATTCTCTTAGCTTTTGCTTGTCTGTAAAGCTTTTGATTTCTCCGTCGAATCTGAATGAGCTCCTTGCCAGGTAGAGTAATCTTGGTTGTAGGTTCTTCCCTTTCATCACTTTAAATATATCGTGCCACTCCCTTCTGGCTTGTAGTGTTTCTGCTGAGAAATCAGTGTTAACCTTATGGGAGTTCCTTCTATGTTATTTGTCTTTTCCCTTGCTGCTTTCAATAATTTTTCTTTGTCTTTAATTTTTGTCAATTTTATTACTATGTGTCTCTGCATGTTTCTCCATGGGTTCATGCTTCCTGGGACTCTCTGCACTTCCTGGACTTGGGTGGCTATTTCCTTTCCCATGTTATGGAAGTTTTCGACTGTAATCTCTTCAAATATTTTCTCGGGTCCTTTCTCTCTGTCTTCTCCTTCTGGGACCTCTATAACGTGAATGTTGGTGCGTTTAATGTTTTCTCAGAGGTCTCTTAGGCTGTCTTCATTTCTTTTCATTCTTTTTTCTTTACTCTGTTCTGTGGCAGTGAATTCCACCATTCTGTCTTCCAGGTCACTTATCCGTTCTTCTGCCTCAGTTATTCTGCTATTGATTCCTTCTAGTGTATTTTTCATTTCAGTTATTGTATTGTTCATCTCTGTTTGTTTGTTTTTCAATTCTTCTAGGTGTTTGTTCTTTAATTCTTCTAGGTCTTTGTTAAACATTTCTTGCATCTTCTCGATCTTTGCCTCCATTCTTTTTCCAAGGTCCTGGATCATCTCTACTATCATTATTCTGAATTCTTTTTCTGGAAGGTTGCCTAGCTCCACTTCATTTAGTTGTTTTTCTACAGTTTTATCTTGTTCCTTCATCTGGTACATAGCCCTCTGCCTTTTCATCTTGTCTATCTTTCTGTGAGTGTGGTTTTTGTTCCACAGGCTGCAGGATTGTAGTTCTTGCTTCTGCTGTCTGCCCTCTGGTGCATGAGGCTATCCAAGAGGCTTGTGCAGGTTTCCTGATGGGAGGTTCTGGTGGTGGGTAGAGCTGACTGTTTCTCTGGTGGGCAGAGCTCAGTAAAACTTTAATCCACTTGACTGCTGACGGGTGGGGCTGGGTTCCCTTCCTGTTGGTTGTTTGGCCTGAGGCAACCGAACACTGGAGCCTACCTGGGCTTATTGGTGGGGCTAATGGCAGACTCTGGGAGGGCTCACACCAAGGAGTACTTCCCAGAACTTCTGCTGCCAGTGTCCTTGTCCCCACGGTGAGCCTCAGCCACACCCCGCCTCTGCAGGAGACCCTCCAACACTAGCAGGTAGGTCTGGTTCAGTCTCTCCTGGGGTCACTGCTTCTTCCCCTGGGTCCCCGTGCGCACACTACTTTGTGTGTGCCCTCCAAGAGTGGAGTCCCTGTTTCCTCCAGTCCTGTCAAAGTCCTGCAATCAAATCCTACTAGCCTTCAAAGTCTGATTCTCTAGGAATTCCTCCTCCCATTGCTGGACCCCCAGGTTGGGAAACCTGTTGTGGGGCTCAGAACCTTCACTCCAGTGGGTGGACTTCTGTGGTATAAGTGTTCTCCAGTCTGTGAGTCACCCACCCAGCTGTCATGGGCTTTGATTTTATTGTGATTGCGTCCCTCCTACCATCTCATTGTGGCTTCTCCTTTGTCTTTGGATATGCGGTATCTTTTTGGTGAGTTCCAGTGTCTTCCTGTCGATGGTTATTCAGCAGTTAGCTGTGATTCCCATGCTCTTGCAAGAGGGAGTGAGCACACATCCTTCTACTCCACCATCTTGAACCAATCTCTATCAGCAATTCTTTCACAAGTGCCCTGATTTGGATCAAGAAATTGTTTTGAGGTCAAAAGATCTGCCTTAAGTTCAAGCTCAGCCACTAACCAGGTGTATAACCAAGGGCAAATGATTTAACTTAATAGAGTCTTGGTTTCATTTGTAAAATGGAGATAATTTGCCTTACAAAGTTTTTATGATGATTAAATAATATAAGGCAGTGACTTGCATTTTTTTCTTTCACTGTAACCTCTGGGAAGAAATATATTTTACATTAGAATCTGGTACCCACATATATGAGTAAGCAAGTGAGTGTGTATGTGTATGTATGTAAAACCCAAATAAAAGTTTCAGGTAATAGTAGTTATCTGTACTATGTGAGATGCACTTGATGCTTTTCTATTCTATATTAACTTATTCTCTTTCAGTTTAAAAAAAATTCTGATTGTGATCCTCTAAACTGATGTCATATTTATGGGATGAAATTCACATTTTCAAAGACACAGACCTGACTCAATAAACATTAAATTCTCTCCTTTCCCCCCCCCACCTTCTTTCAGTTCTAAATATTTTGTTCCACTACCTTCTGATTTCCATGGTATTTGGTGATTACCCTTTTCACAATGATGAATCCTCACCTGCTGGTCCCCAGACATAAGAAGTCTTTTATTGCTTTTTGAATGTCAAAAATATTTCATAACAACTTTTAAAAATTTGACATTTAATCATGCCTAATTTTTTTAATGTGAAAGGATACACAGTTGCTATTAATTTTAGTGGAGAAAAACTTTGGTACAAAGTATGCAATATCTACTGTATTTAATCCAATAATCAAGGTAGAAATGAAATAATCACCATCTCTCTACATTAAAAATATTCATTCTTTTTATCATCTGTGTAGGGAACTATACAAGGCTTTAGAATTTTATTGGGGAAGAAAACATATCTGAGGGAGCCTCAAAACCCTCAAAAATGAAAAAAAGTAAATTTGCCATCTGACAACTAGAAAAATTTGCACATAATGGAGATTAGCCACCTGGAAGACTAAATCAAAGAACTGCAAGACTGGAATCAGATGATTCAGAAAAGGAAGCCAAATTAACTACATTTTACCCTTTCTGCAAAAAGCCTATGTGAAGAGAAGGCAAATGGTTATCATGGAACTTAGAAAAGGGGGATGAAGAGACCACATTTGGTGAAAGTGCCTTTAGCATCATTGGAGAAAGCCCCACTCGGGTGCTACTAATGTCCAAATCCTCTTTAGTTAGTTCCTATGGTGGGGATGGGGTTAGATTGTTTGATCTTCTTGCTTTGGGTCTATATATTCAGAGAGTCACTTATTCTAGTACCGCGAAAATACTCGTACTAGAGATCAAGGATTAGAGGTGCCCCATAATTAATTGTGTTTTCAATCTGTAAGCTAAACCTGTATTTGACAATGAGTAAATCTAGTTTGAGAGATGTAATTATGGAATTCTAAGAGGATTTAAGAAGAGGTTTTTCTAAAAAATTAGTTTTATGAAACAGTTACAGTGGAAATGCAAAACTGATACTCATTTACTTTCTAACATATACATGAGACTCCCTACTTTTCAAAAATGCATTTGTCTCATATCTATATTCAGTCTGAAGACCTGAGGAAGAAATGTCATATTTTGGCATCACCACAAAATCTTTTTTTTTTGTTTGCACAGAACTCGGTTGTAGTATAAAAGCAGCTCTGAAAATAGAAATCTCTTTAAAATAATGTAGGTAAGGTCAAAAAGGAAGATGCTGGGCTCCTGGAATGTAAAAGCGGTGCTGTTGAAGACATGGGCAAACAGGCATAGAGTAGATGTAAATAAAGACATAATTTGTGATCACTCTGCAAACATGGCCTGAATTACTTGGAACTCATCAGTACTGATGAGGCACTAACTGCATTCAGGTGCACTTCAATCAGAACTAGATTATACCATTAAAATTAATGAAGCACTAGAAGACTTTAATGAGTAAAAGAGGGTTGGTTTTAAAGTCTTTTATGCATTTTATTCACATGACAACAATTTGGTTCACAGTGCAATCACAGCTCTCTCTGGTAGACAGGTAAAAATTTTGGTTATTAAAGGTTTTAAGTAACACATTATGTTCAACATACTCCCTGACACATCTCTTCAACATTCATTTAAATGGCCTATAGGTTTAGCTTAATTAAAACAGAAGCTGAGTTATCTGTCTTTTGCTGTCCTGTTTTTTTTTTTTTAAATAGAAACTAAATAATTTTTCTCTCTCAGATTCCAAATTTTCTCATTATATTGCTGAGATGTCATTTTTCCCTCTTTTAAGCTGCCTAGCACTTTTATAAGCCAACGCGGCCCCTGTTTTTTTTTATCTTTTCTAGGAATGTATATATGTGTGTGTATGTATATATATATATATATATATATATATATATGATGCTTGGCGAGGGAATCTGTGCAGTCAAGCATA
Organism: Delphinapterus leucas; assembly: GCF_059928025.1. Classification (NCBI taxonomy): domain Eukaryota; kingdom Metazoa; phylum Chordata; class Mammalia; order Artiodactyla; family Monodontidae; genus Delphinapterus; species Delphinapterus leucas. Next base: position 65,876,357 of record NC_143131.1, read on the forward strand.
TATCTTGGTAAAAGATTAATGCTAGTCACAAAGAACCGGTATCTCAAGTTAATGATTTCAGAGTTTCTCTATGTATGGGAAGATGCAAGAATCTAGGTTCATTAAAATTCTTCCTGAGATATACATCTAACTATGTATGGGGCCTGCTTGTCCAAAGCACAGAGCATCCTGTTATGGTCTTAATTTCCTCTCAGAGTGCAGTGTCAGTCAGTGACTGCGGCAGGTTACGACTTAATCCTTGCAGAATTGGGTGGTGAATAAAAACGCTCTTTTTTTACACTGGTAATTAAAAGGCAGACATAAGGCAGATTAATAGGAAAAAAATCAAATGTATTACATATGCATGGGAAAATCCTCATAAATATGAAGAATTCCGAAGATGGCAAGATGAGGTATATCTGTTATTCTGGACTAAAGAGAAGTAGGTAAGGGTCTAGGACTTCAAAGGGAAGTAAGGTAATTCACAGGATGGTAAAAAAGAGTTAACGTCTGGTAAACAAATGTTTGCTGGGCCATCCAAAGACAATGGGGCAGAGAGATGACTTTGATCAAATGGACCTTGCTAGGTCTCTTCCTGTCTACCACTCTTAGTTCATATTTAAAATAGTTGTTATTTATGGTGATAACTCCTTCCTGGGACAAGCTTCCTATCTTAAATTCTTTTAGGCAGTATGGGGGATGTTCAAACGGTCTTCTCAAGTATTCTGGGGCTTGCTTGTTTTCAGCTGAAAATAATCAGCATGCCAGAGTGGCACATCTTGGAGCAACCTGCCCTGAGCCTCATCACTGTACATTCGGATCAGTTCTTGAAAGAAATCCCTCTGGTTTGCTGTCCTGCTCCAGGACATGGTTTAGACATCTAAAGCAACATACACCCAATATAGGCAATTTCTATTTGAAAACTTGCTGGTGATTTCCATATTGCGCTGCCTTGGACATACCCGGGCACACCTCCACATTTGCCTTCCTTCATTTACTCCTTGGGGGTATTATTGGCTTACTTTCCTGAATCCTCCACTAGATTACAGATTCTTCTGGGGGTATGGATGGTGCCCAATTCATCTTCATAGAGCTCACCATCATATACTCACATCTTCCAGAATAAATGCAATATGACTGTACATTTTACTGGTCCATAAACGTTTCTTAAAATAGTTGTGGGGGGGCTTCCCTGGTGGCGCAGTGGTTGAGAGTCCGCCTGCCGATGCAGGGGACACAGGTTCGTGCCCCGGTCCGGGAGGATCCCATATGCCGCGGAGCGGCTGGGCCCGTGAGCCATGGCCTCTGAGCCTGGCTCCGGAGGCTCGCGTCCGGAGCCTGTGCCCTGCAACGGGAGAGGCCACAGCAGTGAGAGGCCCGTGTACCGCAAAAAAAAAAAAAAAATAGTTGTGGGACCTCTTTTCCCATGATCATTTATTTGCTATGCCATAATTTTTAGAGGGCTAACTTTTTCCTACTATGTGGTATTCTTAAATTAATTATTATTATTTTTTTACCCAGAGACTTGTAGGTAGATTACTTAGTCACTAAATCTGTACTAAATATTTTGGCCATCTGGTTGTGTTCACTTTGGTCTTTTATAAAGTATTACCTTAAATTCGTGCATATGTGTGTGTGTGATCGCGCCCTATTTACATGAAACATTTCAGCTTATTGAAGAGGATGGTTAGATTTTTTTCTTTTTTATTGACTACTCCCCATAACCTCCCAAATCCCTCTTTCCAGTTGTCTGCAACACATTCTATTGTGAGGTTTTCCAAAAATCTCCCAGGAAGAATGACTTTATCTGTAATCTGTACTGCCAGTGTAGTTCCTTCACTTACCACCTTACTAGTGGTTTAGGAGTCTGCATGTCTTACCCTCACAGGCTGTTGGCTGCTTAAAGGCAAGGACTGTCATTTTTATATATTATATCTAGTGTTTAACAAGGTATTGGCAAACAGTAGATATAAAAAAATGCTTTTTCCTCACTTACCCCATTTTATAGAATTCCATTTGTAACTACAGACCTCTCACTTTTCCCTTGGAAGGGACAATCTAAGGCCCATATCAGGTAGCATTTCCTCAGGCCTAAGGAGGAGGGGAGAAGTACTCACTTCAGAGAAGAGAGCTTGCAAATCTTACCACTTACTTGTGATTTAGGTTTAAGTATTCATTTGAAGCACTTGACACTCTAACCACTAAAATGCTTGATTAGGAACTCAAACAGAAGAGGGTGAGATAAGAGTCAGAAGACCACATCATTTTTGTGATTAATGTTTCCAGTGCTACTCTTTCTCATGTTTAAGCAAAGAATATGAAAAAGATTCAAGCGGAAGAACACAAACTTCATATTATTTCTATTCCTTAGCCCTTAGCAACCTCAAGCAACTTCCACTAACAGGTTTCTCCTGTTAGGCACTTCAGATCTTGCTTGTAACATTATTATTGAGAAAACCAACAATCAAATGAAAAACTAAAAATATAAGGCCATCTCTATGTGCATATCAGGTAATAAAATTCTGTGTCCTATGGCAATCACTTCTCTGACCTGTAAAACAAGATTTTTAAAGGTATGTATTTCTAAAAAAAAAAAAAAAAAAAAAAAAGGTATGTATTTCTATGAATCTATATGTAATTGGAAATTCTCATGTGCTGTCTCAAAATATCCATGGATTAAAAAAGCTCTTTAATAATGATTTTAAAGGTAATTTATGCTCATTAAGGAACATTTGTAAAAGTAATATTTAAAGAAGAAAAAAGGAACTCATTCTATTACCCATTGGTGTTATTGTAAGGGCCCTAAAGCAGATTAAAAAAAAATCACTGACAGATTTTTAATAAAGAAGCTGTTAGAATGTCACTGGTCTGGATCTCATTTTTATTTCCAACAGTAGAATCACTAATTCTTTTTCTCTCCTGTGCTATTTTTCTGTATATTTAATGAAGTTCAGCAAGTGTCCAGAGGGTCCTGAGCACTGCATAAAGTACATTTTTCTACATACAACCCTCTTATGTATAGGTCTTCATTGCTTAAGCTCTAAAGGATAAAATACAAACACTTTGATTTGGCATTTTTAAAAAACCCTTTAATTTAGTAAAATCTGGTGCCAGCCCACCTTTTTAGATGCACTAACCCTTCATTCCAAATTACTCTACAGCTAAATAGGTGTTCGAAGCTGCTCGTGCTATGTGACTCAACTTGAGGGCTGGCTCATCCGGGGTGGGTCTTGGGCACTCCTAGCCCTACAGCACCTACTGGTGACTTTAGCCAGGCTGACAAGCGCTTCTTACTCTGAGAGAATCCAGGCAAGAATGAGGATTTAAAATTCTAATGGTAGTGGTTCCAATTCCAGGTAAGATGGAATGAGCACACCTCCACCCTGTCTCCCAGTGAGTCCAGCTATAAAAGATAACGCATACATCAGCTATTTGAGCACTCTGAAATCTACTAGCAGGTAAATTAGGGAAGATCAGAATTCAAAGTACCACTGAATCAGTGCTAAATTTACATTCTGGATTTTATCCTGGACATTATGGATGTTATTTTATATATACTCTGAGTTCTGTTTTATTCTTAGGGAAAAAATTTTTAAGCAGGCAATTAACTTGTGTAGACTTGGGCTACAGGTTTGCCTCACTTTTTGTCAGTGGAAATTCAAATCTCAGTTTATTCTTTTAGCCTCCAAGTTTGTCTTGTGCATGTGGGTTCAGGGACCACCTTGAGATTTGTGAGGGATACATATACATACATCTACATCTACATCTACATCTTCATATACATATACATACGAATACAAAGAGAGCTTCGTGTGGCACTCTTCCTTCCAGGATCTTCTCCCCTCACTCTCCAGGGATGGCTGTTGCATGCTTCTTCCCCTTGTTCCTCCAACCAGAAAGTTGATGGTGGGGTTTCCATTGCAGTTTTAGCTGTTCATGTACTTTGTGACTGTGGCCCACTCTCATGACAAAGACACACACAAAGGGACACACAATCATGTGCCAATTGCTTCTTCATATTTTGACTCCCCTCCACAAATGTCTGCTTTTACTTACTCTTCAGAATCCTCAGGTAATTGTTTTTTATATTTTATCCAGAATATATAGTCATCAGGATAAGAGATGGTTTGTAGAAAGCTTATATCATTATAACAAACTACTTTTGTTTGAAACATTAAAATGTACTACCTCTGCAAAAAAAATTAATATGATTTGAAACAATATCTGGCAATTGTCAGCTTCTTAAACTGGGCAGTGTTTACATGAACATGTGCTTTATGATTACTTCATATGTCATATACTTTTCTGTATGCATCATACACTTCACAATTTTCTAAAAATGAGGTACTTCAGCCCTTCATAACCAGAACTTCAGTTCCTCACTTAACATTTATCCTCTGGATCATATTGTTTTGAAAATAACACATTTACAGTATTTTAATGATATCTGAATGAAAAAATTTAATAAAAAGATAGTCCATTGAACTGTAAAAGTGAATACATTCTAAAAATAAATAAATAAAGTCTCATATGGGCAAGGCTAACTGAGTAAGTCTATTTTAAAGTGGGTTCAAGCTGGCAAACAATCCCCTATAGTATTTCAACACAGTGGAGCTCACACCTTTGGACTGAGCTTATGGTTCAAATCCTGACTCTGCCTCTTACTAAATGTGTGACCTTGGATAAGTTACTTTAGCTCTCTGAGCTTGTTTCTTCATTGTAAAGTGGAGAAAATAATAGTTTCTACCTCTCAGGATACTGGGTGGATTAATGAGTTAATGAATGGAAAGCATTAAGCACAGAGTGCTAGGTACCTATAAAACGTTCAGTGGAAGTTAGCTATAATTAGTACTAATCCTTTCTTCTGAATCCCAAAGGATTTCTATGGCTGATTTGCTCAATTTCTAATTTTTATTTGATGCATTTCCACAAAAGCAAATTGAGATCATGTTCCTTCACTTCCAGGAATATACAACCTTCTACAGATTAAAATTCAGCACAATACTAAAGACGAGTTTTAGCTGAATGCACCCTCTAGTGGCATACATTATGTGCAAGAACCTGGCATCTACCAAAGAAAACCTCTTTATGAAATGTCAGGTTTTAGGTCGGCACTTAGAGCCTGAAGCCAGCTGGTTAAGAACATGATGGTATGAGTGGCACTCTCACATCTTTTAGGAAGCTCCCTCTCTTCCAGAGCTGGAGGATTTTTAAAAAAAAATCTTTTAAAACTTTCCTCACCATAAGACCTAGGATATTTGTGATATTTACCATACCAAATTCCAATATTCCTATAGCATTGACTTTAATCTTTCCTCTTAAAATACAGTCATTTTCTAGCTTACTTTAACAAGCATTGCAAAATACTTATTCTTCATTTGGCTAACAAACCATACTGAGCATCAACTATGTACCAGGCAATGGGGATACAACAAACAACTTATTACACAATTCATTATGCAATTATGAATTTGAAAAGCGCCATAAAGAAGTATAGAGTGCCATGACTGTATACTAGGGATTGATCTAGCTTGGGGAGGGGGCTTTGGAAGGCTTGCTTGAGGATAAAACGTTAAAAACCTTGAAGGGTGAGTAGAAATTAATTGGAAGAAGAGAAGGAGGAGTACCATACAAAGAGAAGAGCATGGAGAAGGGCTTGGAGGTAGCAAGATGCATGTGGCATTTGACAAACTGAGGAGACTCCTATGCATGGAGCTCAAAGAAGCGGAACTTGTGCAGCGTGAGGCTAGAGAAATAGGCAGGGATTTATCTTGTTAATGAGTTTGAACTTCATCCTAAGAACAATGGGAAACTATGGAAGGGTTTAAAGCAGGGAGCAACAATCTGATTTACATTTCAAAAGTTTGCTTCGCTAAGGCACGGAAAATGGATTTGAGGGAGTGCAACAAGAACGGATGCCCAGATCAGCTGCCAGTAATCCAGGCGAGACATGATGAAAGCTGGAACAAGGAAGGTAGCAGTAGCGATAAAGTGGACAGATATTTAAGAGGTAAAAGGGATCGAGCATGATGATGGGGATGGGAGCAGTTGTCCTGGTGAACTGAGTGGATTGCCAATTTTTCCACCAAGCACAAATGCTGGTGGTAGCCAGGTTTTTTTTGTTGGGGGGCGCGGGGGGAGGGGTGGCTAGTTGAGATAAAGAGTTGCTCAGGAGACTACAATTTCTCTCTTAAAGGAGAACGTCTTTGGCTCCACAGGGTGGTATTTCAATTGAACGCTGAACTAGCATTGGGCAGGACTATGGGGCACCGCCCTTCACCTAGTAGGGCCCCAAATGTCCTTTTTTACACTTCTATCACAGTGATCCATTCCCACTGCTCTAATAGTTTTCCTTTACTTCGGATAGAAAAACGTAACTCCCTCCCGCCGCCAATCCCAAGAAATATTTGCTTTATCTTTCGAAGTCCAGTACAAAGATCATTTCTCAGGGAAGTCTTTCGGGCCTTTCCCACCCCACGGATCCTTCCATCCATCTCGCCCACTATGCTGTGCGTTCCATACAGCACAGATTGCGCACTCTCAACTTTGCGTCTCCGGAGTCCAGAGCGGGGCCCTTCAAACACTGCGAGCTTCACATTTTCTAATTACCCACATTTACTGGCGCTGAGATACACCATGGCGCCTGACAGCCGCACCTCTACGTGTGAACCAGTTGCCCCCCGGAAGTGACGCGCTGTCAGGGATGACGTGCTTCCGCTCCCGACTGTCGCGCCGCCGCAGCGGGACGGGTTTCTCTGGCCTGCCAACTCCGCTGCTCTGGAGGATTCGTGCGTGGTGAGAAGCTGCGCGTGGGGGAGTAAGGTCGTGGGACCCCCCTCTTTCGTTCCCTGGGACGCAGCGGGAGGGCGGAGGGAGTGGCAGCTAGGTCCCCGAGGGCCCCCAGCGCCAGGTGGGGCTGGAGCACCGGGCTCCGCGGCGGGACCAGGCCTCCGGTGACGGGATCCGCCTCAGCTGTAGGAGGCTGGCCGCTTGGGCCGGCGCGGGCCAGCCCCACTGGCACCCGTCGGGTCGAATGGATCCGGCCGACCGGGTACTCAGAGCTTCCCCTGTTCCATGTACTCAGGGGAAGGATAACCTTTCTCCTTTTGAACAGCTCCAGTTCCCACTGTGACAGTCACAGGATCTGCAGCGACGAGTGCGCGCGCGTGGTGTAAAGTGGCGTGCACAGCACCACACCTGTTTATTGGCTCCGCCCCGCAGCTTGTGCTGAAGGGATGTAGTGGCAGGAACTGAGGTTTTCCCGCACGGGATGCTGCCCTAAAAGAGGGGCGTCTTAATAACTGAAAATTATTTGAAACAGCTGGGCTGGAAGTAGCTTACGCTCTGATTAATAAAAGGAAGACTCGGTATTATCACGTGACTGCAAACACATATTTTGCTTATCAATCTGCCGGAAAGAGTTGTCATGACAGACTTCAGGTCAAAGGACAGGAGTTGTGTATACTTACTAATTTGTTGTGCAAATTATTTGCGATGAAATGGCAGACTAAGCAAGAAGATTGGAAGAAAGTAGACCTGGGACTTAGAGATAGGAAAATAAACCGCTAAGAAAACTGCAGAATTTGGGAAAAGTAACTTCATTTACTATTACTATGTGATTTAATTTTGGAAATAATTTGGTTTCTTAATGAATTGTTTTCCAGTTTGAAGCAAGTATTTATATCCTTGTGTTTTTTGTTGTTGCTGTTTGTTTTCTTACTGGTGTGGTAGCAAGGGCTAGATTTACATTACAGGCATATCTCTGCAGCATGTTATAGAATTAAATATACAGATATATAAATTAAGTTAAAAAGTGTTTTAATAATTAAAACTGTAACATATGGGTATAGGTTATATAGTGATATAGCATGTATCTTTTTTTTTCATTTTTTTATTTGAGATGGTGACTAACTGGCCATGCTTGTCTTAAAGACGGATAAACATCTGATGAAGCCATGACCAGGTGGGCACGAGTTACTACCACACAGAACAAAAGACCCTTCCCTGCAACATCATGGGAGGACATGAAGAAGGGGTCCTTTGAGGGAAAAAGCCAAAACCTACCAAAGAGTAAACAACTTGAAGCCGATAGTCTGTCCCTTAAAAATCATGCACCCCAAGCAAAACACAAAAAGAATAAAAAGAAAAAGGAGTATTTAAATGAAGATGTGAATGGATTCATGGAATATCTAAGGCAAAACTCACAGATGGTTCACAATGGGGAGATGATAGCAGCAAACAGTCAGGAAGTCAGGGAAGAAATTGCAGTTGCTTTAAAGAAAGATAGTCGCCGGGAAGGAAGACGATTAAAAAGACAAGCAGCAAAGAAAAATGCAATGGTAAGATTATCACTTCTACTAAAATGTTACTTTGTATGGCTAGAAACTATTATTCATACATTCAGATATGTATTTTAGCAGAGTCTGATTGTGGTTATGTACTAGACTTATACGGCATCTTTTTGAGGGCTAGTAATGACACTAGGACTTTTTTTGAACACCTTCTCTATGCTAGACACTTGATGTACTGATTAATTATCACAACATACAAAAATGGTAGCATTATTTCCATGTTTTGGGTAGAAAACACTGGTGTGCAGCTAGGTTAAGTATCTTGCTGAAAGCCACTTAGCAAGTAGCAGAGGAGAAATTCAAACCCAGGAAAAGGTGTTAATATTTGATTACTTAGAATCATAGTTGGCACTTTATAAGTATATGCGTTATTAAATAAATGTGAACCTAAATGAGCTGCTAACTCTATGTAGTTCAGCCAAAAGAAAAAAAGAAGATATTTAAACCCAGAGTCTGACTTTAAGACCTATGTTCTCACCCCTTCCAGTAGCCCTTTTTCAAACAGCCATTTTTAAAAAAGATCAAAATAAGGGGGAAGGTTAAGTACAACAGGTTAGATATGTGTGGTTCCCATTAGTTGGAAAGGATGTCTCCTTTTATCTTTATCCATGAAAAACTGATTGCACAGGAAGGAGATCTAATAAGAATCATACTGGTTGGTAACAGAGCAGAGTAATAGCAGAGTTAAAACTCCTTGAGACTCTCCCTAGTCATTGCTCCCTCCTTCCTCTTGTTACACTGAGAGGAGTGCTGGGGGCTACAGGTTTATTTCCGTGGTGCCAAGACCTAGATTTTAAACTGTGTCAGACACAGGAAATGAAATACTTGGTATAATTCTTTCCCTTCTCTAGCAAGGGATCTTCTAGCAAGATACTACATAAGAATCAGGATTTGTTGCTATTTTAAAGTTTTCTTTTTTATCAGAATTACTACATGTAGAGCACTGTTTGCACCAGTGTAGATTTGAAATGTTACAGCCTCCATAAATGTGGCTTCTGACTATTTGCAGGATTAGTTTTATGCAGTGTCATATTTAAAGATTCTTTTGTGGAGATAATACTGATAAAATGTTCCTTATGGATAAATTGGGATAGAAAAGATAATCATTTCTATTTGGACAAGATAGTTTTGTTTAAATTATACAATTTTTAAATATTTTAAAGTCAAGTTAATGTAAGGATAATGTAAAGATAATTTCATTGACATAGGCGGTGTGGTGAATTGCATACTTTTTGAAAAAGTTTAGTATTGTGACCTTTTAAGAGAAGTTTTATGTTTTTAATTAAGGGGAAGGACATTGTTTTTCCAAAAAAAAAAAAAAAGGAATTCTTTATATTAAAGCATGTGCTTTAAATAGTATATGGCTTGTTGAGACCCTTCAACTAATTTTCTTGTTTTTCTTTTTAATACCTCAGACTAAGCAGACTAAGCATCAGTTCTATGGTTAATAAGTTGACATCTAGAAATTTACCAGTCCACTCTCCACAATCCCATCTACATTAAATTTAAGGATCATTCAAAAAGTTTGTATTTGGTGAAGATTAGGTTTTTACAGATAAAACCCCAGTCAGTAAGCTGCCAGGTCACTAGAGACAACTTTGACTTCACCAAGAATACAAGACTTCTTATGTTGGTGATCCAGTTTTGGGTAGTAACTTTTCCTGCAGTTGTAGAATAAATGAATTCTCTTTGTTTGCACTAGCTCATTTTAAATGTAAAAGTTAATAAAGACTAAAGGGACTCATTCTTTTCCAGTATGTTATTAAACAGGAAAAAAAGAAAGTGAGGACATAGTTGCAAAATATTATTTTGCCTACTGAATTTGCTTTTTAAAAACCTTGTGCTTATTTCGAAAAAAAATTAAATGATGAAATATTTGTTATCCAAAAAATGTACCTTTTTCCAGTTTAAATAAAATACTTTAGGTCTCTACCATCTTTGATTATGACTGATATTCTCATTCATTGCAGCGAAAAATATCCTGCAAATTGCTAGGTAGTGTGTAAAGAAACCAAACCATTGTTCAATGTTAGGCTGGAGCCAAATAATTCATCTTAGAATTATACCTTGAAAATGTGCATATATTCTAAAATGAAACATCTATCTATTTATGAATACTAAGGAATATGTATGACAGATATAAAAATTTAAGTATACATTTTGGTATGAAATACATCTTATGATTCGAATCATAATTTCAATGGAATCACTTGACCCAAATTCATTCAATTATGTGAACTTTAAAAGTGAAAGTATTAATTCTGAGTGATAATTTTTATGGTCATTGTCCATCTCCTCCAGAAAACTCGGTGTTTCTAGGTACAGACATCCCCATTAATGAAATGAATAGTCCATATTTGCTTAATTCATTTAAGCAATTACCTCCTACAAAGACATTTATAACTTGTGTCTGAGACTGAGAGATTGATGGATTGAGGGTTTTCAAAAGCACTGAAACTCTCTGATGGAAATGACATTTCTTATGGTTTAGGAATATGTGAAACACTTTTTTCTACAGATAAAATACTGAGATTTCAAAAAAAGAACTAGATAACTTTAAAATGAGGAATGTTTTAAAGACATTTTTGATGACTAGAATTAATAAAGCCAGTGTAGTGTTGCAGTGTGGAAACTCACATTTTTGTTTTCCTAGGTATGTTTCCATTGTAGAAAACCTGGCCATGGGATTGCAGATTGCCCAGCTGCCCTTGAGAATCAAGAAATGGGCACTGGAATATGTTACCGGTGTGGATCCACAGAGCATGAAATAACCAAGTGCAAGGCTAAAGTAGACCCAGCTTTTGGTATTAATGTATCTTTTTTTCTATCAATTTTTTATTTGGTTAATGGGGAAAGTGGCCAGTAAGTAGTCAACTTGTTTTTTTCGTTGTTGACAGGGTTTGTTGTGAGTGTGTCACTTAATATTTTGAAATCAAATGAGATTAAACTTTAAATCATGTAAAAACAAATATGTTTTCTAAACACTCTGAGAATACAGTGTTTTAAAATAATATGAATTACATGATGTGTGTGTGTGTGTATATATATATATATATATATATATATATATATATATAAAACTAACTTAACAGGAACTGTTGATTGTTACAGGTGAATTTCCTTTTGCAAAATGTTTTGTTTGTGGGGAAATGGGACATCTGTCCAGATCTTGTCCTGATAATCCCAAAGGACTCTATGCTGATGGTGAGTACTTTTACTCTTATGTCGAAAATGGTGAGTCATCATGCAGTTGTGATTTAGTTTATACTTAAACTTACTCAAGAATTATTTAAAAGCTAAATTTATTTAGTTTTTAAATAAATTCTTGAGTAAGTAGCAAAATCTTGAGAATTTCATTATCTTTATCAAGCACTATTCTATGTACTAGACTTTTTGTGTAATGTAACTTGGTATTATTTTTAATACATCAAATCAGAAAAAAGTGACATGTATATTTCAAAATATCTGTGCTTGCTTCAGCATCATTTGTGAGAGTATAAGTATCTACTTTTAAACATAACAGAAGCAAAGGGATAATTTCTCAAACTAGGAGAAGATTTAAAAAATAGTGTTGTGAATTTAATCTCAGTCTAGCATACCATTTTGGGTAGAAGGGTTGGTACACACTATTCATATTTGTAGTAACTTTCGTTTCTGAATGTTTTCCTTAGCTAGTTGTCTGGCATGGGAATCAAGTAACTTTCTTACCTTTAGCTCAACTAATGGCTTAAGGTGCCCACAGTAAAGTCTGTGATGTTTAAAGCTTTAAGGAGGAGGTTGTCATCTGTTAATGTGAGTCATTTGTTAATATGATGCTGGTACCATCAGGTTCTAGAAGCCTTGTGTTGTGACTGGGTCCCCTTGCAGAAGTCCAGTGAAAAAGCATAGCTTTGGAGTTAGACCAGTTATAGCCTCAGCACTACCACTCACTAACTGTGGGACTTTGGCCAAGTTAACTTCTCTCTTCTCAGTTTCCTTACCTGTAAAATGGAGATGAGAAAATTGTATTTCATTTATTCTAAAACGCACATTTTTTTCACATTTTAGTATCTCTGAACTCATTGTATCTTACTATTGGGGCGTGTCACATAATTGGAAGTTTTTTTTTCCAGAGAGCAATGTAAAATAATGATACATCTTATAATCAGTGGTATCTTAGATTTGATGAATTATGGTATTTTACCTTGAAGAGTTATGAGGATTAAAATGTATTATTCAAGTGCCTCTTCTCTTTCACTATGGCATCTACAATAGTAAAGAGTCCTGGACCTGGAAGATGCTCAAAAGTGCCTTTCAGTTTTGAACTTAAGAAACAGGTCATATAATATGACTAGTGAGCAAAGATGCCTTTGTATGGTCAACCAAAATGACTAGATATAAAAAAGTGCAGCAAGGGGAGTAGGTCACATAGAAGTGAGAATTCATCCTATTAGGATCATTTTTCTGAGTGAGTCACTTAACATTATGAGCATGGTCGTGATAATGCTTGACCGTTAAGCAATAGTGTTCGACCATTCAGTGAAGACTCATTTTAGAAACCAAATGTGTTGTAATTCACTGTCCTGGAATGTTGCGTAAAGAAGGGCAATAGGCATTTTACTCGAGTTAGGATGCCTGGCAGATAAAAGGTACTGAAACAAAAGTTAATTTCATTCCTTTTGTAATTGCTCACCCCCATCTGACCTGTACAGCAGAGCAGTGGTTCCTAACCCTTTGGGGACCTCATAGCACCTCATGGTTAAACATTCTGATCATTAAAGAATCTGATTAAAAACTGTGGGCATTCTCCTCAAAAAATGCATCTGCCCACAGATTTTTCAGAGTTCACAAACCCTTCCCTTTCTAACCGTGGTTAAGATCCAGGCTTCTATGCAGTGGCTCTTGGACACTCCAGAGGACACGTACCTTCCGTCATATCTCACTTCTTTTTCCCACATATGCCCTGAAGGCCAGGGGCAAGAAATGGTGGGTAGGTACAGTTTAGTGCTCTTTGAAGTCAAGAGCAATGGAGAATGGACTTAATAGGAGTAAGTTCCTGGCTCCAGCTACCTTTGCAACTAACAAGGTTGTGAGGACCAAATAAGATATGAAAATGCTTTGAGACCTTAAAAGCCCTATGTAAGTATTAGAGGTTTTCAATTACTCTGTTCTTTTTATAGGTGGTTGCTGCAGACTTTGTGGCTCTGTGGAACATCTTAAGAAAGATTGCCCCAAAAGTCAGAATTCAGGTGAGATCTCTGGGCCTCCATTTAGAAGGGATGAGATTAGCATTCCTCTGTGTTTTTGCTGGATTTTGTTATTAATAACTTGTTGATGTACAACTGATTTTAAGGCTGCCTGGTTTCCTGCTGCAGTAATGACTTCATCATTTCTTTATCGGCAGTACTAACTGAGCATCAGCTGCTGTTCTCAGGTGGGAAAAAAAATGACCAGTAAGCCCCAGAGGACCCTGATTTTATAAAGCATCTTATTCATAAATATTTTTATTTGCTAACCCATGTATTTAATAATAGAGCCAATTCTGTCACTTGAAGAAAAGTATGAGAAAAGTATTTCTCACTAAGAGAAAATAAGAAATTTGAGAATAACTTACAGTATTCTTATGATTGAGTATCCTCATGTATGCTGTGAAACCAAAAGGATTCAGTTAGTTGCAAAAACTGCGGAAAATATTAAAATTGTGTTATCTACACAGCATCTGGCCAGTTATATTTTCTTCCCAGTGAAATACTACCCTCGGTCATCGAAAACTTCATAAATGTTCACCAAACCTAAGGCAGATTTTTTTGGGATGTGGAGACCATTATGACATTAGTTTACCTAGCTTAAAATGATGATAATCCTGAGTGAAAGAAAGCAAGACAGTAGGATAGCCCACTACTGCTTCTTGGGGAAAAAGCACATTTCTTTTTATATCATATAGTCATAGTACCACACAAATAAGTCTGCCCATTCTTACTTCCTACCCCTAGCATTTGAATCTGAAAACCAAGAGTTCTTGTTTACAATCTTGTCTAGAAGAAGATAGTCTTTACTACACTGTAGGCAGTGAGATTGAAATGATGAAGTGGAATTTGAATTCTCCCTCCTGGGAGGATTGCCTCTTCCCAAATGACAAGACTGACAAGCAGATGTTGTATAATTTCACAGGTGGAATCTTGTTCATTTGAAGCTGATGCTTCATAAGTCTTGCTGTTTACAGACTCTTGGAATTCACTGACTCTATAATGATGAACTCTGGGAAAGAATGAAAGAGCTTTCTCATCAATTTGTGCATTGCAAAGCAGTTGCTGCATTTCCCTAATTGGGATGAGAAATTGCCTGTGGTACTCTGAAATCAAGGGTTATAATCAATTACAGAATTGCTCACTTTCCTTTAGTGATGGAGTCTTCTCTCTTTGTGATTATTCACGTCAAAACTAGTTCCTTTGCTAAACCAATACCAGTCTAGGTGATGTATTTGATGACTGTTTCTCTTACATTCTGACTTTTCTGTGTCTTTACAGATCGAATGGTCACGGTTGGTCGCTGGGCAAAGGGAATGAGTGCGGACTATGAAGACATTTTGGATGTGCCTAAACCACAGAAACCCAAAACAAAGATACCTAAAGTTGTTAATTTTTGATTAGTGCTATCGTTTGTTAGCACCTCATTGTTAAACATTCTGAACTGGGCCTACTTCGTAAGTTGGAGCTGGACTCTCCCTTGGAGTCCTGTATTGTAGATATCAATATAATCTAGGTGTGGTCAAACCAGTTCCTGAGTTCTGTCCATCAGGGAGCACTACTACAGTTGTTTGGAGAAAATCACTGAAAAAAAGTATAATACGTTCAAAATGGATTTTCTAAAAGAATATATTTTTAACCAACAGAACTTAGGTGTAACTAAGTGGTTATATACCTGATTGTAACAATCATCTTTTTCTAAAAACAAAATTATGCATTAATATGAACTATCCCTAAACATGGGGTACCTGCTTTGCACTTGGAAATGAATTTTTGTTATATTGTTTTCTTGGCTCAAAGCATCAATTTATTGTTATATTAGAAATTAATTTATAATTGCCACAAAATCTGTATTTTAAAAATATTTAATAAAAACTCACTTGCTATTTACTTATTTTTCTGAATACCTAATTTTGGATTGAATGAGCCATTGTCCATTAATGTCCATGTAACAATCCCTTTAGAAACACAGTCTTTATGAATCCTAGATGAGCTTAATTTTTATTAATTTTTGTTTTAGTTTTGACATAAAGAACAAATTATTGAGGTTAAAATAGAAGAGTATCTCAACTTAACAGCAGCTCTTTCTTTGCCCCTGATTTTCAAGAGAGAAATTCTAGCCAAAATTCAGTTTGTGCTATTTAACCCGAATGATGATGGCACATAACAGATTGTCTGTCAAACTTAATAGCATTTTGTTCACATGTTTTAGATGAGTCAGGATGAGATGCAAGCATCATCATCATCAAAACAGAGTTAGAACACTAATCAGAGACCCATTAGCTTCTTTGTTTGATTTGATGAATACATGCATACTTAATACATATATTTCACAAGGCTTAAGCCTCCCATTGTACTGTATAATGGAATGACTGTTGGATTGTGTGTTTCATTTGGAATTTTACCTGATTGGATACATTTGTAATGAAAGGAAACAGCTGTGATTAGTTACTGATGTTTCAAAAGCAAAATATTTACCAAATAAGAAAAGGAACACTTTTCTGTTTTAATGTCTGTACCTCTGAACATTTCTAATCTTAATAGGAGCTGTTCTTTTTTTTTTTTTTCAGTGACAGGAAAACATGAACAGAATATGGCTCAGCATCCCAGAACTTAAGGAGATGAGTGCCATTTAAAAGGAATGGTACAAGTCATGCAGCTGGAAAAGGACAGCAGTGCTGCCCTGGTCATTTAGTCTGAACACACCCAGATTTATTTCACCTGTCCTATCAGGAGCAAAAGGCTCTGGAAAGTCAAAAACCTGTCAGCTGCAAGTTAAGTCTACTGTTTTTTATGTAGTCTTCAATGCAGGGATGTCCATTTTGTCTTCTTTGGGGTTACTTTGTTTACATTTTAATGGTCTATAAAGTAGACAGTGAAATCATTGGAAATAAATTGCAGGTGCTGAATGTAACATTGGAAAACTATGTGGACACTTTGTTAAAGAAACTCACCAGAGACAGAAATTCTGACATCCTGAGATTGTGTATTGCTTGATGTTGGTTATTTTCTTAACTAAGAATGCCAAAAGAAGAAGGCACACATTTACTTTATTCATTATAGATTTTCCAAGGACCTACTATGTTCCTGGTACTCTTTCAGGCACTTGAGATTGTGGCAGTGAATAAGACAAACAAGGCCACATGCATTCTGCTGGGGCTGAAGAATGGAGAGGAGACTTAGGAACAAAAAATACATATCAGAAATATCAGTAAAAATAATATCAGAGAGGGATATTTTATACATTTTATAAATATTTTGTTGAATCCCCTAAGACTTAGTGGTTAGCACTCTTTTCTTCCTTTAGTCCTTTGGAAATGTCATCTCTCTTTACAAGCTTAACTTTCACTTTTCCGTGGCTGACTCCTAAATCTCCATCTTGCCCTAAAATCCCTGGTTTCGGTTCTGTCTTCTCACCTGCCTGCTGGACATTCTTACTTGGATGTTGCACTAACACCTCAAATTCATAATAGCTTTAAATCTCATCACTTCCCCTGAGGGAAAAAATGGGCTACTTCCCTTTGTCTCCATTTTATTCAGTACAATTTATTCCAAGCCTGTAGGCTCGTATCTCAAGTTACGCTTTTCTTGACATTCTCCCCACCACTCTCCAGAATCAACCCTCTCTTACTTCGTTCAGGCGTCTGCTTATAATCTGCCTAATAGAGAGTCTTTTATGACCAGCCTTATAGGAAATAGCTTTTTCCTCATCCCAATAACTTTTCATTCTCTTGCTGTCTAAATTTTCTCCATAATTTATGTCCTTACATAACACTATTTGTCCCCTCTCCACCGGATTATAGGTTACATGAGGGCAGGAATTTTGTGTTACTCATTATCCTCAGAAGTGCTTGGTGCATACAGAGCATTCACACTGTTGAATGAATGAGTGAATTAAATGGATATGTGATAGAATTAACACACAGATGATACAAGAGGCTGGGTATCTACTTCAGATTGGATAATCAGGGGAAGCCCTCTGAGAGGAGGACTTTTAAGCTGAAATCTGGATGACAAGAAGAAATCTGTTGTGAAGATAATGAGGAAGAGCGTTTAGGGAGAGAAAATAGTCAAAGCCATGAGCTTGCCATATTTGAGGGGCAGAAAGATGTGATCTTTTTGGCTGGCTTCCTTCACTTAGCATAATGTTTTCAAGGTTCATTTGTAATATTACATTGTATAGTACACAGGGAGGTATTAGGGAGAAAGCCTTGGATATCTTGATGTGAGGTAATAAGTAAATGCAATGATACTGAGGAAGGAGCCTGCCTGGTATAGTTGGAAAACAGCAAAGAGGCGAATATGGTTGGAAAAGAGAGGGATAAACTAGTAGAAGATCAGAGAGTTAACAGGGGTCCTATCTTACAGCCTCTACCAGTTTCTGCCACATAAAAACCACAAACTCTCAGAAGCATACGCGAATACGCGGTTATTTAGCTCATGCCTGTGAGTCAGATCTAGACTGGGCTTATCTGGACAGCTCTGCTCATCTCATTTGGGCTTGAGATGCCCAAACATCCATAAGAAGTTTGGTTTGGGGTCAGCTGACCTAAGCTAGACTCAGATGAAGAAGCTCTATTGCATGTGTCTCTCTTCCTTTTCCTGGGACCAGCAGGCTAGCCCTGACATGTTTTTCTCAGGACAATGGCAGAGATGTAAGAGGGCAGGTCCACTTGCAAAACCATTTTCAAGCCTTTGTTTGCATCATGTCTGTTGATGAGTCACACAATCGAGCTCAGAGATAAGAGGTAGAATTCGTGGAGGTGGGGATGGTGGTGAGGGAGTGAATACTTATGAAAAATAATCCAACGTACCACAACATACCCCAGACCATTATAAAGCTTTGGCTTTCACTCTGTGATACGCAAAATTTTTCACACGTTTGGGGAGAAATGTGACATGATCTGATTGCCGAGTTGAGAGCAGAGTGAAGGAAGGAGTAAGGATAAAAACAGGTTATAGCAAGAGGGAAGACATATGGGAACATATGTATATGTATAACTGATTCACTTTGTTATAAAGCAGAAACTAACCATTGTAAAGCAATTATACCCCAATAAAGATGTTTAAAAAAAAAAAAGTTATAATAAAAAAAAAAAACAGGTTATAATTCAGGTGAGAGAAGATGGTGTGAATGAGGGTTGTTGTGGTGGAGTTGTTAGAAGGGGTCAGGTTCTGATTATGTTGATATTTTTAACATAGAACTAATAAGATTTCCTGAAGGAAGGAGAATTTATGGAGGGAAAGGTGGCAGAATTAAGAGATCTATTTTGGAAATGTGGACTTTGAGATGACGATTATCTTAGTGGAAATGTCAGATAAGTAGTTAGATATACAAGTGTGGAGTTCAGGAGAGTTTAGGGCTTGAGACACAGATTTGGGAGTTATTGGCAAGTAGATGTCTTTTAAAACCCAGAGGCTGGGTGGACTCACTGAGGAATGGAGATAGAGGAGAAGAGGCCAAGAACAGAGCCCTGGGTAGTCTAATATTTAGAGATCTGGTGGAGGAGGAAGAACTTCAAGAGGATTTAAAAGTGTGACTGGTCACACAGGAGGAAATCCAAGAGTGTGACATCATGGAAGCCAAGCGGAGACAATGCTGCAAAAAGAAGGAACTAGTCAACTTTGTTAATGCTGCTCAGAGGCTAAATAAGCTAAGAACAGGTCCATTAGTGTGGCAATGAGAGGTCTTTGTGGAGTAACAGAGGGAGAAGTACAGTTCGGTAAGTGAAATAAGGATATGAAGACCACATTTATAGATAATTGGAGTAGAGATGGTGGCCTTTAGGAAACTGGATCAGGTGAAGTGTTGTTTTGCTTTGTTTTGATTTATTTTAAGATAAGAGATAATAGTGGCTATGAAAATAATCCAGGAAAGACTCCTGAAATAGAGAAAAAAAGAGAATTGGAGGAGGGAAGCCTTGGAGAAGGTTAGAGAAATGGTTCTTTGCTAGGGTAGAGATGTTTAATTCATTGTGTTAGGAGGGATGGCAAAGATGTGGAATGTACATAGATGGGGAGATGAGACAACTTCTGCCTAATGGTTTATATTTTCCTCGAAGTATTTTCTAAATTTCATTAACTGAGAAAGGGTAAGCGACATGAGAAACTTGAAGGAAGAGAAGGCAGTGTGAAATAGCAAACATATAGGAAATGTAGTAGTATTATCAGAGCCCTTTTGAAATCTGTGGTCATAAATTTCAGGTGAGACCCATCCACAATTTTCAGATGCTTAGTGCAGGGGTGAGGTATTACAAATACTTTAACCACAGTTTTGAGTTTGCCAGACAAGTCGAATGAAAGGACAAGGTACAGGTGTTTTCCAGGGTGTGATATTAATGATAGACCATGGAATCTAAGCCAGATGAAGAAAGAAGGGAGGACATGGAGAGGGATAATGAGCTATGGAAATGATCAAAATATTAATTTCGAATCTATTTTCAAATGTCCCTAAAAATGTCACAAAATGAGGAAGGGAAAGATGGCATCAGATGTGTAATTTTTATATGGTACTTTATACCTTCAAGTACACTGAGAAAGACATTTTATAATATTTCTTTGACTTGAATCTGGAGGTGGGTTACTGTCAAGAACTGTGAAGGGTCTGAGGTTCTTAATACACTAGTCTGTTACTGTTTCATGGACGTCAACAAGGCATGAGAATCCTGGTTCAGAGACAAAAGATAGTATTCATGGCACAGCAAACACCGTGAGTATCGTGAGTATCAACTTATTTCTGTTGCTTCCCTTTTTCCCTTAGTCCCCACAGGGTGACATGATGGGCCCAGATGGATGCTATAGACATAGCCGGTTTGTGTCACAGCTGAGGAACAAGTTGCAAACGCTGTAGCACAGAGCAAACAAGCCAGCCTTCCTACGCCCAGAGAGTGAGCCATTACACTGAAGTCAAGCTGTGGTCACCTTGACCTACTTAATTGCCTATGGGACTAGCATTTGCCTGTGGATAAATCAGTCTTGCAGTTTGGCACACTCAGCAATAATATGCAGGACCCCTCTGGGCCCATGGTGAACTGTCTGTCCCAGTAGTTACACTACCTTCAAATGGGTAAAATGAGTCATGAACAAGGTTCATAGTTTACATTTCAATAATTTATTCTAAACATAAAATATTCCTTAACATACACATTTTCAACATATATTTTCAAAACTACTCCTATAAATATACCAATAAAAATTTCCAAGGTTGTCTCTGAAATGTGCAATAAGAAATACGAACAAAACCATGTGATGGTATATATAAAAATACTCTGGATTTCTCTAGGTTTAATTAAAATTGTTCATTATTTCCTAGAGGTGTTAGACCATAACGGTAAACTATATTCTAAACTGTATAGATCAATTTTTACATTTTTTTCCTCTAGAATTCTTTAAAAATATGATAGAAAAACTGAATATAAATCAGAAACTCAGTTGCATTAAAACCAGGAAGAATTAATAGGGAAGAACTTCCTTTCTTAATCAAAAAGCTTTCAGTCCTGTTAGACGCACTTGAAAACCCTTACTATCAAGAAAGGTATGAAATCTTTAGTGTTCCTGGAGGATATTTTGACACTCCAAAGGAGAAAATAAGCATGACTACATTTTTATGTTCCCTCTGTCCTTAGTCTCCAGCGGCTTGAGGGTGAGTGCTGATGAACGAGCTTTGCTGCTTATCCTTGGTTCAGGCATGTTTGCTTAAAGTCAGGGCACCAAAGAAATCCAGAAAAGGCTGTCGTTAATTCATCTGTCTTTAATTACCTCTCTATTCCAGCCTCTCCAGCGTCTGTTTTTCCTGGAATGTGCCAGAAACACATTCCCATCTCAAAGGCTGTGCCTGGGCTAGTTCTTCTGCAGGAAACATGCTATCTCCAGAGATCCTCATGGTTCAGTCCCTCTCTGCCTTCAGGTTTTCACTGAAATATCCCTCAATGGGGCCTACTCTGACCACCCTATCCACCAGGCCATCAATAACCAAAAGCCCGAATCCTGGATGTATATATTGCTACATTCGTTATATAGAATATTTACTATCTTTCAGTGTGAACTCCCCCCAACACCTTCTTGTTGTTTGACGAAAGTCATGTTTCATGGCCAGAAAAATGTTATTAAATTTTATGTCTTTAACTTGCAGTTCCCTTAAGGAGTAGATGTGAAGCTTCACACTTCTGACCCCTGGTCCACATGCCTGCAATTCCCAGGCATGAGGGCAACTCCTGGAACTCCTCACAAGGCCCCTGCAGCCCTGGCCCAGCTGGAGTGTGGGCGGCCGAGGTAAGGAGTGGGGGGGTGGGGCGTCCTGCAAAGTCAGCGGGGCTGAGGGACCCCGGTCTCTGCACTGAGCCATAGCACTGGCCTCCCAGCCCTGGGGAGGGGGGCCCAGAAGCAGCAGAAGCATTTTCCTGCTGCTTCTGGCAAGTGGCCACCCTATTTAAAATATGAACAACTACCTCCAACACCTCCCCAGCACTCACATCCTTTACCCTGCTTTATTTTTCCATTTAACACTTATCTCCTAAATATTCTATTTATTTATCAATATTTTATTATGATGTTATCAGTATGCTTCTGTTCCTTGCTGAACCCACAGTGCCTAAAAGTGTCTAACACAAAGTAGGTTCTTAATAAATATTTATTGAATGAGTGAAAGAGCAATCAAATACATTTCCATTAAAAAAGGAAATGTAGGGCTTCCTTGGTGGCGCAGTGGTTAAGAATCCGCCTGCCAATGCAGGGGACACGGGTTCGATCCCTGGTCCGGGAAGATGCCACATGCTGTGGAACAACAGAGTCATGCACCACAACTACTGAGCCTGCGCTCTAGAGCCCACAAGCCACAACCACTGAAGCCCCTGCACCTAGAGCCCGTGCTCCACAACAAGAGAAGCCACTGCGATGAGAAGCCTGAGCACCACAACGAAGAGTAGCCCCTGCTGTCCGCAACTAGAGAAAAGCCCGCATGCAGCAACGAAGACCCAGCACAGCCAAAAATAAATAAATAAAATAAATAAATTTATAAAAAAAGAAAAAAAAAAGGGAATGTAAACCTAAGGGCTGTTGTTGAATTTTGCAATAGGAATGCCCTAGTCAGTTGTGTCATGGTTTGAGGCACAGATTTTAAACTTTTTGAGGTGCCCTATGTAGAGCCTGAATGCATTGCTATCTTTCCCAGTGTCATGCCCTTTTAAAGTCTCTTTAGTCCAGTAGTCTGAAAGTGAGCACTTCAAATTAGGCCATGATGACCACGTGACTGATAATATTGAACTGGGGCTAGTGTGGCTGATGTTTAAATTTTATTTAAGTTTGATTAATTTAAATGGTCACATGTGGCTAGTACCTACCATATTGGACAGTGCTTGACTATGCCTGTGTTACAAGTTAGAGTGGGCAACATCTTTGTGTCTAAAAGTGATCCAGCCAAAGTTACTCTATTCCTTCAACCTCACAATGTTTCTGTTACTGTTCAGGAGAAAGATTCAAAAAAAATAAATTCAGAGGTGTAGGAGAGACAGCAGTTAGAAGTGTTTCAATTGTAGGAGAGGGCTGAAATTTTAGCATACAAAACTCTAGTGTACTGTAACCCTCTTTATTGCTCCTTTTTTTCACCTTTTTAAAATCTAAAAATATTCTCAAAAATCTTTCTACTTTTGGAATGTAATGTATAAGCATGTTTTACTCGACATATCCACCCTTCTTATTGTATATAAATGTTAATTCATAAAATTGGGACACAGTCCAAAGTTCATATAAATAACCTGCTGGCACAGATTAATAAAAATAATTACAACCAAATTTGGACAGAAGTAAAGATTTGACAAACTAAAGCAGGATGTAACTAATCTCTTAAGTGCTTTAAACTCTTAACGGAGAAGTCCTTTAACTTTTAGAAGTTGTCCTGTAGAGGAGGCTAACTTGACGTATGCTGGTTTGTCTTATGAGTTAAGACAAATCACAGACAGAGTAAAATAATAAATGTTAAAGCCTAGGGGGACTTCCTTGGTGGTGCCGTGGTTAAGAATCCGTCTGCCAATGCAGGGGACACGGGTTTGATCCCTGGTCCGGGAAGATCCCACGTGCCGCGGAGCAACTAAGCCCATGCACCACAACTACTGAGCCCACGTACAACTACTGAAGCCCACGCACCGTGGATCCCGTGCTCCACAACAAGAGAAGCCACCACGGTGAGACACCTGTGTACCGCAATGAAGAGTAGCGCCTACTCGCCGCAACTAGAGAAATCCCATGCGCAGCAACAAAGACCCAACACAGACAAAAATAAAATAAATTTTTAAAAAAAGTCTAGGGAATAAAGTTCTAATGTAATGATTATTAAAGTAGAGCTCAGTTAATGCTTCCTCTACAATATCACATTTTGCAGGTACTTTGTGAGTGTAGATAGAGCAATAGATACTAAATTGGTCAGCTAACTTGATATATGTTAAATGACACTAGGAAAGTAGTTCCTATTACTAAAATTGATTGAATTCCATTATGTTTTAATGTCTTCCTAATTTAAAGCTCTAAAACATAATACATCTTGTTAGATGCTCTTGACATACAGATACCTGCTGTACGTCGAACAACCCCATACTATTAATCAACTAGCCAACTTATCATTTCTGATTTTATAAAATTTTGTAAACTTTCAAACAGAACATGTAGCCTAAAAATGTTTAGATTATTTTAACCTAACTTCCACCATTTTACAGAACACACAATATTGCATGTGGGAATTTTCCATTGCCTGTGCCCCTGGAAGGGAGCAAAGCCACGGGTGATCTAAAACAGAGTTTTAAAGCTCTTTTAATGTTAACCCAAATCACTGGTATTGGACTTGGGATGCATTTTGTTTTTTAACCTCTTCATAACTGCATTTTGCTTAGACTGATATTAAATTATTTGTGGCCCAGAAGCTTGTCAAGTGTCAGAGCTAAGGGTGCTTGAAATTGAAAGTGGAAAATAAAATGACAGATAATTTAAAGTTTATCATTTAAAATATGCTTATCAACCCATCATCAGTAGTGTTCTCTATGAATTGTATACAGGAGGCTGCTGTCTCTTCAATGGATTTTGACCAGCCACCAAGATTTCCAGCAAAGTAAGGAAGGATGCTAGCAGAAATCTGGTTAAAGTAAGATACCTGTTTCAAAAAACAAAGCAAAACAAAACAATATTTTAATTTCTTACTGACTTGGAGCTTTTTCAAGCAGGGATCTCAATCTTGTTGGTGTAGGGGAGGCTATGACCCTAATCTTTTGGGAATGGATCTGAAAGGATGACCTTAGGATTCCCTGGTGGGTGTGGGTGGACACATTGCAGAATTAGAGTTAATTAGTAAATCCAGGTAAAAGGTTCCTCTGTATCTGTAGGAACAAATTAATCTGCAGATGTTTCATCAAACTTACGGTACATGAACTGCTGTCAATAGCACGGATGAGAAATCCAGCACTTATGATTTCACTTCTGCTGTACTGTGGAGAAGGTGGGACTGATGGCAGAATAACTGACCTCACTGCCACCGTGTAAGTGTGACTGAAAGATAACAGGACATTTTCAAAGTTCTTGAGAGAAACAAAGAATAGTTGTTAGAAAATAAATTCCTACAGTTAATGCAACTTGTTTATATAGTAGAAGTAAAACTATAGACACCCAGATCTTTTAGATGAGTGGTATACATAGGAAAACATTCTCTTTGGATACATTCAAGTATAGCAAATAATAATAAGGGCCATAGGTGTTTTCTGCCTAAGAATTACATATACTTTGTATAACTCCGCAAAGCTGCAGTCAACCTCCAAACTGGTTTTTTTTTTTTTTGGTGCCCTAATGGGTTGTAATTTCAGTCTCTTCTTTTTTTAATGAAAAATAATACCATTGTTTTAAAGAACCTTCAAACAATAGAGAACCCTATACATTAGAAAATAGAAGTCATCCTTCAGTCCACCATAAGCACAATACATACTTATCCTAGAGATGACCACGTTATATTGTGATCCTCCAGATCTTTTTATAAATATATAACATTTATGTAAGCAAATGGACATATGTAGATTTTTACATAAATATAATCATTTTACAAATATTGGTCTATAATTTGATTTTTCACCTAATGGTAAAACTTTGGAGGTGTTTCTGTATCAATGCCTCTGTGACTACTTCATCCTTTTTAATGCTGGTATAGTGCTCTGTAGTATGGTTCTACCATAATTAATAAGATGGAGCTTCAGTTTATTTCTAATATCTTTTGCCATAGTAAATGATACTACACTGAACATCCATGTGCATTAATCCCACACGGGAGGGATTATTTCTATAGGCCAGCTTTGACATCAGAAATAATGCTGGCTAGTTCCAGGGGTAGACCATAACTGCCCTGGCAGCTTCCACCTCTTGTCCCTTTGAACACCTGCTCTTGGGACCCTTCCCCTTAGAACCTAGACACTATTCTCTGAGAAGCCCAATGCCCGTGGAGAAGCCATGAACAGACACTCTAATTGACAGCCAGCCATTTTGGGTGTCTAGCACAGTTGAGTCTTTGTAAATTCTGAACCAAAACCAATTCCTGGTATTTTATTTGGCTTTCACTGCATTTTTACAATAACGGAATATTTTGAAGGTTTGCTAAATATCCGTTTTACATCTGCATAGAGCAAAAGGAAAGGGAACTGCTTTACGAGTCTCACAGATGCTTTGCACATGGCTGGCACTTAATAGATAATTGTTTCTTTCTGGTTCTTTGTTTTTTAATGATAACTAAAGCCTCATCTAGAAAAAATTCACATGAACATCATTCAAGACCAGAAATGCTTATTCCATTGACTTCTTGTTTTCATATCAACTTTTTCTTTCTACTCTATATTATAAGACATTGCTATAACACTTGAATTACATATACTCACTCATCTTTGAGAGGCCTTCTTCGTGAAACAAGTACTACCAAGTCTTTGGGTTTGTCATCATTCACCACAGGACAAGTGATGTAATATATCTGATCATCTTCACTTACCCAGTCTATGACTTCACAGGACCTATGTAAATAGAACAGTGACAGAAAGTCTACATTTTACTACCTGGTAGAATAAGGCATTCCTTTCTTTTGTTTGCGTAACTTCATTATTGGTGTCCATATTCACCCTTCTGCTCACATAACCATCCCCCCAAAGCCAGCATCATTTCTTAAAGTCTGTTTTTAGAGTTGTTTGGCCAGAAGGAATAATTCTGCATGTGAGGAAAAGAATGCTGGCCATCTGACTCTAAGGTCACTGCCCTCAACACTGCAGAGAAAGGCACTTTTCTTTTTTCCACAAAATTATTTTTCTCTAGGATCAAGTAATAATATTTTGAAGACTAGTGAATTATATAGACAATCCAACAACTCTGAGGTAAAGGAATATGGTATATTGGGAAAAAGAACTAAGCTTGGAATCAAGCAACTTGCCTTTGAGTCTCAGATTGCTTAGTAGCTATGTTATGTTAGGCAAGTCACTTTTCTTTCATCTATAAAAGGTAGATAATAGTACCTATGGGGTTATTGTGAGGATCAAGTGAAAACACCTGGCACAGTACCTGAATCATGATAGATGCACCAAAATAGTAAGTGGAATTAGAATTCATTCATTCAAGTTCAGTTAGGCTAGAATGTCAGGTGATATAGAGAGTAATGGGAGATACATTTGAAAAAAGCAGCAAGTTTAGGCATTATTCTTGCTAAAATCTTTGTACTTATAGAGTTATCTACAAAGATCTACGCAAGAAAATCGTCGTTTCCTCTTCTCTCCGAATGTTTATTATTGTAACATTAACCAGGATGTATCATTCTGGCATCTATGCAAATGTAACACATGAGCCCAGAGATGTTTCACTTTAATGGTGTTAAATTGTCTATTACATGCTGTTAATCACAGTGAGATTTGGACATTTAAAAGATGAAACTCTACTTCATCCAAATTAGGAAGTAAATGGTAATGCTGAATATAATAGGTATAATCTTACTAATCCTTTCCTTCAAGCAAGGTGTCCATGAGGCCTGAGCCCTGCAGCCCAGGAGCTTGGACTCCTTGAAGAAGGGGGTGTTACCCTGACAGTGCAGTTGACAAGATGCCCAGCTCTGCATTCCAGGAAAGGAGGGAGAGTGGAGAAGATTGGATTAGGGATGTGGGAGACAATGAGTAACAGAAGAGATGCAGGCTGACAGGAGCGGGCCCTGATCAGACATGGAGAGCAGGAAGGAATGTACTCATAGAGCTGCTTCTCCCAGCTTCTCACCAGGGAGTGCTGCTTCACAGAAAAAGAGGGGACTACCAAATAAAGATCAAGAGTGGGAAGTTGGAGGGACTATTTGATAATCACTTCCTCAAGAGCAATGAGACTGTGTATTAAAGTACAAGAGTGTGGAATTCAGAGCCTGACAGACCTGGGTTCCAATTCAGGTTCCATTGCTTTTACTGCCTGTGTAATGTTGGCAAGTCTTGGGATCTCTCTCTTGTTAAATAGGAATAATATCAACTTTGAAGAGTTATTGATAGGAGTACAATAGGTGTGGGTAAAGCATGTCAACTCAATATAGATGAAAAATAGATGATTATAATAATTTTTGTGTCTCTCAGTATAGCACCTGATGCAGTTTTCCATGCAGAGCAAACTTTAGCAAATACTGTTTAATAAAACAATAGGTCATACATTGGGCAATGGAGATACACTGCAATGTAGAGGTCATCTTTTACATGATGTCAGGGTTGAATAAGAAAATATTTAAAATTTATTCTTACATGTAATGGGGGTCCCACAAAGGTCGCTTGGTAAAGTCAGACAAGAGATGATAAGCCAAGTGTGCTGGTCTTTCCACATGCTTTTCAACACAAACAGATAAAATATTGTGCTCTTCCAGAGTATATATTTTTATCTAAAAGAAAATAACAAGAAAAACATTACAAAAGAAAATTAGGTGTTTTTACATTAAAACCACAGCATATATACGTAGTCATAGGCGGATTGCACTAGCTAAGGCATCTTGGCACCTGGGTAATAATGAAGCCAAATGATGGCAAGTTCACTTTAAATACTTGGATGTCTAGAGCTCAGAGCAGGATGCTATGCCCCTGTGTCATCTAAATAATATGTGACTTGAGGGTGGTTTATTATTGTGCAATAGTTTTTCTCATGAAAAATTAAGAACATAAGCCTTTCTTTCTTTATCCCTTTGTGGTATTTCCCTGCCTCTATCCAGGAACAGCAGAAATTATAACCAGACTGCTGGGCAAGTCAGTGCTTCATGTCCCCCTAAGACCTTGGAGCCAAGGCTGCAACCTAACGTACTTTCTCAGGATGTCAGGCATGCCTTCACGTGGGCTGAGGGAGCCCAGGGAGTAAGTCAACGCCTCTAGAGCCAACTCAGCCTCTCAACAGGGCCGCTGAAGCATTTCTTCAGCACAAAGAATTCTTTCATTTGTGAATCACAAGAGCTCATCTTTCAAGGCGGCCAATTCCTGGGTTTCTAGTGCTTATTATTCCTTAGATAAGAGGAGGCTTGTCGTGGGGATCCATTTGATGTATACTTAAACATTCATGTATCCCTTGTTACTCTGAACTTTCCTTCTCTGCTTTGGCCAGTAATCAGAGATACATGTTCAGCTAAGAGCATATTTCTATCCTGCCCATTTTCTCCATCTCTTTCAGGGTGCTTTGAAGACAGTGTTGAAATTTGCTATCTTATAATCATTCCCATGGCAACAAGCTGTGAGAAGACAAACAAACACAGGGTTAAGACTTCACTGCAGGAATCAAGCAGATGGAAAAATCAGGCTGTGAGGGAGAAAACCTTTATTTAAACATAAATATCTTTAGGAAGAGAATGAAGAAATGAGAAACTGACTAAAAGCAGCTTAGAAAGGTAAGAAGTGACTATTTGCTT
This sequence comes from Delphinapterus leucas, assembly GCF_059928025.1. Classification (NCBI taxonomy): domain Eukaryota; kingdom Metazoa; phylum Chordata; class Mammalia; order Artiodactyla; family Monodontidae; genus Delphinapterus; species Delphinapterus leucas. Next base: position 65,905,819 of record NC_143131.1, read on the forward strand.
ATGCTTTTACCTCTCTAATTGACCTCAGTGCGAAGCCTGTCTTTAAATTGAGCCTGCAAAGGAGGACATGATGTAGGCTGTGGGCACTTATCAAAGAGAAAGAAAACCATGAATGCAGCTGTAGTTGGTGGCTGAGACTCACCCCAGCATAGACATGCCTACCTTTGCCCCCCATACAGCAGAAGTCGAAGCAGGTTCATTGGTGTAAATCCAGAGGGAAGTCACCTTATCAAAGCCTGGTGTCCATGTGGCTCTTAGCCAGCCTGTTGGGGCTCTCCAGTCTCAGAGGAGGCAAGGGCAGGGGGCCAGAGTGAATCCCATCACCTCAGTCAGATTCTGGCCATGGGGCAACCATGGTTAACCTTGGTGGAACCAGGGCGGAGTAGGATGTAACACTGGACTGAGCATTTTTTAAGGGTTGAATTGTGTGTCCCCCGCCCCCCAATTCATATATTAAAGTCCTAACCCCCAGTAGCTCAGAATGTGACCTTATTTGGAAATAGGGTCATTGCAGGTGTAATAAGTTAAGATGAGGTTATACTGCAGTAGAATGGGCCCCTAACCCAATATGACTGGTGTCCTTATAAAAAATGGCAATGTGGACACGTAAACATACACACACGCACACACACTGGGAGAATCCCATATGAAGGTGAAGGCAGAGGTCAGGTGGTGCATCTACAATCCAAGGAATGCCAAAGATTGCCAGCAAAGCACCGGAAGTTAGGGGAAGACCTGGAATAGATTCTCGCTCACTCCCTCAGAAGGAACCAACACTGCCAACACCTTGATCTCAGACTTCCAGCTTCCAAAACTGCAAGGCACCCAGTTTGTGGTACTCTTAGGGCAGCCCTAGGAAACTATCACAGCACTTTTCCAGGAAGCTGCTCCCCAGGTTGCAGATACATGCTGCTGCTTCCTATCCTGGAACCAAAACAAACTTCACACTAAGTAGCCGTCATTAAATTCTGCCCTTATAAAACTCACTTGACTTATCCAGTGCCAAGTGCAGTATTGGATGAGTGGATGATATTTTGATCCTTTCCGCAAAGTTAAAAGTAGCAGACAATCAGAGTTAATGACATTGATGCAGACACAGCAGACAAGGAAAGGCAGCGGTTGTTGTTGGTTCTCTTTAAACCGTACTATTTTAGGAAAGCCAACTTTGGCTTAGTGTAAAAATTCTCCAAGACCAACTCTCCAAGAAAACGAGTTCCCTTTCATGCTTGGAAGAAGACAGGTTAAATTCCATTTATCATCTCAAATGTTTTATGATTTGGTGCCTGGAGAATTTTAGTCTATGAAATGAAGCTTATAGTAGGCCCAAAATCTGCTGGAGCTTGTTAACATTTTACTAATGATATATTTTTTTCATTCTAATAAGATTCTGTTTAATGGGTTTGGATCTTATACAAATAGCACAAGAGGAAATAACTCAAAGTTTTAGAATTTTATACTATCTGTTGACAAATATGTTATTGATACTATATTGCGGAAAGGAGGACAGAATTCGTTTTTACAGAGTCATGGGGACAGGGGTAGAGTCCTTGGAGGTAGGTTACCCCCTGGGCTAAGGGGAGGAGACATGATCAGGTGGAGCCCTGGGACCAGCCCCAGCTTCAATGAGAATAGCTCTTCTTTGGTCTGTTTCCTGTGGATTTTGTCCTGTGTGAAGGTTTTCACATGATCCTTGCCATTCTGGCTTCCAGTACACTCTCAGCTACTCCCTAAATAAAAAGCTACTCCTGTCAGGTCAATCTCTTACCCATGCCGATTCCAACCAGGAGGGTTTGGCTCAAAGCTACTCACTGCTTAGAAAGCACCCTTTACCCCTCCAGCAATTTACCCTTACACTACCTTCAAGGAGGAAAGAATCAACTCCTCTCCAAAGTTGTCTCTAAACAACTGTCTTCCCTGACTTTGAATTGCCTAAGAGCTGACCTTTGCGGTTTAAATACTACAATCTCTCACTTGTTTATAAAATACCTTAAAATTATCCTTCAGCTATGATATGTATGTATGTGATGCTTTCAAAATAGACTATAAGCTCCTTTAAGATGGGGGTTCATCTTTTGCTCCTTGTATTACTGGTATTATTAATTCCAACACTATACATTGAAAATGAAATATGGGTTAAAACAGTAAGTACTGCCCAATTTCGTTACAAATACTAGAAATTTTAGAATTTTGCCATCTATCAAAATTTATATCAAAATGAGTATAGATTTTTATAACCCAAAATAAGTATAATTCTTAACAGACTGTTTTGTTGTAAGAATTTATTCAGCTAAAAGGTGACAGAAAAAAATGTGAGCTGTATTTTTAAATTAAAAGCATATAATGGTGAAGGTGGTTAAAAAAACCACATAAAAGCTTTAAAAAGTGGGAGAGAAAAGGGGGATGACTCAGAAAGAAAAAATTAGATTTTTATTATAAATACAATCTAAAAAAAAAGGAGGGCTTCAAATTCAACAGAGATAACATAAGAATGTTTAATTATACAGTGTTCTCTAATAAGTATCTGTACAAAACTTAAGAATTAATTATTGATGGCTCTCCTTAGACACTAGCAAATATACGTTTATTTGTTTAGATTGGTTTCTGGCACCAAACTCTTTAAGAATTGAAATTTTAATGACTTCACTAAATATGTTCTCGTCCTTCATTCCAGACATGAGTTTGTCCTTTGCTATGCTGCTCATGAATGCTCGGATGCCAGCAATGATGCAAGAAACAGATTTCATATTAGTAAAAGAAAACAGTCTTGAAGCAGCTTTTATGAGGGATAAAGAGAAGCAAGTAACTTAGTTATGTTAAACCTGTATTTCTGCATCACTGAACCAAACACACAGATGGAAACCTAACTGGATCCAAAGAAGGTAAGGAAGACCCTGAAAGGATTCAGAACTGAGCACCAAGACATAATAAAAGCAAACAACCAAAGCCAAAACACGCAGAGGAGGTCAAAGTCAGAGCTGAAAACAATAAGTGAAGTAACTGAATTTGCTTTGATTTCAGGGTAAGTGACCATATAACTTATTATCCAAAGTGGAACACTTAGGCACTGTTAATCATTATGATGGGAAAACCAGGACTGTCCCAGGAAAACCAGAACATATGGTAATCATATTTTAGAGGCTACTGTTTCATTGATGATGAAAAACAGTACACACTGAAATGTGAGCATAGACAAAATGTCAGCATTATTGAGCATCTCCTGAATGCCAGGCAGTGCTGTGTTCTGGGACTATAGTCATGAACAAAATGGTCCTTAAAGAGCTTATAATCTGTTTAGTGTAGACATCAGCCTCAAAGGGTCTCCTGATATACCTTTGAAATTAGATAAAATTAAAATCCAAATGATATACATTAATTTAAATTTGATGACATGCAAAACATTGTAAAAGGTGCTGAGAAGAAAGATGTCAAGACAAGCCTTCTTTCTTAAGATGTTTATAATTAGGGAAAAAGACCATATGTAAAAAGTTAAATTACTATGAAAGACAAATACTAACTCAACATAGCTGTGGGAGAAATGTCATGAGATAATGCATAATTAATTGACAAGTTAATCATAAAGAAGTAATTGTTAAAGGAATTCCTAGAGGGATAAGTTCCTTCAGTCAGGGGTGATTGGCTTTATGGAAAAGCATTTGTCCTGGGTCATGAAGACCAGGTAGGACTGGGGTAGATAGGAGAAGGAGAGAGAGGTGGAACATGAGAACTAAGCTCAGAGGTAGGAATGTGTAGGGCGATTTGAAGGACCCTAGATCAGCCAGTGTGGAGGAGTAGAGACAGGGCTGGAAAGATACTTGACTCTTAAAAAAATTTCCCTCAAAGATTTTTTTACCTTTTAAAAAATCGAAATACAGTTTATTTACAATATTATATTAGTTTCAGGTGTATAACATAGTGATTTAATATTTTTATAGCTTATACTCCTATATATATGAATATATATGTGACTATATATGAATCTATGTAGATGTACATATCTATATTTATACATTAGATATATACCCAGTAGTAGAATTGCTGGATCATATGGTTCTGTTTTTAGTTTTTTGAGGTACCTCCATACTGTTTTCCAAGTGGCTGTACCAGTCTACATTCCCACAAACAGTGTACTAGCGTCCCCTTTTCTCCATTTCTTCACCAATATTTGTTATTTGTGGTCTTTTTGTTGATAGCCATTCTGACAGGTGTAAGGTGATACCTCACTGTGGTTTTAATTTGTATTTCTCTGATGATTAGGACTGTTGAGCATCTTTTCATGTGCCTGTTAGCCATCTGTATGTCTTTGGAAAAATATCTATTCAGGTCTTCGGTCCATTTTTTAATCAGGTTGTTTATTTTTTTTGATATTGAGTTGTATGAGCTGTTTATATGTATGAGCTGTTTATATGGCCCCTTATTGGTCATTTGCAAATATTTTCTTCCATTCAGCAGGTGTTGATGGTTTCCCTTGCTGTGCAAAAGCTTTTAGCTTCAAAGCTAAATGCTCTGGGGGCTTCTCCTCCCGATGCCAGACCCCCAGACTGGGGAGCCTGACATGGGGCTCAGAACTCTCACTCCTGTGGCAGAACCTCTGCGATATAATTATTTTCCAGTTTGTGGGTCGCCTACCTGCTGAGCATGGAATTTGATTGTATTGCAAATGCACCCCTACTACCGTCTCATTGTGGCTACTTTGTCTTTGGATGTAGAATATCTTTTTTGGTAGGTTCCAGTCTTTTTTGTCGATGGTTGTTCAGCAGTTGTTATTTTGGTGTTTTCATGAGAGGAGGTGAGCTCAAGTCCTTCTACTTCACTATCTTGTCTTCCTCTCCTTTATCGTTATATAATGCCCTTCCTTGTCTTTTGTTATAGACTTTGTTTTAAAGTCTATTTTGTCTAATATGATTATTGCTACCCCTGCCTTCTTGCTGTTTCTGTTTGTATAAAATCTTTTTCCATTCCCTCATTTTTGGTCTGTGTGTGTGTTTAGCTCTGAAGTCAGTCTCTTGTAGGCAGCATATAGAAGGGTCTTGTTTTTTATCCAGTCAACCACCCTGTGTCTTTTGATTAGAGCATTTAGCCCATTGACGTTTAAAGTAATTATTGATATTATTGCCATCTTATTACTTGTTTTCCAGTGTTTTTGGTAGTTCTTCTTGTTTATTTCTTTTTGTTTGTTTGTTTCTTCCCTTGTGGTTTGATTATTTTCTTTAGTAATATGCTTGAGTTCCTTTCTTTTTGTTTTTTTGCATCTATTTAAGTTTCTGATTTGGGGTTACCATGGTGTTCATATATGTTGTCATGTAACTATATGCTTGTTTCAAACTGACAGTCCTTTAAGTTCAAACACATTCTAAAAGATCTACATTTTTTTCTCTCCTCCCTCACATTTTATGATTTTGATCCCTTAACTGTTTATTGTAGTTATATTTTATTTTATTTATAGTTTTTGTCTTTTAATATTTATACTAGCTTATTTAAATGGTTGATCCACAGCCTTTACTACTGGGGTTTTTCCTTTCCTATGACTTCTTACTTCTTGTTGTAGCCTTTTCTTTTCCACTTAGGGAAGACTTTAACATTTATTTTAGGGTTGGTTTAGTACTGATGAACTCCTTTATTTTTTGCTTGTCTGAGAAGTTCTTTAGCATTCCTTCAACTCTAGATGATAATCTTGCTGGGTAGAGTATCCTAGGTTGTAGGTTTTTCCCTTTCAACACTTTAAATATATTATGCCACTCCCTTCTTTCTTGTAAAGTTTCTGCAGAAAAATCAGCTGATAGCCTATTGGGGACTGGGTGTCTTGTCCTTGTATGTGTCTCTGTTTTTTCTCTTGCTGCCTTTAGAATTCTCTCTTTTTCTTTAACTTTTGCCATTTTAATTATGATATGTCTTGATGTGGGTCTCTCTGTGCTTCCTGTACTTGAATATCTGTTTCCTTTTTCAGGTTCAGGAAGTTTTCAATCATAACTTTTCCAAATACATTTTTGACCACTTTCTCTCTTCTCCTTCTGGGACCCCTATAATATGAATGTTAGTATGCTTGATGTTGTCCCAGAGGTCCCTTAAACAAACTAGTTTTATTTTTTTTTAATTTATTTTTCTTTTTGCTGTTCTGATTGGGTGATTTCCATTATTCTATCTTCCATGTTACTTATGTGTTCTTTATTACCTAGTCTGCTTTTAAATCCTTCTAGTGTGTTTTTCATTTCCATTATTGTATTTTTCAGCTCTGACTGGTTCTTTTTTTTTTTTTTTTAATTGGAGTATAGTTGATTAACAATGTTGTGTTAGTTTCAGGTACACAGTAAAGTGATTCAGTTATATATATACATATGTCCATTCTTTTTCAGATTCTTTTCCCATATAGGTTATTTCAGAATACTGAGTAGAGTTCCCTGTGCTATACAGTAGGTCCTTGTTGATAATCTCTTTTATATATAGTAGTGTGTATATGTTAATTTCTGACTCCTAATTTATCCCTGACTTGTTCTTTTTTTAATATTTTCTAGTTCCTTGTTAAAATTCTCACTGTGTTCATCTATTCTTTTCCCTAGTTCAGTTAGTATTTCTTATTACTAATGCTTTGAGCTCTTTATCTGGTAAATTATTTATCTCTGTTTCATTAGTTGTTTTATCAGGGTTTTTTGTTCTTTCATTTAAAACAAATTCCTCTGTTTTCTCATTTTGCTTAACTTTCTCTGTCTCTATGAAATTAGGTGAAACAGCTACTTATCCTGGTCTTGAAGGGTAACCTTGTGTGGGAACGTCCATATGCGGTCCATATCTGCCCTGTGGCTTTGGTGGGAGAGCTGGATCTGACGTGAGCATGAGTCACATCTTCCCCCAGGGTGTGCTGGCAGCTATCACCTTGGTGGGAGCGGGGGGCTGGATATGGAGGGGCTAAAGCCAGAGCTAGCTGTGAGCTAGGGCTTCTCCTATGCTTAGTGGCCATTACTGCCCTACTGGGGGCAGTGAGGGGTCCCAAGGTGCTGGCGCAGAAGCCCTGAGGGTTGGGTCCAAGCTAGTTCTGTTCCATCTAAGTGTGTGCTCTCCCCTATTCCAGCAGTGGCACCATCACCACAGAGGGGAGGAGTGCTGGAGCAAGAAGGCCCAGAGTGGGTACCCGGTGTAGGCTGGGATATGTGCTAGGCAGTCTTGGCACACCAGTCAGAGCTCCAGACTGCTCGTGATCCACCACCTTCACGAGCACCAGTAATGGCCACCCTTGCCCTGTTTAGATGCAGTGCCTGGTCTGAGCTGGCTCCGTTTCCGCCAGCTGTGCAACCTCCTCAGCAGTGGCAACCTTCACCCTAGTGGGGAGCTGCAGTGGAGCTAGAGGGGCTGGAGTGGATGCTTGGCATGGGCCAGGGTGTGCACTGGGGTGGTTGCAGGAAACCAGCCAGAGCCCTGGGAAGTTTCAATCTGCTTCCTTTGCCTGGTTCCCAGGAGTAAGGAAGCATGTGTATGCTCTTTAAGAGCAGAGTCTAGGTTTCTTATAGCCCTCCTGTTAGTCCCACTGGTTTTTAAACAAGCTAAGGGGACTCCTTCTCCCGGTATCAGACCCCAGGGCTGAGGTGTCCTCTCCTAGGGCTGCGGGTCCTGACCTGATTGCTTCTCTTCCCCTCCTACCTGACTCCATGTGGATCTTTCTCTACAGCCTTGTTTGTTGTATAAGAGTCTTTCTGCCACTCTCCAGTTTGTTTTCAGTGTGAATTGCTCCACATGTAGATGTATTTTTGATGTGTTTGTAGTGGGAGGTGAGCTCAGTGTCCTTGTACTCTGCCGTCTTGATCTCCATTTTTTCCTTCTTAAAAGCAGCATTAGAAGTAGCAGAACAACCACTACCATGACAACTTTCATTTGTGATGGGCAGTGGGTTGTGTGTATACCTGGATGCCTCCTACCTTTTCCACAGCACTGGTAACCTCCCAACCACTTTTGGCTGCCAGGCTTTTGAGAGCCTCCACATTGCCATTACTCAAGGATACCTAAAACACAAATATTTGAAATGCTGTGAGTTCAGTGCAGATATGTGATCAAATATTTTCTGCTTAGAAAGTGGGCACTGTTAGAGCCAAAGTGATGATGTTGAGGTTAGAACTAAGTTATAGGAACATAATTTCTGTCTCAAACTCTTCATGCCGAATTCAAACAGGTAATGTGAGTCATATATGCTTAGCAGATTAGAATCATTTTAATTAGCATCTTAAGCAAAGACAAGAACACCCTTCAGTATGACTTGTAATCAACGGGTAATAAGTAAACTTGGATTTCCCTTTACATTTTATGGTCAAAAACATTAAAATGACTAATACTTCTCTATTGTGTTATAAAAATGCAAGCCAGTGGGCATGTCATTCAACACAAGCTATGATGAAACACCAGATCTCAATGTCCTATGTTGCTTGAATGCATTTGATGGCAGAGCATCCAGAGTCTGTATTCAGGAACTATACATATAATTCAAACAAGGCAGTGAAGCAGCTGGCTGATAACTAGTTACTGATAGCTTGGTTTTGTTTCATTTTGAGATGACTGGTTGCTATAATTCACCTTTTCATCTAACCTGTGTAGGCACAACATGAGTCAGTTAAATGAGGGGATTTCCATTTTTGTAATGAACTGATTTTTACATGAAGAGCTTCAGATCATAAAACTGTCACCTGGTTGCCAGTATCCCAGTGTATGCAAAGTGGAACCTCTCCTTTGTGGGAAATAATGTATTTTCTGGAAAAAAATTAAAATATTAAATAACAGTTTTCTTCCCTGTATTTAGCACACAGCAATAACTATGACAGTTTCTTGAACTGAAATCAGCAGTTTTAAAAAGCTGCCTTTACTGGTGGAACAATCAGAAAGAACAATTTCCATCACAGTAGTCTCCACAGTCAAAAAGCATCAGACCTTCTCTTTTTACGTTATGTGGGAATAGAGACACAGAGTGGGCTCTTTGCTATGTAATTTGTCAGATGAGAGAAGATTCCATAAAATCCTTACACCTGAGTCCCTTACCTGCCTAGGCGAATTCTCTTGCGTGCAAGAGCTCCACGATACCGTCTAAAATCATCCTTAAATAAAAAACAAAGTAAAATCAATAAATTTCTAATATTTTAGTGCTACAATCCTTAAGTTTCTCTCTCCTAAGTCAGTTGAAAAGGCTAATTGGGACAAGGGGTCTCTACGTGAACTATCTATCTTCAGGTCAGAGTTGGCAGTAAGGCAGCTTATTCCAAAAGACTTAATTCCGATGAGTGTAGAGCAGCATAGAGAACTGGGTGTAAGGTGGGAGAAGAGAGTCAGAAATGAGACACAGAAGATGATATGCTTCCAACAGCAGCATGTGGCTGAGTAGATGTGAAGTCTTCAGGGACTTCACCATTTAAAGAAATGACTAGAGTGATTTGGAAAAAGAAGAAAAAGACCATTTTACTTTGTGATGCAGAAAAGAAAGAAAACCAAAGGGGAATAGACATGGAGGTTGTTGCCAGTTCAGGGAAAGATTCTGTGTGGAGCTCTGTACCCACAGCTTCCCCAGAATAAGTGGTCTGATTACTGAACCATACATGCTAATAACTGACCTTTGACATCGGTTTGATTCTGGGAAATGTGATCAGTTCTTCCTTATCATCGACAGCATTATAAATGAGAAACGCACTGTTGATATGACGGCCCCGGCCCCCAGACCACTCCTGGCAGTCAAAGGCCTCCACGCGCACTCCCACTTCAACACTGCAGACGGGTGACAAGGGCAATGGGCAGAGAACCTGAGCATGCCAGGCCTACTCTGCCCGCTGCCCCACCACCTCCTCCAGGGAAGGAAGAGAATGAGGACCCTGGGTTGTTTCATTGTCATCTGCTAATCTATGCAACTGTTAACATCCATTTCATCAGGTCGATTGATCTGATGTACAAGCTCCTGGGAGCATTTCTGCTTTACTTTCCCACTTTCAAGTGGTAAAAAGGCCAGTGGAACTTTATATACCTTCATGAACATATTTTGGTAATGGGGGAGGGGTGGTTAAATTGTGCCAAAGTCAAGTTTTCTCTCCTAAAAACAATAGTTCTATAATTTAAAAGCATCAAACACTGAAACTGGATAGGAAACACAGATGTTCTTTTTTACATTTAAAAAGAAAAAAATACTAAATTAAATCTTTTCTTTGTGTATCAAGAATAATAAAAATAACTGGGAAGTGGTTTGGACTTCATGGTGATAAATGATGGGTCCATTATGAAGTGGTTGACCACACAGTCACTGGGACTCTTTTGAGAGTGAAAGGAAGAATTAATAATTATGACAGGTGCAAAAACCAAGACCATCCTGGATCAAATAGGACATACAGTCACACTTATTATGAGACAAAAACCAACTTATCCTAACAGTGTTAGGAGGCCTGAAGTGGAACAGAGAGTTAAAATGTGTGTCTATGGATTTCGAAGATTAAGTGAAGTTTAAAAAAAATTAGAAGGAACTTGATTTTTTTAAACTAGTCACTATACTTACCTCCAGATTGAAATAAAACAAAAAATATTGCTTATGTGCAAGTTTGAATTCATTTATAGCAGCCTAAGAGCACCAGACATGCTTTACCAGGTCTGAAATGTATTGTTGACAATGGCATTGAAGACAAGACGATCTCCAACTGTAGATGGTCCCCGGAACTTAAACATGTCCACGGACTTCAGAAGGGGATGCGCTCGACACAGGCGGCTGATGAAACGAAGGGAAGGAGAGAGAGAAGAAAGTGGTCATTCTCCAGAATATTTTCAGGAACTGTTGCTTTGCTTAGTGGATGCAATAGGCCAGTGTTCAGGGTGCTTTCTAAATGAATATCTCTTTTAGCTCAAGAGGGAAATGAATAACTGGATTGTGTGTGTTGAGAGTGGTCCTGTACATTACCTGCAAATATTTTAGGAAATGCCACACGTCCCCAGGCCGTGAGGTCTTTACCAAGATGCTGCTGCTCCTGCTCTTGTGGTGACAGTCCTGCTCTTGTTTTGTGCCCTATGGAAGTATCTCCAAAAAACAAACGGCTGTCGTTTGTTCTAATTTAAGGGATTTTTTTTCCTCCTGACAGCTCATGACTACAATCACAGAAAACTGTGACTCCCAGGTTGGAGTGGGGCACAGTGAAGAGAACTGTCAGCTGGTGCCATTCACATGCATTCCTTGGCTTCACTGTTACTTGAGTTCACCCGCATGTCAAAGACTAATTTTTTTCCCCTAAAGAAAAATTACCTGGATTGCTGCACAAAGCCTGAAAGGCTGCAAAGAATACATTTTACAATTTTTGTAGTGTGCGGAGTTCTGAAAATCTATAAAGAAAATTTAATCTCAGAAAGTTACTTCCATAATTTTCTACATTTTAGATTCCCACTGTAGTCATCCAATTACTCTAAAGAATTGTGCCAACAATAAGTGAACACACTCTGCCATAGTTAATTATATTGTAAGCCTTTACAATAGAACAGGTTCAAGTGCTTTATTGTCATTAAGAGTGACAATGTCATTTTAAAAACAAGCTCTTATATTTGTGCACAATTTATAGGAAGGATAACCACAGGTTTCTAATTATAGTCGTAACTGTAGGCATATTACTAATAAAATTCCTCTAATTTGGGGGAAATAAAACCTTAACAGTTTTCAGTGGTTACAAAAATTGTCGGAAGGGCAGATCCTGTTCAAATGCATTTTCAGAGAACACAGTGTTCTTTAAAGCTGCTCAATTACCTACATGGCTTCATTAAGAATAAAGGAACCCTTTTTGAAACTGAGGAGCATTTAAAAGTACTTTTCTAAGTTCTTTCCTCTTTCTCATCTTATTTTTCAGTTAATCCTTTGGCCATGGTGATTCTAACCAGCACCTTCAGAGATCAGACCTAATTGTAAACCGCCTTTATAAAAGTTTGTATCTTGACCGTTTTTAAGTGTAAAGGCTATCTTCTGTTTCTATCCTGCATCTACTTTGTCATAAGTAATGTGACAAGGAGTTGCAGTGTCATAAGATCAACAGTCATAATTCAGAATCAAGTATTTCATTTTTATGTTTGAACCAAGAATTTAAACATTCACCTTCAAAAAAGGACAGAATAATTCTAAGGTAAACAGGAAAATGACTTATCATTTTCTCATTTTGATAAAAGGCAACATTATTCTCTACTTGTTTCCTTGACTGCCCAATAGCTGAGCCTCAGACCCTTCTATCCTCTCCCCACTGGTCTCAAGATCACAAGCCAAAGGTCCAAACCAAGAACCTTGCAGAAATAGTAGCCACTGTCTCCATCCAAGCCATGATCTGGCCACCAAATGTATTTCCATGATGGTTTGCATGGGGTGGGAGGACAAGTTCAATGCTCTGCACAGAGGTGCCCCTCGTGGAAACCGTTCCTTCTTCTTCATCACAAGTGGGATCTGAAAGGTGAATGTGAACAAAGATGGTGGAGTTAAATGCAGAACCTGAGGCTACAGCCTTTCCTTCAACTCATGGGATTTTTTAGAAAACATAAATTATTACCAAAGACTTAAAACTCCTGAAGAAATGAATAGGCTTTATTTACAGTGAATTGGATAAGACCACAGATCAGAAAGGGCATTTTAGAGATTGTATTCCAACCCTGTTTTACAAGTCAACCAGAATTTTTTTTTTTTTTTTTTGAGGTACGCGGGCCTCTCACTGTTGTGGCCTCTCCCGTTGCGGAGCACAGGCTCCGGACGCGCAGGCTCAGCGGCCATGGCTCACAGGCCCAGCCGCTCCGCGGCACGTGGGATCTTCCCGGACTGGGGCACGAACCCGTGTCCCCTGCATCGGCAGGCAGACTCTCAACCACTGCACCACCAGGGAAACCCTCAACCAGAATTTTGATTAAAAGAATGTTTAAGTTTAAGTTTGAGTTGCTTCAGGTGGAAGAGGGGCAGATCAGAGCAGGTCAGGGCAGAAAGAAATTTGGGGATTAATGGATATATTATTATCTTGATTGTGGTGATGGTTTCATGGGGGTATACATGTCTCAAGACCTATCAAGTTGTACACTTTAAGTATGGGCCATTTATGGTATGTTAATAAAGTTATTAAAAAGAAAGGGATTTGAGCTTTAAAGGGCCACAGACACTGAAAATCTGGAATAGTTTGCTGTTTGATAAACTTCAGAATGGGAATATGGCCTCCCGTAGTTACTGTTTTGTAATGAATGCAGTCACAAACAGAAAAGACACAATACATTGTACTTCTTAGTGTCATTCTGCTTCTTTTGAATCATATCTGCTTCATTTACTGACAAATTGGTTTTTGACTCTCAACAATGGAGAAATCATTTACTTTGGCGGCAAAGCAGTAAAATGTATTCAGTTATATTGCCTGCATCATCAAGGGAATTACCAGCTAGGCTTATATCTCACGTACTATTGTTGAGGAGGTGGGAGAAAGAATTACAGAGTAGGGCACCATCCTGGTTGTACCCTCAGAGGCACAGCTGAGCTTCAGTGTGAGAGCACAGACATGCCCGGCTGTTTTTGGTAACTGGGAATGGAGCCTTTCTTATCACAGTCACATATAAGTGAGCAGAGAAGAGTGGTTACAGAGATTTAACTCCATTTCCTGATCTAATTATTATATTTTTCATTAATTGATGGTATTTTTCTTTTATGTTTTTTCCCCTTCATTCCACTGATCATTTCAGTACCCTGCTTAAAAACATGCAGTGACTTCCCCTTGGCCTATTAGAAGAACCTAAATCATTCCTATGGCCCCAAGCCCTTACTTTCCTGTCTGGCCTATGCCTACCTCTCCAGCCCCAGCTAGTCTGATTTGCTCCTAGCACCCCTTCCCCTCTCAAGCTCTCTCTCCCTTTGTTCCAACCACCATAGCCCTTTTTCAGTTCCTGTAACTAAATGTTGCCCTCAACATCAGGGCATTTGTACATGGTGCTCCCTCTGTCGGCGGCAGTTCCACTGGCCACCCACACTTTCTTCCACTTACCTCCTATTCTCTCTTGGCCCATCTCAGTCACTACTTCCTCAGGAAAGCCTTCTCTGACCACAGCAACCCCACTATTATGAGCTCCCACTTGTACCTTTCTTTCACGGTTATAATTTTATGTTTATTTGTGTGACCTTTGATTATCTGACCCCCTATATCCTAAGCTCCTTTGGGCAAGGACTGATTTTTAAAAATTCTAATAAAATTCCAGAATGTGGGTGCTCAGTCAATATTTATTGAATGAATAAATGGATGAATAAACTTAACTTTGCTGATTTATTCCACGTTCACAGTCCTTACTAACAACACAATATTTTTAGGTAACAAAATGATTGTACTGATTTATACTTCTGTCTGTTGTTTATTACAGTTCCTACTGCTCCCCATTTTCACTTAAATAGTATTGTGGACTCCTCAATTTTTCCAATTTCATGGGTGTGAAATAGTGTCTCATGGAGGTTATAATTTGCATTTCCCTGATTAATAATGAGGTCCAACATCTTTTCATATGTATATGAAACTTTCATGTTACCCTTTAATGAAATGTCAGTGTTGTTTGCTTCAAATGTTACTTCTCCCCCTTTCTTTTTCTCCTCTCTTCCTGGAACTTTGATTAGATGCTTGTTAGACTTCTTACTCCATTCTCTATATCTCCTAATCTCTCATATATTTCCCATTTCTTTGTCTATCCATCTGCATTCTAGGTAACTTCTTCAGATTTACTTTTCCAGTTTACTATCTTAGATGTTGTTTAATTCATCCATTGAGTTTTTTTTTAATTTTTATTTATTTTTTTTGTTTGCATTGGGTCTTCATTGCTGCACGTGGGCTTTCTCTAGTTGTGGCGAGCCGGGGCTACTCTTCGTTGTGGTGCACGGGCTTCTCATTGTGGTGGCTTCTCTTGTTGGGGAACATGGGCTCTAGGCACACGGGCTTCAGTAGTTGTGGCGTGTGGACTCAGTAGTTGTGGCTCACAGGCTCTAGAACACAGGCTCAGTAGTTGTGGCACACAGACTTAGTTGCTCCATGGCATGTAGGAACTTCCCAGACCAGGGATCAAGCCCATGTCCCCTGCACTGGCAGGCAGATTCTTAAGCACTGCACCACCAGGGAAGTCCCATTCACTGAGTTTCAAATTTTAATTATTATATATTCTTTTTATAGAAATTCCTTTTGCTTCTTTGTCAAGTAGTCTAGGTCATTTTCTTGTTCCTATATAATACTTTTGATACTCTTTTCTTAAAATATATTAATGTTCTTACTGCACATTCTTTATATGGTAAATTCAATATCTGTAGTCTTTGTGGACCTCATTCTATGGTCTGGTGCTTTTTTGGATTTAGGTGACTTATTTTTGTCTTTTATAATTTTTGACTAGGAGCTCACATTCCTTGGATCTTTATCTGTGACAGTTCTTAAGGGCTGGGCTTAAAGTCATTTCTTCACAGAGGATTTGTATTTGTGGCTGCAGATCACCCGTGGGTACATAGCACAGTACCACTTCACACTAAGTATCACTTGGTCTGTTTTGGGCCAAACAAATTATGTGAATTCTGACACCAAATCTGCTTGAGAATGTAGTTGTGATTGAATCCTCAAAGAGAAACAGTTTTTTTCCATTCCACCTAGGGCTAAGTGGAAAGCATCCCTACCAGAGCTCTCTGAGGGGTGGGATTTTTCCAGTTGACCCACTGAGGGTATCATTTTGGGGGTGTTGCAGCTCCAGGTATGGTTCCTTGATCCAACCTTCCACCTGGCTGTGTCTCCTGAGCCCTGGCAGGTCCATTAAAACACAGCTCTAGGTCTGGCACATACAGGTTCCTCCTGAGTAAATGCCAACTCTTGTATCTCCTTACACTGCTGAATTTGTGTTTCTAATCATTTGTGGACTTCAAGGCTTTCTCTTATTTTTTTGCCTGCTGAGATGTGTTTGCAAAAATGTTTGTAAATATTTCATCCAGAAATTTTAGTTTTTTTCAGACTCCAAGTCCACCGTAGTGCTGTAATCAGAATTGGATTGTTTCCTAAAGTGATCCTTAAAAAGCATATGAAGTCTTAAATCCCCTCCAACTTCTTTTTTAAGTACTGATTTTGTTAGATAATTTTCTATAAACATCCAAAACCAGTATTGATTGAGATTTTTTAAGGTTAATTTCTCTTACTCAAATGGTACTTTTTTGTTTCAAAATAAATTAATATAAATTATCTGTAAACTATATTGTTAAATGAAAAAAAGAAAGGTGCATACTTGTTTGAATATTGTGTTACCAGGATAAAATAAAAAATTGAGAGGACCTTATACTGTGAGAGACATTGTAAAGACTCAAATATAAGGCAACTCCTTTTCTGAGGGATAATTAAAGAAAAAGCTACTTGATTCCTATGAAGACATACATGGCCTACACTAGGACACATAGAGGAGATAACTAGGGCAGGTCATATGTGTATAAGCATCAGCTATGACATCTACGCAGAAATATATTGAGTATAGGGGACCTTGGTACAGAAGTATGCCTATTTGAGATAATTGCCAATCAATGGGGAAATAGGGCTCTTCCAGGTTTAGAGATAAGTCTAGGCTCACAGCTCTGGCTGTGTACCCATGTTAAGTACAATAAACAAATGTCACCCTTTCTACAGGCTTCCAAATAGGGGCATACTCATCTGGAGGTCAATTTCAATTCTTGTACTTTGGATGTTCATTAAGTATTGTGTCATTCTGCTTGGACAATTTTACATTTATCCCGCATTTTCTGGTCAGGAACTCTGACCTGAATTGAGGTTATTCTAGCTCTGGTTTTCTTTCTTATTACTGGAAAGGATCAATAAACTGCAGAATACACATTCTTCTCAAGTGCACATGGAACATTCTCCAGGATAGATCACATGCTAGGCCACAGTCATATAATTAAAGTTCCTGTAAGTAGATTTACTGACCATCAAACTTGCCACTTTCCTTCATCAAGTTTTTAAAAGTATCTTCATGTTGTAATCGAACTTTCCTTCTCTCAGAAGCCAGATTATGTTCCACATGATCTTGTTCAGTTAGAAGTGTGACTGGTTTTAAATGAATCTAGAGAAAGAAAAACAGTTATCTTTCATTGCCCTGTTAAACTATAAAAGCACATCATGAATTTTGCAAAAACAAATGATATGCTACATTGTTTTCTAACTCGAAGTAAATAGAGCATTTATGGGTGTTTATATATGCATTTTATTTTGACTTAATTTTTTTCTTAAAATATTTTTAAACTAAAAAAAATCAACATAGACTTAATTATTTGTTCATATAATATGTGCCTTAAAAAGTTTTCCAAATATTAATTTTCCCTGATTTAAAAAAATTTCAACAGAACTACAAAATTAAAAATTCTTCAGATTAATGAGTGAGGGGAGGGACTTTGACTCCACTAAATTCTTATCAAGAAATGCTTTCTACGTTTTGCAAAATTAATCTATCAAAGGGAGAGAATAAAGATGTTCTAGAGAAAGCTATCATGTACCAAGAGATATTCCCAATTTGGAAATTTCAACACGTGGTGAAAACATTGTCTAATAAGCAAACTGAAAAAATCAGTAAGTCAGAATAAAACTCTAACTGACCTCCAGAAACCTGGAAATGTGATGCAACAGAATGAAATAGAAACAAAGAAAACAGTAGCAAAGATCAATAAAACTAAAAGCTGGTTCTTTGAGCAGATAAACAAAATTGATAAACCTTTACCCAGACTCATCAAGAAAAAGAGGGAGAGGACTCAAATCAATAAAATTAGAAATGAAAACGGAGAAGTTACAATGGACACCGCAGAAATACAAAGCATCCTAAGAGACTACTACCAGCAACTCTATGCCAATGAAATGGATAACCTGGAAGAAATGGACAAATTCTTATAAAGTTATAACCTTCCAAGACTGAACCAGGAAGAAATAGAATATATGAACAGACTGATCACAAGTAATGAAATTGAAACTGTGATTAAAAATCTTCCAACAAACAAAAGTCCAGGACCAGATGGCTTCACAGGTGAATTCTATCAAACATTTAGAGAAGAGCTAACACCCATCCTTCTCAAACTCTTCCAAAAAATTGCAGAGGAAGGAACACTCCCACACTCTTTCTATGAGGCCACCATCACCCTGATACCAAAACAAGACAAAGATACTACCAAAAAAAAAAAATTACAGACCAATATCACTGATGAATGTAGATGCAGAAATCCGCAACAAAATGCTAGGAAACAGAATCCAACAACACATTAAACAGATCATACACAATGATTAAGTGGGGTTTATCCTAGGAATGTAAGGATTCTCCAATATACACAAACCATTCAATGTGATACACCATATTAACAAATTGAAGGATAAAAACCATATGATAATCTCAATAGATGCAGCAAAAGCTTTTGACAAAAGTCAACACCCATTTTATTATAAAAACTCTCCACAAAGTGGGCATAGAGGGAACCTACCTCAACATAATAAAGCCCATATATGACAAATCCACAGCAAACATCACTCTCAATGGTGAAAAACTGAAAGCATTTCATCTAAGACCAGGAACAATACGAGTATGTACACTCTCACCACTATTATTCAACACAGTTTTGGAAGTCCTAGCCACGGCAATCAGAGAGGAAAAACAGGAAAGGAATACAAATTGGAAAAGAAGAAGTAAAACTGTTACTGTTTGCAGATCACATGATACTATACATAGATAATCCTAAAGATGACACCAGAAAGCAACTAGAATTAATCAATGAATTTGGTAAAGTTTCAGGATACAAAATTAACGCACAGAAATCTCTTGCATTCCTATACACTAACAATGAAAGTTCAGAAAGAGAAATTAAGGAAACAATCCTATTCACCATTGCAACAAAAAGAATAAAATACTTAGGAATAAACCTACGTAAGGAGGTAAAAGACCTGTATGCAGAAAACTAGAAGGCACTGATGAAAGAAATCAAAGATTTCACAGACAGATGGAGAGATATACCATGTTCTTGGATTGGAAGAATCAATATTGTGAAAATGACTATACTACCCAAAGCAATCCAGAGATTCAATGCAACCCATATCAAATTACCAATGGCATTTATTACAGAACTAGAACAAAAAATCTTAAAATTTCTATGGAGACACAAAAGATCCTGGATAGCCAAAGCAACCTTGAGGGAAAAACACAGAGCTGGATGAATCAGACTCCCTGACTTCAGACTATACTACAAAGCCACAGTAATAAGACAATATGGTACTGGCACAAAAACAGAAATATAGTTCAATGGAACAGGATAGAAATCCCAGAGATAAACCCATGCACCTGTTGTCAACTAATCTATGACAAAGGCAGCAAGGATATACAGTGGAGAAAAAACAGTCTCTTCAATAAGTGGTGATTGGAAAACTGAACAGCTGCATGTAAAACAATGAAATTAGAACACTCCCTAACACCATACACAAAAATAAACTCAAAATGGATTAAAGACCTAAATGTAAGACCAGACACTATAAAATTCTTAGAGGAAAACATAGGAAGAACACTCTTTGCCATAAATCACAGCAACATCTTTTTTGACTCACCTAGAGTAATGGAAATAAAAACAAAAATAAACAAATGGGACCTAATGAAACTTAAACACTTTTGCACAGCAAAGGAAACTACAAACAAGACAAAAAGACAACACTCAGAATGGGAGAAAATATTTGCAAACGTATCAACAGACAAAGGATAAATCTCCAAAATATATAAATAGCTCATGCAGCTCAATATTAAAAAAACAAACAGCCCAATCCCAAAGTGGGCAGAACACCTAAATAGACTTTTCTCCAAAGAAGACATACAGATGGCCAGGAAGCACATGTAAAGCTGCTCAACATTACTAATTCTTAGAGGAATTGCAAATCAAAACTACAATGAGGTATCACCTCACACCAGTTAGAATGGGCATCATCAGAAAATCTACAAACAACAAATGCTGGAGAGGGCATGGAGGAAAGGGAACCCTCTTGCACTGTTGGTGGGAATGTAAACTGATACAGCCGCTATGGAGAACAGTATGGAGCTTAAAAAACTAAAAATAGAATTACCATATGACCCAGCAATCCCACTACTGGGCATATACTCAGAGAAAACCATAATTCAAAAAGACACATGCACCCCAATGTTCATTACAGCACTATTTACAATAGCCAGGTCATGGAAGCAACCTAAATGCCCATCAACAGACGAATGGATAAAGAAGATGTGGTACATATATACAATGGAATATTATTCAGCCATAAAAAGGAATGAAATTGGGTCATTTGTAGAGACATGGATGGACCTAGAGACTGTCATATGGAGTGAAGTAAGTCAGAATGAGAAAAACAAATATCGTATATTAACGCATATATGTGGAATCAAGAAAAATTGTACAGATGAAACGGTTTGCAAGGCAGAAATAGAGACACAGATGTAGAGAACAAACTTATGGACACCAACGGGGGAAAGAGTGGGTGGGGGGGGTGGCAGTGGGATGAATTGGGAGATTGGGATTGACATATATACACTAATAATGTATAAAATAGACAACTAATGAGAACTTGCTGTATAAACTAACTAAATAAATGAAATGTTAAAAAAATAATGCTTAGACTAAATGCAGATCCTCCCCTAGGCACTCTGACCCTAAAAAGAAAAGCCAAGAAATTATGAGTAAGTCCGCAGCAGACAAGGGACATGCTGCTCTGGGCCAAAGCAAGGCAAGCCCACTGGGCA
Source organism: Delphinapterus leucas (assembly GCF_059928025.1). Lineage (NCBI taxonomy): Eukaryota > Metazoa > Chordata > Mammalia > Artiodactyla > Monodontidae > Delphinapterus > Delphinapterus leucas. Next base: position 65,926,555 of record NC_143131.1, read on the forward strand.
CCCACATGAGGCCAACATATTTCTTTTAAGGGTGTTTTTACCCTATATATGCCCTGCAGCTTATGTTTAAACTTCAATAACTCAGCAACTTTGACATTATTCCTTTAGGTATGAAAAAGTGATTGGACCATAAGACACAACTGCTAGCTAAAATGCACTTGCTTTAAAAAAATATTTTAACTCAATTTTGAGTTATATAACCACAAAAGAAAAGAACTAAACCAGCAAGCAATATTGTGGGGAAACAGACATGACCTTCAGATCATTTAAAACACGTTTTTTTCTCTTTCACGAACTGGCTACATCTCTCATTTTCTCTAAGGCAGTTAATACTATGATATTACCACATAAATATTGGTGAAAATTACGATAAGTATTGGTGAGTAACAAATCTTGGGAAAGTATATCTCACGGTAAAAAGAAATGTCCCTTATTCCATAATAATTCTGATGCTTATACTTCTGTTGATGTGTCCCTGAATTACATGCTAGATACTCTTCACAAAGAAATTTACCTTTTCTTTTCCAACTGGTTTGGCTACAAACGTAGAGAAAGCCACACTAACAAGTTTCTCAATGCCAGTGAACATGTCCTGTACTGTGACCTTGATGCTGATCTAAAAAGGAAAGAAAAATAAATTCAAAACTTTTCAGCCATCTAGACAACAGATGAGACTGCAGCATTCAAAATTCATTTATGCACTTCAGCATTGTTTTGTTTTTTGAATAAAATCAGCATTTCAACTTACTTTTTCCCAATACTGTCCTCTCAATGATTTTCTATAAAATTGGAAAAATAGTGTTTTCTGATTATAGAAAAATATATATTTACCATGAAAAATTTGGTAAGTATAAAAATAGATAAATGATAAAGATGGAATCTGACAATCAAGAGTAAATATTATCAGTAATTCCATCACTCAGATTAATAGTTACTAACCTTTATATAAAATTTCTTCCAGTTTTATATATCTACATATGTATGAAATGTATCTATATGTATATAGTTGTGTCTGTATGTGTGTATACACACACACAAAAGATTATTATACTGTATTTACAATTTTATAACGAAATTTTTTGGCATTTATATGATAAGTGTTTTCTAATCCCACTATTACTAAATACGCTTTTGAAAACAAGATATTAATGAATTCCTTATAGCCCATCAGAGAGATGCACCATAACTTTTTTTTTAATCTTTAGTCTGAGTTTTATAACCAAGATGACATGGACAGAATGTTATTTGCAGTCATGTTATTTGCAGCTTTGTTTTCTCTTTCAGGAGTTTTATTTTTCAGGAATAGCAAGAAAGTAGTTGAGACATTTTATGGTGACACCACAGTGGACTGGATTTCCCCATGTGAAGAACTCTGAAGCTCTGGTCCTCATGATCACACACTGCAGAAGTGTAGGTAAGCTCGGGAACATAGCCCAGAGAAATAATACTACCTTCTTGAAATAGTGGGCAACCTCGGGCATCTTAGTTCAGCACTGTTATCAATGATAATATCTATTTCTACATCTTCGCCAAGTACATCACGCACAAAAATAATCATCAATTGGTGATTCACTTATGAAACCAAATTAGTATTTGCATGGTAAACATAAGTTAACTAGATGGTGATTAACCAAATTTAAACCATCCATTTTCAACTCCCAACAACTCTCAACCCCACATAGCTTTCTACTTCCAGAAAAATAGGCAAATGAAAAATAGAATAGACAACTAATAGTAAAAACAAAGCAACAATTCTGGAGAGTTAAAACAAGTTCCAAACATTGTCTTCTATTAGAACAGTTAATTTAGTTATGTACGATGGCCAAATGTCTCGAAAACATATGCCAGGGAGAATTTCACTTTGTGTCATTACAGAGTGGGTCAGATTGGAATTAAATCCTATGAAAACAACTGGAAAATTGGACCAAGTATAGGAGGCAACTATTTTCACACATAGGACAACAGACAACACAGACCTGTGATCTCCAAGGAAAGGGAGATAAATGAAGGGAGCACTTGCATTTCCTGGGTTCTCAGCCTGCACATAATTCCCAGACTATGACCAAGGAGGGGAAATGGAAACTTGCTGAATTGAAGAACCAGAAATCAAGGAGATCAAGGCAGCTGAGATTATCCCAGAAAGGAGGGAGCTACAAAAGGAAAGAATTCCAGGTATGTGCATATTGTTCCTGTTGAGTGTTTGGGTTGATACCAGTCTGAGCATGTGTAGGGTGAAATCCGACAAAGCCAGAAAAGAACAGCTTCTGAGGAAGAAACAGTTATTGTAAGGTAAACAGTTCCAAGAGCTCATACAGCGCTAGCAATCTGGTGTTCCCTCCAGCCAGACCTCAGTGAATACACAACACATTCATAGAGGCCATAGAAGACCACAACTTAGTAGAGGGACTAAATTAGCCCTAGATGGGGCTAGCATTTATTTTTCTTAAGATAAGAAATCTGTGCTTTCAAACTCACCGGGTTCTTTTTGTAGCTTTTAGTCAAACTTCCTCTGGAAATTCTAGCTGCTATCAGGGAATAGGAAGAAAGGAGAAAAGAAAGGGAACTTTCATCTGTGTATGGGCTGAATATAAAGGAGAGTGCTGTCTCTCAGGGGAAAGGCTAGACCCAGAGGCTACTGTGAGGCAAAGCTCAAGAGCCCCATAGCTGAGAAATCAGGATCCAGAAGCACCATCATAAACTGTCTCTGACAGAGCTCATTTTATCCACAAGTTTTTATTACCTTTCTGATTTCTTCAAGTTTTTTTCTATTGTGTTTATAAACATACTGGGAGAAAGTGACTAAATCAGGGTAAAGCCATCACCATAGGTGTGGTTATTGCCAAAATAGTTCTTTTATGGGTTGATTTGTGTCCCTCACCAAATCTGGTTCCTCAGAATGTGACCTTATTTGAAAATAGGGTGTAATTAGTTGAGATGAGATCCCTCTGGAGTAGGATGGACCCCTAATCCAATATGACTGATGTCCTTATAAAAAGGGAAAATTTGGGGGGGTGCCTTCAAGATGGCAGAGGAGTAAGACATGGAGATCACCTTCCTCCCCACAAATACATCAAAATTACAACTACATGTGGAACAACTCCTAAAGAACACCTACTGAATGCTGGCAGAAGACCTCAGACTTCCCAAAAGGCAGGAAACTCCTCAGGTACCTGCGAAGGGCAAAAGAAAAAAGGAAAAACAGACAAAAGAATAGGGACATGACCTGCACTTTGGGGAGGGAGCTGTAGGAGGAAAAATTTCCACACACTAGGAAGCCCCTTCACGGGCAGGGACAGGGGTGGGGGGTGGGGGGGAAGCTTTGGAACCACGGAGGAGAGCTCAGCAACAGGGGTGCAGAGGGCAAAGCGGAGAGATTCCCACACAGAGGATCGGTGCTGACCAGCACTCACCAGGCCAAAAGACTCGTCTGCTCACCCGCCGGGGCGGGCGGGGGCTGGGAGCTGAGGCTGGGCTTTGGGGGTCACATCCCAGGGAGAGGTTGGCTGCATGAACACAGGCTGGAGGGGGCTAGTGCGCCACAGCTAGCTGGGAGGGAGTCCAAGAAAAAGTCTGGACCTGCCTAAAAGGTAAGAGACCATTGTTTAGAGATGTGTGAGAAGAGGGAATTCACAGCACCGCCTAAATGAGCTCCAGAGTTGGGCGTGAGCCGTGGCTATCAGCGCAGACACCAGGGATGGGCATGAAATGCTAAGGCTGCTACTGCAGCCACCTAAGAGCCTGTGTGCAAGCACAGGTCACTATCCATACCTCCCCTCCCGGGAGCCTGTGCAGCCCGCCACTGCCAGGGTCCCATGATCCACGGACAACATCCCCGGGAGAACACACGGCGCACTTCAGGTTATTGCAACGTCACACTGGCCACTGCTGCCGCAGGCTCGCCCCACCTTCCATACCCCACCTACCCCCAGCATGAGTGAGCCAGAGCCCCCTAATCAGCCGCTCCTTTAACCCTGTCCTGTCTGGATAGGGAACAGATGCCCTAAGGAAACTTACACGCAGAGGCAGGGCCAAATCCAAAGCTGAACCCCAGGAGCTGTGTGAACAAAGAAGAGAAAGGGAAATTTCTCCCAGCAGCCTCAGGAGCAGCGAACTAAACCTCCACAATAAACTTGATGTACCTGCATCTGTGGAATACCTGAATAGACAACAAATCATCCCAAAATTGAGGTGATGGACTTTGGGAGCAGCTGTAGATTTGGAGTTTGCTTTCTCCAAATACTTTGTTTCTGGTTTTATGTTTATCGTAGTTTAGTATTTAGAGCTTATTCTCATTGGTAGATTTCTTTATTGATTTGGTTGCTCTCTTCTTTAATTTTTTTTTTTGCGGTATGCGGGCCTCTCACTGTTGTGGCCTCTCCTGTTGCAGACCACAGGCTCCGGACGTGCAGGCTCAGTGGCCATGGCTCACGGGCCCAGCCACTTCGCGGCATGTGGGATCCTCCCGGACTGGGGCACAAACCCGCCTCCCCTGCATCGGCAGGCGGACTCTCAACCACTGCGCCACCAGGGAAGCCCTAATTTTTATCCTTTTTCTCTTTTTGTGAGTGTGTATGTGTATGCTTCTTTTTGTGATTTGTCTGTATAGCTTTGCTTTTGCCATTTGTCCTAGGGTTCTGACTGTCCATTTTGTTTGTTTGTTTGTAACTATAGTTTTTAGCGCTATAACCAACTTTTTTTGGTTTGGTTACTCTCTTCTTTCTTTCTCTCTTTTTTAAATTATTTTTTTATTTTTAATAACATATTTTATTCTTTTTTTCTCTCTTCCTCCTTCCCTCACTCCATCTCTTCCTTCCTTCATTCCTTTCTTTTTCCCTTTTTTTTCTGAGATGTGTGGCTGACAGGGTCTTGGTGCTCTGGCCGGGTGCCAGACCTGAGCCTCTGAGGCGGGAGAGCCGAGTTCAGGCCACTGGTCCACCAGACACCTCCAAGCCCCACATAATATCAAATGACAAAAACTTCCAGAGATCTCCATCTCAAAGCTAAGACCCAGCTCCACTCAACGACCAGCAGGCTACAGTGGTGGACACCCTATGCCAAACAACTAGAAAGACAGGAACACAGACGCACCCATTAGCAGAGAGGCTGCCTAAAATCATAATAAGTTCACAGACACCCCAAAACACACCACCGGACCTGGTCCTGCCCACCAGAAAGACAAGATCCAGCATCATCCACCAGAACGCAGGCACCAGTCCCCTCTACCAGGAAGCCTACACAACCCACTGAACCATGCTTACCCACTAAGAGCAGACACCAAAAACAATGGGAACTATGAACCTGCAGCCTGTGAAATGGAGACCCCAAACACAGTAAGTTAAGCAAAATGAGAAGACAGAGAAATACATGGCAGATGAAGCAGCAAGGTTAAAACCTACCAGACCAAACAAATGGAGAGGAAATAGGCAGTCTACCTGAAAAAGAATTCAGAGTAATGATAGTAAAGATGATCCAAAATATTGGAAATAAGAATGTAGTATATACAAGAAACGTTAACAAGGATCTAGAAGAATTAAAGAGCAAACAAACAATGATGAACAGCACAATAAATGAAATTTAAAATTCTCTAGAAGGGGCTCCCCTGGTGGTGCAGTGGTTGAGAGTCCGCCTGCCGATGCAGGGGACACGGGTTCGTGCCCTGGTCCGGGAGGATCCCACATGCTGTGGAGCGGCTGGGCCCATGAGCCATGGCTGCTGAGCCTGTGCATCCGGAGCCTGTGCTCCACAATGGGAGAGGCCACAACAGTGAGAGGCCCGCATACCATAAAAAAAAAAAAAAATTCTCCAGAAGGAATTAATAGCAGAATAATAGAAGAACACATAAGTGACCTAGAAGATAAAATAGTGGAAATAACTACTACAGAGCAGAATAAAGCAAAAAAAAAAAAAAAAAGAAAAGAATTGAGGACAATCTCAGAGACCTCTGGGACAACAATAAACACACCAACATTCGAATGATAGGGTTCTCAGAAGAAGAGGGGAAAAAAAGGGACTGGGAAAATATTTGAAGAAATTATAGTTGAAAATTTCCCTACTATGGGTAAGGAAATAATCAATCATGTCCAGGAAATGCAGAGAGTCCCGTACAGGATAAATCCAAGGAGAAACATACCAAGACACATATTAAATCAAACTATCAAAAATTAAATACAAAGAAAAAATATTAAAAGCAGCAAGGGAAAAGCAACAAGTAACACACAAGGGAATCCCCATAAGGTTAACAACTGATTTTTCAGCAGAAACTGCAAGCCAAAAGGGAGTGGCAGGACATGTTTAAAGTGATGAAAGGGAAAAACCTGCAACTGAGATTACTCTACCCAGCAAGGATCTCATTCAGATTCAACAGAGAAATTAAAACCTTTACAGACAAGCAAAAGCTAAGAGAATACAGCACCACCAAACCAGCTCTACAAAAAATGCTAAAGGAACTTCTCTAGGCAGGAAACACAAGAGAAAGAAAAGACTTACAATAACAAACCCAAAACAATTAAGAAAATGGTAATAGGAACATACGTATCAATAATTACCTCAAGTGTAAATGGATTAAATGCTCCAACCAAAAGACATAGACTGGCTGAATGGATACAAAAACAAGACCTGAAAGAACAAGAAATGTCTATTTAGGTCTTCTGCCCATTCTTGGATTGGGTTGTTTTTTTGACATTGAGCTGCATGAGCTGCTTGTATATTTTGGAGATTAATCCTTTCTCAGTTCCTTCATTTGCAAATGTTTTCTCCCATTCTGCGGGTTGTCTTTTCATCTTGTTTATGGTTTCCTTTGCTGTGCAAAAGCTTTTAAGTTTCATTAGGTCCCATTTGTTTACTGTTTTTATTTCCATTTCTCTAGGAGTTGGGTCAAAAAGGATCTTGCTGTGATTTATGTCATGTAGTATTCTGCCTATGTTTTCCTCTAAGAATTTTATAGTGTCTGGTCTTACATACAGGTCTCTAATCCATTTTGAGTTTATTTTTGTGTATGGTGTTAGGAAGTGTTCTAATTTCATTCTTTTGCATATAGCTGTCCAGTTCTCCCACCACCACTTATTGAAGAGGCTGTCTTTTCTCCATTGTATATTCTTGCCTCCTTTATCAAAGATAAGGTGACCATATGTGCATGGGTTTATCTCTGGGCTTTTTATCCTGTTCCATTGATCTATATTTCTGTTTTTGTGCCAGTACCATACTGTCTTGATTACTGTAGCTTTGTAGTTTACAATGGAGTCAGGGAGCCTGATTCCTCCAGCTCCATTTTTTTTTCTCAAGATTACTTTGGCTATTTGGGGTCTTTTGTGTTTCCATACGAATTGTGAAATTTTTTGTTCTAGTTCTGTGACAAATGCCATTGGTAGTTTGATAGGGATTGCATTGAATCTATAGATTGCTTTGGGTAGTACATTTTCACAGTGTTGATTCTTACAATCCAAGAACACGGTATATCTCTCCATCTGTTTGTATCACCTTTAATTTCTTTCATCAGTGTCTTATAGTTTTCTGCATACAGGTCTTTTGTCTCCCTAGGTTTATTCCTAGGTATTTTATTCTTTTTGTTGCAATGGTAAATGGGAGTGTTTCCTTAATTTCTCTTTCAGATTTTTCATCATTAGTGTATAGCAATGCAAGAGATTTCTGTGCATTGATTTTGTATCCTGCTACTATACCAAATTCATTGATTAGCTCTAGTAGTTTTCTGGTAGCATCTTTAGGATTCTCTATGTATAGTATCATGCCATCTGCAAACGGTGACAGTTTTACTTCTTTTTTTCCAATTTGTATTCCTTTTATTTCTTTTTCTTCTCTGATTGCTGTGGCTAAAACTTCCAAAACTATGTTGAATAATAGTGGTGAGAGTGGGCAACCTTGCCTTGTTCATGATCTTAGTGGAAATGGTTTCAGTTTTTCACCATTGACAATGATGTTGGCTGTGGGTTTGTCATATATGGCCTTTATTATGTTGAAGTAAGTTCCCTCTACGTATACTTTCTTGAGGGTTTTTATCATAAATGGGTGTTGAATATAGTTGAAAGCTTTTTCTGCATCTATTGAGATGATCATATGGTTTTTATCCTTCAATTTGTTAATATGGTTTATCACATTGATTGATTTGCATATATTGAAGAATCCTTGCATTCCTGGGATACACCCCACTTGATCATGGTGTGTGACCCTTTTAATGTGATGTTGGATTCTGTTTGCTAGTATTTTGTTGAGGATTTTTGCATCCATGTTCACCAGTGATATTGGCCTGTAGTTTTCTTTCTTTGTGACATCTTCGTCTGGTTTTGGTATCAGGGTGATGGTGGCCTCGTAGAATGAGTTTGGGAGTGTTCCTCCCTTTGCTATATTTTGGAAGAGTTTGAGAAGGATAGGATTAGCTCTTCTCTAAATGTTTGACAGAATTCACCTGTGAAGCCATCTGGTCCTGGGGTTTTGTTTGTTGGAAGATTTTTAATCACAGTCTCAATTTCAGTTCTTGTGATTGGCCTGTTTGTATTTTCTATTTCTTCCTGGTTCAGTCTCAGGAGGTTGTGCATTTCTAAGAATTTGCCCATTTCTTCCAGGTTGTCCATTTTATTGGCATATAGTTGCTTGTAGTAATCTCTCATGATCCTTTGTATTTCTGCAGTGTCAGTTGTTACTTCTCCTTTTTCATTTTTATTCTACTGATTTCAGTCTGCTCCCTTTTTTTCTTGATGAGTTTGGCTAATGGTTTATCAATTTTGTTTATCTTCTCAAAGAAACCTCTTTTAGTTTTATTGATCTTTGCCTATCGTTTCCTACATTTCTTTCTCATTTATTTCTGATCTGATCTTTATGATTTCTTTCCTTCTGCTAACTTTGGGGTTTTTTTGTTCTTCTTTCTCTAATTGCTTTAGGTGTAAAGTTAGGTTGTTTATTTGAGATGTTTCTTGTTTCTTGAGGTAGTATTGTATTGCTATAAACTTCTCTCTTAGAACTGCTTTTGCTACATCCCATAGGTTTTGGGTTGTCGTGTTTTCATTGTCATTTGCTTCTAGGTATTTTTTGATTTCCCCTTTGATTTCTTCAGTGATCTCTTGCTTATTTAGTAGCGTATTGTTTAGCCTCCATGTGTTTGTATTTTTTACAGATTTTTTCCTGTAATTGATATCTAGTCTCATAGCATTGTGATCAGAAAAGTTACTTGATACAATTTCAATTTTCTTAAATTTACCAAGGCTTGACTAGTGACCCAAGATATGGTCTATCCTGGAGAATGTTCCAAGAGCACTTGAGAAGAAAGTGTAATCTGATGTTTTTGGATGGAGTGTCCTATAAATATCAATTAAGTCCATCTTGTTTAATGTATCATTTAAAGCTTGTGTTTCCTTATTTATTTTCATTTTGGATGATCTGTCCATTGGTGAAAGTGGGGTGTTAAAATCCCTTACTATTATTGTGTTACTGTTGATTTCCCCTTTTATGGCTGTTAGCTTTTGCCTTATATATTGAGGTGCTCCTTTTTTGGGTGCATAAATATTTACGATTTTTATATCTTCTTCTTGGATTGATCTCTTGATCATTATGTAGTGTCCTTCTTTGTCTCTTGTAATAGTCTTTATTTTAAAGTCTGTTTTTTCTGATATGAGAATTGCTACTCCAGCTTTCTTTTGATTTCCATTTGTATGGAATATCTTTTTCCATCCCCTTACTTTCAGTCTGTATGTGTCCCTAGGTCTGAGGTGGGTCTCTTATAGACTGCATATGCAGCTCAATATCAAAAAAACAACCCAATCCAAGAATGGGCAGAAGACCTAAATAGACATTTCTCCAAAGAAGGTATACAGATTGCCAACAAACACATGAAAGGATGCTCAACATCACTAATCATTAGAGAAATGCAAATCAAAACTATAATGAGTTATCACCTCACACCTGTCAGAATGGCCATCATCAAAAAATCTACAAACAATAAATGCTGGAGAGGGTGTGGAGAAAAGGGAACCCTCTTGCACTGTTGGTAGGAATGTATATTGATACAGCTACGATGGAGAATAGTATGGAGGGTCCTTAAAAAACTAAAAATAGAACAACCATACGACCTACCAATCCCACTACTGGGCATATACCCTGAGAAAACCATAATTCAAAAAGAGTCATGCACCCCAGTGTTTATTGCAGCTCTATTTCCAATAGCCAGGACATGGAAGCAACCTAAGTGTCCACTGATTGATGAACAGATAAAGAAGATATGGCACATATATACAATGGAATATTAGCCATAAAAAGAAATGAAATTGAGTTATTTGTAGTGAGGTGGATGGACCTTAGAGACTGTCATACAGAGTGAAGTACATCAGAAAGAGAAAAACAAATACCGTATGCTAACACATATATATGGAATCTAAAAAAAAAAAATTGGGTCTGAAGAACCTAGGGGCAGAACAGGAATAAAGACGCAGACATAGAGAATGGACTTGAGCACCCGAGGAGCGGGTAGGGTAAGCTGGGACGCAGTGAGAGAGTGACATCGACAGATATACACTACCAAAAGTAAAATAGATAGCTAGTGGGAAGTAACCACGTAGCACAGGGAGATCAGCTCAGTGCTTTGTGTCCACCTAGGGGGATGGGATAGGGATGGTGGGAGGGAGATGCAAGAGGGAGGACATATGGGGATGTATATATATATGTATAGCTGATTGACTTTGTTATAAAGCAGAAACACACCATAGTAAAGCAATTATACTCCAATAAAGATGTTAAAAAATTTTTTTAATAAAAAGGGAAAATTTGGACACATACACACACACAGGGAGAACACCATGTGCAGATGAAGGCTGAGATGGGGGTGAAGCAAACCACTGGCAAACCACCAGAGGTTAGGAGGGAGGATGGGGGCAGATTCTCTCCTATAGGCCTTGAAAGGAACCAACCCTACTGACACCTTGATTTAGGACTGCTAGCCTCCAGAACAGTGAGACAATAAATTTCTGTTGTTTAAGGCACCTAATCTGTGAAACTTTGTCATAGAATCCCTAAGAAACAAATGTAAGTCCCTACATGTCTTTTGTGCCCAGAGATCAAAGGGACTGCTACTGAGCAAACTACAAGTTGCAACATGGGATCCATGAACTCCTTTCCTGCTATTTTAACCTGGATAGAGACTTCAGAAGCTCCCAAGAATTTTGTATTCATAGCTATAATAAAGAAAAGAAAACCAGGTAGGCGAAGAAGAAAAATCTAAGCTTTCCTTCTTGCTCCAATTGCTCTGCCTTTCAAAAACTAGTTAATCGTGGGGCTAGTTTTCATTATAGGTGAGGAGATAGAGAACAAGTAGAATTAGAATAGTAATAGAGTCAGAATAATTAAGAAATAAAACCTATACCTGGCAAAGAACCAAGGGAGTGCCCTCCCTTGTATGTTTACTTTGTGTATATCCTTTTATGTAAAAATAGTTCATTGCATCACATTTAATTTTAGTAGCAGGGAAACACAGGCTTATTATTTACCTGTGAGCCTGACTACAGATTCAAGGGCCTTCTGAAATTCAGAATCACATGAACTCCAAGTTATTCCAGGCCTCCTCCTCTCTCCTCTGTAAACAATGAAGAAATGAGCACCAACAGGCAGAAGGAAGAAAAGGGAGCCTCTTACCTCCATGCTTGTGCTGAACGCTCTAGTAACTTTCGCTTTGATGGTTATAACTTGTCCAACTCTAGTTTAAAAAAAAAAACAGTCATTCTAGCACATCTCATTTCAGACTTGAAGATTCACTTGAATGTGTGTGCCATAGAACAGTTCCCCCTTATGCTGATAATGTTCATGCATGAGAAACTCAATAACATAACAAGACAGCACTAAAAATAGATACTGATTATTGTAAACCACACAAGAGTTAGCTGACTACCTCTTTTTAACAGAAAACAGCCTTTGCAAAGATGGTGTGCAAAATGATTTCCAAATCTACAACAGATACTTGACTGTACCACAGCTGTTTGGTTAAGAGAAAATGAACACACATGCTAACTTATACAATTGATATTTTTAAATGTTGGTTAACAAATAAATGGTAAACATACAAGCAAGCAAACAAACTGAATACCTTCACTCGGTTTACAGGAGCCCTCAATGTTGCCGGATGATCCATTCACTCCACATTATTACTGGGACGCTGGTCATGTAACCCTGGTTGTTTCAAAGCTTTTTTGTTCTGGCCCTTCAGTCACCTAAGGGTCTACCCAATATAAGCCTCCTCAATTTTTCTCCCTGACTTCAAAGTTGAACTACATTCTCACTATTCTTCTCAATCTTCTGTTTCAGGGGAAGAAAAATAGATCTCTTCCAGACCTCTTTCTTTACCCGTGCCCTTGATCCCATCCTACTCTTACCTTTCCTCCTGCACCATGGCCTGGCTTAGGCAGATCTTTCCTCTTTTGTACCCTCAATCTCTGCCCGCTCCTTGACTCCTTATCAGTCTGTGAAAATGTTCAAGGCTTTTCCTTGCTAAAAATCTTTCTCTCAAGTTTATTCTATCACAACATTTTTTTCTCTTTTCCTCTATATTTCTCCATATTCAAACTTCCTAAAATAATCTTTTTCTTTTTCCAGCTCATACATTTAACAAATGTTTACTAAGTTACAACTAGTCCTGGCACTAAACTAAGACCTCAGGATACAGTGATTAACAAGACAAGGTTGATGACATCAAGGAGACCAGTCTTCACTTGGGACACCAGGATGCAGACAGATGAAGTGCAATGCTATGAAATTTTTCAAAAGGAAGAAAGAATCAAGTATTGCAAAAACACCCAGAAGTGACTAATTTGAAAAGTCAAGGAAGGAGCCATAGAAGAGGTAACATCTGAGATGGGTCTTAAAAGATTACAATTTTGTCAGGTTCAGAAGTTTGGGGGTTTTATCTCTCATTCACTTCTCAGCCACTCAAATCTAGCTGTTGCTTCCACATCTTACTCCTGATCTCTCAGAAGTCACTTCCTAACAGCTAAATCCAAGGTCTTCTCTCATTTAACAGCATCAATCAACCTCTTTTTTCAGGAAACCTTGTCTTCCCTTGGCTTCCAAAATACTGTCCTCTCTTCATTCTCAGTTTTCTTCACTGATTTCCCTTTCTTAATCCATCCCTTAATGGTATCCATCTACCAAATTTATGTTCTTTGTTTTTTCTCATTTCAGCCTCTTCCTGAAGACCTTGTTCTCTTCCACAGTCCTATCATCTTTATAGAGATGATTCTCAAATCTAAATCTTTAGCCCGAACGTCATTCTTGAAACACAGAGCCATATTTTCAAACTTCTCTCAGCAGATTCAGCTAATGGTTATGGAGGCCCTTCTAGGCTGAGTGATAGCTGCTTACACACACATTACCTAATTTAACTTAATCCCCACACTTAGCACATGCAAACCCAAACCAATTTTCTCTTTTCCTTAAATTCGTTCCTCCTAGATTTCCTAGCTCTGTTTGGTAAAGTTTCTAGCAGAGATTTACAGTGACAACATGAGGCAGAGAGTCCCTCTTCAAAGCTACTGTAGTACTTTGTACTCATATACTACCAAAATCTTCTGCCTCTGCCTGTCAGACTCTGAGGAGGGGAAGCATCTTGCCACTTTTTTTTTGGCCACACCATACGGCATGTGTAACTTCCCTGACCAGGGCTCGAACCTGTTCCCCCTGCAGTGGAAGCACTGAGTCTTAACCACTGGACAACCAGGGAAGTCCACCTTGCCACGTTTTTGTCTCTTTTGTGAACTCTGCCCTTCCTTTGAAAGCAGGAGACATTCTGCTTTTCATTCTGCTAAAATTCCAAGTAAAATCAACTTCATAGCATGGCATTCAAGGTCTTCTGTTACCCAGCCCCACACTGCTGCTGGGGCATCATCTCTGCATGCCAGGCTTTCCCTAAGCACCCCCCACTTCTTCCCACCTCAATGCTTAGGCTCTTACATGTATGTACCTCATCTTGTGAAGTCCTTTTCCTAGTCACCAGTGAAAGTCTATACCTCATTCAAGGCCCACATTAAATACTACCTCCATCATGAAACTCTCATTGGTTCTCCAGTCAAAATGTACCTTTTTCTACCGCACAGAATTTATATCTCACCCTAGGCATGCATCCTATCATACTTTCTATTCTGATGACTACGTATTTGTCTGACTTTCTTACCAGACTGAGTGACTGCCACACTTCAGTATTGTGTCATAAACATTCACATATTCTATTGAGCCTAGAGCAGTACTTTTGGTATATTCAATATATATTTTGAATTAAAAAAAAATCTAATATGGGACTTCCCTGATGGCACAGTGATTAAGACTCTGTGCTCCCAATGCAGGGGGCCCGGGTTCGATCCCTGGTCTGGAAACTAGATCCCACATGCATGCTGCAACCAAGAGTTTGCATGCCACAACTAAGGAGCCCGCCTGCCGCAACTAAGACCCGATGCAACCAAATAAATAAATAAATAAATATTTTAAAAAATCAATATTGTAAAAAAAATAATATGGCTTTTAAACAAATTGTATGGCTTTCTATATGTAGTTTTCAATTTTCTTTTTTTAATGGTGCAGGTCCCATATATTTTAGTGGCCACAAATCCTTTCTGATAACACAAACACAAAATGGTTCAAATGGCAAACCACACTTTAATGATGAGATTACTAGTTAAGTCTAAGTTACAGAATTTAGGATTGGAAAGTACATAACAGATGTTTTATTGCAATATACTGTTGGCATTCCTAAATTTAATAATGATGCTTTAATCTGTTCCCAAATAAGTTTGGATTTTCAGTAATCTGTAATTGTGTTGAGATACAAACACATGTCAACTTTTTCTACTTCAGGAAAAATCACATAGCTAGTATCTGTGCTTAGTCAATAGACCCAATAGACCTTTATCTATATCTACAAGTCTCTAGAATGTCAAGGGCTCTTTCACTGACACTGCAGCTGCCTATGAGAACAAGCATTAGGAGATGTTCAATAAAGGTTGCTGATCACAAAGATAGAAGAAGTGGGTTGGAGAAAGCACTGGATAGAGCATAAGAAGATCCAGGCTCTAAGTGTCCTCTGTCCTTTGGCTGGCTCTGGGCCTTAGGCTTCAGTTTCTTATCAGTACAAAGAGATGATTGGGTTGAGTTCTAAAGGTCTTTCCATATCTATGATTCTAATGCCTACCAAAAATTTCTTTTGGGTTAGCTTTGGAGATATAACTTCTTTATGCATGTTGTTTTATTTAACTTAATTTTGTTTGTATATAAATGAATAAGTGCCAAATAGATAAATGTAAGCTGGAGGTTGTAGAGATGAAGTGGGCATCTCACTGGACAGACTACTTAGGGTTTTGAAAACAGGTGGCAGCTACCCCGTGGTCCTTGAGAACCATCCCAGACTAGAAACAGATGATCTTCTCTCTTCCTTTTTCTAAACATAACAT
The DNA here is from genome assembly GCF_059928025.1 of Delphinapterus leucas. NCBI lineage: Eukaryota > Metazoa > Chordata > Mammalia > Artiodactyla > Monodontidae > Delphinapterus > Delphinapterus leucas. The sequence continues at coordinate 65,941,983 of NC_143131.1, forward strand.
AAGAAAAAGGAAGAGAGAAGATCATCTGTTTCTAGTCTGGGATGGTTCTTTTAGGATCAAGATATTCAGAAAGAAAAAAAAGAGATACAAACATAACATCAGATAAATTAAGTAAAACCATATAACTCTAGTTTATTACAGTTATTAATGTAACCTCTTTAAAAAAATAATTCCTAATTCTGTCCACCAAAAAGGCATAGAAATAATGACCAACCCTGCATCAGTGAGCATGTTAAACAGGTATACAATGAGCAGATACAAAATGTGGTAAATGCTATAGGACAAATGACCAGGTTTCTTTAAAAAACAAATTGCAAGAGAAAAGAAGAAAGGGAAATTTTTATGTTAAAGGTCATATCAGCCATATTGGATCCTGATTCAATCCATAGACCAATTGTTTAAATTAAAAAAAAAATTTTTTTGAGACCATTGGGAATGATAGTTTTTCTTAATGGTATTGCAGTTACGTTATTATGTTTTCTAAAAGAGCCCTGATCTTTTAGAAATATATACTGAAATATTCAGAGATGATGTCTGGGATTTGCTTCAAAATAATCCAGGTGTGTGGGGGAGTATGGGAGGGTATTGATAAAACAACAGCATTTATGAGTTGATTATTGTTGTAGTTAGGTGTTGGGTCCTTGGGGATACATGGCGGTATTCTCTCTACTTTTGTATATGGTTGAAAGATTTGTGTATCTTGAAATTTTCTACAATAAGAGATGGTAAAACATATACACACTCCTACACATAAAATGTTTTTCATAATTTAACACCTCTACTCAGATGAATTAATGTTTACCCAACAACCTAATGATGATATTCACCATCATAGAGATACTTATTATCATTAATAGTAAAGGAAGGAGCAATTCAGAATGAGCTTTTAGAAATCCTGCAATGCCTTATACCAGAATGCATTTAATGCTGAGAGCTATTTCTCAACAAAATCAGGGCTGTAAATTTACACTTAATAGTATTTACTAAAAGTAGGTCCTGAAATTATTATTATGTTTTACTGATTTACATTGGTTCAAATGTTACTTATTAACAAATTGGATCCCTGACTCCAAATGAGTACGCTTAGGTGCCACAAATACATGTTGTAAATGAACCAATAAACCCAGGAGAAAGGTGTGATAAAGCAATGCCACTTACCTAGCTGTCTCCTCAAATTGTATGTCATCCACTGAGGCTGTAACACAGGAAACCCCAGCATGTTTTTCAGCTTCAAAAAATAGGTTAAAAATGGGCTGCATTAATAGTTATTTTTAAGTATTCCAGCATGCAGGAAAAGGAATAAAAAAAGTGGATTTATTCTAGTAACTCATCCTCTTATGCAGTATAGGACCATTGTGCCCACACTTCTGGATGAACTGGATTGATAACAGTTCCTTTGCTCAATAAGTTATTTTTCTACTGCATGGAAATTACTGTACTTTCTCCGAAGTTTTAACTTATACTGTCTTTGATTTGAAATTCAGCACCAATACCCAGCATATCTAGCTATTCAGATAGTAACTTTAGTAAGTTGGTGTCAAATTTAAATATTTTGTCAGGTACTACCCTTCTTTCGTTTAAAAAAACAATGCATCAAAGCTGTATCTATTATCCCACATAACCAGTAGCTGAATATATTTAAACCACTTAACCAATGCAAGCACTGAACAGTGTGGAAGACCTTAAGTTCATACCCCAAATCAGAGAGAAACTTGTCTGGGCATCAGAGAAATAGAGATGGGCACATAGTAAGTATTTAATCCATATTTATAATTTATTACTACCAAATTCATATGAAATTCACTATGCATTATGTTGGAGGAGAAAAGCATTGAGTAGGGTGAGAGAGATTAGGGAAGCACTCCAGTTATTTCCATGTTCCCTGCCTGCATTTATTTATTTATAATATTTATTTATTTGTTTATTTATTTATTTATGGCTGTGTTGTGTCTTTGTTGCTGCCCTTGGGCTTTCTCTAGTTGCAGCGAGCGGGGGATACTCTTTGTTGCGGTGCACAGGCTTCTCATTGTGGTGGCTTCTCTTGTTGAAGAGCACAGGCTCTAGGTGCATGGGCTTCAGTAGTAGTGGCACATGGGCTCAGTAGTTGTGGCTTGCAGGCTCTAGAGCGCAGGCTCAGTAGTTGTGGTGCATGTGCTTAGTTGCTCTGCGGCATGTGGGATCTTCCTGGACCAGGGCTTGAACCCGTGTTCCCTGCATTGGCAAGCGGATTCTTAACCACTGCGCCACCAGGGAAGTCCCTCTGTCTGCATTTAATTTGTTGAGATTTTTTTTTTTTTTGATTGTTGGTTTTACTTTATGTAAAAGTATCCGAATTTTTCCTCTTTGGGAAAAATCTTGACATGTGGTTTTTCCAGAATTTCATTTTGAGGAACAGTCAGTTAAAACCCAAACAGACTGCATTAGCTTTTTAAAGAAATTTTAACTCCATTTTAATTTTGGAGACTTCACTCCTGCTGTCATATTATGAAAAAGAGACAGTGAATTATATTGAATTTGCATTCTTTGTGTGTAGTGGATTACTTTAATTGCAATATATATTGACAGTCCCAGGTAAAGTGATATGAGAAAATACTCCAGAGAGCAAGTATTTAAAGCATTCCTCCCTATGATCTAATTCTGTAGAAAACTGGACATTCTGGTTTTACTAGTTGGAAATAACTATTCTTCCAAATATGCAGATAACATAAACTGAGTTACCAGAAAACTAACCATAGCAGAACTCTGTGTGTGAGTGATGGAGGGGGGGAAATGGGTTTCCCAGCTCTAAAGTTCAATTAGAGGAAGGAAACATAAAAGTACTAGACTCTAGAAAGTTGGGTTCAATTTAATTTAGTATATCAAACATTTGTTAAATTCCCATTGATTTCCAGACACTGAGCTGTTATCAGTCCTGTCTTTTAATGAGTCTACTCAGTGACAGAGATCTAGCCATAGTCAATAAAGTGTTGACTAAAGGGTATGTAATAGACATTCATTCTGGTCACCTGACATGAGGGAATGATATGTTGAGTTTATTAAACTGTTCTTGTAGGTAAAGTGTTACCATGTACACCAACATGAGTTACCAAATTTTGAATGATTTAAATGATAACTAAAGTGCAAAAACCAATAAAAGACTAAATTTTTATTGTATATATTGGGTGTCTTCTATGTGTATATAGCACAAAGAAACATAATCATAATAATTATGATTTATTATTGGCCTGGCACTGAGCTAAGTATGCATATCAATTACCTGAGGTTGATACTGTTATTAGTTCTATTTTACAAAAGAGGCAATTTTGGCTTATAAAAATCAAATACATTGTTCTAAATAGTTATTTTTACTACAGAAGCAACAGGAACTCTGAGAAAAGAAAAGACCAACCAAGGAATGCTCCCTAGAGAAGTACTTGGCTGAATATGGGATTCAGGAGCTCAACTGCCATGTTTTACATTATGGACTTTCAAGGGCCATTAAATTAAAAATGAAAAATTAAAATATGGGGAACCAGCACAGGGCCACAATTTTTACATGTGTTTATTTTCTTTTTACAAGTGTGACAGATATGAATTCAACAGGACCAGTCTGTTCTGGTTCTTGGTTTTGATTGCCCTTCATGCAGTATGCCAGTAAAAGCAGAGAAACCCTAAAGCTATTTCTGATTTCCTGGGGAAACTGAGAGAAGCTGAGGAACAGCTAAGTGGATATAGTCCAGGTATGATGACTGATAAAAATGATGGTGGCTTCATTCATTCTTTCTTTTAAGTAATATTGATTGAACACTTGTGCTATGCCAGCCTCTCTGTAAGGTGCTGGAAATATAAAACAGCTACTATCCCTATTCTCATGGAATCTAGTGAGGAGCCAGACATTAATTAAATGAATACATAATAACAAAATGAGTTAGGTGATCTGAAGGAAACATGGATTTTGTGAGGGTCTGTAAACTGAAGAACCACACCTAGGTGGCATGTCAGGGAAGGTTTCCCTGTGGAGAGGATGCTTGAAGTGAGATCTGAAAGATGAGAAGGAGTAAAACAGATGTGTGTTGTGGAGGAGAGCAAGGAAGGGCTTGCTGGGCAGAAGGAACAGTGACTACAAAGGTCCTGGGGTTTTTGTGGCAAAAATGCAAAAAGCAAGAAGGAGAGTAGGTAAGATAAGGCTGAGGGGAAGGCTGAGGATAAACCATTCACAGGGCCTTGAAGCTCTTGGTTGACAATTTTTATAATATTTAGTATTAAAGATATTGTTTCAGTATCTTCTGGTCTCCAGATGAGGCCGGTGGCTAATTCTAACAAGGTCAGTGGCTAATTCTAATCCTTGTTTTCCTACAAGGATTAACATTAACCGTGTTTCCAAACCAACTTTATCATAAAGGTTTCTTCAATATTGTATCATTAGTAATATAACTATTAAGGTCCACAGTAATTGGTTATCAATTGACTCCTGCTGTGATCCGAGTTTCCAAAGGTGTAAAACCATAGAAATCTTAATGAAAATTGCAGGAGGGCAATTGTTTCTCCATTATAGGACAGAAGCACTAAGTGAGGTAACTTTAAAAGTCACATCAATATTCACATAATGAATTCAGTTGCCATGGCAATAGGCATGGCAACTGAATAATTTCTATACTTGTTTCTCATACATGTGAATTACTTTTATATTCATGTCTCCATTATTGTTATTATAACAGACCTCAAATCCTGATAAAAACTGTTAAGACAGAAACCAAACAGACCTATCAACAAACAGAAAATAAACAGATTGGCATCAGATATATGACTGAATTTTGCGGGTGGTTAACACACAGGGGATTAGAAACTCTATGCACACTCATTGAAGAAAACAGGAATTTGTAATCAGCTGAGCTTTACTTTTGTCCTGTATAAAATAAGAGTCCTGGGATACATGATCTTAAGCTCCTTCCAGCTCTAATATTTTATCCTAACATATTTTACTTAAAATGTACATTTGCTGAGTCTATTAAGTGCCTTACGCAAAGCCTGTCTTCCTTTTAGAAATGAGATTCCAAGTTCTGGACCCATCCATCCAATTACCCATCCATATAATCAGGAAGTTTTTATTTAGTGCTTATTTATTAAGTGCTTACTAAGCTTCAGTTTACATGCTAATTGGCCAGGCAGGAAATAAAAGGTGAACATATAGGTACACAAAGTAATTACGGATTGTGCTAAGTGGTGTGGAGGAATTTGGAAAGGGTGTTGTGATGAAAGGGTGCAAATGTAAAGCAGGTAGTTAGGAAAGACTGCTCTGCATAAATGATATTTAGTGGAGATGGAATGCATGGAAAGGGCCAAGAGAAGAGTGTAAAGGCAAAAATAACAGCAGGTGCAAAGGTCCTTCGCAGAGACTACATGACGGTGTGGAAGGCAACAAACTGAATTCAGAAGCAGATATAAGAGGTGAGTGATGTATTAAACTAGACATTAAAGAGATTTGCAGAAATGTAAACCAGTACCACTTCTCTAAGTACATTTTTGTTCTTGCTGAAAATATAGTTATTTTACAATAAAAATATGTAATGGGTTTTTGTTCTTTTCAAATGAATTATTTTTTAAAATTTCGCATATGGTAAATATGGATAAAAGAACAAACACGAAAGCTCTCCGGGGGTCCTCGTTTATTTTATGGGGTAAAGGAGTCCTAAGACTAAAAGGTTTGAGAACCACTGGTCTAGGTCATTCCCAGTGTTGGATGAACAATCTCAATCATTACTTCCCAGCTGCACGGGGTTTAAAGCTCTGTCAATACCCTCCTCTCCTTCCTTCTCCCTCCTCACCGATCAGGGGTCCTGGTGTGACAGCATCTCGACCTCTGCCGTCCGGACCCCCGCCACCCCGCATCCCCACATCCCAGCCCGCTTCCCAGTTCCCAGACACGCCCCTCCGCTACACACACTGGGCCCCGCCCCCACTCAGGGCTCCTCCACTCCAGACCCCCGGCACCCTGGGTCTCCCCCATCCTACCCTCCCCTTCCAGCACCCCTACCCGCCAGGCAGGCGGCAGCGTCGATCCATTTGAGCAGCTGAGCGGCGCTCAGCTCTCCGCGGAGGTTGGCGTGCGCGGGCTGGATGGCCTGGCTCACGTGCACCTCGCCGGGCGCCGGCCGCTCCAGCTCCATGGCCGGTCAAAAGTGCGAAGCAACCGGCCCTGGCCGCCGCCCGGCCACCAACTGGGCCCGCCCCCGCTCCAAAGGGCACCGAGCCGCTGCCACCCCGGCCCCGCACCCCGCGCCCTGCTGGCCACTGGGCCACCTGGTGCACCGGGAGGTGAGATTTAAGGGGCCAGGAATACCGCAAGGAGGGCGAAAGGGAACTCTCTTCTGTCTCAGAAGACACTGACTCAGGCGGCCGAGGTTGGCAAAGCTGGAACCAGACCGGGTTTCTCACCTATAAAGGGGTGATAGCAGTACTTATCTCAAGCGGACTGTGCAGAGAATTAAATGAGATAAAGTACAAAAGTCATAGCGTGTGCCCGGCTAAGGTGACATAGGTGTTTGCCAAGTAAAGAGTGAGGTTATTATCAGTCTGAAGAACTTGACAGGTGATGGGGAGTTAATAATTAATTAGTTAAATGCTGTCCAGAGAAATGTAGACCTTTTGCTTTAGAAGTTGATTTTAAAGTATTTGACTTCTTATTTTCTTTTTTTTCTGGCTGTAGACTGCCAGGTAGGGTGGGCACTCACTCTTCCCATCCCTAGTTCAAAATACACCTTCTGAGTCTTAGGATAATATAATGGCTCCAAAAAACCCCGTTATTCATCTTTTTGTTATGAAATTACCTCCACTTTTGTTATGAAATTACCTCCACTGCCAAACAAACGGAGAAAAATTTAAAAAGGGCTGATCAGATTTGCTGGCACATCAGAAGCCACCCAATAAGGGAAGGCAACCTTTTGGTTTTAATATAGAGAATTTACAGTTAAAAGCTGCCAACTTGGACTTCCCTGGTGGCGCAGTGGTTAAGAATCCACCTGCCAATGCAAGGAACGCGGGTTCGAGCCCTGGTCTGGGAAGATTCCACATGCCACAGAGCAACTAAGCCCATGTGCCACAACTACTGATCCTGTGCTCTAGAGCCCGCGAGCCACAACTACCGAGCCCATGTGCTGCAACTACTGAAGCCCACGCGCCTAGAGCCCATGCTCTGCAACAAGAGAAGCCACTGCAATGAGAAGCCTGTGCACCTCAACGAAGAGTAGCCCCCGCTCGACGCAACTAGAGAAAAGCCCGTGCGCAGCAACGAAGACCCAACACAGCCATAAATAAATAAATTAATTAATTAAACAAAACAAAAAAACCTGTCAACTCATTACAAATGAGCCCAACAAATCCCAAGAGAATTTCTTCTTTATGAGAGACAGAATATAGAACATTAAATAAGAGTTCTCATTGTCAAACTTTAGCACATATAAGCTGTTACACTTTCTAGAGCTGAAATCAGTGACTCTACAAAGCAGTTTCCATTATGGAAACAGTGACACCAGAAAACCTCCAGCATGTTATAGAGCCATAGATGTCATATTGTGAGGGCTGGCTGCATCTGGGATGGGTGAGGGAATGGACACCTGGAGAGAAAACCATGTGTCAGACAGGCAGCTGATGTAAAAGGAGCAGTTAAGATAGTAGAGCACCTGACTTGAACTCAGGACTCCTGACTTACCACAAAGTCTAACTGCCTCCAACAAATCAGTGCTGCTTTTTTATCCTTGTGCAGATGGCCTGCCAAGCCCCAGCCTGGAGCATCAGAATGGAGATTCTGGTAATTTTGCTTCTCCTTTTAAAGATTTTTTTTTTTTTAATGTAAGAGAGGAATGAAGGAAACATGGACTTGATAACTTTTCAGGATCCTCTGTGAGTAGGTTTCTGTCCCATATAAGCATAAATAAGAATTAGATGCATTCAGTTAGGGAAGTATGAAGTTTGACTTTTATAAAAAGCATGAAAATGACTTTTTTAAACAAATTAAAATGTGTGCTTCCAGGATGGTCCCCTCATGTGCTTATATGCTGATTTCAATGGCAGTGTTATTACTCATATCACTTTTGGCATTCCTCATTGGAAAGTGCCTCTAGAGTTCTTAATAGCATCTTGGCAGATTAGATCATTGTTCAGCAAATATTCACTGAGTCTACTAATAACTCCATGCGAGGCACTTATTGGTGTTGGGCCTGGCCACATGACTTGCTTTGGAATGGAATGTGAGGAGGTAACAGTGTACCAATTTGGACCTAGCCCTTGGAGGTACCACATGCTCCTGTTCTCAGGAACATCTGACCTCTGCAGTGAGAAGATGCTAGCCTGAGCTGCTGCCCCATCGGCACCTGGATGCCGGGCTGAATTCACATATTGCAGAGCCATTCCAGCCAACCTGCAGACTTGCAGCCTGAAGCTGAGCCACACAGCAGACATGCAGACTCCTGAATGAGACATAACTATTTATTGTTGCATGTCACTGTGATTGGGGGATTGTTACACAGCAATAAATAATGGTTACATGCATGAATTTCATTTATTAATATTTTAGAAATTTTATTAAGTTATTGGAAATAAAGTATGTGTTTAGGTTGGGTTGTATTGTTTTGGGTAAAAAAAGGTGACTGAAGTGATAATAATATGTAAGTACTTGTGTACTTGCTTTATACGTATACTTGGTGGCTTTCTGAAGTGATTATCTGGAAAGGGATAGCATGTGTCTGTATATGTATGTCTAGGAACGTTTGATCAAAGAAGCAGACACAGTACACAAAGTCACTATTGTTTTCTTATATATATTTTCTCCTAATTAGATGTCTTGATTATGGTTTCATAGCTTTTGTTGGTTTTGCACTGATTTTCATTTTCATATCCTCTGCCTGAAACTACTGTTCTTATGTTTTTCTCAATAACATCTGCATGTGTGAACATTTGCTATATCCTTTATCTGTCAAGGATTTTTGCTATTATGTTTGAAAAAAAGGCTTCCATTTTCCATTTCTGTTTAGAGACATCTTTTGGAGATGAGCAGCCTGTGAAGCCAGCTTGATTTTTAGAAGGTCATGCACAAGAGCAGGAAAGCTGATCAGGAAGAGTATGGAAAGTATGATAATCACTAGAATAATAAGAACATCTTTAGAATGTTGGTGTAGGAGGGAAACTAGACGGTGGAACCCCATCATTCTGGAGATGAGGAAATGAGGTGTTGGCCCTGGCTCACATTGCAAAGATAATGGTCAGGCTTTGAGAAAACTGAGAGCAAGGAGCATGACATATAAGAAAAGAGACAGAAAAAAGTGCTTCCCCCAGAAGCGGACCCTCCAACAGGAATTTGAGAGCAAGCAGTTTATTTGGGAGAAAACTGCAGAAAGCACCTGTAGGAGAGTCAAAAGTGTGGTCCTGGGCTTCCCTGGTGGCGCAGTGGTTGAGAGTCCACCTGCCGATGCAGGGGACGCGGGTTCGTGCCCCGGTCCGGGAGGATCCCGCATGCCGCGGAGCAGCTGGGTCCGTGAGCCATGGCCGCTGAGTCTGCGCGTCCGGAGCCTGTGCTCCGCAACGGGAGAGGCCACAACAGTGAGAGGCAAAAAAAAGTGTGGTCCTCAGACCAATATCAGCACCACCTGGGAGCTTGTTAGAAATGCAGAATCTCAGGCCCCACCCCAGACTTGCTAAATCAGAATCTGCATTTTATTAAGATTCCCAGGGGAGTCATAAGCACATCCAAGTTTGTGAAGAACAGCCTGAGTTATTCCTGCCGGAGACATGGAGGAGATTGGAGGTTTCTACCCTCCAGTCTCCACCTTTCATTGGCTGAGAGCTGCTTCCCAGCATAAATTCCTCAGCACTTACACTGACTGCAGGGCAAGAGCGGGCTCTCAGGCAGAGCTTTGCCTCCTTAGGAAGGGAGGATGCTGTCAGCTTGTACTGGAAGCTGGAATGGCGAGTGCCGAGGGGATGGTGGCAAGGCACCAAGAGCCATGATACTTACTGTTCTGAACACCAGGGGCAGCTGGGAGCCTTTTCTTTTTATGAGACGAATCCCAGGCAGAGGGTTTGGTCATTTAAAGTGTTTCACACAGAGATGAACTTTATTAGCTAGCAGTCTCTACCTCCACCTTTGGCAGAGGTTATGAAAGGTACCAGGTCAGTGTTTTCATATTCGAATTTATACGGATATGGTTCAAAGTTTAAATACAGAGTTCCTAAACAAAAAATTCAGAGTGTGTTTCCATGTATTTCTGGTGCCAACTTCTTGCCTGGAGGGTCTTTTTTGCTCCTGGGCCCTATTCTTGGGGTCACGCTGACCTTGGGAAATTGAACTGTCCCATTTAGCGCCTGGAGCCTCAAGCAAAACTTTCTCCTGTTTGTTCCTGTGCCTTCCGTGGCCCCAGCTCTCAGACAAGCATTAGATGTACAAGCCAGGTGTTACCTAATGCATGTGGAGTGCAGCACTTTAGTTTTTTGAACAAAAGCCATGTGTATATAGTCCAATATTTTCTCTTCCCAGGCTTTGCTTGGCCCTACCTTCATTCCAGGAACAGCTCAGTGGAACCCCCTGGCTGCCACCCCCATTGCTTGACAGTAGGCTAGACTCCAGGGATTGCTTTCAAATATGGAGCCAGCCTTGCATCTCTGGAATAACCCCACTTGGTCATGGGGTATAATTCATTTTACATGTTGTTGAAGTCTCTTTGCTGATATTCCGTTAAGGATTTTTACATCTACATTTTTGAGACACATTGGTCTCTCCTCTTTTTCTTTTTTTTCTTTACTGTCTTTGGTTTTGGTGTCAGGTTCATAAAATGAATTGGGAAGTGTTCCCTCTATATTCTAGAAGAAATTGTTCTTTAAACATTTGTTAGAATTCTCCAGTGAAACCATCTGAGCTACTCATAACATGCTACACAGCCCTATGAAGTGTGGGTATTATTATAATTCCCATTTTATAGATGAGGAAACTGAAGCAACTTGCCCAAGACCACACAACTAGGAAATAGTAAAGACAGGATTCAAACCCGATAATCTGGCTGGAGTCTCAGCTAGGCTGAGAAGGTGACCAGTGGGGTCAGGACCACACAATTAGGAAATGAGAGAGATGGGAGTTTACCCAGATCTAGCTTCAAAGGCCATGCCTCTCTTAGTCAAGCTACCTTCACTCATTCATTCATTCATTCATTCAATCAGTGCATATTTATTGAGTGCCTCCTGTGTCCCAGAGACTGTTCAAGGCACTGGATAAATGAAATGATGAGTAAAATAGATTTAGTCCCTGACTTTATAGAGTTCATGGTTTAATAAAATGTGCTACAAAAATGTAAATCATTCTAATAAGGATGAAGCAGTGATAAACATGTATGGAAACTAGCTGATGGCTCTAGGCAGCTCCTCAAATTATATCTGGCAGTTGACCATTTACTAGACTGAAGATCACTCCTGATTTGTGTGTGTGTTTTTAGACAGTCACAAACTTGCAGAAAAGTGGAAGTACCATACAAAGATGTGCTTGTTGCTGTTGGAGTGTCACTGCTCCCAGGCCCTCACTGTGGACACAGCTACAAAGTGTAAGTGTGTGTGTATATCTGTCTATAGTGGATTGAATGATGGTCCTCCCCAAAGATATGTCCATGTCCTACTCACCAGAACATATGAATATTAGCTTATGTGGCAAACAAAAAGAAATATGTGATTAACGATCTGAGAGGAGAAGCTTATCATGGATAATCTAGATGGGCCCTAAATGCAATCACATGTATCCTTATAAGATAGACACCCAGAGGACAAGTCACACAGAGGAGAGGAGGAGACAGAGGGTGGTGTGATGTGGTCACGAGCTAAGGAACACACAGCCACCAGAAGCTGGAAGAGGTGGGTACAGATGGAGTGTATCTGTGCCTTCACCTTGACTTCTGACTTCTGGCCTCCAGAACCTTGAGAGGAGCAACGTCTGCTGTTTTAAACCACCCAGTTTGTGGTAACTCGTTGCCCTGGGAAACTAATACACTATCTATAAAACCCCAAATTCAGATTTTTTTTTTTTTTTGGCCACTCTGCATGCAGGACCTTGTTTCCCTGACCAGGGATCGAACCTGCACCCCTTGCATTGGAAGCACGGACTGGACTGCCAGGGAAGTGCCCCCAAATTCAGATGGATACACCAGTTCCCATCCACCAATGCAGGGTTCATTTTATTTCTCTTTCCGCATATCTCTAACTCCATTTTCTGACAATGAGAAGCCTGGCTTACTTCCCACTTGGCAGATAGCCTTATTTGGTCAGTTCCCCCGTGTGTATCCAATCTACCACCTCCAGGTCATTATTGCCCTTGAGGGGCACCCTCCTCATCTGCTCAGGCTCCAACGCCCAGCCGGGCCCTGTCCTGGGGCCACCTCCCCACTAGGCAGGCACAGCCTCCCGCTCAGGCAACCTGCGCATACACACACCTGCTCACCTCACATGATGGCTTTAGGCTGAGGAAGAGGTGGACCCTGACTAGGTGTGCCGGCGCCGCCCCTGCTTGCTGAACGCCCTGCAGCCCAGCGCAAGCCCCTCTCCCCCTGGGATCCGCGTGAGCCCACCCCAGCGGGGCTAGGTGTGGCTGTGACCCTGCAGCGGGTGGGAGGGGCCAGCGCCCACTGAGATGCCCTCACCCTGCAGGACCAAGTACATCTTTTCCCACGAGGAGTCATCAGCCAGGACTTGGTGACTGGAGTGATGCTGGAAGGTTAAAACCAACTGGAGGTTTCGATACTTTATTTCATTTAGGAAGAGGCCTGTACCTAAACATCAGAGGCATTTCTTGGTGGCAAATTGGATATTTCTCCCCTATTATATAGACATCAATCGTCTGTGAAGAAGCCTTCAGATTAAATTTCAAGGATGAAACAAGATTAGTCCTGGCAGGTATATAGATCCTCAAAGAATGTGCAATAACTCCTCATAAAACAGTCTAAAAATATTCTTTCTGTCAGTTCCACACTTTGTAAAGAGGCTTTATGATTTGTGCTTGATAATATACTGCTTAAATTTTAAAATTGTTTAATACCAGCATGACTTTTCTCTCTAAAGAGATTCATTCGTCAACTACTTCATTGAACACGTTATCTTAAATATGTAATATTGACCAGACACTGGGCTAAGCATAGGTAAGGGCCTCGTTCTCAGAGCTCAGGGAGCTCTCAGTCTGGTATTTACATCAGTAGTGGGCATATCATAAGATACTGTACACAGTGCCATGGGGACACGGAGAGGGGAGGCTAGGCTCTGCATGGTCATCCCCAGAAACTGTTCATCACTTTGTCAGTCAAGAAGCAGGACCTAAGCATCCTAAGCAAAGGGGAATGCTTTGGAGGCTCCCAGAACTGACTAGATTTGGAGAACCAGTCTTGACAGTGGGCAGGTGCAGACACTGTGCTGCAGGGCTGAGAAGTGCAGCAAATGTTTGTTAAGAAGATTCTGGGGCTTCCCTGGTGGCACAGTGGTTAAGAATCAGCCTGCCAATGCAGGGGATATGGATTCGAGCCCTGGTCCGGGAAGATCCCACATGCCGTGGAGCAACTAAGCCCATGCACTACAACTACTGAGCCCGCGTGCCTAGAGCCCATGCTCCGCAACAAGAGAAGCCACCGTAATGAGAAGCCCGTGCACCGCAATGAAGTGTAGCCCCCGCTCGTGGCAACTGGAGAAAGCCCGCATGCAGCAATGAACACCCAACACAGCCAAAAATAAATAATTTTAAAAAAGAGACCCTATTAAAAAAAAAAAAAGAAGAAGAAGATTCTGGTATGGCCTTGCCTCTGCTCCTTCCTTCCTTGTGGACCTTGGTTAAGATCTAAAGTCCCAGGAGAGAGCATCTATCTGCTCAAGCTTAACTCATATGTCTTCTCATGGTCCTAGGACTGGGGAAGGGAAGGGTACAGGAAGGGCAAAACCTGTTTCTCTTGGTTTCAGTAGAGATGAGACAGGTGCCTGGAATTACTTTCTCACTAAGATTAAACCCACTGTGGGAGAAGTCATTCTCCCAAAGGAAATTGGATTAGGAATGGAGAAGGGAAGCTAGACAATTTTTAAAAAATTAGCAGTGACTTGTACAAAGGCATTCAGGCATGGGGAAGACAATGGGGAAAGGCAAGTCCTTGATAATGTTCTTCAGCTGCTGGATCAAGCCTCACCTGAAACCAACATACTTTGGAACTTTCCAATTACATGAACAGATAAGTTTTTTCTATGGCCCTTCCTCCCCCCACTTTTTTTTGCTTGTTTGTTTAAGCCCGTTTGAGTCTGGTTATCTGTCATGTGTAACCAAAAGGTTTCTAACTGATAAACCCGCACAATGGTCTTACACAATTTCTGGCAGTTCTTTACTTTTCTTTTATTTGCTATGAAAATATTCATTATTTTTCCAGTCTCTGAGTGACATCAGTGCTTCTCATTTTTAGCTCATATCAGGTAAGTGATCCAGCTCCATAATATAACATTTTTATTTTTCTCAAATAGGTGGTATACTTTTATAATGATGTTGATTACAGACTTTGCAGCATCCTAATAAAACAAAGGCAACACACAGTGGAAATCGTTTTTTCTTACAGAAATTTTGAAATCAGTTTTTCAGCCGTGCAGCTGACTGGGCTAGAGATGCGAAACCTCCACAGTCATCAGTGTGTCTTTAAATCAGGCAACCGCTCGGTCCCCACAAGGTCTCACCGGCATGAGCCCTGCCTGGGTGCTGTGGGGCACGCAAAGCAGCATCAAAGAGATACAGGTCAGTTCCTGTCCCTATGGGAGACTAGAAAAGTAACCCAACTTTATATAATGTTGCATTATCCTGAGGGGCTTTAGAACCATTAATTAATTCACAAGACACTCTGCATGGGAGCAGCCACTATAATTATTCCAATTTTTCAATGAGAAAACTAAGGTCCAGATATTTACCCTGCATTGTCCACCTAATCAGTAATCAAATCTGAATTCCTAAGTAACTCTGCTTCTTTGGCTTGTTGCCATTTGCGATGTTATTTAGCTAAAATAATATGAATGTTTTAAACAATATCCTAAAAATCATTCATCGTATAGCATTTGAAAAGAAAAAAATGTTCTATAATGTAGATATTGACATCTTGGATTTTTCATTAAGGATTTTTTTTCTCTTAATTTTACCACATGAGAGAAAATCAAAGAGGAGAAAATTGAAATTTACATTACAGGACAGTAATTCATAGGTCAAAAAAATGTTGGTTTACAGATTAGAACTAAGAAAGACAATTGGAGCTAATAAAGATTTTAATAAATCTTAGAAAAAATATATTTCCTACCTGTTGGAATTACGACTGTCTTGCACATTCTCCCCTCGAGAGAATCACATGTGAAGCCTGGGATATCAAAGGAACATAAACATTTCCTTACTATTTTGCTCTTATTCTTGTCAGAATTTGGTCAGAAGAAGTTTGGAGGCAAACGACGACAATAATTAATATTTCAAAATCCTAATACAAACGGGAGTAGGAAGCCAAGAGGGTCCGGAATATTCCCTCAGCAAATGTTGAGAGCTTACCCTGGTCTCATGGAGCTTACATTCTGCTGAGGGGAGACAGAAGCTGAACAAAATAAACGTGTGTGTGTGTGTGTGTGTGTGTGTGTGTGTGTGTGTGTGTGATGCTTGGAGAAAAAATGAAGCTGAAGAGGGATGGAGGGAGGTAGGCATGGCTGCAATTTTACACAGGATAGTCAGGAAAGCTTCCCTGAGACCCGATATTTGAGCAAAGGTCAGAAGGAAGTGACAGAGGAGCCATGAGGCCTCTCTAGGGGAGAAGGTTGTCTTTAGGACTGTTCGCTAATGTTCCTGTCCTTCTTCTTCTAGCCACATGGTAGGACTATCCCGTATCTCCCCGAGTATGAATTGATTTGACCAATGAGACGTAAGCAGCAGTGGGTAAAGGACTTTAAGGGTCAGGGCATGATTTGTCGTGTTCCCTTCTCTTCAGCCAGTGGGGTCCGCATAGAAGAGGCCCCCTCAGGAGGCATCTCGGGCACAACAGCATGGGCCAGGGCCTACAGCTAACCCAGAGACTCTGTTGCTGTAACCCTGAGATTTGGGGGTGGTGTGTTATTGCAACATTGCCTAGGTTATTCCGACTAATGTAGCAGTGTTCTGGATAAGGGAGCAGCAGTGCAAAGGCCCTCAGCTGGGGGTGCACCTGGCATGTTGGAGGAACAGAGCAGAGGCTGGGTGGAGCAGATGGGGCGGAAGGGTCCTGAGATGATACCAGAAAGGTAATGAAGGGAGAGAAGTTGTACAGGTCCTTCGGTCCTTCAAAGTCACTGTAAATATTTTGGCTTTTAGTCTGAATGAAATGGGGAATTAGGGAGCTTTGAGTAGAGGAAAGATAAGATTTGCATTACATTTCAAAAGGATAAGTCCAGCTGCTCTGTTGAGAATAGATTGCTGGGGGCAAAGGTGCAAGAAGGGGAATTAGGAGACCATTGCAGGTCATTGTATGTATATGTAATAGAACCCAAGGGTCTGGGTTGCAGGGGATGGAAGTAGGGATGAACCCAATCACTGTCGCTTATGCTGCTTGGAAAATGTGTGATTCCAGTCCTTGCAACTCCCAACTCAGGGCTTTGTGGGTGTAGATCTCCTGATTCCCAAAGGGGGACACTTCTGCTGGGGGTCCAGCAAGAATCCTGGTCACTCCAGGTTCCTTGTGCCAAGATACCAGCAGGGAGGAAAGGTGTCACCATTCCCACGAGGGCCACTGACCTAAAACTCCAGGAGTAGGTTAGATTTTTGAGGAAGGCAAAAATACATTCGGCATGCAGTAATTTTCAGAGCATCTCTTGGTTCTCACTTGCCCAATTTTGGTGATTAATAGACCTGTGCAGCAGCCATGTCCTGTGAAGGACATGATGACAAGGATAAACAAGATCCCTCAGGGATGAGGATGTAATTAACTCACCTGGTAAACTGCCTAAGCCAGTAGAGGTGTAGCCAAGGGGAATCTAGAATGGGCAATTGAGGAGGGTGATTATTAGCATCATCACATTTCTGAAACCAGCTGCAGCATGGGGGATACAGCTTGTCCCACTAAGTTTCCTATTGTAAGTTTTCTCCAGGAAAAGAGATCAGTTAGAATTTTGGAGCGGCTGGTTCCAAAGTTGTCTGACTTACTGTACAAAGCAAGTGGATCTGAGCAGGCAAGGCGTGGACTTCAGTGGATTTTGTGGTGCACTGCACACAATACCTGCTTCAGGACCCAAGCTTTCATTCTCCCAGTTACCAAGAGTGTCCCTATTCTTGGATGACACCTGGGCACCTCCCCAGGATTTGCCCTTAGTGGAAGGAAACTGCTGGGTTTTTATTTATGTTCCCTTCCCATAGGGAAGTTGTATTCAGTGACTGGCTAATTTGGGGAGTATAAGGGCCTGGCCTCTTGCTTCACTCTGGGACATCTCTGAAGAACACGCCTGGTTTAGAATCTCTGTGGGATTGGCTGAGGTCTCTGATGTACCTATATCATAGTTCAACTTCTCCCTCTGCCCTGTCTGTTCCCTTCCCTTCTGTGGTAGACAGAATAATGAATGGTTTCCCAGAGATGTCTACATCCTTCTCCCCAGAACTCATGAATGTGTTGCCTTACACAGCAAAAGGAAATTTGCAGACATGATTAAGTTAACGATCTGGAAATGGAGATATTATCCTTGGTGGACCAAATGTCATCACAAGCGTACTTCTAAGAGAGAATCAGGAGGTCAGAGAAGAGAGAAGATGCTTCGCTGCTGGTTTTGAAGATGGAAGAAGGGGCCACAACCCAAAGAATGTAGGTGGCTTCCAGAAGAGGAGAAAAGTCAGGAAAGCAGATTCTCCTCAAGAGCTCCAGAAGAAAGGTGGCCCTGATGACTGATTTTGGACTTTGATCTCTAGAAGTATTAAAGGATAACTTGTGCTGTATTAAGCTACTGTTTGTGTTTGTTTTTTTTTGTTTGTTTGTTTGTTTTTACAGGAGCAATAGGAAACAAATACATGTTCCCTTACAGGTAATTTACACCATTAGAGTTTTGTTCCTTTTTGCAGAGGAACTGGGGATATTTGGATGTATTGAACATGTTCATGCCACACTGAAAAAACTTACTATGAGGATGAATTAAAAGGTAGAAGGACAAATGGTTGTCCACTACTCTGCTAGCTTGGGGAAGACAAGATGGAAAAACAGGATAATAAGTTAGAGACCTTAGCCTCACATTTTGCAAAGCTAGGAGGACACTAGATGCCACAGATTAAGATTCAGGTGATGACAAAACCTGATTAAGCTAAGAGGTAGTATGTGTGGGAAAGTAATGAGAATAAAAGGGAGTAAAAGAAGCTTTTAAAAATACAGACTGCTGTAGCCAAAAATCGATTTGTACAAAACTACTAGGAATAATAAGAATGAAAGAAAATGACTATATATGAAAAGTAGCATGTATGTTTTTGGTAAAAGAAGGTAAGAGGAGTGGAGGAATTATTCTAAGAGAAAAATCCAGGGTCAAGGTGTATATTTTCCTGCTGTATTGTGTTTCTGTTTCCTATGCTAGTGTGATCAATCATCAGAGAAACTGTTTGGGTTAGAAAACTTTGATTAAAATATTTGACTCTCGGGCTTCCCTGGTGGCGCAGTGGTTGAGAGACCGCCTGCCGATGCAGGGGACACGGGTTCGTGCCCCGGTCCCGGAGGATCCCACATGCCGCGGAGCAGCTGGGCCTGTGAGCCATGGCCACTGAGCCTGGGCGTCCGGAGCCTGTGCTCCGCAACGGGAGAGGCCACAACAGTGAGAGGCCCGCGTACCGCAAAAAAAAAAAAAAAAAAAAATTTGACTCTCTTTATAATGTAGTACAGAATTCTCTATTGGCTCACATGAGTTTTCAGATTGTTAGTCTCTTCTTGATGAGAAATTGTAAGCAGGGGATTTTATTTGCCTTTTCAGTGATCTGCCTAGAAAACAAAGATTTTGTGTGGTGTCATTTTTTTTCTCTCATGTCAGGTCTTTGATTATCTAAGAGAGCTGCATCTTACAACTATATATATATATGTTAAATTACGTGGGAAGCATTGTCAAATAAGTATTATGTTGTGTCTAGAAATGATGTAAAATTCCTGGAAATCTGATATGTCCAAATAGAATAACTTTGACAAGTGAGAGTTTTCTGATAACTTTAAGATCATAAAACTGAACTGGGTAGGAATTTCCAGAACTAGATTCAAGCAGAGCAAGAATTAATATGGGGCTGAATTAATTGATGAGGGTGATTATAATTTCTTCCAGATATAAGGAAAACTTTCCTTTTAGACTAACTATGACTTACAGCACAGATAGGGAGAAAATGATTGTTCCATATCTCTTCATTGCAAGCCTGTTCCTAAAAATTGTACATTTTAGAACAAGAGTCCAAATGGAGGCCCACACTCCATATGTCTAAATATTTAAAAATTATAAATCAAGTGAGCAAATTGTTAAAATATGTTCTATCCTCCCATCTTAAAATATACATTTATGATGACAAAATAGAAAGTTGGCAAAATACAAAACACAAATGAATTTATTATTACACATGTCTTTGGGCTGATGATGTTTGGATGAGTAACTGTTTCATATTGTAGCAAGTTACACAGCCACTATGTACTACTGTTGCACATACTTCCCTAATTCCCAGGTATCTCCCCAGTCAGGAACTGGAAAATGAAGGAAAGAAAAAAAGACAGAACTCCCAGGAAATACTTGGTGTGCAATAGAATCTATTGTATACATAACCATCTCACAGTAAAGTTGTCAGGTGAATTAGTTTCTCTTTTCACCTACTGAAATTTTTCACTGAACTTCTCCCAATGAAATCCTCCCACATTCTAAAGCAGTGTTTATCTCTGACTGAAAAATCACAAACCTTTATTAAATTCAGACACCTTTTGAGGGTGTAGGGCAAGCAGGGTGGAGAGGCATTTCCCTGAGACCTGGACAGTGTTACTCATTAGAATGGATATTTAGGGTTAAGGATGGTGCCACGTCAGTGAGTGCCAGACCCCAAGAGTATCGCATATATAGTTTAATAAAAATTTGGGTGGGCGTGCCTGTGTTACATGGAGCCCTTTAAAGTGCAGGACCATGGCAGGGGGCCCCTTTTAATGTAAGGGCATTGTCACTTCATTGTTCCGTGACATAGGGACAGAAGTCTAGGAAACAATGACAGGACTCTATGTGGGGTTTAATCCACTTTTAACCCCCCCACCACACACCCTCAACAACAGAACAATGATGAGGCTACAAACCTACTGTTTAGTGATCATGTTCATTGTTTCCATTCATTCATGTGTCAGATGCTGTTCTAGGCATAACAGTGAGCAAAGCAGTCAGAGTTCCTGCTCTCATAGAACTCACATGTTAATGGGAGAAGACCAAAGATAAACACAAACTATAAGATAATTTATCACCAACGATAAACACATAAACTATAAGATAATTTATCATAGAAATAAGTGCTATGAAGAAAATAAAGCATGAAATGGGGCAGGGGCAGGGGTGGACAACTTTAGCTACAGGGGTCAGGGAAGAGCTCTCTGGGGAGGTGACTTTTTGGCCAAGACCCACAATAAGAGTAGGAGGCAGTAATGCAAACATTGAACACATTAGCTAACTGGATTTCCTGATATTAGAGGGTTAAGAAGAACCGCTTTTTAAACTTCAGCACTTGATGAACATCTTAAGTACTTAGGCCCACCATCTTGCTATCATCTGTAGTGCAACAAATATAAAATTTTTCATAATTGTGGACTTTCTACCACACCTTGATAATTAATGCACAGAATATAAATGTAAAATTGTGATCAGACCAAATCTGACCTGAATTCAGAATATACCCTATAAAACACATCACTCAATAGAATTTTTATATCAGCTACCTTGCTGTTCTTTCTCAAATAGCAAAATAATAACAATTGTCTTTGTGATTTCTAATGTTTTTCTAGAACTGATCTTAATATGAAAGACTTGATTTCACTAGGTAAGTTTTTAAAAAGCTAAATCTATATAGAATAAAAATTTAGTCCTATACATGAGAGTTTTGATTAAAGAATACTCAAAGTTCTAAGTTCTTAGTCAACCAATGCACCTCATAGACTGAAATGGAGCAAAACCTTAATATTTTTTAATTTGAAAAAAGGAAATTTACCAGCTGGTTTTAAAAGAAATATGCATGTATAATTTGGGGTTTTTTTTTAATATAAATTTATTTATTTTTTGGCTGCGTTGGGTCTTTGTTGCTGTGCGCGGGCTTTCTCTAGTTGCGGCGAGCGGGGGCTACTTTCGTTGCGGCGTGCGGGCTTCTCATTGCGGTAGCTTCTCTTTGTTGCAGAGCACGGGCTCTAGGCACGTGGGCTGCAGTAGTTGTGGCACGCTGGCTCAGTAGTTGTGGCTTGCGGGCTTAGCTGCTCCACGGTATGTGGGATCTTCCCGGACCAGGGCTTGAACCCGTGTCCCCTACATTGGCAGGTGGATTCTTAACCACTGCACCACCAGGGAAGTCCCTGGGATTTTTTGTAAACCCTAAATATTTTTTTCACATAATAGAATCAACCTAAAATAATTTTCATTCAATAATTTCTAATTATAAAAGAGAATCATTAGAATTATTTAGTACTTTATTTATTTTTAGTACTTTATTGTTGCTTGTGCCAGACAGCATACGAAGTGATTTACATGCATCATTTCATGTAATTGTTACAAAACCTTGCATGGATTAGTATAAGGTAATACTAAGAATTCCTATTTTATATTTGAGGAAATAAGCACAAGTTAGGCACCTTGTCCAAAGTCACACACAGTGGGAAATTGTGGAACCAGAAATGGAACCTGAGCAGCCTGACTTCAGAGTCAACTTAATGCTTGAGATTATGACAAGCTTCTAGATATTTTATACTGTTTTATTCTTTATAATATTGGCATGATTACATTCTTACATAATCTGAAATTTGCTTAATTCTTAGGAGTTTCTCCAGAAGTTCAGTATATTGAATTTTAAAAATATAATTATAACTGTTTATATAATTTTTAATATACTTATATAATTATTTTATATTATATTATATACTTTTTTATAATATGAAACTTTATTCTAAAACATATCCCAAACTGCAAGACACAAGTACCATTGAAACAGGTAAATGTATACGTACGGAGAATGGTGAAACAGAATTTTCGCCTTTAAGAAGTCTTTATCGGGCTTCCGGTAAGATGGCGGAAGAGTAAGACGCAGAGATCACCTTCCTCCCCACAGATACACCAGAAATACATGTACACGTGGAACAACTCCTACAGAACACCTACTGAACGCTGGCAGAAGACCTCAGACCTCCCAAAAGGTAAGAAACCCCCCATGTACCTGGGTAGGGCAAAAGAAAAAAGAAAAAACAGAGACAAAAGGGTAGGGACGGGACTTGCACCAGTGGGAGGGAGCTGTGAAGGAGGAAAAGTTTCCACACACTAGGAAGCCCCTTCGCGGGCGGAGACTGCGGGTGGCGGAGCAGGAAAGCTTCGGAGCCGCGGAGGAGAGCACAGTAACAGGGGTGCGGGGGGCAAAACGGGGAGATTCCCGCACAGAGGATTGGTGCCCACCGGCACTCACCAGCCCGAGAGGCTTGTCTGCTCACCCGCCGGGGCGGGCGGGGCTGCGAGCTGAGGCTTGGGTTTCGGTTTCGGACGGAGCGCAGGGAGAGGACTGGGGTTGGCGGCGTGAACACAGCCTGCAGGGGTTAGTGCACCACGGCTAGCCGGGAGGGAGTCCAGGGAAAAGTCTGGACCTGCCGAAGAGGCAAGAGACTTTTTCTTCCCTCTTTGTTTCCTGGTGCACGTGGGGAGGGGATTAAGAGCGCTGCTTAAAGGAGCTCCAGAGACGGGCGCAAGCCGCGGCTAAAAGCGCGGACCACAGAGACGGGCATGAGACGCTAAGGCTGCTGCTGCCGCCACCAAGAAGCCTGTGTGCAAGCACAGGTCACTATCCACAACCGCCTTCCGGAGAGCCTGTGCAGCTCGCCACTGCCAGGGTCCCGGGAACCAGGGACAACTCCCACGGGAGAACGCACGGCGCGCCTCAGGCTGGTGCAATGTCATGCCGGCCTCTGCCGCCGCAGGCTCGGCCCCGCACTCCGTGCCCCTCCCTCCCCCCCTCCACCCCCGGCCTGAGTGAGCCGGATCCCCCGAATCAGCTGCTCCTTTAACCCCATCCTGTCTGAGCGAAGAACAGACGCCCTACGGTGACCTACACGCAGAGGCGGGGCCAAATCCAAAGCTGAGCCCCTGGGAGCTGTGAGAACAAAGAAGAGAAAGGGAAATCTCTCCCAGCAGCCTCAGAAGCAGCGGATTAAAGCTCCACAATCAATCTGATGTACCCTGCATCAGTGGAATACATGAATAGACAACGAATCATCCCAAATTAAGGAGGTGGACTTTTTTCAATTAAGGAGAGAAGGATTTATGATTTTTTCCCCCTTTTCCTTTTTTTGTGAGTGTGTATGTGTATGCTCCTGTGTGAGATTTTGTCTGCATAGCTTTGCTTCCATCATTTGTCCGAGGGTTATATCCATCCGTTTTGTTTTTTTTAAAAATTTTTTTCTTAATAATTACTTTTTATTTTAATTATTTTATTTTACTTTATCTTCATTCTTTCTTTCCTTCCTTCCCTCCTTTAGACAACGAATCATCACAAATTGAGGAGGTGGACTTTGAGAGCAAGATTTATGATTTTTTCCCCTTTTCCTCTTTTTGTGAGTGTGTATGTGTATGCTTCTGTGTGAGATTTTTGTCTGTATAGCTTTGCTTCCACCATTTGTCCTAGGGCTCTATCCGTCCTTTTTTTTTTCTCTTAATTATTTTTTATTTAAAAAACTTTATTATATTTTATCTTACTTTATTTTACTTTATCTTCTTTCTTTCTTTTTTCCTTCCTTCCCTCCTTCCTTCCTCACTCCCTCCCTCACTCCCTCCTTTCTTTCTTTCTACTTCTACTAATTCTTTCTTTCTACTTTTTCTCCCTTTTATTCTGAGCCGTGTGGATGAAAGGCTCTTGGTGCTGCAGCCAGGAGTCAGTGCTGTGCCTCTGAGGTGGGAGAGCTAACTTCAAGACACTGGTCCACAAGAGACCTCCCAGCTCTGCATAATATCAAACGGTGAAAATCTCCCAGAGATCTCCATCTCAACACCAGCACCCAGCTTCACTCAATGACCAGCAAGCTACAGTGCTGAACATCCTATGCCAAACAACTAGCAAGACAGGAACACAACACCACCCATTAGCAGAGAGGCTGCCTAAAATCATAATAAGTTCACAGACACCCCAAAACACACCACCAGACGTGGACCTGCCCACCAGAAAGACAAGATCCAGCCTCATCCCCCAGAACACAGGCAGTAGTCCCCTCCACCAGGAAGCCTACACAACCCACTGAACCAACCTTAGCCACTGGGGACAGACACCAAAAACAACGGGAACTATGAACCTGCAGCCTGCAAAAAGGAGACCCCATACACAGTATGATAAGCAAAATGAGAAGACAGAAAAACACACAGCAGATAAAGGAGCAAGATAAAAACCCACCAGACCTAACAAATGAAGAGGAAATAGGCAGTCTACCTGAAAAAGAATTCAGAATAATGATAGTAAAGATGATCCAAAATCTTGGAAATAGAATAGACAAAATGCAAGAAACATTTAACAAGGACCTAGAAGAACTAAAGATGAAACAAACAATGATGAACAACACAATAAATGAAATGAAAAATACTCTAGATGGGATCAATAGCAGAATAACTGAGGCAGAAGAATGGATAAGTGACCTGGAAGATAAAATAGTGGAAATAATTACTGCAGAGCAGAATAAAGAAAAAAGAATGAAAAGAACTGAGGACAGTCTCAGAGACCTCTGGGACAACATTAAATGCACCAACATTCGAATTATAGGGGTTCCAGAAGAAGAAGAGAAAAAGAAAGGGACTGAGAAAATATTTGAAGAGATTATAGTTGAAAACTTCCCTAATATGGGAAAGGAAATAGTTAATCAAGTCCAGGAAGCACAGAGAGTCCCATACAGGATAAATCCAAGGAAAAATATGCCAAGACACATATTAATCAAACTGTCAAAAATTAAATACAAAGAAAGCATATTAAAAGCAGCAAGGGAAAAACAACCAATAACACACAAGGGAATCCCCATAAGGTTAACAGCTGATCTTTCAGCAGAAACTCTGCAAGCCAGAAGGGACTGGCAGGACATATTTAAAGTGATGAAGGAGAAAAACCTGCAACCAAGATTACGCTACCCAGCAAGGATCTCATTCAGATTTGATGGAGAAATTAAAACCCTTACAGACAAGCAAAAGCTGAGAGAGTTCAGCACCACCAAACCAGCTCTACAACAACTGCTAAAGGAACTTCTCTAGGCAAGAAACACAAGAGAAGGAAAAGACCTACAATAAGGAACCCAAAACAATTAAGAAAATGGGAATAGGAACATACATATCGATAATTACCTTAAATGTAAATGGACTAAATGCTCCCACCAAAAGACACAGATTGGCTGAATGGATACAAAAACAAGACCCATATATTTGCTGTCTACAAGAGACCCACTTCAGACCTAGAGACACATACAGACTGAAAGTAAGGGGATGGAAAAAGATATTTCATGCAAATGGAAACCAAAAAAAAGCTGGAGTAGCAATTCTCATATCAGACAAAATAGACTTTAAAATAAAGACTATTAGAAGAGACAAAGAAGGACACTACATAATGATCAAGGGATTGATCCAAGAAGAAGATATAACAATTGTAAATATTCATGCACCCAACATAGGAGCACCTCAATACATAAGGCAAATACTAACAGCCATAAAAGGGGAAATCAACAGTAACACATTCATAGATGGGGACTTTAACACCCCACTTTCACCAATGGACAGATCATCCAAAATGAAAATAAATAAGGAAACACAAGCTTTAAATGATACATTAAACAAGATGGACTTAATTGATATTTATAGGACATTCCATCCAAAAACAACAGAATACACATTTTTCTCTAGTGCTCATGGAACATTCTCCAGGATAGATCATATCTTGGGTCACAAATCAAGCCTTGGTAAATTTAAGAAAATCGAAATTGTATCAAGTATCTTCTCCGACCGCAACGCTATGAGACTAGATATCAATTACAGGAAAAGATCTGTAAAAAATGCAAACACATGGAGGCTAAACAATACACTACTTAATAACGAAGTGATCACTGAAGAAATGAAACAGGAAATTAAAAAATACCTAGAAAGAAATGACAATGGAGACACGATGACGCAAAATCTATGGGATGCAGCAAAAGCAGTTCTAAGAGGGAAGTTTATAGCACTACAATCCTACCTTAAGAAACGGGAAACATCTCGAATAAACAACCTAGCCTTGCACCTAAAGCAATTAGAGAAAGAAGAACAAAACTCCCCCAAAGTTAGCAGAAGGAAAGAAATCTTAAAAATCAGATCAGAAATAAATGAAAAAGAAATGAAGGGAACGATAGCAAAGATCAATAAAACTAAAAGCTGGTTCTTTGAGAAGATAAACAAAATTGATAAACCATTAGCCAGACTCATCAAGAAAAAAAGGGAGAAGGCTCAAATCAATAGAATTAGAAATGAAAAAAGAGAAGTAACAACTAACACTGCAGAAATACAAAAGATCATGAGAGATTACTACAAGCAACTCTATGCCAATAAAATGGACAACCTGGAAGAAATGGATAAATTCTTAGAATTGCACAGCCTGCCAAGACTGAATTAGGAAGAAATAGAAAATATGAACAGATCAGTCACAAGCACTGAAATTGAAACTGTGATTAACAATCTTCCAACAAACAAAAGCCCAGGACAAGATGGCTTCACAGGCGAATTCTATCAAACATTTAGAGAAGAGCTAACACGTATCATTCTCAAACACTTCCAAAATATAGCAGAGGGAGGAACACTCCCAAACTCATTCTACGAGGCCACCACCACCCTGATACCAAAACCAGATAAGGATGTCACAAAGAAAGAAAACTATAGGCCAATATCACTGATGAACATAGATGCAAAAATCCTCAACAAAATACTAGCAAACAGAATCCAACAGCACATTAAAAGGATCATACACCATGATCAAGTGGGGTTTATTCCAGGAATGCAAGGATTCTTCAATATACGCAAATCAATCAACATGATACACCATATTAACAAACTGAAGGAGAAAAACCATATGATCATCTCAATAGATGCAGAGAAAGCTTTAGACAAAATTCAACACCCATTTATGATAAAAACCCTGCAGAAAGTAGGCATAGATGGAACTTTCCTCAACATAATAAAGGCCATATATGACAAACCCACAGCCAACATCGTCCTCAATGGTGAAAAACTGAAAGCATTTCCGCTAAGATCAGGAGCAGGACAAGGTTGCCCACTCTCACCACTCTTATTCAACATAGTTTTGGAAGTTTTAGCCACAGCAATCAGAGAAGAAAAAGAAATAAAAGAAATCCAAATCAGAAAAGAAGAAGTAAAGCTGTCACTGTTGGCAGATGACGTGATACTATACATAGAGAATCCTAAAGATGCTACCAGAAAACTGCCAGAGCTAATCAATGAATTTGGTAAAGTAGCAGGATACAAAATTAATGCACAGAAATCTCTGGCATTCCTATACATTAATGATGAAAAATCTGAAAGTGAAATCAAAAAAACACTCCCATTTACCATTGCAACAAAAAGAATAAAATATCTAGGAGTAAACCTACCTAAGGAGACAAAAGACCTGTATGCAGAAAATTATAAGACACTGATGAAAGAAATTAAAGATGATACAAATAGATGGAGAGATATACCATGTTCTTGGATTGGAAGAATCAACATTGTGAAAATGACTCTACTACCCAAAGCAATCTACAGATTCAATGCAATCCCTATCAAACTACCACTGGCATTTTTCACAGAACTAGAAAAAAAATTTCACAATTTGTATGGAAACACAAAAGACCCCGAATAGCCGAAGCAATCTTGAGAACGAAAAACGGAGCTGGAGGAATCAGGCTCCCTGACTTCAGACTATAGTACAAAGCTACAGTAATCAAGACAGTATGGTACTGGCACAAGAACAGAAAGATAGATCAATGGAACAGGATAGAAAGCCAAGAGATAAACCCATGCACGTATGGTCACCTTATCTTGATAAAATAGGCAGGAATGTACAGTGGAGAAAGGACAGCCTCTTCAATAAGTGGTGCTGGGAAAACTGGACTGGTACATGTAAAAGTATGAAATTAGATCACTCCCTAACACCATACACAGAAATAAGCTCAATGGATTAAAGACCTAAATGTAAGGCCAGAAACTATCAAACTCTTAGAGGAAAACATAGGCAGGACACTATGACATAAATCACAGCAAGATCCTTTTTGACCCACCTCCTAGAGAAATGGAAATAAAAACAAAAATAAATAAATGGGACCTAATGAAACTTCAAAGCTTTTGCGCAGCAAAGGAAACCATAAACAAGACCAAAAGACAACCCTCAGAATGGGAGAAAATATTTGCAAATGAAGCAACTGACAAAGGATTAATCTCCAAAATTTATAAGCAGCTCATGCAGCTTAATAACAAAAAAACAAATAATCCAAAAATGAGCAGAAGACCTAAATAGACATTTCTCCAAAGAAGATATACAGACTGCCAAGAAACACATGAAAGAATGCTCAACATCACTAATCATTAGAGAAATGCAAATCAAAACTACAATGAGATATCATCTCACACTGGTCAGAATGGCCATCATCAAAAAATCTAGAAACAATAAATGCTGGAGAGAGTGTGGAGAAAAGGGAACACTCTTGCACTGTTGGTGGGAATGTAAATTGATACAGCCACTGTGGAGAACAGTATGGAGGTTCCTTAAAAAACTGCAAATAGAACTACCATATGACCCAGCAATCCCACTACTGGGCATATACCCTGAGAAAACCATAATTCAAAAAGAGTCATGTACCAAAATGTTCATTGCAGCTCTATTTACAATAGCCCGGAGATGGAAACAACCTAAGCGTCCATCATTGGATGAATGGATAAAGAAGATGTGGCACATATATACAATGGAATATTACTCAGCCATAAAAAGAAACAAAATTGAGCTATTTGTAATGAGGTGAATAGACCTAGAGTCTGTCATACAGAGTGAAGTAAGTCAGAAAGAGAGAGACAAATACCGTATGCTAACACATATATATGGAATTTAAGAAAAAAAAATATCATGAAGAACCTAGGGGTAAGACAGGAATAAAGACACAGACCTACTAGAGAATGGACTTGAGGATATGGGAAGGGGGAAGGGTAAGCTGTGACAAAGCGAGAGCGAGGCATGGTCATATATACACTACCAAACGTAAGGTAGATAGCTAGTGGGAAGCAGCCGCATAGCACAGGGAGATCAGCTTGGTGCTTTGTGACCGCCTGGAGGGGTGGGATAGGGAGGGTGGGAGGGAGGGAGACGCAAGAGGGAAGTGATATGGGAACATATGTATATATATAACTGATTCATTTTGTTGTAAAGCAGAAACTAACACACCATTGTAAACCAATTATTCTCCAATAAAGATGTTAAAAAAAAAGAAGTCTTTATCAATAAAAACCCAATATAAAGATTTGTTTCAAAACAAATTACATATATTAACTCTAGCATAATTCTAAAAAATAGTCAAAGTAAAACACAAAACTATGTAAACTGTGAATTCAAGTACAAAAACAAGATATATGTACACTTGAATCTGTGCAGAGTGCTTCAAATTAATTGTAGTCTAATTCCAAACAGATTGCATAACAAGTCCACAACAAGTCATAGACTAATGAACAACGATTTCATAAAATGACTAAATGATTTATCTCCAAAATCTCCTGTATGATCTGGCAACTGCCACCTCTACCTCTTTCCTTATCTCTAAAATAAATCAGGTTCTGCCACATCTGATGTTAACCACTGCATGGCTTATTAGATTTTGGGCATTTTGATTGAAACCTTTTCATTAAATTTGCTTTCCTGTGACATCTTTCTTCATCAGTATGTCTTCTAAATTCTGAATATTTCAGGTACCAAAATCTCATTACTGCATGGTATAATTACGGTAGCTTCCTTCGTTCAAGTGGACATTTAGAGTTCCATTCAAATGAATGAAAAAGAAGAGCAGACAACTCCACACGAACAAGGTAACTTCATAAATATACTTCTTTATTCTTTAATACTCTTGAAATATTATTAGTAAGTAACTCCCCAGGTCAGAGTTTTAGAGCTTAGATGTAGTAAAATCTCAGAATGTAGTCAAGGGAACAAAAGTTAGTCCTATAGAGAGATGTGGGTACATTTTAAAATTTTGTTAAATATGTGAAAGGGCTAATGCATTGGGCAGGGGATGCATTTAATCATGTCACTTCTGACTCATCACTTCTTAGCTGCTTCTTTCTTTAGGAACCTAAAGTCTGAAAAGATCGATATTATTAGATAATTTCTCTGGCATTTTCAATAACAACATAGGAAAATTGGTTGTTAACATAGGAAAGTGAACTCAAAAATGGTGGTAAACTTTCAGAAAAATCAGGCCTCCAAATCTGCTTTTATTATCAGACTGTTTCTCTACCTCAATAAAATTTTCTAGCTATTTATAAGATCTTATCTTGACATTAACAGTGTTAAATATAGTATTATTAGTAGTATTATCAAAATGCAATAGCTTTAAGAAGAGATATTTTATCATTGTTACTTTCTTGAAGTTTATGATGCTTAGAGATTTTTCAAATCCGTGATCTTATTTTAGAGCTGAACAAACTGAGGCTCAGAGAAAAACATAACCTGTTGAGTCATATCATGACAGCAAGATTATAACGCCCACTTCTTTCTGTCTGCTAATACTATGGTCACTGTGACACTATACTCTACTGTTTCTAATCAGAGGTCTTTAATTTCTTAATTTTAAAAATAACCAAAATATTTTAATAAGCAAAAGTAACAAAACTTTGAAAGTTAATATCTGAAGGTTTTCGGGTTTTTTTTGGCCATAGTTTACACGTATTCCTTATTAGGAATATGTCTCCATCTTCTTGTTTGGGGTGAGTCAAATTTTTATGTTTTGTTTCACTTAAACATAAAACCTGAAACTGTTAACACTCTTAGAAAACATAGAGGAGTTCCTAGACATTGATTTTTGGCAATGACTTTCTGGATATGACAGCAAAAGCAAAATAAATAAATGAGATTATATCAAACTAAAAAGCTTCTGCACAGCAAAGGAAATATTCAGCAGAATGAAAAAGCAACCTATGGAATGGAGAAAGTATTTTCAAACCATATGTCTATTAAGGGCTTAACATGCAAAATATAAGGAACTCGTATTACTCAATATCAAAAAATGGGCAAAGGACCTGAATAAACATGTTTCCAAAGAATACTTAGAAATGGCCAACAGGAGCTGAAAAGGTGTTCAACATCACTAATTATTAGGGAAATGCAAATAAAAATTACAATGAAATATTATACCTGTTAGGATATTGCTTATTAAAAAAATAATGTGTTGAGAAGTGTAGAGAAAAGGGAACACTTGTACACTGTTGGTGGCAATGTAAAGTGGTGCAGCCACCATGGAAAAGAGTATTTAGGTTCCTCAAAAACTTAAAAATAGAACACCATATAGTCCAGCTATCCACTTATGGGTATTGATCCAAAGGATGGATGGACCTGGAGGACATTATGCTAACTGAAAAAAGCCAGACACAAAGATGAATGTTGTATGTGGAATCTAAAAATCATCAAACCCATAGAAACAGTAGAATGGTGTTTTCCAGGAGTTGGGGGAAGTAGGAAATGGAAAGATAATGTTCAAAGGGTAGAAAGTTTGAATTATGTAAGATAATTTCTGGAGACCTGTTATTCAGCATAGTGCCAACAGCTAACAGTACTGTACTCTTAACACACACACACACGTACGTGACAAATTGGGTGAGAGGAAACTTTGGGAGGTGATGGATATGTCTGTGTTTCTGATGGTTTCATGGGTGTATACTTATACCCAAACTTAGCAATATGTATATATAAAATATGTACAGCTCTTTACATGTCAATCATACCTCAATAAAATGATTTAAAACAAACAAAACATGTAGACTTTAAAGATTAAGAATTTTGCTGCTCTTTGATGCTATTTGCCCACTGGGAACATACTGGCGCTGTGATTTCTGGAGACCGTTAGTCTTTCATGTACCATTCAGGCTCAGGGAGAGGGAGCTTACCTCGGAGAGGGGCATGTACTCATTCAGCTACACAGCAGCCGTGTCTGCCAAGCTGGCCAGAGGAGCTGCTTGCACTTCTCCATCCCACCTACACGCCCCACTTTAATCTTAGCCTTTGAGTAGACATGTGAGTCACTTGGGACACAGAGTGAAATCACAGCATTTAATCAGCATACTCGTTAATTTTACTTGTTTCCTATGAGGGAGGAAGTCTTATCTCAGGGGAGTAACCAGTTAATTATTGTAAGCAATCATCAAATACTCAGGTTTCAGAAGTATGCTGGGCTATGATTTAATTATTTTCCTTAAGAAATGCTTCCTATTTTAATTTTTCAAAGCCCTATAACTAATGTGTTTTTGCTGGATATGACTGCCTTACCACCAAGAGTCTCCCCTTTCCCTCACATCAGATATTGAGATAATTGAATGTGTTTAGATGAAAAAATACTGCATTAGCATGTTTTAATGAATTAGGTTCACAGAAGAAATTTATAGATGTAATGAGCATGCATCTAAAATATTTAAATTACTTATTTATAGGTTTTTAGAAGTCTTAGAAGCCTAGGTATGTTTACTATAAACCACATTGAGGAACTGTTGATGGAAGAGGTGGAGGTGGCTTGTTATAAAACAATCAGCTCACACTTCATCCATGTAAAGGATCAATAATGAAAGAGGAAGGGGCGTGCTCTCACCCTCCCCTCCTCTCCCCCATTGCTTCAAAACATTGGGAGGAAAACTGCACATTTATAATATTCCATCAAAGCTAATTTGTAAGATATTAATAGATGTTTGTCTCAGTGTTACAATATGTGGAGCCAAAAAACCAGAGTGAACTCAGGGTCTTCAAGAATCATACGCCTACCTAATAGGACATGCTTAACAGTTATCAGTAGAAACCAGTAATCATGTTTAATAAAAAGATAATCAGTTCGTTGTTGAGCTATCATGTTCTATCAGTCACTGAACACTTTCTTTCCTTAACAACTGCTAACACCCAGATAGACAAGTAAAAGGAAAAAAACAAAAACAAAAAACCTTGGAAAAACAAAACCCAAACTGAGACAATGCAAACTATAGAAGTTGGAGGTAAAACATAGAATAGCTAAAAGTTTTGTGGGTCTCCATGGGGACTGACAGAGACTGGGGGACGGGTACAAGGGAGGGAAGCTGTGAGACTTCATTCTGAGTAGCTGCTAATGCATGCTGTAAACCACCTGCTGCAGATTCAAACAGGACTCCAGGGACCAATGGGGAGGGGTACAAGTAGAGAGAGATTGAGAAAGGTTACCTTTAACTGGCTTGAATGTAAATAATGGGTCTTGTGGTAGAGGTGAAGAGTGTAGTTAGCCCCAAAGCAAAACATCTTGAAAGATTGCTTAATGGAGAAATGGAATTCTTTTATTAAATTGTAATCTTTCATTACAGGAAAGATTATAGTAATTGTGAGATGCCATTACCACTTGCCACAGTAGTTTTAAGATTTGTATCAACTTGGCTTTATTTACCTGGGTTTTCCTGGAGTTATTTATTTATTTATTTTTGCCTTAATAAGCTTCCAAAAAAGATTGGACACTGTTCTTACCAGTGTCAAAGTTACTCCTTGAGGGATAAGGTAGTTGTTTCAAGAGCCACATTAATCCTTTTAAAGTAATAACTATTTATGAAGGTGCATTAACTCTTCAATAATTCTACATGGTACCTTAACTACAAGGACTAATTGTAGGTACTAGAGATAACAGGACTCCCAAATGAGAGAGAAAGATATACAGAGAGGATTTAATGTAATTCTGCTTACAAAAATTATATGAATTTCTTATTAGACAAGTTTGATTTCACTTGATCAAGATAATGCATGATTGGGTAACTAATTTTTTCATTGACCTGTAAGAGTTTTTTCTATGTACTCTTCTATTGTGAAAGGAAAATAGTTTTTTTTTTTTTTCTAAAGCTGAAAATAGGGTTTGTTTATTTTAAAGCCGCCTTCTTGAAGTTTCCATTCTCATCCCTCCATCTTAACTCACCCTCTTTGTTTTAAACGTGGCTTGAGAAATAAGGTTTTGTGATGCAGGCAGAAGCTGTCGAACTAGCTGCAGGAAAAGGAGTGTTGTGCTCAAGTTGGATATATGAATGGAATTATTTCAAAGGAAGACAGAGGAACCAACCCTGCACATAAATTTCTTGGTTCTTTGCAGCAAGACTCCTCTGGTCTCATCTCTTCTAGAATGTAAAGGTCAAAGTAAACTTCACACAGCTAGCTTCTTATCTCCGTATACTGGCTAAATGTCTTAGGAGGACAAAGTTTACCTAATGGGAAAGTAATCTTATAATTCTGTTTGCATTCCAGAAATGTTCAGATTATGTTTTCCAGTTGAAACAGTTCTATATACAAACATCTTCAAAAACCAGTTCTTTAAGATGTCTGATTTATTTTTTCTTGTTACTGAAATATACTTGATTTACAATATTAGTTTCAGAAGTACTGCATAGTGATTCAGTATTTTTACAGATTATACTCCATTAAAAGTTATTATAGGATAATGGCTATAATTCCCATTATCCTATAGTACTGCATAGTGATTCAGTATTTTTACAGATTATACTCCATTAAAAGTTATTATAGGATAATGGCTATAATTCCCATTATCCTATAGTACAATATAGCCTTGTTGCTTATCTATTTTATACATACTAGTTTGTATCTGTTAATCATATACCCCTAACATGCTCCTTTCCCCTTCCCCCGCGCCACTGGTAACCAGTAGTTTATTTTCTATATCTGTGAGACTGTTTCTGTTTTGCTATATATATTCATCAGTATTATTTTTTAGATTCCACATATAAGTGATATCATATAGTATTTGTCTTTCTCTGACTTATTTCACTAAGCATAATATTTTCTAGGTCCATCTATGTTGCTACAAATAGCAGAATTTCATTTTTATGTCTAAGTAATATAATATTGTATATATGTATATATATATTCTACATCTTTATTATCCATTTGTCTCTTCATGGGCACTTGGGTTGCTTCCATATCATGGCTATTGGAAGTAGTGCTGCTATGAACACTGGGGTGCATGTATCTTTTCAAATTAGTGTTTTCATCTTTTTCTGGATATGTACCCAGGAGTAGAACTGTTAGATCATATGGCAGTTCTATTATATATTTAGTTTTTTGAGAAACCTCCATACAGTTTCCCATAGTGACTGCACTATCTACATTCCCACCAACAATGTATGAGAGTTTCCTTTTCTCCACATCCTCGTCAACATTTGTTATTTGTAGATTTTTTGAAGGTAAGTATTCTGACAGGTGTGAGGTGATAACTCATGGTGCTTTTGATTTGTTTGCACTCCTCTGATTAGCGACGTTGAGCATCTTTTCATGTGCCTGTTGGCTATCTCTGTGTCTTCTTTGGAAAAATGTCTGTTCAGTTCTTCTGCCCATTTTTTAAGTTGGGTTGTTTGTTTTGATGTTGAGTTGTATGAGCCGTTCATGTATTTTGGATATTTACCCCTTGTCAGTCACATCATTTGTAAATAATTTCTCCCAATCAGTATGTTGACTTTTAGTTTTGTTGATGGTTTCCTTTGCTGTGTGTAAGTTTTTAAGTTTAATTAGGTCCCATTTGTTTCTTTTTGCTTTTGTTTCCTTTACCTTAGGAGACAGATTGAAAAAAATATTGCTACAATTTATGTCAAAGTGTTCTGCCAATGTTTTCTACTAGTAGGTTTATGGTTTCAGGTCTCAAATTTAGGTCTTTAATCCATTTTGAGTTTATTTGTGAGAAAACGTTCTACTTTCGTTCTTTCACATATAGCTGTCCGGTTTTCCCAGCACCATTTATTGAAGAGATAGTCTTTTCTCCATTGTGTATTCTTACCTCCTTTGTAGGTTAACTGACCATAAGTGTGTGGGTTTATTCTGGACTTTCCATTTTGTTCTATTGATCTATTTATCTGTTTTTGTGCCAGTGCTGTTTTGATTACTGTAGCTTTGTAGTATAGTCTAGAGTCAGTGTGATTCCTCTAGCTCTGTTCTTTCTCAAGAACATTTGGACTATTTGGGGTTTTCCATACAAATCTTATTTGTTCTATTTCTGTGAAAAAATGCCATTGGTATTTTGATAGGGATTGCATTGAATCTGTAGATGGCCTTGGGTAGTATGGTTATTTTAACAATATTACTTCTTCTAATCCATGAACAGGTTATATCTTTCCATCTGTTTGTTTTTTGTCTTCAGTTACTTTCATCAGTGTCATAGATTTCTGAGTACAGGTCTTTTACCTCCTTAGGTAGGTTTATTCCTGGGTATTTTATTCTTTCGGATGGGATTGTAAATGGGGTTGTGTTCTTAATTTCTCTTTCTGACATTTCACTGTCAGTGTATAGAAATGCAACAGATTTCTGTATATTAAATTTGTATTCTGCAAGTTAACCGGATTCGTTGAGCTCTGTTTAAGGGTGGTGTCTTTAGGATTTTGTATGTGTAGTATCATGTCATCTGCAAACAATGACAGTTTTATTTCTTCCTTTCCAATTTATTGGATTCCTTTTATTTCTCTTTCTCCTGACTGCTGTGGCTTCGACTTCCAAAACTGCATTGAATAAAAGTGGCGAGAGTGGACATCCTTGTCTTGTTCTTGATCTTAGAAGAAATGCTTTAAGCTTTTCACCATTGAGTATGATGTTAGCTGTGGGTTTGTTATATATGGCCTTTATTATATTGAGGTATGTTCCCTCTATGCCCTCTTTCTGGAGAGTTTTTATCATAAGGGATGTTGAATTTTGTCAAAAGCTTTTTCTGCATCTATTGAGATGATCATATGGTTTTTATTCAATTTGTTAATGTGGTGT
This sequence comes from Delphinapterus leucas, assembly GCF_059928025.1. Lineage (NCBI taxonomy): Eukaryota > Metazoa > Chordata > Mammalia > Artiodactyla > Monodontidae > Delphinapterus > Delphinapterus leucas. The sequence continues at coordinate 65,979,202 of NC_143131.1, forward strand.
ATCACTTTGATTGATTTTATGGATATTGAAAAATCCTTGCATCCCTGGGATAAATCCCACTTGATCATAGTGTATGATTCTTTTGAGGTAGTGTGGGATTTGTGTTTGCTAATATTTTATGGAAGATTTTTAAATCTATGTTTATCAGTGATATTGGCCTGTAATTTTCTTTTTTGTGTGATATCTTTGTTTGGTTTTGGTATCAGGGTAATGTTGGCCTCATGGAATGAGTTTGGAAGCATTCCTTCCTCTGCAATTTTTTGGAATAATTTGAGAAGGATAGGTGTTAACTCTTCTGTAAATGTTTGTAGAATTTGCCTGTGAAGCCATCTGGTCCTGGACTTGGTTTGTTGGTAGTTTTTTTTTAATTACTATTTTTGTTTTCACTACTAGTGACTGGTCTGTTCAAGTTGTCTGTTTCTTCTTGATTCAGTCTTGGCAAGTGCATGTTGTTAGAAACTTGTCCATTTCTTCTAGGCTGTCCAATTTATTGGCATATAACTGTTCACAGTATTATGATTTTTTTGTATCTGAATGGTATCTGTTGTTATCTGTTCTCTTTCAGTTTTCATTTTGTTTTAATTGGATCCTCTTTCTTCTCTTCTTGGTGAGCCTGGCTAAAGTTTTATCTTTTTTTTTTTTGAGGTACACGAGCCTTTCACTGTTGTGGCCTCTCCCGTTGCGGAGCACAGGCTCTGGACACTCAGGCCCAGTGGCCATGGCTCACGGGCCCAGCCGCTCCGCGGCATGTGGGATATTCCTGGACTGGGGCACGAACCTGAGTCCCCTGCATCGGCAGGCAGACTCTCAACCACTGCACCACCAGGGAAGCCCTATCATTTTTTTAATCTTTTCAAAAACAAAAAAAACAAAAAAAACCCAACTGTTCTTGCTTTCATTGATCTTTTCTATCTTTTAAATCTCTATTTTGATTATTTCCTCTCTGACATTTATTATTCCCTTCCTTCTGCTGACTTTGGGCTGTGTTTGTTCTTTTTTAAATTCCTATAGGTGGTAGTTTAGGTTGTCTATTTGAGATCCTTACTGTTTCTTGAGGAAGGTTGGTATCACTGTAAACTTCCCTCAGAACTGCTTTTGCTGCATCCTGTAGATTTTGGAGTATTGTGTTTCCATTTTCATTTATCTTGAGGTATTTTCTGATTTCCTGTTTGATTTCTTCACTGACCTATTTGATTTTTAGTAGCATGTTGTTTAGTCTCCAAGTGCTTGTTCTTTTCCCATTTTTCTTTCTGTACTTCTAGTTTCATGCTGTGTGGTTGGAAAAATGCTTGAAATAACTTCTATCCTCTTAAATTTGTTAAGACTATTTTGTGGGCTAGCATGTGACCTATTGTGGAGAACATTCCATATCCTTGAAAAGAATGTGTATTCTTCTGTTTTGGGATGGAATATCCTGTAGATATTAAATCCAACTTGTCTAAGGTGTCATTTAAAACCACTGTTTCCTTTTTGATTTTCTATCTGGTTGATCTGTCCACTGATGTAAATGGGCTGTTAAAGTCTCCTACTATTATGGTGTTATTGTCAATTTCTCCCTTTATGTCTGTTAATATTTGCTTTCTATATTTAGGTGCTCCAGTATTGGGTGCATATAGGTTGATGTGTACTATCCTCTTTTTGTATTGATCCCTTTATCATTATATAATATCCCTCTTTGTCTTTTGTTATAGCCTTTGTTTTAAAGTCTAATTTGTCTGGTATGAGTATTGTTACCCCTGCTTTCTTGTTTCTGTTTGTATAAAATCTTTTCCCATCCTCTCACTTTGTCTGTGTGTGTCTTTAGCTCTGAAGTGAGTCTCTTGTAGGCAGCATATAGAAGGGTCATTTTTTTTAATCCAATCAGCCATCCTGTGTCTTTTGTTTGGAGCATTTATGTACTTACTGCCATTTTATTACTTGTTTTCCATTTTTCTTTCTTTTCTCTTTTTTAGTTCCTCTCTGTTCATTTCTTCTTTTTGCTTTTTCATTTCTTCTTTTTGCTTTTTCCCTTGTGGTTTGATTTTCTTCAGTAGTATGCTTGTGTTCCTTTCTTTTTAGTTTTTATGAATCTGTGTAGGTTTTTGATTTGTGGTTACTATGGAGTTCACATATGTTGTCCTATAGGTATATCTACTTGTTTCAAACTTATAGTCATTTAAGTTCAAACACATTCTAAAATATCTAAATTTTTATTCCCCTACCCCACTTTTTGCATTTTTTATGTCATATTTTATATCTTCATGTTTATCTCTTAACTGTTTATTGTAGTTGTAGTTGATTTTATAGTTTTTGTCTTAATCTTCAGACTGGCTTAAGTGGTTGATCCTCAGTCTTTACAATATATTTGCCTGTCCTAGTGGGATTTTCCTTTTGCCATAGATACTTACCTGTTTTCCACTTAGAGAAGAACCTTTTAACATTTCTTTAGGGTAGGTTTAGTATTGCTGAACTCTTTTAGTCTTTGCTTATCTGAGAAGTTCTTCATCTCTCATTCTATTGTAAATGATAATCTTGCTGGGTATAGTACCCTAGGCTGCATATTTTTCCTTTTCAGAGCTTTGAATTTATTGTGCCACTCCCTTCTGGCCTGCAGAGTTTCTGCAGAGAAATCATAAGGCTGATTGATAGCCTTATGGGGATTCCCTTGTATATGACTCTTTGTTTTTCTCTTGCTGCCTTTAGAATTCTCTATCTTTTTGTCATTTTGATTCTGATATGTCTTGATGTGGGTCTGTTTGGGTTCATCTTTTTTGGGACCCTGTGTGATTCCTGTACATGGATATCTATTTCCTTCTTGATGTTTGGGAAGTTTTTAGTCGTAATTTCCTCAAATACATTTTTGATCCCCTTTTCACTCTCTTCTCCTCTGGGATCCTTATAATGTGAATGTTGGTATACTTAATGTTATACCAGAGATCTCTTACATTGTTTTCATTTAAGAATTTTTGTTTTTCTTTAGATATTCTAATAATTGGGTGATATCCATTATTCTATTTTCCAAATCACTTATGCATTCTTCTGTGTCAGTCTGCTATTCATTCCTTCTGTGTGCTTTTGATTTCAGCTATTGAATTCTTCATTTATGATCAGGTATTTATTTTCTAGTCCCTTGTTAAAATGTTCACTGTGTACATCAATTCTTTTCCCTAATTCAGTTAATATTTTTATTACTAATGTTTTGTGTTCTTTATCTGGTAAATGGTTTATTTCTATTTCATTATTTTTTCAGGGGGTTTCTCTTGCTCTTTTTCAACGGAGAGCAGTTCCTCTGCCTTTTTGCTTAACTTTCTCTGCCTCTATGAGTTTATGTGAAACAGTTACCTATTGTGGTCTTGAAGGGGTGTTCTTATGTGGGAGCATCCCTATGCAGACTGAGTGTGCCCAGTGCCTTTGGTGGGTGAGCTGGATTTGACATGGATGTAAGTCACATCTTTCTTCAGGGTGTGCTGGCAGCTATCACCTTGGTAGGTGGTGGGGCTGGAGATGGAGTCGCTAGAGCTGGTTCTGGGTGTGGGACTTCCCCTTTGCTCAGTGGCTGTCACTACCCTGAGGCCCTGAGGGCTGTCGGAAGCCTGAGAGCTGGGTCTGAGCTGGCTCTGTTCCCTTTAAGTGTATGTTTTTTCCCTTTCCCCTCATTGTGACCCTTGCCCCAGAGTGGGGGCATGCTGAAGCAAGTGGGGCCAGTGCAGGCTCTCAGAACATGTCCTCTGCTGACAGAGATCTAAGCTGTGTCCGATGTGCTGCCTTTGCAGGCACCCACAATTGTTTCCTTTGCTCTGTTTAGACACAGCCTCAGGTGTAAGTCCCCTTTGTCCCTCACAGCCAATCACTGCCCCCAGCCTCTGCTGCCCCTGCCCTGTGTAGAATTGCTCCACAGGGCAGGCAGGCCCCATGCAGACTCTTGGTGTGTATCGGAGGGTGAAATGTGGTGGAGTGGCTACTGTCAGAGATCTCGGCAGCTTTTGATGCGCTGCTTGTGTAATCACTAACAGTGGGCACTGCCATCCAACCCAGGCTCCACCCCAGGACCGGGCTGCCTCTGTGTCCCACGGTCACGTCTTTCCCCTGGTCATGGCTGCTCCAGATCCTGTGCTGCACTGTGGTGTGACGTGAGTGGGGCCAGAGTGTTGGCTTGGCTCAGGCTGGAATGTGTGGCAAAGTGACTGCAGCCATTAGAGCAGACCTCTCTCTGTCCTGCTTAGGGACAAGGCAGTGAACGTGTGCTCCTTACAAGGATATCCAGGCTCCCCCAGCCCTTCTGTTACTCCTAGCAGTCCTCCAACCAGCCAAGGGGCCTTTTCTCCTCCAAGTAGGACCCCAGGGCTGGGGTGCCCAATCTGTGGTTCCAACCATTCACTCCCCAGGGTGGGTGTCCCCCCGTGTGTTCTCCTTTTCCTCTGAGTCCCCTCCCAGTGGCACAGGTTCCAATCCTATTGCTTTTCTTCTTTTCCCACCTGATTACCTGTGTATCTTTCTTAGAGCCTTGGTTGTACAGGAGTCCTTCTGCCAGTTTCCAGTTTTCAGTGACAGTTGTTCCACATGTAGATGTATTTTTGATGTGTTCATCAGGCGAGGTGAGCTTCACATCCTCCTGCTCTGCCATCTTGATCTCAAACTCTTAGATCTCTGATTTCTTATAATTAAGTCAAATTTTTCAACATATTCTTTTAACATAATCACTGAAAATAAAAATTCATAGCCAAGTAACCAAGAAATGTCTTGAACTCTAAGCACACTCTGAATATTTATGTTGATTTTCAACTTTTAATCAAATGGTAAAATATAAATTCAATTTGTGAAATAAGCATTTATTCTAAAGAGTTTGAAAGTTGAAATGTTAATAAATCACTGTTAGCACATATATACTCTCTCTCTCCAAGTCCCAAATTACCTATTTTTCACAATTCTTTTGTTTGAATCCCATCTTTTGTGTATAAGTTTTTATGTCAAAAATAGATTTGAAGTGTTTCAATTGCTGGCATTTATATCTGAAAACAGTTGGAATGATGTAGCTTATTTTTGGCAAGCAGAATCAAGATCCACCACAAAGCGATCCATAATATAGAGCCTATAGCATAAATTTTTGTCTTTAGTGGGAATAAATCCACAATAGGTTAGGGACTAACTGTACACATTTACTTCTGAAGTTTATGTGGCAGTTTAGTGATTAATCACTAACCTTGGTAAATGCCAATTTCCTACTTACTAGGAGTAAGAACATCTATTTGTGCAACTCAAATGGAAAAGATATGTGATTTAATTATTTGTCTGCTCCAAAACTCCTCTTCAGCTGGATAAGCTTTTACATTTCCAGTGCCTTTTTAAAAAAAATTTATTTGTTTTTATTTTTGGCTGTGTTGGGTCTTTGTTGTGGTGTGTGGGCTTCTCATTGTCGTGGCTTCTCTTGTTGTGGAGCACGGGCTCTAGGTGCATGGGCTTCAGTAGTTGTAGCACGCAGGCTCAGCAGTTGTGGCTCATGGGCTCTAGAGCGCAGGCTCAGTAGTTTGGCGCACGGGCTTAGCTGCTCCGCAGCATGTGTCCTGGACCAGGGCTCAAACCCGTGTCCCCTGCATTGGCAGGCGGATTCTTAACCACTGTGCCACCAGGGAAGCCCCTCAGTGCCTCTTTAATGCACAAGCGTGGACCTCAATTTTTGAGGCCCAATGCAAGAGCTCATGTCATGGCAAACTTGATGAGAAATAATACTGCCAAGTGAACCAGAAAGATATTTTATTTAACAGATTTCAAATGAAGATCAAAGTTATCTGGAACAGATACTTTTCCAATCTACATTTCGTGTTTCCTGAAGTGCTGCCTGCCAGAGCAAAACAACATAATATTTCTGGTTGCTTGAAGGAAAGGATGTTGATATTGCTTACTTATTTTTGCAGATACACAGTTCAGTAACTCTCTTACACAGAAACACTATACAAAAGCTTTCTATAACTTAAATACAGTAGTAAATACCTTATTAAACAAGGTTTTGAGTCGTCTGGGAAGTGAAGTAACCAGAGAGAGCTTGCCAGACTTCTACTCACCCCAGACCACCTCCCCTTGGAGATGACTTAAAAGGCTCATCTTAGAGATACTCGCAGCATATATGTTCTACTGAGATTTGGACCTTGAATGCTTTACATTCTAAACTGAGCTTCACTGGACCATGTAGTTTTACAACCAGAAGTCTTTCAGCAAGATTACTATTTTTTGAGAAGGGCCTGAGAGGATTGTGCTGCCTATTTCAAAAGGAATTTTTGCTAAATGGATTGAATTTTAAACTCTGTCTCAATATTGAGAATTTGGTTATGTTCTGATTTTTGTGGAGATAATTATCTTAGAAATACTGGTAGTGGTCTTATTAATGCACTTTTGGTACAAATTAGATATGGCTCCTATGTTGGTTTTGGTTATTGGATTCAATAAATTTCTTATTAGTAACTCTTATACTGAGCATTTCAATTTTGAATTGTGTATTAGTTTGAGAACTTTTACGGTGAGATGATCTCTTGCAATTGCTAGTGATCTATTTTCATAAAGCACTTTCATATATTGCTTATATGTTTGAAAGTGTTCATTGTATTCTCTTTTTCTCTGGGTATAAGTTCAGCTCTCTGGAGCTTTTTCAATCGAATTAAAAATTGTACCTAGGTAAGTACTTCTCAAAGATGAAGTAAATATGTGAAATTTGGCTAGTAACCGCTTGTTGTAATAGCATGCTGAGTTCTCAAAATTAAAATTAATTACTACTTTCAATTATTTATACATGTGTTCTGTTAAAACAATTTTGAGACCATTAAATATGTGTACTATCTCTTCAGTCATAAGTGAATAATGATTAACTTCATGACAAGACAGTGAGCACCATTAAGACTGTCAAGAGAATACTTTTGACTTTTCAATTCTTAAACTATTTCTTTCTCTGAAACAATATTTACAAAAATAATAAACACTGAATTCTTTTATACAGTGTATTCTAGTTTTATGTTTTATATTATATGTGATAACGGAGATTATATTGTGAGCACATTTAAAAGCAAAGTTTTTCATGTGACCTGAGTAGATATCAGGAGTTTCCTATTATCGTCAAGAATTACGTGCTATAAGATGCAAAGATACAGTTACGTGAGGAAAATTTGATATCATTGTACACTGAGAAATGCACCTGTAGCCAAGCAGGGCCCTTCAGACTTCAAGGGAAACTTTGCAAACTAAGACAGATAAACATTTATATGTATAATGTCTATTGGCTCTAGAGCTTTCTAAATGGCAATACCATATTCCTCATCAGACAATTTTGTAGGGAATAAAACTTCTGGAATTTCTTTTATTTAATTTTTATGCCTCTCTGGATATAAAGGGTTTGTTTTACCTTTAGAGATACACTGAGCTATGGGAACAAACACTTGGTGAGTCTCACTGTGTGGGCCTGGGTGTGCAGTCTCCAGCTCCTTACCCTTCATTTTGTACTTTTACTGTTATCTCACTTACCAAAAGGAGCCGAGGAGGCATTAAACTAATTCTACTGACTTTTTTTTTTTAATGTATGTTACTCTTGTCCTGAATCTACAGGATGTTACTACCACTAATAGCCACTTTTGCACCATTAGAAACAGCTTAAGTAACAACTTCCAGAGAAGTTCTTAGTTATAGGACTCTACCTGTTTCAATTCAGGGACTCTCCAGTTGCCTTGCTACCTACCTTCCATCTCCCAGAAATCCAGACACCTTGCTAAAACTGCCTCATAAGTTATTTGAGGTAACCTTCAGCTCAATAAGGTGTCTGTCCAGTGGGATTTACAGCATTACCCTTTCTAAAGACTATGTACAGGGGTTTCCCTGGTGGCGCAGTGGATGAGAGTCCACCAGCCAATGCAGGAGACACGGGTTCGTGTCCCGGTCCGGGAAGATCCCACATGCTGCGGAGCGGCTGGGCCCGTGAGCCATGGCCGCTGAGCCTGCGCGTCCGGAGCCTGTGCTCCGCAACGGGAGAGGCCACAACAGTGAGAGGCCCGCGTACCTCAAAAAAAAAAAAAAAAAAAGACTACGTACAAATGTGTGGTAGCAGTGAGCTAGAAGACACCATGTGGATCAAAACCATAATGCTAAAAATAAAACACTTAAATTCTCTTGAATACTACAGAAACAGCATTTAAGAATTTATTGAAAAAATAATTTATATGCTTCCATTTTATCTAGGATGAATTCTTTTTTTTTTTTTTGCGGTACGCGGGTCTCTCACTGTTGTGGCCTCTCCCGTTGCGGAGCACAGGCTCCGGACGCGCAGGCTCAGCGGCCATGGCTCACGGGCCCAGCCGCTCCGCGGCATGTGGGGTCTTCCTGGACTGGGGCACGAACCCATGTTCCCTGCATCGGCAGGTGGACTCTCAACCACTGTGCCACCAGGGAAGCCCTAGGATGAATTCTTAATCTCAGTTATAGACCTCCCTCCTCCTATATTCTTAAATATCTATGCAGTAGTGTGCAGAACCTACTTCAGAATTTGTATTTGGGCAAATGCTCATGGTGAGCTGAGGCGACCATCTGTATAATTCATCAGAAGGGTGAATGTGCTTGAGGAGAAGCATAGCTTTACACAAATCACCTGCATAACTGCTTCAGATTTCCACATTATGTGCAATCCTACTTGGAATAAAATACTGAACTTTTTACCCATTAACAGATTTGCTAATAATATTAGTTATATTTTTGGTATTCAAAGTTTAGTTATCTGACCACATAGAGCTAGCCACTCATCATAACCTATTTAAATGCATATAAAGAAATTCTTTGATATTAGAGACACCTGGTTTTTACATAAAGCATAATGCCTAATTCAATTGTAGACACAGATGTCCACATTAATTACAGTTTTATCATTCCGACAGCATTTATGCTAGCTTCATATGAACAATTTCCTTTACTTTTTCAATAAGTAATAAAGTTAGAGGCTAGAAATGGTAGAAACTGTAGATGAAAATCTGTATTTTTAGAATTAAATGTGAAAATGTGCGAAATTAAGGGATATTTACGTACATCTTTATGGCAACCTTTTACATTGCGTGACTAGCTCAAATATCTGTACAAAAATGGGGAGTGATAAATCCAATTGAAAATGTAATAATGCACATATGTGCATGCATGTGTGCACACACACACACAGGCAGAAGCTAAATTTACAAAATGTATTGGGTAGCTGGTGGCCATAGTAGAATGAAGGACAGGAGATTATGAAGAGGCATCCCAGACTCCAGTTACAGTTATACATTAATTGTGCGTTCATAAAAGCCTGACAAATAATTGTTTTTCCAGGAAGATATTATAAGTAACATTTTAACACATGTAGTAAGAAAACATCTTAAATTCTTAAAATCACAATTAGATAAATTAAACAGTACAATAAGCTGATGGCTATAAAGAACCCTCGTTATAAAGATTTGTCCATTCATGTTTGAAAAAACACCATGTCCTTTATTCATTCTAACATATAGTTTCTGTTAAGTTTTTAACTGTTGTAATGCATGGAAAGTAAATATTTTGAAATATAATCTAATAGAAAGCCACATACACAGTTTAATCTGTTTATATTAAAAACATTTCTAAGGTGTGGCTAAAATTAGATTTATTTTCAAATTACGTAAACTGGAAAGGTTATTTGAGTTGTTGTTTTCTAATAAGTAGATGATTAATTGCATTTTCCTGAGCAATTCTGTCAGGACACGATGGTAATTTAGCTAATAACATGTTGTCTTGTGTTCTGAGAACACTGAAGAATCCAAATTTCATTTTCTGGGCAATGTACTGAGGTCATTTGGTACAAAAGAGAAAAGTGGGATAAAGTTTTAATGTTAACTGGGAAAAAATTCTGGGAATAAATACTTTTTTAATAGGAATATTAATACTTGCCTTTGTCACGTTAATTGCACATCTCACTTAAAAAATGGAAATGCTAAATATTTCTAGGGACATATCATTACATTTCAATAACTGGGATAATCAAAGTGAGTCCAATTTATCCTGAGGACAGTAAATCTGCAAAGGGGGAAAAGACAAACTATACATGAAAACACTTAGTCGCACTTTAAATTTTACAGTATCTATATATTTGTCTACATACTTAAGGATGCAGACAGCAAAAATATTCACATTAAGCTATCAATACTTACAGAAATTATTTTTCTTCTACTCAGGAAGACCATTTGTACTAAGTTAACATGGGAAACTTAGAGGAAATCCTCCTTAGGAGACCTACTCAACTGATAATTTCTCTTTAGAATATAGTTCAGGAAAGTAGTTAAAGAGGTCTCAGGTGTTTTCATCTGTAGGTCACTCCTTTCAATGCGAATTACAGTTCATGGGTAAAGTTCACATTTTTGGTGAAATAACATCAACTCAGTTTCTTCTAAACAAATGTCTACATCAAAAGACTGTAATTATTGCACAATTCGTGGCAGTGAAGTGACCAAGGATTAGATGGTCATTTATGCTCTTACCTTTAGGTGCAGTGCCTTCTCAAGAAAGCCTAATGTGGACAAGCTAGCAGAGGATGTGAAAGCAGGTGAGTCCATCTGCTTATGTTTTGTATTACTCTTTCCATCCGAAATCACTTTAATCAGCTATTTTACCATTGAAATAACATACAAAGGAAGGAATTAATAGTTACCAGTTGTGCAATAATATAAGTCGTAATGGAAGTGTTTTGTGAGCAAACTTCACACTGCCACCCCCAACACACACATACACACACACACGCAAGTTTAATATGCCAAATGGAAGTGTATTAATAGTGGTTCTCTTTTCCAGTATTTCTCAAGGTATGGTTCACTGACCCAATTAACAGTGGCAGTCAGAAAGTGGAAATTGTGATTACGTCCCCTAGGAAAACTATATACTATATGAAGAAGAAAACTGTAAGGGCTAAGAAGGTAAAAATGTGCAGTTTGTATCTTATTTCTACTGGAGGGTGCAGGGATTGGGAAGGAGGCGTGGAGAAAAAGCCCAATCAAGACGTCATGGGATTAAGGACTGTGGAAAACTCTTTGCCAAGCGCACAGTTCTAAATGCTTTGCTGCACATTCTCAGGATGAAATGATAGAGAAAAGGTATGGACAGACATAGGGCTTCCTCATGTCCAAACTGAACTCATATATTTTCATTTGCTCTTTTAAACTACAAGAAGAGTGTTAACTGAATGATCCTATGAAATGCAACAGAGTTCAGATAGCTTAGAGAATCATAAATATAGACATGGCACTTTATTTTATTCCTGGAGGGAAAGGGTTGTTTTGGGCACTTTCCATGGCTTAGGGAGCAGATTTGTTAATTTCCTGGCAATAGAGAAATCTTAACCTCAGATTCTTAGCCATGTAATTCCTGTTCATCAGCAACTGAGTCCAAACTGGAACACTTGGAAAGGAGAACGAACATTCACCCATCAAATGTGTGGGTTGTTACCAGATCAGTGGCACCTCACAGCCTCTGTTCCTGTGTGCAGCTTTGCTATAAGAAAGGTAGCTAGTTAAGGACATATGTACCTTAGAAAGACTCTGACATATATTTTCAACTGTAGTGAGTTAGGCAGAACGCAAAGCAGAGTAATAAGAGTTAATGTTTTCACCTATTTATTTTTATATTTCACACATATATTTTATATGTTCAATGTAGGCAAGAATTGCTAATGTTACTGTGAGGTGAAATGTTAAAAGTAACTCAGGAACAGGTAGTATATATAAAGACCAACACAAATGCATGGAAAACATGGGTGAAAAGAGAAAAGGATAAGGTTTAAATGATTCAAAACCTAAACAAAATTAATATACAGATATACTATCCTCCATTCGGTGCATGAGAAAATGATTTGATATTGGAATTAAATATCTTTATTTTCTGGTTTCCTTGAATACAACTTCTTCAAATTTTCAATGATTTCAGGAATTTAAAAAACTAGCTATTTTTAATCTGGGTTCCAAGAGAAAGAGAAATACGCTGAATTGATTGCTATACCTTGGAAAAAGTCAATTTTACTATTTTGACCAAATAGGCTAGAAATAATGGGACCCTATTGCCTTCATATTCCAATATTACTTCCAAAATAAGAGCAAGTAAAATCATGCTCAGGATTCTTTGACTATAAGAAACAATACCTTCTTAGAAGGCAAATGAAAGAAATTCAAGATCAGTAACAATAGAGAAAAGAGTCAACAAAAGGTTTCAAAATTCTAGCATTATAAGATTAAGCTTAATAAGAACAAGACTCTCAGTGTTCACACAGCTGTCATAAAAAGTGAAAGTTAAAATTATTCTTGGTAAATTCATGTGTCTGTACAAGGTGTCATCTTCAGGTTACCTTGGCTTGAGTTAAAGACCTTGTTGTTTGAATTTTTCATGAAAGCCTCTCTGTGGCTTGAAAGCTTGAAGTTGTTCTCCAGTGTGCAGTCCTAGCCTCTGGCACACTGTGTGATTAATGGCAACTAGTTTGATTAGTTTAAATCTGGAACATAAATTTTAATTCAGCTTCCTTTTCCCCTCTTAACAGTTCTGCCTGACATCCCTGTCATGCACAGGCAAAAATCTTTATTTTCAGAAGGAATAAATCCTTATGGATTTGAGAGAAATAAGTCATCTGGGATGAGGAACTAGTAAATATAGTGCCAAATTTTCACTTTAGAGACCATACGCCTAAAGAAATATGGATGCCCCTTACCTGAGATTAAACAATGCTTTTCAAAGTCTCTGGAGTCGGGATATATAGTTGCCGATCAATGGTTATTTTTATCACAATTTTCAAAGAAAGGCTCACCAACTTAGCTTTAGAATGTAAAATCAGTCTTCAGACTTTTCTATTATGACTTTGATGTTTGTATGCCTGATTCAACACAGAAAACCCAAAAGATCTGGAAAGGGCCATAGAGCAATGTGCTTTCATAAGGGAAGTGTTTTGTTTAAATTTTTCTAATGTTTTATGAACAGTTATATGAAGCAGATGTAGCCTACTGAAGTCAATGGCTAGATGAAATATAGTTACTATCAATAATTTCGCTCTACTATAAGTCCTATATCCTGGGAACAGAGCAGGTGCTCTGCTGGCCACAAGAAGGGACAGTCAGTTTTGCTGCTACTAAGATACCTGGGTAGAGAAGCAGCACTCCAGAGCCCCTGGCGTGTGATTAAAAACTCCCTCCCCCTTGTGCTGAAAGTCTCAGTCATTTGAATCTATCTCCTTTGCAGTGTCTATGTGGAGATATTCACAAGTGTGAATAAAAATGAGGTACATTTCACGTTAGTATGTTATTAAAAATTTAGCTCTAGCATTCCTGGTGACAAGTGACATATTCAAGCAAATAGCTGTGTTACCACTTCTGGGCTTTATCATATTAAAGAGGAAATATGTTGCTAAAAATATGATGACCCCTGTCACTTTATTGCTATGGTCTAAGCAATCACGGCTAATTAATGATTTTCTGTATCATCTAAGACAAATCAAGAATTCCATCTAGAGCAGTTATTGCAGAAATATACTGTGTTAGGCCCCAGTTAAGCTTTTGTTGATTTGAAGTAATACTTTTCCTACATAAAAAGTACAAAAATACTCACTGAAGGTTACTGAGAAGTTGTTTGATTTGACATAAAGATGAAGACACACTTCTTTTCTGAGACAGTACACTTTGTGATTCACAGGATAACTTGCATCACACGCAATTTAATGAAAGCTCTCAAATAAGCGATTTTATTCCTATCCATGATTGCAGACATTTACAAAACCATAACATCTGAGTTCACCTTAAAAAATAACTTATATAAAGCAGTGATATACACAGCACAAAATAGATCAGGGAGGGGCAGGAGCAACTTTTAATAATTAAAATGTAAACGTGAAAAAAAGGATGGAATAAAAGTCCCTACTTATTTCTACTTAAGATGTCATGTGAGAGTATTTTACAATGTCCTGTGGGTCAATGTATGTATGTGCATGTGTCCATATAACATACACACATACAATACATTCTCTTTCCCACACATATACATACACAGATAATCATTTGCAGTTCCGTTGAGGGCAATTCTAATATGCCGCTCTGTACAGTTGTTCGAATCACGTTTGGACCCGCTTTCTTCACAAAATAGGGGAGAGAGCAGGAAATAAAAAGGTTGGTTTGGTGTGACTGAGATTCCTTTGTTTAACTGTACACTGTGATGAATAATTTTCTTCCGTAGTAGTTCTGTGAAGGGCTGACTCACTGTGGTTTCCATGAGGAGACTTGGTAATGGATCACACACTCATTGTCATGCTAGGGGAGTACTAGAAGGAGAGAAGAATCCATATTTTAACAACAGTTCTTCTACAGGCCACTAACATTCTCCTTGGTAAACAACAGTAACTGTGAATTTTAATGTCTTTTATGCACAAGCTTTAAATACAGCATAAAAATAAGAAAGCATAAAAAGAGCAAAATTATATAGAATTGACTGTCCTGAACTGTTAAATATTTCCTCTGGAAAGCAAGCAGTCTCATTCTCTCTCTGAGCTTAGGGGTTTGATAAGTACCTAGTCCCTCAGCTTTCTCCTTCTAGCCAGATTCATGTTTCATAGGCCCTTGGAACAATTTGGGTAAATCTAGTCCAAGGTTGATTCATAATAATCAAATACGTGTGAGGGACAGGATAGTCTTTGTTAGCTGTGTAAACTTGGGAGGTTACTAACCTCTCTGTGCTTGTTTCCTCACCTGTAAAATCAGCTTAATGATAGTATCGATCTTAAACGGGTTTTGGGAGGACTGACTATAAAACCCTTAAAACTATGTATTTATTGGATACACGGAAAGTGCTCAGTAAATGCTGGAGTAATAGTATAACTCCCAGCTGGCCATAGGAAATCCTTATTAAAGCATTTAGAAAATACTTAAGAGTCTGATTTATACTTTAGCATATAAACTTCTTCCTTGAAGCTGTGACTCCTAGCTCAATCCACAAGCATTTCTGGGTGGGAGTAGGGGCATTCTTGTTACATGTTACTTGTCAGTTTGAGGCTGACCATTGGTAAAAGGCGAGACTTTCAGAAATTTGGAAAAGTGGTCTTAACAAATGACAAACAGCAATTATTTTGATAATGATGCCAATCTACCCTCATATGCTTGAGGAATAGACTGTGACAGAAAAGTTCTAGAGCAGCTCTGCCCAACAGAACTTACTTCAACGATGGACACGTTCCACAACCTGTGGTGTCCAGTATGAAAGCCACTAGCCACATGTGGCGACTTGAGCCCATGAAGTGTGGCCAGTGCCACTGAGGAACTAAAATTTTTTTTTTTTTTGGTACGCTGGCCTCTCACTGTTGTGGCCTCTCCCATTGCGGAGCACAGGCTCCAGACGCGCAGGCTCAGCGGCTGTGGCTCACGGGCCCAGCCGCTCCGCGGCATGTGGGATCTTCCTGGACTGGGGCACGAACCCGTGTCCCCTGCATCGGCAGGCGGACTCTCAACCACTGCGCCACCAGGGAAGCCCAGGAACTAAAATTTTAATGTTATTTAACTTTAACATTTAAATATCTCCACGTAGCTGGTGGCCACCATCTTGGACAGCACATTATAGATCCCCTGTGACGGGAAGGAGGAGCGTCTATTTCCAAGTGGTAACGGTTTCCATATTTAATATGACCTCTTGAATATTTTAAATGCTTTATGAGAACCTGTGAGGACCAGGGCAAAAGGGAATTCCTTTTAATGCGCTAATAATGATTGCGCCTCATGGAAAGAGGCAGATAGAGTGAGAGGGTTTGGTCCCAGACTGCAGGGGCTTAACCAGGAACAGTGATGGTCCTGGGAAGGGGAGCATGAACCTTCTAAAAAAGGAACAGACAGAACAGAAAGAAGTGAATTCCAAATGAGCGGAGGTCGTGCAGGAACCAGAAACGAAGTATAAGGTGTGTACTAGATAGGGATGGATTTGTTAACATGGTGAAAGCAGGATTTCCCAGGGAAGAGCGCAGGGTGACAGTGGCTCAGCTGGCAGAAGTCTGGACTGGAGGTCATTAGAGTTTGATCTAGTGCTCAAACCAAAAAGCCCACATTGATCCTGAGTAAAAGCAGATGACTAGGCCTGAAAACGGGTCACTGGACCTTAGGGGGAGGATTGTTAATCCTTTAAACACAGGTCAAATCAAGGAAAAATCTACTTGTTAATCCCTTAATAGCCTCAAACTGCCTCAGTATAGGAAAGCTAATTTATATATGTTACTGACCTTCCACATTGGATTATAGTGAGTAGGGTGATATAAAGGGGAGACCGCCGGAGAAGCGAAAGGGGATTCAGTTTGATAGAAAAACTCCCTCTTTATGCTTGATAGTGGCAACGAAAAAGCAAAGCTAAACAAAACCCCAAACAATCATTGAGAAGGATCAGTGAAGTGGAGCCCACCCCATCCCTGAGCTCGGAGGGGATCTACCCCCATCTCATCAGGAGATACCATTCAAATCTCCACTACAAATAATGACAGCACACTGCCATGACCTATCCACAACCTTTGACAAAATAATCATATTTTGGCATTTGACTTTCAGGGACAAGACTTAACAAGGAGATAAATGGATACTAAGGTTTTATTAAAAGTAGAAAACATAAGAATATGGCAAAATGGGCATAGGAAATTTAATCTATGCTTTCTATGGCTACTGCTTATTTATAGTAAGGATTGGTGAGCCAATCAGTACTGCCCAGTAGAACCTTCTGTGATGATGGATATGTTCTATTCTGTGCTGTTCAGTATAGCGCCCACACATGGCTGCTGAGCTCTTAAAACGTAGCTAGTGTAACTTAGGAACTGAAAACTTAACTGTATTTAATTTTAAATAGCACAGCTAGATCATCAATCATTATTTCTTCTTTTTTTTTTTTTTTTTTTTGCGGTACGCGGGCCTCTGACTGTTGTGGCCTCTCCCGTTGCGGAGCACAGGCTCCGGACGCACAGGCTCAGCGGCCATGGCTCACGGGCCCAGCCGCTCCGCGGCATGTGGGATCTTCCCGGACCGGGGTACGAACCCGCGTCCCCTGCATCGGCAGGCGGACTCTCAACCACTGCACCACCAGGGAAGCCCATCAATCATTATTTTAAAGACAAAGCTTTTAATGGGTATATTGTGCCAATCTAAAAACAGTGAAAGACTTTAAAGCTTTTTTAAAGTCTCCTTTTTTAAAAAGGACTTCAAAGGATATGTTGGAAAAAAATTTTCTGGATAAGTCATAATTAATTCTAGAGACCATCTCATTTAATGCACATCCTGAATAATCAGATTTTAAAAATCCCTGAATCCTTTTTTCACAAGGATTATTCCAGTTCATTCAAATGCAATGTAACATTAGGGAATATAGTTAAGAATATATTATAGCCTTCATTCTAATTATACACCATTAAAAGTATGCGTATATAGAGACAAGTATATATGCACATTCTCTGCTACCAAGCATGGTTATTGGTTGCTCCCATTTCTTAACATTGGCAATTGTTAGGATTTTTAACCTGTGTTATTTCAAATATCTTAAGCAAATCTTACAGTAAAATGAGAATTTGTTACAGATTCATTGGGAAGTTAAGAGAGTTAGGCTTATTCAGGGAGGAAACTGAGTGGAAAATAGGGTACAACATGAAAGTCAGGGCCAGATTCAGTCAGAAAGGATGGAAGCACCATCTCCAAGCAATACAGCTCAAAAATTAGCAAGCATCTAATGAAATTTAAATTTTGAATAGTACAAGTAACTGTAAAATGATGCCCTAAGTGTATCTGGTACAGTAAAACAGATTGTATTTGTGTGTGACTGTCTTTATAAGCGATGGGCTATTTGCACTGCTAAGGCTGTAAACTGCTCGTCTGCTGCTGCCTTTATTGAAACTGCTTCAACTAAGTAAGATTAAGGGAAATTGCAAACTTTCTAGGGAAACTCACAGAATGTGCCAGCAAAAAGGAATTTTGCTATTGATTACTATTCAAGCAGAAGTGGCTTACAGTTTTCTAGAAGTAGAAGAGCAAGTGTTAAATGGGGTATCCTATTTAGAGACATAAAATATTCATGGTGTATTGTCCTGAGACCACACTGCAATGTTTCTGTTGTACTGCTGCATCAATATGCCATGACATATTCTAGTGTTTGTGTCAGAATGCTGTGATATCAGGTTGCCCTGATATCACAGCATTCAAAACTATTCTGAGTCTGGTTCTCCTCGATCAAATGATAAAATGGCCTTACAGTGCTGTTGACTGCATCAGTGTTTGGTTGTGCATGTAAAACATGAGCTAGAGAATTTATTATACCCAGTTCATGTACCATGGAATCCATCAGAAATATCCATTAAATCTTCGAACAATGTGCATACGTTTCTGTTCACACACTTCAAGAACACTTCAGATCTTACATTTCTCTTCATACACTTCAAGAACACTTCAGATCTTACATTTCTATTTCTAAGCATCTATATTATATTTTTTCTTAATGAGAGATAATACTACAGGTACCTGAGCTGAACTAAAGTGAAATAAATCTAGTGTGTATGTGACTATGTAAAAAAAAAACTGGGGCATATGTGATTTCTTTACAATAGAAGAAAATGAAAAAAGGCAGTAAGGGTAATAGGAAATGATCTACCACCTTGTTTCTAATTTCTATTTGACACCATGATTTTAATAGCATGTTTGCTCAGTATGGTGAAAATATTCTGCTAAATTAATTCAAGAAATAAGACTAACTGCTTTCTTTACTTGAGAGGCACGAAGCACTATTCTTTGAATTAAGCCTTTTTGTATTGTTTTTAAAGCCAAACATTTTATAGAGTTTGAACACTAGGGGGCATCTTTGTTTCTTGAAATAAAGGCTTTTTTTTTGATCCTCCCCCAAAAGAGTCTGAATGTTGAAACATTTTTTGATTCCTATTTTCTTGTGTAAAGTGTGTTGGCACTGCAAGGTTTCTGCCTTTGGGTTGGACATTTTTGTTTCTATATTGATTACATTAAGTAGTATGTGTAAGGTGACTGGGATAGTGTCTGTACATGATAATCAGTCAATAGACGTTTGCTGTCTTCCCAGGCCTCTTATGTGGTTAAACTTCAAGATAAAGACCGACAAACCCTCAAAAGGCAGACTGTTCAAAAATCTGTGCGTTTCAGACTTATGTGCATTAAAAACCACTAGAATTCAATTTGCATGTTTAGTCACTGGAAATGTTTTCTTTTTAAAAATTATTTATTTATTTTTAACTGGAGTATAATTGCTTTACAATGTTGTGTTAGTTTCTGCTGTACAGTGAAGTGAATCAACTATATGTATACATATATCCCCGCCCTCTTGGACCTCCTGGTTTTCCTTGATGATAGTAAAGCTAACTTAGTGGAGATACCTAGTCTATTTACTTCTTTAAGGCCTTACTACATTTGTCAGCAATGAATCTCTTTTGTCTTCTTCCTCTCTGCTCTCTTCTTGATCTTTTAAAAAGGTGCAAACGAAAATGTGTGGATGTGATAGAGGAAGCCAGAGATAACCAGGGTGTCACTCATAGCATGTAGACCCCTCACCCGGCAGACAGAACAGCGCAGCCAGTGTGGACCCGCTTCCAAGGCTGCACTACCCTCCAGGTGCAGGTTCTCAACCACCACCCAAGTATTTCTCTTTTGGGGACTTTGCTAGTGGGGACAGGAGAGAGGGAGCGGGGAGACAGGAGGGAGCTTCTGTTTTCTGCTAACTCTGCACAGCAGTCTGGCATTTTACCTGCTTCTTGGCTTTAAGCGTAGCGAGGCTGGGTCAGGAGTTGGGGGTGGGGGAAGCCCTACTCCACTGGCTCTATATGCTACGCACATATTCCCAGAGGGATCTGCTATCCAGCATGTGCATAATCCACTTGGGGTTAAAGGACGAGGCTGGTGTTTATTCTGCACAAAGTACTTTTTTAAGTCCTGTTCTATCTGATTCTCTGATCCCCGTGAAGAGCTTTCTGATGCCAACTCTGAAGCAGCCCCCCTCTCTGGCAAACAAGGCGGCAGTCGCCCACAACAAATCTGGGAAGGAAGGGGGAGAGTTCCTGTCGTCGCTGCCCCTAAAGTTAAAGTCACGTGGAACCTTTTTAAAGAAGTTTTCTTTTCCAATACAAAATTAATACTTTCCTTGGTGCTCTTAAAACACCTGGTTTATATCTATTGTAGCACTTATTAATCTGACATATGGTTTAATTAGTTGTGTAAACATGTTCTTCCCATCAGATTGTATTCTTTGAGGTTAGGGATGTGTTATGTTTGTTTCAGAATATTTTGTCCTTAACCTAGTGCTTTGCATAGTGCAGGTTCAATACATGTTGAATTGAACTGAATTAATTATCATATACCTCACTGAATTATACCATTACTGGAAGAATTAGCATAAAATGAAATTAATGTCTCTAATTAGATAAAGTGAACATTAATTAATTAAAATTAACTAATTTGTCCATAGTCTTGAAGCAAACTAGTGAAAGAAACGGGCTTTCAGAAATCCCATAATCCTAAGCATTATGAAAAACGATATAGTTCCTCACATTTTTCTATTTCCTCATCATTGACAGGCTAATCTTTTGATTTCTTTAAATATGAGGTTTTATGTATACCTTCTTGGTTCTCACTAATCATAAATATCCTGCAAATAAAACAGATAAACTAAAGATCATAATATTATTTCTAGTTTTAACAGAAATTAAAGTCTAAAAACAAGGGAAGTCTTGCCCCATGCCGAGGTGCTAGGTCAACACCAAGAAATAAAGGAAACCACAGGACACTCAATCTTGGGTTCCATTTTGGGAAGCAGCCATTCTGTGCAAAAGTAGGTATGTTATTAGCCACCGCTTCAAATTCTGATGGCATCAACTCTGGTAAAGGTCTGGGCAAAATGAAGGTAATTTTCTCTTCTGATTCTGTCTATAGTTTGGTAGATCCTCCATTACTTTAATGATGGCGGTACATGTATTGGAGGCACTGATTCTGTGAACATGAAACTAGTTTGGGTTCTGAACTCCTTTATTCCAGTTCAGGAGATCTTAGCAGAGAATGTGCATCAGCATCACTGACGAAGCTTTTTCACATGGGAGGATGCCTGGCCCCACTCCTGGAAACTCTGATTTGCTGGGTCCAGGGAGGGTTCTGGGAAATTGTATTTTTAAAAATTCTATAGATGCTTCTTATGTGAAATATTAGTTAATAAATTATTGTATCATGCAATAAGTCCTTGAGAAAAGATACCATGTTGTCCTTTTGGTTTTTCCAGTGCCTAGCACATTGCTTTGGCCTGTAGACAGTGCTCAGTGACTAATGAAGGAATAAATTTTATCGCTTCTCCATTTGCTCCTATCTACTTCTATGGAGACATGAAATGATATTGCCTTTGCTTAACACTATAGTCACACAGAAAACGACGTGGATATTCAGTTCAGGTTAAATGTAAATAACTCGTTAACATACAAGACAGGAAGGTCTAGTGCATAATGTAAAGACATCTTAGAGACAATTTTCAGAGCTTTCAGGACAGCACTGAGAATAAACCTGGTTTTGCAGTGATCAAAGACATTTTAGTAATGTGAAAAATTTATAAAAACGATCACATATGCAACCTGTTTCTAGTACGTTCTTTTATGGTGGATGTTTTCTAACGTAAAATTAGTATTAAAGTTTTTGTCTTTGTAACTATGTACATAGAATCGGAGTAGAAAGTTTATTTTTTAATACTTTCAAAGAAATTCCACTTAGTTTTCTAACTTTTAAAAGATCAACCTATTGAACTCTAGATAAACAGTCGTAATAATGGCTTTATGCATTTATTCTAAAGAAGAGCTTCAGAAATAAAATCTGGATATAGTAACGTAGTCAAGGGAATACTTACACTCTCACTCTGAAAAGGATTTAAGAAATTTCCCCCCATTTCGCCATCATCCCTAGGAGTGCCCGGCTGATTACTCAGGCTCATATTATTGGGAGAATTCTGTAAACAAGATTTAGAAAACAAAGCATTTTGAAGATTTTAATTTCCCTTTTACATGGTACTGTTTCAAACATGGAATCTATACCATCATCTCTAAGGACAAAGGAGACTTATAATTCCAATCTCAGATTTCTACCATGGATTCTGTTCATTCTT
Organism: Delphinapterus leucas; assembly: GCF_059928025.1. Classification (NCBI taxonomy): domain Eukaryota; kingdom Metazoa; phylum Chordata; class Mammalia; order Artiodactyla; family Monodontidae; genus Delphinapterus; species Delphinapterus leucas. The sequence continues at coordinate 66,001,333 of NC_143131.1, forward strand.
TGCACCTTGACAAGTACTAATGCTTTCCCAAATGAAAATTAAAAAACAGAAAACCCAAAATAATTCACTGTAACTCTTTGTCTTAGTCTCAGAATCATTTATTCCATTTCCCACTCTCAGTTCATAGAGTTCCTAGACTTCTGGAGAGTTTAAGAAACATTCCCAGGAGGGGCATGATGAAGTGTGCATTCTACCCACTGATCAGGTGGGATGGAACAATAACTTCCCTGGGTGATTTTACTAATCAAACTCGAAAGGTCACTGTTTTGATAAATACTTCCCTTTAATTCTACATGTGGTTTACATAGTAACACGACTTTAAACCATTATTTTTATATGAACCATAAGGAAAAAAGGAAAATGGTTAACGATAGTTAAGAACAAGAGAAATAAATACCTCAGGACTTGAGAATTCAGTATGTACTTGTACAGGAAAAGGAGGCTCAGAGGTGGAATGATTTAGAACCCTTTCCTATCATTTGTTTGAGCAGATTTATTTGAAACTTTTAAGATAAAATGGCTGATATTAGCAATCTAATCAAACACAAAGTTAACAGTATACTGCTTTATATTCTATTTAAGTTCGCTAGTCTTGTTTTTGCTGTGCGATTTTAGCCACGTGAGGTCATCTGATACTCCATGTCGATAGGGAATACAGAATGGCAGCGGCGTATAAAGCATGCTCACACAGGATTGCAACTGTGACTAAGGGATTCTTGTAAAAATAAACTTCAAGGTTAAAAACTTTTACTTGTTATTTCAAACGTAAGCCAGGTTTTAGAGTTTTTTCCTGAGCTGTTGCCATTTTATATTTTGTTTTTGAATAAGTTTTTAGATTTTTTTTACACAAAATTGCTCTGAGGATTTTGACTTAACTAAAACCAAGTTAGGCAATAAAAACGAAAATGTCATGAATGGGTTATCCCCAGAAGAATATGTGCTTTTTAAAAATATGGTTAAACTGTAAAGCAGAGACAGGTAGATGAGCTGGTAGAAATAGAGCTTGTATCTTGTCCTGCTGTGCACCTCACAGGGAGGATCTGAGAACAGGGATCCTCTGAAGTCCGTAGGAGCTCCATTTGCCAGTGAACCCCAAGGGCTGGGGAACCACAGCTTAATGGGATAAAGAGGATTCTATTTTTTTTTTTTTGGAAAAATTTTTTTTCTCTGGAAATGTTAGTTTCCCAAGTAACTGGACTTTGAAATGAACATGGATAACCTGATTTCCTGAAAAAAAAATTAAGTAAAATTGAAATGCAATTAACTAAGCTATAGGTAACTAAGCTACAACTCATGAATAAAGTTATTAATCAACTGTGTCTTGAAAGCAGGAATGATAATGCTTACTTAGCTCAAAAAAGGGCAAATTTATAAAAACACTATAAGATTTACCCCAAATCTATAAGTCTTTGGTGAAGGCAGATTTGTCATTTCATACATAATGGAGAAACTGGCAATCTTGGAATAAAAAATAATCTAACATACCTATACAGGGGTATTTGAGCATGTTTTTAGAAGCTGCATACTTTTACATATTCAAACAGATACATGAAATGAGCCCTGTCCATCCTTGCATAATATTCACACTCCTAGCCTTAAGTACGTGAGGTGCCCTGAGAGGAGCAGCATATCTCTGACTAAACTGGGGTGCTCCCAGACTCTGCTGCACTTTTGCCATGTATCATTGCTTTTTTAATTTTTTAAAAAAAGTTTTATTGGAGTATAGTTGATTTACAGTGTTGTGTTAGTTTCAGGTGTATAGCAAAGTGTATCAGTTATACATGTACATATATCTACTCTTTTTTAGATTCTTTTCCCATATGGGCCATTATAGAGTATTGAGTAGAGTTCCCTGTGTGATACAGTAGGTCCTTATTAGTTGTCTTTTTTATATATAGTAGTGTGTATATGTCAATCCCAATCTCCCAATTTATCCCCTGCTCCTTACCACAGGTAACTATAAGTTTGTTTTCCACATCTGTAACTCTGTTTTGTAGATAAGTTCATTTGTATCCTTTTATTAAACTCCACATTGAAGTGATATCATTTCTTGATTTGCAATTCTGAAAGTTTGGCTACCTTCAAATTGATTCCTGACTCAAAGTGTCGATTTAAAAATATCTGAAGTTGGGCTTCCCTGGTGGTGCAGTGGTTGAGAGTCCGCCTGCCGAGGCAGGGGACACGGGTTCATGCCCCGGTCCGGGAAGATCCCACGTGCCGCGGAGCAGCTGGGCCCGTGAGCCATGGCTGCTGAGCCTGCGCGTCCGGAGCCTGTGCTCCGCAACGGGAGAGGCCACAACAGTGAGAGGCCCTCATACCGCAAAAAAAAAAAAAAAAAAATCTGAAGTTTAAAAGTAACATTACAGTAATATTTAAATACATATAAAACACTTCATGGTGTTTCTGTTTTCCGTGCTATCTTTTCATAGCATGGTGGCTCAGCATTAAACATTTGTAGGGGGCAGTGGTGGTGGTGTATATGAGAACATTGAGAGGCAGATTAAAAGGACACATTCAACACACAAAACTGAGCTAGTATCAGATTTCTGAAACCTCTTCCTATCTAGCTCACTGGGTATATTTGAAAATCATGAAATGATAGAACATCTTTAAAAAATCTGAGGTAATCTCTGCAAAATGTTGTGAAAACAACAAAAGTTGCTCAATGAGGAGTCTTAAGGAAATTGTGCTGTCCATGGTCCCTGGGTGACATGATGAAGATATAGCTAAAGATATACTCAGTATTGGTATCTGAGGAAGAGCTAAGACAATGGTTCCAAGCACCAACCCAGAGCAGGTTATGACGGTGGGTGGCAATGAACTGTGTGTATGCTGCATTTAACTGTAGCTATGTTTGTGTGCAGTGTCTCCAGTAGATTTCATCAACAAGGCAAGAATATAATGCACAAAAAGGGCGTAGGTTGGTCAAACAACTTCTTAAAATGGAGTAAGAAATTTAAAAAATGTAATACTGATGCTTGACAAAATACAGGTTTAACTGGATAATTAGGAAGATGCAGCTAGAGACCCAAGAGCAAGTTTGAACACAATTGCTAAGCAGAAGTGGTTAAGATCATCCGTCTTTACGAAGACGGCCTTAAGCAATCTGGATGTTCTCGCCTTTGTGTAATGAAGAATTATCTTTAGACATTAGAATATGTTTCTCAAATATAACTTCAGACATTTTACTGTGACCACAAAGCACAATTCAGCCAACATCAATTGTTAGATACCTAAGACAGCCAATACAATCATGGTTATCTGGTTTGTAAAGGTGCTTCCCAGAAAGAAGGCTCTAATGGTATTATACAATTAATCTTATTTTGAAAACAAGGTTTTTGAAGGCTTACCTAATACTATTTCTCACAGAGGTAAGATGGTGCCGTTTGTATATATCTATTTTTAGAAAAGAAAAAGATCTTCCTGATTGTTTCTAAACACAGACATCCAAAGTGCATGATGAAGTTCCTAGGCCAAGCAGCCAAGCGATGCAGATACAATGTCACAATGCCAATTAAACACTCTCTCTTTTTTTTTTTTAGCTTGAAGTCTTAATTTATAAGTTTCTATAGCTCAACTTCATTTTATTTTTCTTGGCATCAGTAATTTTACTTTATTATACATGAATATAAATTTAAAGTAGAATTAAAAATGAAGTCATCCTTTAATGAATTTCTGTATTTATTGATATATAGAAGACTTCTGAGAGAGTCATTCTAGTGGTAGTTAATAATTAGTTCTTATCAGCCATTCTAAATATACATTTGACCCACAGAGAAGTATTTTAAAATTCATCATGACCTAAAAAGTATTTAGGTATTCTTCAAAAAATATACAGCATCTTACCAAAGGATTAATTTTAGAAACTCAGACGACTGACAGAGGAAAAACAGAGACATGTGCTATTGGAAGGGTCACTTTCCTACTTCTATTAATATAATTTTCCTCTAATTACTTTATTACTCTATTCTGTGGAACTATAATAATGATTGAGGACATCAGCATTGCCTGATAAGAGTTTGGAATACAAATGAGATGTATAAATGCAATGCCCTTACAACATATAATAACCACTTTTTCAAATTTACCTCTTTTCGTGTTGCTCTAGATTTCTTTACATTTTCAAAAGATTAAAGTATGTCAGTTTGCTTTACAAATGCGTAACATCATAATGTGATTAAACTGATTATTATTTGCTTGGATATCAATTAATCATGTATATCACATCCTGTAAATGAATCCTAGCATGCTTTGAAATATTCTTAAAAGACTAATTTTACCCTTTCCCACAGATTATATGCATTAATATTTTAAACTTCTACTTAATTATATTTGGCCTTCTACTTTCAAACTCTTTAAGAACAAAATTCATAATGTTATTCTCAAACTTAATAAGAGTTCTGTGTAGAATAAAACACAGATAAAAAACAACACAATACATAATACTCACCTTGGAAATACTGTCCATATCTCCTGAGCCTAAAACAAAATATGGAAAGAAAGCCTTTATTAGGTAATGATTCTATCTGTAAATTAAATACTCCTTTAAAATAAACTAATGTAGTAATGCAGTACACTGTATGTATTTTGCAGTGTATATCTCCTGGACTTTTGAATCTCAAAAAATTACTTTTCTCTTATACTGTGTGGTAAGTAAGTATCATCTGATGACAAATCCAAGTAAGAGTTGTACCTTTCCTTCCCAATCATCTACTTTTTTTGGTAATGCCAGAATAAAAACTATTGCTATCATAAATTCCTGAAAGTGAAACAGTAGACATACATATCCTACTCAATTCAAAATTTTAAAACGTGTACACTAATACACATGTGTATATATATATTTATAGATATGTAAATAGAGAGCAAAAGAGAGAGAGAGATCTCTATTTTCTGAAATGATGCTTCTGTACATCTGATAAAGTACAAAACAGGCATTTGCAGCAATACCTGACAAGATTCTGAACCATGTTTTACTATAATAACCAAAATCAAAGCATAATATTTTTAAGAAAATTTTGGCAGCAACAAATATTCATGGCAGTCCATCAAAAGTAAAAATGTCTTCAAAATGTAACACTGTGGGTTTATTTTAATTCTTAGGAGAAATGGACAATCAATACTAATTTCTTACTTAAGAAATGGAATCATAACTTAGGTAACAAAGAAAAATAATCAGATCCTCGCCACAATTTTAGCTTTATTTTTAACTATTTAAATAATTTTCCTGGCATAAAAATATTATAATATTTTAATAGTACAGCATTCAACAGACAGTCACAAATAAAGTAAAGGCTTATTAGCATTAGTTTATAAATAGGCATAATGTTAAATACTGAATGTATATATGCAATTATGTATCTATAAATATATGCAACAATATTCATTATAGATGACAAGTATATGTGAAACTATTTTGCAAATTCTGTTCTAGTGAGTAATATAACTAAGAATCTTCTCACTATGACCAAATGCCATCTTTTTGTGAATGATTTTACAAATTAAAATATTGGAAAAGTAAATTATTTTGCAATAAATTAGAAAGTGAAATTCTAGAATGGTGCTATCCCCAGTAGAACTTTGTGTGATGCTGGAAATGTTTCCTTGTGCTGTCTGTTACAATAGCCATTAGCTCATGGGACTATATGCACTTGATATGTGGCAGTGCAACTGAAGAAGTGAATTTTACATTTAATTTGATTTAGAATTAAGTAGTCACACATGACTAGTAACTACCATAACTGGACAGTGCAAATTAACATTTTGAAAACGAGGCAAAACAAGCATGGATCCTTAAAAGCACAGAAGTCTATTAAAAAAAAAGTCTATCAAAGTGTTGTAAATAATTTCTTGATTATTGAAGTTACATAGCTTTTCGAAGTATCAGAGGATGGCATTTCCTGACCTAGGGTGGGGTTGTGAAATCCGTGTATAACCTGAGTTACTCATGGCATAGTTTCTCCAACTTAAGTAAAAGATGGTTCTTTTTCAAAGAAAAAAATTATCACAAACCTCCAACCCCACTGTCAACTTTTAAAATAGTTTATGATATATGATGATGATAAACATACAAACATAAAATAAATGTCTTTTTTCCCTTGTTTTGGTTTTGCCTTTGGCCTGCCTACATATACAGTATGCTGTGTGACCAGGTCAATTTTGTACCACTTGTCTCTGTTTCTCACTGTTGTGAAACTTTTTGTTCACCTTGCAGATATGTGGCTTCATTTGGTAAGAAGACATCATTTATGAAGTATGTTTACAACCATTATTTGCACTACTTGAAATCAGCTTTATCACAAACACAGACAATGTGGGCAGTGTTCTCTCTTAAGAGAATCATTCAGATTATCCAGAATATGATTACCAATTTTACTTTTTAAAAAGAGACAAACATTAAAATGCAAAAACAAAATCAAGAAATTCTTGGAGAGGACTGAAGTTCCTCTGAGACTGTGTCTACAGACCTCTGGAGACAAAGGAACCCACTGTGAGGATACCATGGTCCTCTAGGTGCCCAAAGCAGCAGTGTCTCCTTTCATCATAAACACTCAGATTTTGATAAGTTAAAGTAAATACCTGTGAATATGAGCTAGGTTAGAACAATTCTCACGTATCTGATTTTCCAAATAATCTCTAGCCATCATAGCGAATATCCTATGGATTAAACTATCAGTTGTAGATAAAAGCTGAAGCATTTCAAAATGAGTTCCTATAAAAAGAACTTCGCAAATCATGATATTCACTATGTAGAATTAAGGTTTTGTTTTGAATTCATTTCTGAACATCAGATTTAATATCCTTACCTAAAGAGCCATTCATGTGATGTGACTCCATTCCTCCTAATCCACCCATGGGACCATCTGACCCAGGGCCCATTGGAAACTATTTAAAAAATGGAGAAAATGACTGTGATCACATTGAAAACAATTGTTCATCTCAATGTCACAATACCTATCTTTAACTCTGTAAGACACTTCTATAACTTATTTTCATTTCCAAATTATGGAGATTATTTTCCTAGATTTTTTTCCAGCTTTCTAGATTCTCTAACTGGACTGCTACTTCCCTCATTCCATCTTCTCTATGTTCTAGATCTTCAGGCTAATCCTCATTCATATCCAAATTTTTCTTCAGACATCCTTAACCAGAAAGCACATATATTCCAGTGCAAATGAGAAGATAAGTATTCTATGCTATTGACAAATTCTGCTATTATAAACCAGAGGTAATTCTTAAGAAGCTGCTAAAGGTATTGGCTTATTAATAAGAATAACTGAACATTATATGCCAACATTAACATTTTTCTTAGCAGACAATCTATCTTTGTTCAAATGGACATGATAAATAATTTCATCTTGCAGGTTAAATACATTTAGCTCCTTGGGGATAACTGAATATAGCTAAGTCTTCTTGGCAGTCTCAACTATGTCAGTTCAGTCACAATTAGGCATTCAATAGCAGTTATATTTAACATTTTTTAAAGTAGTGATGTTTCATTTTCAAATGAAACCTTACATTAGAAGCGTAGTACAACACAGATGTAAAGAGATGTGCTGTGGTAGAGTTGGTGGTGGAGAGCCCATGACCTGCCCGCTTAGTCTCTCCCTCAACTCCCCAGAATACTTCTAAGGAAACTCAGACCTTAGTTTGAAGACAGGCTATCTATAATTACCTTATGTTTACAGTTAAGATAGATTACTGAAAACACTTGTTCTTAAAACTTCCCATGCCGAAATCATTTCTTCCATGTTGTATGGTGCAGAATACTAAATGTGTTGCGTGTATGTATGTGTATAGATGGGACTGTGGTGGTTACTAATCATGTAGGCTTCGGGGGAAGATTGCCCTGAGTGGATACCCTGTATACCACTGACTCTGTGTGGAAAGAAGATAGCTTTCCTTCACCGTGCTCACACAAACCACATGCTTATACATTTTCACAGGATAATGCCAATTCTGTTGTCTAAAATTTTGTTGCTTAAAACGCATGGATGGATTGTGTATTTTAGATCTGGGCTGAGAAACTGGTGCCGGTGAGGCCAACAGCCTGTGAACCTCCTTGGCTTGGTCCTTTTATCCGGCCCCCACTGCGCTTTAAACAACACTAAGACTGTAGGTATTATACTTGAAGCACATAATACTGCAGTCCTAGCCCTCAGCAGGCATTTGCTTTGACTACCTCTGGCTGAAATGAATGACATTTGGAAGAGTGACATATTCAGCTTCTGCTTCTCTTGAATCTCTTATCTTTGTAACAAGTAAGAGAACCAGAATGGAACACACTTGGATGATATCAGTTTAGCTGTCTGCAGAAATGTCTTCAGTACCATATGCTCTTGGTTTCCTCCCTTATTCCCTCCCTTTCAAATATCAAGTTTTAAGATCTGAAATTGCAGTATGAAGAGCTTTTCCACATTTGTGCTGCATTTCTGAAATGAACATTGTTCATGATCATATTCAGTGTTCTTTAAAATCTCTGTGAAAACACCTTTTAGACATTACTGACAGAAAATTCTTTTTCCTGAAAAAGAATTTATTTGATTATACAAAGGGAATACTGGTAACTGAAGGCAGTGCTGCTTAACAGAAATAATATGTAAGGTTCAAATGTGAACTACGTAAATAAATTTAGATTTATTAGCAGCCATGTTTAAAAAGTAAAATGAAACAGGTGGTTAATTTTAATAACTTTACTTACTTATATAATCAAAATTATCAATCAAAATAGTCAGTATAAAATTTTAGTGAGCTATTTTATATATTTTTTCATATTAAGTCCTCAAAATCCAGGGTGTGTTTCATACCTGCAGCACATCTCAGTCTGGACTAGCCATATTTCAAGTACCATAACATACTGGACAATTTAAAGTTTCCCTTTGCTAGGAAGCTCAATTATAAGATTTCATCCCCAGTTTTTGGTATAGTTTTGGAAATTCTTTATATGTGTTTTGATTTTTCTTTAATTTGAGCTACCTTTTATTCATATATATATATATCTATGTATTAACTGTATTTTCTTATATTTTTTGTTAATATGTAGTCTTATAGATATCATTTTTCTGTACGCGTTCATGGAAAAATCATGACCTATGCTTTATTAAGTACACTCAAATTCTTTCTGTAGAACTGCTTCAGTTCTATATTTAAACTCCAGATTTCAAAAATTTAAGAAAAACAGGCATATTCAACTTCCTAATTTAGTTTCAAGTTTATCAGGAAAAAAAAAACAACCACCTGAAGAAATCAGTGATGTGTAAAATGAGGTGAACATATGATTACACATTAACTGTCACTTTCAAATAGTCAATATTAATTATTAGGTATTTGAGATAAAATAAGGCCACATACCAACATTTTATAATTAAGTTCTGTTTTACATTTCCATTATATTGATATGAAATCTCTTGTTATGTATGTTATATATTATGTTTTTTTCCAACCCAGAACACAGAATTTGAGTTTTTGATATCCAGTAAGATCCTGGATAATAAAATATAAAGCTTAAACAGTATCAAGGAAAAGGAATGTACTTAGAGCTTGAGTCTTCAAATACATTCCAAAAATTTTTAAAAATGCATAGTTACATTAGGCCTGTTAGGTCCAGGAGGTACTGCATTCATTAAAGTATACATGTTGTCTCCAGAGTTGGTTGAGTCTGAAACAAAATATTACTGAATTAATATCTTTCATTATAATCTACGCCCAAGTCATCACAAAGTAATAATCAAAGATGATCTGGACACTTATGCATATTTATAGCTACAGCACTCGAAATAGTCATTACTAATGTTCAGAAACAAATATCTGTAAGTCATTTTCTGACCCAAAAATTATCATTCTGAGGTTGTAAATTAGGAATATCTACCTAATATATTAGGAGTAATCACTTGAATAATTCAGATCAAAAGGAATATTACTTTAAAAGTCTAAAGAGTTACTGTAAATTTTTTCTTCTTTAAAAAACATGATCTCTTTTGATTTCTCTAAGCAATTTATATGTATACATATAACAGAAATCTCTTAAAATTCAGATTTAGTAGCTTTTAACTTATTATTTCCTTAGGCTTCTTATAGACCAATTTAAAAAAGTTTATTTAGCTAATAATTAATAAAAGCTGGTAGAATATCCTGGCTTAGTTCCCACAGAAAGATATTAGAACGAGACTATACAACTGGAATGAAAATTCTCTTGCTTGAAGTAAAAGCCAGCTTCCACTGGTACAACTTTTGATAAAAATCTTTTCATTCATTTTATTTTTGATTCATTATAATAAAAATAACTGTAGTGTATATCCACATAAATATATGTAACATTTTACATTTCATGTCTATTAGCTAGTCCTAATTAAGTCTCTGAGTATATGTGTTTATAATGTATAGCCTAGAGTGAAAGGCTTAATATTTTATATTTAGGAACTATCAATTATAAAATGTTTTTCTATTTTTCCACAATTATATAGTTCTCTTAATATAATGTTGCAGGCCTCTATTTTGAAAAAGATGTTTTTCAAATGTTTTGTACTGATTCAAGGCAGAAGATAAAACTTATTTGCTTTCTCATGGCAATAACCATAGAGTGAGAAATGGGTGATTACTTTTCCTCTTGTTTTGTGATTATTAGACGTTAATTTATTATTTTAGAGTAGGTTAGATGCCATTTATACTTTGTAAACAGTGATCCATAAACCTAAATATTATTTTTTATTTCTAGATTAATACATCATATTGTTGAGAAAGTTGAAATGCCCACCTCTGGTTGACCTGTTTGTTTATACTAAGTAAGCTCCTAATCTACTTTTGTGGCCTTAACTATTTTTACATCCTTATGTACACTATACTCCTGTCAACCCAGGCTACTTGTTCTTTCTTGCATATGATCATCCTTCTCCATCACCTTATTTTTGTTCTTTCTTCCTCTGAGCATCTTCTCTACACAATCTCTGCTTACTGAAATTATACTCTCACTATTCAAGGCCCATTGCCAATGCTACCTCTTCCATGAAGTTTTCCCCTGATACTTAAAAGTATGTGAGTGCTCCTCTACCACTGAATTCTGCTTTGCATTATAGTTAATATTTTGTCTTATTTTTCCCTCCTGCTTCAAACTAGGCTATAATTTCTTTGAGAGGAGGAAAGGGACCATATCTTACTCATGTTGTGTACTATAAGTAATAAATATCTACTAACTTAGATTCAATTCATGGCATAAACTCTATCCCATAAAAATGTATCTGCATCCCATAAAAATGTATCTAGTTTTTAAACATAGGAAACCTTCAAATGGTTTTTCACCTTTATTAGCCTTACTAATTTTACTTACTGATTTTAGCAATTAATTTGAAAGGAAAATGGGCTGTATATTTAAAAATATGCAGAAAGAAAACTTTATTGCTTTTAAGACCAATCAAATATAATTGCATCTGAAAATTAAGAAACATTGAGTGAATAAGGTTGGTGTTTTTTAGAAAATGTCTGATTTATTTTTATATACAAAAAAACTTTACAATAGATATTCTGGCACCTATTTTTTGGAGAGTGGGGGATATTGGCTTCATATTAGAGGACTGACTGTGATAAAGGATGAGTACATAAAAGAATAGGCAGAAAAGCTAGCAACATATACTGGTGGCAATTTCTGGCTTGAAAGGAAGAAGTGATCAGATTACTTATCACCTGAAAAGTTTAGTGTTACTCCAAAAACTTTCTTTGAGTATGTAGTGAAGTATTTATTTAATCACATGCTACCTTCATAAATTAAACCTTAACTTCACCAAAAGGATTGCAAATGTGGGCAAGATGTTCAATTCATATACTTCTATCTTCACTGAATTTTGTTTCACTTCACTGAAGATGTTCTGAGGACAGAGATCCATGAAATATTTATGATATATTCCAAAGAGTTAGTGAGGCAAAGTAAAATTTTGAATTAATCATCAAATTTATGCTTTTTCTAAATTAAAGATTCAAAACTTAAAAATATTGATTGGTATGATTAATGATATTTAATTTCAAACTTCTGTGTATCTTAGATTTCAACAAATTCGTAAGAACATACGAATTTAACAGTGCAACGTAATAAAAAATTTTTTCTAATTATAAAAATTTCCCATATATTTCATTACCCAGAAGTTAAAACTGACAAAGTCTTAGTCTGTTTCTTTGTTATCTACTTTTTAGGTTTCAGGGTAATATATTTTAGTTTTTTTGGCCACGCCGTGCGGCTTCTGGGATCTCAGTTCCCAAACCAGGGATCAAACCCATGCTCTCTACAGTGGAAGCACGGAGTCTTAACCACTGGACCATCAGGGAAGTCCCAGATTTCAGGGTAATATATTTTAAAATAACACTGTGATCATATTGTATTAAATCATGAACATTTATTTCTCTGTGTCATTAAAATTTCTTTGATAATAATTTTAATGGCTACATTTTAGTCCATAAAACATTAATTTAAAAATATCACTACAACTGGATTAGGCATGAAGGTTGTTTCTATTATTTTGCTATTGGCTATAACAAATGAGCATCATTCTACATGATTCTTGGATTGTACCTCCAATCATTTATAGTAGTAGGATTATAGTGTCAAGTGGTATGAGCTTTTTCACGGCTCTTGCTACATGTTGCCAGGAGCTTTCTAGGAGGGCTGTGCTACCATCAGAGGCCTCAAGACACATTTAATAGTTTGTATTAAAGTCTCAAAGGCAAGAGATATTTAAAATAACTACATGATTCCAGGAATATTAAAGTATTTTGGTTTAAAAGGTTAAAAAACTTTCCCCACTACATAGTGGGTTAGCTAACTAATAAATACCTATAGACGTGTAGGATAAATGATATTGTAAGCACATCCACATCTATCTTAGATGCTAGATATGGTGGATCTGATTTGCTGTATTAAACCTAATGGATCCATGTATTTCATGTGTTACTTATGCAGAATTTTTCTTAAGTTGTGAGGTTTGGATCTTTTCCACAGTCTCAAGCAAACTTTTAGTCAGATAAATTATTGGGCGATTCATACAGATCAACACAGTTTTCATTCTGATTAAATCTATTACGTACACAACAGGAGTTTTCTAAATGCTTAAAGTAACTGGACAATAGTTACTTAAGAACACTATTTCTTCCTACTTGCTACCTCTACTCAACTTGTGAAACCACCAATGAGGTAAAGAATACTACTAACTTTCTTTCATAACAATTTCTGTATTTTGTGATTTTACTCTAAGAATCAAATGCCCACGTGGCTAGTTCGATTACAATACCTGCTGGACTAGGCATGATGGGTGTTCCTGGTGGCCCTCCACCTCCTGGAGGACCCTAAATAATTACACAAAATTTCAGTAAAAATAAGGCATGGCATTAAACAATATAAGGAAAAACAGAAGTTAGACTTTATAATAATCCAGTTTGAAAACAGCAGAGGAAATACATTTTCTCCATAATTTATTTTCTTTGAATGCACAATCATTTCAATGTTATGCAAAATATAATTTAGCTTAAATATGCTGAGATTGTTTTGACAAGTTTCCAAAAACAATGAGCCTGTAACGCTGATTTATGATTCATGGCTTAATGACATCAGGTATAAGGAGGTTAAGGAGAAACCATTTAATAAGGCCTTTACAAATCCCATACAATAGAAATCATTCATGTGTATCTGTGATTTAGCTTACTGCAATTTTCTTACATTTTGTATCACTGGTTTTTATAGGCAACTGAAAATCAAAAGATATTCATATGTTTAAAAAAATACATTGATGCTGTTTCTTCTGCCAGCATCAACTGCAACACTTCTGATGCACTGTTCCTTCAGCTATCACATCAACTAGAAATGAGAGGTAATGCTGACTGATGAGAGGGTTTCTAAGGCTGTAGGTACACAATCAGTTTGAAATGGATGTTAGGTGACTCAAATTAATTCAGTTATTTCATGCAACCAAAATGAATAATTCAGGCAATGAGTTTTAGAATGTTCAGACTTACAGTAGTCAGATTAACTATTAAGTGGCTAAATTTTTGCTTCATTTGGAGTGCACAGACATAGCCCACTAATTATTTCAAATAATATATGTATTGCTATTTATTAAACAGCTTAAATTTACTTTCAATTAAGTCTATAATTTCAGAAAACTATATATATCAAGCCTATTTTTAATTGACTTTAAGAAAAAATAGGTTTTACTCAAACTTTTGCCCTGTTGTAGCCTCTCCCGTTGTGGAGCACAGGCTCCGGACGCGCAGGCTCAGCGGCCGTGGCTCACGGGCCTAGCTGCTCTGCGGCATGTGGGATCTTCCCGGACCGGGGCACGAACCCGTGTCCCCTGCATTGGCAGGCGGACTCTCAACCACTGCACCACCAGGGAAGCCCTACTCAAACTTTTTTACTTTCATAGTGATTGTGCAAAAAGTTAGACTTGCTTAGCTTGCATAGCTTAAAGGAATACTGAGCACTAAGTTCACAGGTCCAAAACAGCGTGTGCTTTTCGCTATGGTCACAGAACACTGTTTCCATGGAGGGTAAAATGCGCGTTGATCTTCTTCCTAAGTACTCCTTTTTTCCTACTCTGGTTAACCACCACCTCTGAAAAGTTCTTTAGGAAAGATTCTTCTTTTTACCGTTTTACTCTTGCTACTCTGTTAGGCATTTCCCTCTAAATATTATAAACAAATTATCTTTTATGATGGCCTTGAGATACAGCAAGGATGTAATGTGATGATGGTCAAAAGGTCATTTGCAAGTTCAAGAGGTCATGTAAAACCTGCTAATTTGACGAATGTAAATAATTGGAAATTTTTAACATGTACTAAGTGATAAGAAGAAGAGTAAGTGGTCTTGGTTTCTAAGAATGAAAACTAGCCCTCCTTCCCCAAATTACTAGTCATTATTCTGCTATCTAATTCTCTTTGTGGTTGGGAGAAAGTTTAATGTCTTCTTAGACTCTGTGTATGGCAAGTGGGGTGGGGAGGGAGTGTAGATTATTCTGAAGAACTGCAGATTCAAGCATATCATTGCATAACTGGGATGGCTTTCTTCATGATTGGACAGTGTATTGCAGTGGTTTACGGAAACATATGCTGAAGTAAAACACAGTACTCAGGGCAATTTTGGACAGATTGATAACTGTTTCACTAATGAACATCAACACTGAGGTTGGCAGACAAAACAACTCAATACAAATCAGATGTTCATTTCTTGGCCAACACACAGGGGCTCTTCTTAACATCTGGACAACTATTTCATTGCCCAAATAGAACATAACATCAATTCTTATGAGCAAACAAACCCAAATGTACTTACTACATAATTCCCAGGAGATGCTGAGGAGTATGGTATCTGGAACATGAACAGGACAAAAAATATACATATTTTGATTCATGTGGCAGTATGCAGACTGACCTAAAATGAATCTATTTTCTAACTTTTGTCAAGAAATTTATCACAAAGGATAAAGGCATTTATATATGTCTGAGTGCTAGAAAACTGAATAAAATGCAGAATTATCTTGATTTACAAAAAAGAGGATTTTAGTCAAGAGAAATCTGGATAGAATTACAGCTTCAAGTTATATTGATTTCAGGGCAGTTGTACTCACTGCTTGATACAATGACACTTATTTTGTAATTAAAAAGATATATATTTGTGCAGATAAGAACCAGAAACCAGAATTTTTCAAATTAGTAGCCTTTACAGATGCAATTTCTAATTTATGTGCATTCTGGGATACATTATTTTTTTTAAAGACAGGTTTCAGGCTACTATATTCATGCAGTAGTCAATACTTGATATATAAACCTCATTTTTCCCCCCTTTCCTTTCTAATTAGCTTCTAGAAAACAATATAATGAATGCAAAAGATTTTGTTAATGTCAGTCTCCGAAGACTACTAATTTGTGGGGATCAGATATGGGTAACATATTCCCTCTTTCCCTTCAAATCAAGCTCCTAACTAAGCTCTTTTCTAGAGATTAGAAGGTATTAATATGACATTGCTGTGATAATTTAAGAAATGAAAACTGGAAAACATATATTTAAAAATAACCCCTTAACTGTGGATATTAATAGAGAAGTTAAATCCAAATATTCTTTTTTCACACAAGCTCACTAGCTTACATCCTTCTGCACATCCAGAAGAGATATTTTTGCCTTATTCTGAAAAAAGCCAGTAAATTACTGTCTTCTTGGAGTAGGACAGCCAGAGCCAAAATAGGACCTTAAGAGTGGTGAAAAGATTATAATGCCTGTACCTAAATGTTCCCTCCACCCCAACTCCTTCCTGATAATTAAACATAAATAATATGAAATAATAAAGTAAGCAGAAAGAAATACAACAAAGTTATGGTTTTCCTTTGATTTTAATATTGAGTTATTTGAAAGCTCTCTCCTCATTGTTTGGTGTCCTTGCTTTGCCTTAAGTACAGACCACAGGTGTCTGAGCCTCTGGTTGGTCCACCTGTGGGGAACTCAGCACTGCAGGTGGCCTTTACCGGAGTGTCCAGTATCACTAGTGATAACTATCACTTCTGTGAGTATCCGGATCCCTATGGCAGTAGACATTTACTCGACTTGGTGAATGAAGACAGCTTTGCTCTCTAGGGTCCTCTGCAGTTCATGATCTACTATCCATCCTCTGCTTATTATTTTAAACATGTGCACCTGCCCTCTCCAAATCACCAACTTATCTGTTGTCTCCAGCTTTCATCTCCTTACAGCTTTAGCACCTGGCTCATGTTCTTCTGCTTCTATTGCCTACCGTCGCCCTTAAGCAACTTCAAGATATGATCTAACCACTCTTTAGATCTTTGGAATTTACACTCACTGCCTTTCCTTTCCTTTCCAATATACCCCCCTTTTCCATTTCTGAGCACGAATACATCCTAAAAGGTTTTGCACAGAGGTCTAAACAACTTTCCTGACTGACATTTTTCTTGTTCCTCATGGCACTCACAAATAACATTCTATATTCCAATCAGAATCTTATCCCATCACAATTCCTCTTTAATTTTGGCTTCCCCTCACTGTTTCTACCTCATAGTCTTTGTTGCCCTCATCAAGAGAAAGGAGGATTTGGGCTCCTACCCCTAGCACTTTATGGAACCTGCATTCTTGTAAATTACATCAGCATCTGCCAGCCTAGCCTGAGAAACAAAATATGACAATGTAGGTAGAAGTACTGTGTGGGCGTAGAAGACGTTATTTGAGCTGGGCAGCTAGGACTTAGAGAGGGTGGGGGTCCATTGGAAAGACAAAGAGAAGGATCAGCATTTGAAAAAGCAATGTGAAAGTACACAGTTTATTAGGGAAATGGTATATGTAATTTTACACAGTTGTTGCAGTGTGGGATGTATAGGGGATTGTGGTAGATGAGGCTATATGGTCAGACTGAATTTATGCTGTTGGAAATAGGGAGTCACAGGCTTTAGAGAGACATGTTCAAATTTATGTTTTAGTAAGATAACTCTAGAGGCATTATGGAACATGAATACAATTTAGGGGACCATTGCAAAAAGTCTAGGCAAGAGATGGTAAAAAGTGTTCTAGGCAGGGCTGATTAAGATAAGTAGGAGTAAGAGAATTTGACAGACTTTTCACAGATGTACTCCGCAGGGCTTGATGACAAACTGGGTGTGGTGGACAAGGGAAGGGAGAAGTTAAGGTGATTCTGAGGTTTCCAACTTGCTGACTGGGTGGATGATGGTGCTACTAATTTATATACAGGGAATTTAGGAAGTGGGGGACAAGTTTGGGGAATACCTGACATGTCGAATTGGAAAGCACTAATAGACACTGAGTTAGATCTGATCAACAGATATTTGGAAACAGAGGTCTGGAACTCATTGGAGATAGGACTAGAGATAAAGCTTCAATTGAATAAATTTCCATTTTGTGCTGGGCACGAGACTTTAATCTAGGATTTGATTAGATTTAGTGATAGTTGAAAATGTTAAAATGAAAAAAAAAAAAAAAGCCCAAGATTGGAATTAAAGAACATTACTAGTTAAGAAAGGGCGGATAATGTGACTGGAGGAAAATCAGGAGAAAATATCTCATAAAAAGTCAAGCAAGTTAGACTTTCAAGAAGCAAGGAGTTGGGGCAGCTTGGCTAGGAAATGCCTAAACTGGGCTTATTTTTGAGCTCTGTCAGGCTCAAGTCTTTCAACCTTTCTGTGACACACCTAAGAATAAATAATAAAAAGGAATATGCTAGTACAAATATGGAAAAAAACACGTTATTTAAATGAAGAAAAGAAATGAAGAGACATTTAAACAAAACCAAGGTAGCAAATATTTCAAAGGTCAGGTATGATGAGGACAGAAAATAAGTCATTATTTTTGGTTGGTAAGTAGAAGGTCACTAGTAACCTTCAGAATAGTACTTTTCATGGGAATTGAAACAGTTGAGAATTCAATTCAATCAATCTTCGTCCATCACCTGTTATATTTCAGGCACTGCACTACCACATAGTAATGAAATGGAAAAGAGGATCAAGGAATTCACTGTCCAGGAGAATGGTGGTGAGGGATTCAATGTGTGAGAGACACTGGATGGTGGTTTGAGACTGAGGAAGGGTTGAGAGAAGTTTTCTATCAGTTGCCCCCTCCCAACTCTAGAGGAGTGAAAGACTGGGGGTTTTAAGGTTGTCTTGGGATTTTGTTCATTGGCACAGTGTTAGGGAAAGTTCCAGCCAATGGAAAGGGATTGATGAAAACTCCTTTAGAAAATGAATGAACGAGATATGTAGAGACATCAAGACATGGAATAAAGAGAACAGATAAAACAGTTAGCATTGAGAACATTTCTGAGACAAGCGGAAAGAAAAACGATTAAAGGTCTTATAATATTGGAGGTAAGGGTAGAATTTGAAGAAATTTGAGTCTAATGGTGTTTTGTTTTTTTTCCTCTATAAAATATGAGACAAGTTTAGCTAATAGAGAAGGGGCCAAAGATAAGAAGTGCAGGAAAGGCAGGCGACTAAAGAAGAGTTAAAAAAAATTGCTGGTCACACACATCAGTGAGGACTCAGCAGAGGTTGAAGGTTATATATTTAAATTATAACACATTATGTTATAATGTTCAAAGACTTGAAATCACCTTCAACTTCTTCACTTTCTTTATCCTCAAGTCCAACAAGTCACCAGGTATTTTTGATTCTATGTGAGATATTTATCTCAGCCATCCTTTCTCCACTGCTTTTACCTTAGGCTCTGACAACATTTTATAAGGTCTGTTACTATACTCTCCTAATATTGTTTCCCTATGTGTCCATTTTATATGCTATCTTCCTAAAACACAGCTCTGTTCCACACAGATGATAATTACAGATTTCTCAGCATTCAGAGCCCTGAACACATCATGGTCCCATTTTTCTTTTTCCAGCTTTGCCTTCCAAATCTATGTTCCCAGCCACTAAGAGTCTAATAATTTTTTCTCACACATTGCCTGCATTTCCCTTTCTCTTTACTTTTGTCCAGGCCTTTCTCCACCTCTAGTGACCAGATTCTTCCCAATGTAATTAATCTCATCCCTCCACCCCTCTCCCATATGCTATACAAAATAACGATTAATATGAAATGAAAGATGAAAATGCAGATGTAGAAGATAAGCAAGACCAGAGAGGTAGAAGACCAGAATCATAGAACAAGAATCTCTTATTTGACAGATGATAAAATTAAAGGCCATATGTATTGTCTGGTTAAGCTAGACAGAAAATTCAAGAGCTGTGACAACAATCCAAATATTCTGAAATATTCTGACTCCTAATATCCATGACTGGTGCTGTGGTAGGGGGAACAGCAGAATAACAAGAAGTTTTTTGGCTTCATTAAAAAAATGATTAGCTAAGTAGCTTTATATTTTAGGTAAGTAGCTTTCGTCAACTGTGAATTTCAAAACTACCTTAAAAGCACTGAAATTCAGTTCACCAGAAATCGCAAGGGGAACATTATCTGTGTCAGTGTAAAGTTGAAAATATTCTATTATTTTGTAATGCTCTTAAAAAAAAATGAGCATCTATTTGTACAGGGCAGAGCCTATTTGGAGTAAAATATTTGTATTTCTCTTAGGCTTAATCATTGTAGTAGATCCTCATTTTTCCTTAAAGGGGTTTTCTCTTCTATCTGTCCAGCTAGTGAGTTGATGAATACAATGCTATACTGAACGTTTGTTGTTTCTGCCTATCCCCTCTTTTGCCAACAATTCCTTGAATTCTCTTTGAACCATACCTCCCTTATTTTTCCATGTGGCTTGGGTGGGGCTCAGGAAGTGGGTGTGTGACCTAGGCCTGGCCGATAGAGCATTGTACATAACTGGTTCATGAATGAGTCTATGTACCCAAGCTAAGTGAATCCAGTTCAGTTAGTTATTCCCAATACCTGTGCTTAACTGATAGAGTTGCGCTCTTTTGTACTCAACAGGGAGCTGTGAGGATATAAATCTGGAGCTTCACAGGGCCTTCTTGCCAGATGAGTGGAACAAAGGTAAGCAATGAATAGAGGCAGTGTCTGATGATGTTATTTGAATACTTGGAACCAAATGTACCCCAAAGCAAATTTATATCTGGACTTTTCAGATACATGATCCAGTAATATTCTCTTTCAATATGAGCCTAGTTTGGTTAGTTTTCTATACCTTGTAATCAAAAGTGTCTGCAGACAAAGCTAATTAAGATATTTTTGATAAAAGTGCTTGCTACTTAATGATTAGAACTTGCTTCATAGTTCAACCCAAATGCACAGTTCTTTGTGAAAAACATAAAAAAGAAAATGGTTGGTAGACTTGTAAATAAGCTTCCAAGTAAGAATCTGAGGCCAGTACTGTAATGCTCAGAGTGAAGGAAGTTAAAAGTAAAAAATCGTACTCTTATTTTGAATTAAAAACATAAATTTGTCCTTAAAAATGTTTCTCCTGCTGCCATGCAAAACAGTGCCAAAAACATTTTTGATCAAAACACTTGTATATGACAAAACTATGTAAAGATAAAGATTAAGCAGATAAATAAATATATTGTGGATAATGGTTGGTAGATTTCTCACTTTCAGAGAAGTGAAGTATAAACCTGGAAAGCAGAAAGTCTAGAATGAACTCTGTTGTACTGAATTGAAGCTGAAGCACCAGTGTGCACTCACGGGGTTTTTAAAAAATTTTATTGGATAAAAGTTGATTTACAATGTTGTGTTAGTTTCAGGTGTACAGCAAAGTGATTCAGTTATACATATACATAGATTCATTCTTTTTCAGATTCTTTTCTGATACAGGTTATCACAGAATATTGAGTAGAGTTCCCTGTGCTATACAGTAGATCCTTGTTGATTATCCATTTTATATATAGTAGTGTGTATATTTTAATCCCAAGCTCCTGATTTATCCCTCCCCTCCACGTTTCCCCTTTGGTAACCATAAGTTTGTTTTCGATATCCGTGAGTCTGTTTCTAAATAAGTTCATTTGTATTATTTTTTAAAAATCAGATTCCACATATGAGTTATATCATATGATATTTGTCTTTGTCTGACTTACTTCACTTAGTATGATAATCTCTAGGTCCATCCATGTTGCTGCAAATGGCATTATTTCATTCTTTTTTATGGCTGAGTAATATTCCATTGTATATATGTACCACATCTTCTTTTATCCATTCATCTGTTGATGGAAATTTAGGTTGCTTCCATGTCTTGGCTATTATAAATAGTGCTGCACTGTGCACTCATGGTTTTAATATGTAGAGATACAGAAAGATATAGATGTGTGTGGGTGTGTGTATATACATACATCTGTATCCTAGTTCTGTTGGTTGAGAGGGTTAGAAGCTAGATTACTCCAATGGGTTCTAAATACCACTCTCCACTAAAAGGAACCAGGGACCCTTAAAAAATGGCTGTTTCCAAGGCTAAGACTGGGAAAATATGAGCTTCAAAATGCTCAAAGAATAATGGGGTCATGTCAAAAGGACAAATGATCCAACCTGAAAGGGTTTTAACTGGACAAATCTGAAATGATTTTAGTATTAAAAAAACCTATTGGACAAGGTAAGAATCCACGAGTACCTTGGATTACATGAATGATTGGAGAAGAAAGAAAATCTCTTATAGTAGGAAGTCAACTAATAAGTGGAGAAGGAAAGACAGAATTAGAAAATAGACATTCGGCAACCAACACAGCAAAAAAACGATTCAGGCGAGATTCATCGATGGATACTAAAAGTAGCAGATTAAAGTAGGATCTTTATGATAGTGTCAAAGTATGTCTTCACAGGTTGAAAATTACAAAGGGAAAAATAGTAATTTAACAAGCTAGGAGAAACCTAGCAAGCATCATCTAACTAAGTGATCAAAGTTAACATCACAAGTAATAGATACATCACCATCATATGCCCCCTGAAATGACGCACTGAGCAAATCACAAAATTACTTCTGTGGATTCCTGCCAAATATATATAACATGAATCTAATCATGAGGAACCATCAGCCAAGACCAACTTATGGGACATTCTACAAAATAACTGGCTTGCAGTCAACAAAACTCCAAGTTTACAAAAGACAAAAGTTAAGGGACCTGTTCCAGGTTAAAGGAGACAAAGAGACATGACAGATGAGTGCAGCAAGTGAACTGGGATTTTCTTTTGTTACAAAGGATATTGTTGGGGCAACTGGTGAAATCAAAATAAGGTGTACAGCTTAGAAAATGGATTACATCAATATTAATTTTAAAATTTTGATCCTTATACTATGGTTATGAAAGATGTCTTTGTTTTTAGGAAACACAAAGTATTTAAAAGAAAAGAAAGTATATAAAACATATTTGGAAACAGCAAAAACAAAACAGCCAGCCACTTTAATGTGCTGCTCTGAGGAGCCAGAGGCTTACTGTATTGATACCAAATGAAAAGTATTTGTAATATTAAATATGGACACAAAGTCCAAAGAACTTGGAATTCAAAATAATACAGATAAATTGTCACTACAACATAATCAATGGTGTTTAGGGGAAAAGAATCTCTCTTTAATACTTTTGCTTTGCTTCATGTAAGCCTTATGTTTTTGCTAGAAAGTCATCAGTTGTCTTTGGTTTTTTTCTTCTCATAATCTATCATATCAGAGGAATGCTCTTCCTTTCTGTGCTCAGGATGATGACTCCTTTCTTTTTCCAAAGGGAAAAGTATAGGTGTTCCTTCACAACTTTTCCCTATTCAAATTCTTTGGGGGGAAGTGTACCCATATGTGGTATATATTAACAGAAGGGACTGCTTTCAACTTGATTACGTGCCTACATGTGTGCTGGCCAAATGCCCATTTCACAGTGGTTGTTCAGTAGTTTGATATGCACAGCTCCTTCCCTAACGCCTAGTGTTTCTCAGGGTCTAAAATAATGCAGAACGGCTGCCCTGATACAGTACATTCTCCTATCCATGTGCTTGGCTCTGTGAAATCCCCAAGAGTTGTTTAGGTATCTAAAAACTAAAAATGATCAGAAAGCATAACTCTCTCCTCATCTCTGCCTCTACCTAATACTCTTCACTTGGATAACACACCCGCTAGGTGCAATGCACCACCTTTAGTATCATATCCTGCCCACCTTCCTTGGTGGCTTTTGGAGGATAGTATCTCCAGATAAGCGTACAAAAGGAGGTCCTGCAGGAGGTGGGCAGTGGAGGGGGTGGCTGGCTGAGCTGGCAGTGAGGAAGGAGAGAGGGTCCTCTTGCTTCTAGGCAGGAAGGCTTACTAGCTAAGGTGGGTCGTCGATTGTGCTTTTTAACCCAGTTTCATCAGACATGTAGATAACAGAAATTCTTTTCAGATTCTGACAATAAGAAGATTTGCAGAGTTTTCACTGTTATTAAAAAAATGTTTTTCTGCACCTTTATAGGTATTTTAATGGGGAGTTCAAAGAAAGTATCTTGAGCTGCTAGTTAGATGCCTTTTAAAAGTGAAATCTTGAAATTTGAAAGGCATATATAACAAGAGGCAAATAGAAATGTGAACTAGTCAAAAGCATATAAGCAGACTAAAAGAAATTTGGAGGAGAAAAGATAGTCATATTACAACATAATCAGGTAAAATGGTATCTTAGAAGATTTGTTGAACTTAAATAGTGAACTGAAGACCCAAACGGAAGCAGCAACATCACTCTCTCCACCCCAAACAATATTATTTAATTAGCAACTGTGATAGCTATTGAAATTAAGAGATAGGCAGATAATATAAAGTAAATGTTTTCTCTAAAAATATGACAGTTAACTTAATTGAGAAGAAAGTGATTTCTGCTTTAGAATAGCAATGGATTTAGGATGATTCTTTCCATACCACCCACACCTCACTTTAAATTTTCTTTAAGTTTAAATTAACATTAAACATTGAATCAGTTTCATGTTTATTTAGCATTAAGGCCACTGCTAGTCAGTGAAGGTACCTCTGCATATTAGCAAAAGGCATCCCTTCTGGGCAGAATCCATAGACTTCACAAGTGGAAAACAGCTATATTTCAGCCTCCTTTTGACTCCCTAGACTCAGGCATCTTTGTGCAGTGCACATACTACACAAATGTACAGAGCAGAGCTCTCTCACAGATTGAAGAACTCAAGGTTTCAAAAGTCAAGAAAAAAATCTCCAGGATCATTAAATTTAAAATCATATCGATATTAATTTTAAGATTGAAAGCTTAATTTTTAACCTGTGCCTATATTTGTGACATTAATAAGAGACAAAAATATTTACGCAGTCAAGTCATGGCCACAAAACTTGTAAGGAAAATTCCCATGATGTCAGATACATAGATACAAGTGTGAGGATGGCAGTTTAGCCCACAGGCACAAGGTAAATGTGTACTTCCTTCTTGGGGCAGCGAGAGAGCAAATAGGTATAACCAGAACAGCAAATATAATAATAATAACTGAGATTGATTTTATTTGGCAAC
This sequence comes from Delphinapterus leucas, assembly GCF_059928025.1. Lineage (NCBI taxonomy): Eukaryota > Metazoa > Chordata > Mammalia > Artiodactyla > Monodontidae > Delphinapterus > Delphinapterus leucas. The sequence continues at coordinate 66,026,248 of NC_143131.1, forward strand.
TTAGTAATTATTATAGTTATTTTAGAAGGTGAATTCATCATATGATAAATTTTACGATAAATGTAGGCTACCGTAGAGTATCCTTAAATCACACTACTCCTCTATTTTTGAGGGCCTGGTAATCTACATAGAATGCATGTTTACATTAGACCTTGAAGTGAAAAAAATCACATAATTTCAAAAGTTATACATATTTTTCTAAAAACATAAAAATTTATTTTTTGAATGATTTCTTAAAAAAAAAGGTTAATATAACCAATTGCAGGGCTTTCAAAAGCAACAGATTTTTGTTGTTAAATGCTACAAAGTGCAAAGAAAATGAAAAAAATACATATACTCACTGAGTTGGCATTTGTTGGGTTTGGCCAAGGTCTACCACCACCAGGACCCCTGTAAGACAAAATGGCAAATGAAATTTTAACTGATGCTCTGAATGTTTCACAGTAAGCAATAACATCATAAAATACAAACATTTATAATTCAGTTACCATGCAGTTCTAGTCCAGCACTGAAATTACTCTTTATATTTTCACAGCTTTTTTATTTCTAAAATCCAAAAATTTTATCATTCCCCCAAACAGCTTTCACTGTTTTACAGCTGTTTTAAACAGCTTCATCACTAATTATGAGATAAATGTAAAAGATAATTGTGACAATAATAAGTGCTGCATGTATCATTCAAAATGAAAATGAAATTATTTGTGAAATATCATTATACATAAAATGATTGCTCTTAAGCTACAAATGAATAGCTGTACATAGTAGGTATCTAAATTTGCCTCCTCTTCAAAAAATTGCATAGAATATCATGTTACTTTATACATCTATATATCAATCTATCTTTCGGTGCTAGTGATGATTTGGTTACTATTAAACAAGGGAAACACATTTCTTGTTTTCATAATTGTAGTTCAAGATAGTGGCCAGGGTAAATCTTGGGGAAAAATAGGAGGTAATCTATGCTAATGTATGTCAATATATTACTTCATGTTAGGGCGAGGGAGAATGTTCCCTATTCTATAGCTTAAAAGGACATAAAGCTTTTAAAACAAAATTAATGCCTAATTAAATTAAAAACATCTCTTGTCCATTTGCTTTTTAGTATTAAGTGTACCTGAATATATACTGCCTGATAAAAAGTAGACTACTGTCAGCAGGTCTTCTCTAATTAGAGTCACTCAAAATTCCCCTTTTCCCTCTAATCTCAATGAAAACACTGTGACATTTTTTAATTTAAAAAAAGTCCCCTGATTCTTATTCTAGGGACCTTAAACCTAAAGTTCTAAATGCTAGATAGAGGCTGTCCAAGTTAGCTATATTACCCATGTTTGCTTGGAATGTTTAGAACTGTTCTGGGTATTATTTTGGGGTTCCCCAGGAATGTAAACAGCAGGGAAGGGCATGAAAAATTGTGTCCTTAGGCTCTATTAGGATGCCCAAGTGCAAGTCCACTTTTGACCAGAACGGACTTGGTCAAAGTATCATGCATAGGGAGAAGGTGAGGGGCACGTGTATTGTCTCTGGAAATAGTTCCTCTCTAGGATAATGATGAGGACTTTACAATTAGTTACTGGAACACTTTGGAAAGGTGATTTTACATAGAGGATTCAGTGTCTTAATGGACAGAAACTGAGGTAAAGCATAGGATATACGCTGATCAAGTAAAACACTTGACTTGTTTGACGTTAAATAAAACACAGTAAAGAAACTGGAAAATATTTATCTTAAAACAACATAAAAATATACTATATATCCAAATCATGGGAAAAATTTGTATGCAACAACATGCAGACAATCTCATATTTTGAAATATTATGTTTAAACAAGGACTGTATGAATAAGAGATATTAAATATAAAATAATTTTGTTAGTTAAAAATTTGTTTAATGTTAAATTAATGTGGTAAACTAAATGTTAAAATAATTAAACATTTTACTTAAGTAAATACAAATTAAATAAGTTGAAGTTAAATGTTAAATTTATTCTAAGAACCATAAAATACCTTTTATGCAGTTCAATTGTTTGACAAATACTAATCTAATCTCAGCTCACCATGTATTTCATATTAAGTTACATTTTAATGTAATGGGTTAAATGTTAACTCATTTGAATAAGCTAAATTTCCCCCACCATTACCATTGTGTTTGAAAACATTTTCAGTTTTGCAAATACCGCTAAATAAAGTGGGGGTTATAGTAGTGAGTAGTTCTATTAGAACAACTTCTTAAGTGCGGTAATTCCTACTCCTTTTGAGGGCCATCAGTATTATCAAGAGAGTAATCTACAAACTATAACACAGGCATTATTTTGAATGTACATTTCTACATAAGTATAGTTTGAAGTAGAATCAGGTTAGCCTCATTTAAAAATAAAGAGAAAAATGAAATTTAAAAGAAGTCTTTAATTTTTGGTAGGGGTGTATGGATATGATTAAATCAAGGCAACCATGACTACCAAAGAGAAAAATTCTCTTTTTTTCTGTAATTCAGTCATTTCGAGATAATAACCATACAAACTTTATAATTCTGTAGGATGTGGTTTAGAACAAGAAAGTCTAGATCCTTTGAAATTATTTGTCCTCTTAGTTTCTATAAAATAGCAAGGTATACAAAGTTGAATTAGAAATATTTTAATACTGAATCCTACACTCTTTTGGAATTTGTAAAAATGTAGTTTATTTAGAAATATAATTTTCTTTAAAAAATAATCTGTAATGCATTTGAAAACATTTACATTGTGGCTGTTGTTTGTAAATTCTACTTTAAACTACTGAAATTGATATTAAATTTTTTTCTAAATATATAATACTAGTTATATAAACATTAAAAGTATACTCTTATTTTAATTTTAGGTGACACCACATATGATTTATCCTGAGTTTGGAGCATGGAAATGTAAAAATCATATCAGAATAACTATTTTCTTTAGAGGTCACCAATATTTTTTTAACAACAAAATTATCAGAATTTTGTTCCCAATGGTTTGGTGTCAATATAAGAGAGAAAGCTGCAGTTACAGACTATGGTATTTAGTTAATTTAATGACCGGGGTTTGGTATTCTTTACTGTCATTATACTTTGGTGTCAAATAACAAAAAGTGACGAGCTAAAGAAACCTCATCCAGATATGATCCTCCAGTAGATCCCTCCTGATCCCAACACACAATCTTAGACTCTTAAAAACATAGCCTAAGGTAACACTATTCTAATGCCTTTTCCTTTAATTTTTAAGTTAGCCAACATGTAAAACAGTGACATGAAGGGAGCCATAATTCCAGTTAGAAATACTTACTTGCCATAATACAGTAAGATTTAGTTTGTTTTAACAATAATAAATTATGAAGTGAATTTCAATAAAATTTATTGAGTACAATGGAGACAATAATGTGTTTTATTATTAAATTCACTTCTGCTTTCTTGGGGCCAATATCAATAAGAGAATGAGTCTCTCTGGTTGGACCTTCCATACTTCACAACTTTCCCTGTTAGAGGGAAATATTTGTGACTTCACTGTCCTTGAATCCTAATTTATAGAAAACTGAAAATGGTATAAGACTCCAAATAACAGTCAGCAGTAACAAATAATGGAAATTTGAGTCTGTAAAGCTTAAAGGCTCTTTAAAAAACAGATATTATATAAATAGTAAAATATTATGTAATAAAAATATTTTAAAATATCTGGGTATATTTAAATGAGAAACCCAAATATGAACAAAAATAATCATTTGAAATTTTCAGCCATACTTTTAGTCTCCATAGTCTAGGGAATTAAATGTACCCTTATGTATCTGTTTAAATGTATGTGAGAAAGGAATGAGACAATTTTAAGCAGCTATTTGAGTCTCTTAATAGTCATATGAGAATAACTTTCCTCTATACTAGCAAAACTGCGTTGATCTAAAGTCAACCACATCACTACAAAATGATATTAGATACATTCTGAACATTTAAAGAGAATTTTGGGTTGATCATAGCATTCAAAATGTATACTCCTTACCTCTATACATAGTATTCAAAATTATTCTTTAAAAGGCATTCTATTTTAAAGTCAGAATCTTAGGTAGGTAAATTTTATATGTATCTAAATCCTATTGTTAAGAGTTTCAGCTTTTGATATAAGCACAAGATATCACTCCTTTTTGTAGAAACCATTAATAAGCCTAAACCTTTGAGGAATTTAAGAAAAGTCAGATTTCATGTCTATCCATTTTTACTTTAAAAGTAAGAAGACATGATAGGAAAATTTGACCTACTTTTTCCCCTTGTTCTGTTAGTTTTGAGCCTGGCTGGTATCCACCTATTAACCTATTTTCTATTTTAGGCAAAACTGCTTTCCATGAAAATGGTTCCAGAAACTTAAACAAATCCCTATGTACATCAAAAGAGCTCACCTCAGTATATATTCAATGCTATTAAATGATGGCAGAGTTGTTTAATTTGGTAGGTAGGTAACCAAAACATGGACTAATGGGAAATATATTAGAGGAGACTACCCAGAACCCTATATAGAGCTCTTTCATTATTTCTGATAAATTTTCTTTAGGCTACATCATGGAATTGGATCCTCTTATCAATTAACGAAAGTCATTCACAAGTTCTGGGTGTATATGGAACTTTGAGGGCTAGTAAGATAATGAAAAATAAATAAAAATTCCTTAACAAATTGCATTATATTGGCTGATAGAAGCAACTACTCTCTTTGGGCTTGAAAGGCCCTTTCAGTACAAAAAACAAAAAAAACTGTTAGTTTACTCCCTAAGTATATTTTGAATTTTCAAAAGAAAGTATACTGTGGAAAGTTCTTTAATAAAGAAGAAACTACCAGAGAGACTTCTTCCTGGGTTAACAATGGTCCCAACAAAGCAAAAGTAAAGACATATATATATATTTATAAGAATTTAAAACTCATAGGAATCACGCTATATGTGTTAAAATGAACGATATTCCATCATCTACTTCTGTAAAGTCAAGTCATGGTCCTGGTGTCATCATCTCTTCATACTTTTGTATGGACTACATAAATATTATGTGCTTATTTATAAAAGACTCATTTTTATGATAAACATGAAAATCAGGCTAAAAGTTGGCATTTGTGGCATTTGAAAATGGAAAAAAATTAAGGGTTGCGAGGGAAGGAAGAAAAACATGGAGAATATGTTGTGAAAATGAAGCAAATGCTACAGCTCATGTTCAGTCCATTTATACTACAGTTTCATTTTATACTACACAGAAATTGAGCTTAAATTGTGTTACAAATTGGTGTGACTTTAGAAGACAGAAAAGAGAACACTTTACAGGATAATATAGCATTTTGCTTACATGTTCATTCCAGGCATTCCAGGGCCACCTAAAGCATTCAGTGGGGGTCTCATTGCACCTCCATAGTTCTGTAATGATAACCAAGGGTCAGACTACCACAAAACAAAAAAACAAAACCAAAGAGGAGGGGGGAAAGAAAGGAGAGCAGGTTAATGATTTCCCTACATAACTCCTGATGGGATAAGGCCTGTGCAATTCATTCTCAGAAGGATCCACTCTTGTACTTTTGCTTCTATTTTAACAATTACTTTGGTTTGTGCCTTTTAAAAACTACATGAATATGTACAATCATTGGAGCATGTTAAGTGATTAAGGTATAGTTGCAATTGTAATATTCAACATATCTTTATTAATTTCCTGATATCTGTACAACAGTGAACTTTTTCAAACAAAACATTTCATAAATCCCAAACTCTGTTTTTAAAGAAAGGACTTAGTCAACATGTTTGAAATTGTCTGACTCAGAAAAATTACATAAAGTCTGAAAACAAATAGGTGAATCCAGCATAAGAAAGTGGAATACAAATTTCTGTTCACAAAATAATATATCCAAGAGAGAAATGTACAAATATACAGATACACAAAAATATATGAACACTAAAGTATACTTCAAATATGTATGCGTGAATTATATGACTCAACAGGCTTCTGTCAATATCTATATGTGCATTCAAAGGATAAAAACATTTTAATGTTTTAACATGCATATCAGCTTAGCTTAGTTTAGTTTCCACAAGGGCCAAAAGACTATTTAACATTATCATATTAATATATTTTGACATCATCAACTACTTTCATGCTCGGTTTTCTGACACCACCTGTTCTCTGATCACTCTTCTTCAATCTCCTTTGCTGGCTCCTTTTGTTTTGCTAGCTCTTAAAAATGTTGCTTTTCCCCGAGTTCTAGCCACAGCATTCTTTTAAATAAATACACATTTATGGGTACTCTTACCTGCTACCATTAGTTCAACAATTATTTATATGTTAGGAATTTCAAATCTATTTTGTCATGATGTCTCTCCTAAGCTCTTAGATAATTCATATGTTGAACTTCATATCAGCTGTTTCTATCTGGATACCATTTCACACTCAACATACCTAAAGGTAACCTCAATTTTATCTTGTCACAGCTGTGTTCTTTATATTGCCTTCCTCAGTCAGTTCTGTGGCGTCACCTTCTATGCAGCAGTCCAGGCTAAGAACCTCTGAGAGCTTGATATTTCTTTCTTTTATTTCATTTTCCATATCCAGTCAAGTTACCAAAGTCTATTGATTCTACCTGTAAAACAGCTCTTGAAATACTGCCCTCCTTCGTATCACTCATCTCTGTCATTTACCGAGACTACTGTACTGTCTTAGTTGGTCTCTCTGACTTAGCCTCTCCCCTTCCCCATCTATTCTCCATACTGCCTCCAGAACTGTGCTTCTTAAACTCAGTCCTATTTATGTCACTTAAAAGCCATGATGCCCCACAATGCCTATCAAATAAAGTCTGTACTTCAGCATGGGTCTATGGTGTTATTCACAGATCAGCTCTAGCCTATATTTCTTGCCCCCATTTCCTATAATATTTACCTTCTTCCCCTACTCCCAACTATACCCTCCAGACTGCTGAATTTCTTGTGGTTCAGAAACATGCAGTATGCTTTTACACTCATGATAACTCATCTGCTATGGCCTTCTGTGTAGTAGGTGCTAAGATGACAAGGAAATATTCAATGAGAGAAGGTCTGTTAACTCCAGAGAGTAAGCCACAGTTTGTAAATAAATTACCTAATTACATGCTCTTCTCATTTTTTATTTACTTTTACTTTCAAGAAATCTTATTTAAACATCTCAATTGTGTATGCTATGGGATAAGAGAATGGTGTCTATCCACACTTGAGTCACTGGTTAAAGAGAGAGCTATTTCTTTTAACCTCTGGAACAAGCATGGGGGTGGCAGCAGCAGTATTACCAAGGAGTCTCTGAGAAGAAAGTTAGTCACTGGGAACGAAATCTGAATGGTAGAGTATAATAGAAATTCTTCACACAAAAGGTTGCTCCTCATTTTTGATCTTAGGTGGTCTGTGTTTTATCAAGGAAAATGTTAGTTTTCCTTCTAGCTCTGGACATGGAAAGATACTGGTTTGAATCTCTCTTGCCCCTGCCCTATTTCCTCTGCTCCTCTTTCTATATGTGTGATTGTGGGCCAATGATTCTCCCAATGATCTGCTCAACCTTTATTTCCTTATCTGTAAAGTGAAAATATCATCTCTCTTATAAGCTTGTTGGAGGAAAAATGAAATCATACAAAACGCATATTAAAGTGCTTGGTGCATTAAAAGCATGATACCTGGTGCTCAAAAACTGTAGCTGTTAACTCTTATCACTGTTAATAAGGGACTGACTTAAATGAGTCTTCTCATTTTCCCTTGAGCCCTCAACACTAACATGGTTGTCACATAGTGACTCCCTGACAGAGTACACGTATTTCTTTTCTTGACTTTTTTCCTACTGCCTAATAGTTTTTCTTTATGTATCTGAATCTCCTGCTAAAGAATAAGTACCTGAAGGTAGAGTCTGTATTACTCATCTTTGTGCATCCAGTGCTCAAGTATGACAGTGCACAAGTGTCATAGGAAATGAGTAAGAAATTATCCAACACATATTTTGATAGACTTACAAAATATTTTCATTTTGTGAAGAATCTGAAGCATATAGAGAACAGGAAGATAAGACAGAATAACAACTAGCTTTCTAACTGGTAACAAAGGCAGAATGTGAAGAGCTAATTTCGAATCACTGAATTTTAAAGCTGATGGCAACTATACAATTCCATCTGGTTTAATCTCTCTCCCAATGCAACGCTCCTGACAAAAGGGCTGTTCATACTCTGCTTGGAAAGTTTATAAAGAGTTTTTCCATGATTGGGCAGTTTAATTTCTAGCAAGTTCTTCCCCATACTGAGCTAAATTCCACTTCCCATCTTAGATTTGAAAATACAGAATTAGTTTACTCTCTCTTTACATGAGAGCCTATCATATATTTCCATCTCACTATTTCTCCACCCCAAGTATTTGATTTGGAAATCATGATATGTTCCTACTTGTATATAACTCATTTATCCTTCAGATTTCTAGAGGAATTAGAACTAGTTAGACAGTCTTGTTGAATTTTTCTGTTAATCATATGGTACCTGCTGAGCCTAAGAACACAGACAAGCTAAGTATACCTTATTATAAAAGCCAAGTAGAAAAATTACTTCAAATATGGCATTAGGGAAGACATTTTTCTTGATTAAGCAGATAATTTTGCTTTTCTATTGAAAGGATACTGATATCAATCTAAAAGTCATGTATTACTACTGAACGTAGATTTAAAATAGATTAAGGGGTGGAAAAAATATGCCAGCATTTGGAGCAAAGTTTTATTTCTTCATCCATGCAGTAGGTTTTAATCACATATTTACTATGTCCTAGGTGTGCACTTTGCCTACATCAGCATTGTCTGAGAATCAAATTATATATATTTCTTCTAGGAATTCAATTATTCCAATAGATAACTACTGTCCCTCTTCACCACATTGGTCCTAAGCTGAAAAAATTGTGGAAATAATATCTATGATATTATGATACATAATATCTATGTATCTCATATCTATGATACAAAGGAGGTATGTATTTTGTTTTGCATAAAGCTAGAAACAATATTCAAGAGACTGTTTCTATAATTCGGATACAAAAAAAGCAGACACATTCTGTTCTTGAGTAGCATCCATAGGATTAAATATCTGTCATGAGAGTTGTTTTTCTATTATCTTTTAAGAAACACAGCTAACTTTTATTATAAAGCTCACAGTTCAAATCCATATGTTACATATACCAGGTGTTATGAGTAAATACCTTACAAGAATCCCTTAATTCAAATAATTTTATGTCACTTTTTACCTATTATACCATTCATATGAATATGATTCCTATTTTCATTTAAGTACATAATATTTTACTTTAACCTTTTATACTTATATACTGTGATTTTAAAAGTTGTTGTAGGTATTTCTGGTTTCTGAGGTAAATTCATACCAAAACACTTTACTTCCTCCAAATTATAAAGGAATAGATAGCAATGATATTAATCCAAATGGAAGAAATAAACTACTCTCTTTGGGTGTGAAAATGAAAAGAATTCATACTTATATGATAAACTTAGTTAAACTCTTCAATAAGCAATTACTCCCCAGAAATGTTTTCTTACTTTCTGTCATAATTTACTTATAACACAAAACACATACATATTTGGCTAGATATTTATAAAATATAAAGACCAATATGCTTTTTACTTCTGCATTTTCAAATGAGATCTAAGTATTCATACAGCTTAGGTGAGCATTGGTTCATCTTTCAAACACTGCAAAACTGACTCGAATCAGACTCTAATTTTTAAAAGTATTGAAAATATTGGTCTGGAATGACAAAAACTCAAAGAGCAGCTAGCTGAAAAGTAAGAGAACTGAATGAAGAATAAATTACAGGCATCAACTTTTGATGTATATTTAAAATGCATCTGTTATTAAAAACTTTTGAGGAAAAAAATCCTTCAAGTTGTATATAGCTAAACTGGTTGGCTTAGCTCATTAAAGACTAAAAGTATATTCATTCAGTGAAATATCCTACAGATCTTATAAATTCTAACTGCCATTAATAGATTAATGATGGTTGGTCATAAAAATCATCATCCTTAACATGAGTAGAAATAGGAAAAAATAATTTAAATACCTAAATTAGGGTTTTATAAGATCTTAAGAAAATACATAGAAAATAACTGAGCCTAAATAAAAGAAATGGGTTTTTTATGACTTTGAAGATCCCACAAATATTTACATAACACTTTTTCTTATCATGTAATATGGTATCTCTGAAAAATTTGTGCTTCATGTCCCAATACAGTTTATATATACAGTTGACCCTTGAACAACATGGGTTTGAATTGTTCCAGTCCACTTATACGTGGATTTTTTTCAATAAATACACTATTGGAAAATTTTTTGTAGATTTGTGACAATTTGAAAAATCTTGCAGATGAACCACATAGCCTAGAAATATCTAAAAAATTAAGAAAAAGTTAGGTATGTCATGAACGCATAAAATACATGTAGACATAAGTCTATCCTTATATAAGCATAAGGGGAGTGGTATGTAATATAAAATTAATAATGTGTTTTCTTACTGTTTTATAATTTTGCTTTCAAAGAACTACATTACTAAAAAAAAAAAAAAAAAAAAAAAAAAGAACTACATTACTATACAGTATGTGCCTCTCTCTCTCCCTCTTCCCCCTGCCACCAACCCCAACAGGAGAAACTATGTATCAGCCTATCATCACATGTAAGTGGTTTAAAAAAATGTAACAATGTTTACCATACTGTATTGTGAATATGACTGTAATACTGTATGCCTTAAAAATGTTATAATGATTCATTCATTAGTGTATAGGATAGGCTATGATGAAGCAATCATTGATTATTACGCTAGTTTACCATAAAGCTATCATATTGCTGCTTCTTTGTTATCAATGCATGAATTGTTAGACCTGTAAATAAATAGGAATTTTTTTCACATGATCTTTTCATTTTTGATGTCCCGTGTTAGAAATATATGTAATATCTACAGTGTTTTGTATCATTTAAGACAACATTGATGAAGATGCTGACAGATGATTCATCTTACAAACAGATGATATAAACTTATGGTATCGAAAAATATAGTGCAGTACTGTAAATGTATTTTCTTATGAATTCTGTAATAACATTTTCTTTTCTCTAGCTTACCTTATTGTAAGAATACAGTATATAATACAAACAATATATAAAACGTGTTAATTGACTACGTATGTTATCGGTAAGGCTTCCAGTTAACAGTAGGCTATTAGTTAAGTTTTAGGGAGTCAAAAGTTATACCTGGATTTTCGACTGCGCAGTGGTTTGGTACCCCTAACTCCCATGTTATTCAAAGGTCAACTGTATATTATTACATGTTGGCAGTAACTCCTTGGTCTAAGTCACATTTACCTGAGAATCAAATTATATATATTTCTTCTAGGAATTCAATTATTCCAATAGATAACTACTATCCCTCTTCACTACATTGGTCTTAAGCTGAAAAAAGCTTAAGACCAATGGGTGTTAGATTCTTAATTCTCTGACTCCTTTGGGTACACAACAAAATACTTAACATTTTTAAAGCAGATACATGAAACAAGCTCCTAAAACTATCACTTATAATGTCTGTTCTTGGAAAGAATAAAGAAAGTAAATCAATTCATTCTTTTAACCAATGTTATGATACACTAGCCTCTGACCTTTGAGGAAGAAATTTAAAATTCGGAATTCTGGATTAGTTTCTTTGAAATATAACATTACAACATTAGTTTCTACCCCATGCAGTTTTCCCAAGAGAGACAGGGATGTTTTAGCTAAAATAAGTGATATCCTGGAGCAGCATACTTAAAAATGTCATCAATAGCTGAATAGGTTCAATCTTGGTGTATACTTCTGGGAAATTTTGATACAGAAGTAGGTTAACATCTAATGTATACTGATAGTATTATGCGTGTTCAGTAAGACCCATTTCAGTGTTTATTTCTAAAAGGTTCTCTATTGATTTCATATTCTGTAAAGAGATATGGTAGTATATAATAGTCAATGGCATTCTTTAAAAGATTTAGAAATATATTTTATGCTGCTTATTCTATTTAATTCAGTCAACTAGGTTTTATTTAACTTATCTATCTTTTATAATAATTACTATAATTTTTCATATTTCCTCAATAGAACTAACAAAAGGGTAATAGTTATCATTTTTAATAATAATTACTATAATGTATTTCTACACAATGTGTTTTCTCCAATGTACCAAAGGCATATGTGTAGCACCTGTTAAAATATGGTTTGTTGTTACATCAATTTGGACATGTCATAGATATGTCCTCAAGAGCCTAACAACCATGTCATTAAGCCTTTAATGTATACACTAGAAGCCAGCAAATAATACAGTTTGTTTGTATAAGATGAAGGCAAAAAACTCAGCCTCTAGCTTCCTGCACTGATTATTTATTTACCTGTGGTCCTAAGGGCACCATTCCTCTTGGAGGCGTCATTCTCTGCATTGGCCCACCCATATTTGGATGTCCTAAAAAGAAAAACAGTATGAAGATATTAGCAATGTAATGAGCATGAGTGCTAAACCGGAGGCTATAGCCTCCTCTCTGCCTGGTGTCACATCTTATTTACTAAGGACTGAGTTATTGACATCACCTCATCTTGGCTTCCATGGCCAGTTTTCTACCTCTTATCACTACTTACCCACACTCTCCATTAATGTCTTGAAATTGAAATGTTCTTCCTATTCTGTGTTGAATTACATCTCTCACACCATTTGCTCCTTTTTTTTTCTCTTGGAATAGTATAATAGAGCCATACATATTTGTGGTACCTAAACAACTCTGATTATTGGGTTTGTTAAACTACCAAGTAAGTTACTTATTGCATAGCATCCCCTTTCCTCCTGCTTATCTTTCTGGTGGACTAACCTCTCTATCTGAAAAAGGCAGAGAAAATCACAAGTGATACAATCACTTTGAGTCTCACTTGTTTGAAGTTATGCAAGAGGTTTTAGAAGTTACTAGTTAAAATACAGATTCTGGATATTTAATTATTCTGTTCCTTATGTTATCACTGCCCTCACTATCACACATAATTAAGAGTTAGCTAAAAAGATAATTACTTGGCCACATTACCTGTAAAAATGCAACTGATATAATTATGGAATATCTGTACAAATAAAACCTTCCTTAAAAAATACAGGATTTCCTTTGAGATTTTGCACATCAATTTCACTTTTACTTTAAAGTAGTCACCTTGTTGTCGAGTTGGGTCCATTCCACTGGGAAGTAATGGCTGACTTCCTGGGACACCTCCAAGAGCCTAGCATATTTAGTAAAACAAAATAAAAAGGAATATTGTAACTATTTATAAAATAAGTGCTGTAACAATTACAGAGTGCATCTGAGTATTTCATAAGATTTTTTTTTCAACATGTATTTTTTTTTCTATTGGAATGTATTTGATTTACAATGTTGTGTTAGTTTCAGGTGTGCAGCAAAGTGATTTAGCTATAAGTATACATGTATCTATTCTTTTTCAAATTGTTTTCCCATATAGGTGGTTACAGAATATTGAGTAGAGTTCCCTGTGCTATACAGTAGGTCCTTGCTGATTATCATTTTATATATAGTAGCGTGTATATGTTAACCCCAACCTACTAATTTATCCCTCCCCCACAGCTTTCCCCTTTGGTAACCATAAGTTTGTTTTCTAAGTCTGTGAGTCTGTTCCTGTTTGTAAATAAGTTAATTTGTATCATTTTTTAAGATACCACATATAAGTAATATCATATGATATTTGTCTTTCTCTGACCTACTTCACTTAGAATGAGAATCTCTAGGTCTATCCATGTTGTTGCAAATGGCATTATTTCATTCTTTTTTATGGCTGAGTAAGAGTCCACTGTATATATGTACCACATTTTCTTTATCCATTCATCTGTTGATGGATGTTTAGGTTGCTTCCATGTCTTGGCTACTGTAAATAGTGCTACAATGAACACTGGGGTGCATATATCTTTTCTAAGTATGGTTTTCTCCGGATATATGCTCAGGAGTGGGATTGCAGGATCATATGGTAGCTCTATTTTTAGTTTTTTGAGGAACCTCCACAGTGTTCTCCATAGTGGCTGTACCAATTTACATTCCCACCAATAGTGTAGGAGGGTTCCCTTTTCTCCACACCCTCTCCAGCATTTATTGTTTGTAGACTTTTTGATGATGGCCATTCTGACTGATGTGAGGTGTAGTTTTGATTTGCATTTCTCTAATAATTAGCAATGTTTAGCACCTTTTCATATGCCTCTTGGCCATCTGTATGTCTTCTTTGGAGAAATATCTATTTAGATTTGTCCATTTTTTGATTGGTTGTTTGTTTGTTTTGATACTGAGCTGCATGAGCTGTTTCTATATTTTGGAGATTAATCCCTTGCTGGTCACATCATTTGCAAATATTTTCTCCCTTTCTGGGGGTTGTCTTTTCGTTTTGTTTATGGTTTCCTTTGCTGTGCAAAAGCTTTTAAGTTTAACTAGGTCCCATTTGTTTCTTTTTGTTTTTATTTTCATTACTCTAGGAGGTGGATGCAAAAAGATTTTGCTGCAATTTATGTCAAAGAGTGTTCTGCTTATGTTTTCCTTTAAGAGTTTTATAGTATCCCATCTTACATCTAGGTCTTTAATCCATTTTGAGTTTATTTTCATGCATGGTGTTAGAGAATGTTCTAATTTCATTATTTTACATGTAGCTGTCCAGTTTTCCCAGCACCTCTTATTGAAGAGACTGTGTTTTCTATCCTGTTCCATTGATCTATTTTTCTGTCTTTGTGTCAGTACCATACTGTCTTGATTACTGTAGCTTTGTAGTATAGTCTGAAGTCAGGGAACCTGATTCCTCCACCTCTACTTTTCTTTCTCAAGGTTGCTTTGGCTATTCAGGGTCTTTGGGGTTTCTGTACAAATTTTAAGATTTTTTGTTCTAAATCTGCAAAAATGCCAATGGTAATTTGATAGGAATTGCACCGAATCAGTAGGTTGCCTTGGGTAGTGCAGTCATTTTGACAACATTGATTCTTCCAATCCAAGAACGTGGCATATATACCTTTCCATCTGTTTGTGTTTTACCTCCTTAGGTAGGTTTATTCCTAGGTATTTTATTCTTTTTGATTTGATGGTAAATGGGATTATTTCCTTAATTTCTCTTTATGATCTTTTGTTTTTAGTGTATACAAATGCAACAGATTTCTGTGTATTAATTTTATATCCTGCAACTTTAGTGAATTCATTGATGAGCTCTAGTAGTTTTCTGGTAGCATCTTTAGGATTTTCTATGTATACTATCATGTCATCTGCAAACAGTGACAGTTTTACTTTTTTTCTAACTTGGATTCCTTTTCTTTATTCTTCTTCTCTGATTTCAGTGGCTAGGACTTCCAAAACTATGTTGAATAAAAGTGTCGAGAGTGGACATCCTTGTCTTGCTCCTGATCTTTGAGGAAATGCTTTCAGCTTTTCATTATTGAGTATGATGTTAGCTGTGGGTTTGTCATATATGGCCTTTACTATGTTGTGGTATATTTTCTCTATGTCCACTTTCTGGAGAGTTTTTTTTTTATCATAAACGGTGTTGAATTTTGTCAAAAGCTTTTTCTGCATCAATTAAGATGATCATGTTTCTTGTTTTAATTAATTAATTATTTTTGGCTGCATTGGGTCTTCACTGCTGCACATGGGCTTTTCTCTAGTTATGGCGAGTGGGGGCTACTCTTTGTTGCAGTGCGCAGGCTTCTCATTGCGGTGTCTTCTCTTGTTGCAGAGCACGGGCTCTAGGCGCGTGGGCTTCAGTAGTTGTGGCACATGGGCTCAGTAGTTGTGGCCTGTGGGCTCTACAGCGCAGGCTCAGTAGTTGTGGTGCATGGGCTTAGCTGCTCTGCGGCATGTGGGATCTTCCCGGACCAGGGCTTGAACCCATGTCCCCTGCATTGGCAGGCAGATTCTTAACCACTGCGCCACCAGGGAAGTCCGATCATATGGTTTTTATTCTT
Source organism: Delphinapterus leucas (assembly GCF_059928025.1). Taxonomy (NCBI): domain Eukaryota; kingdom Metazoa; phylum Chordata; class Mammalia; order Artiodactyla; family Monodontidae; genus Delphinapterus; species Delphinapterus leucas. The sequence goes on from NC_143131.1 coordinate 66,042,248, forward strand.
CAATTTGTTGATGTGGTTATCACACTGATAGATCTGCAGATATTGAAAAATCCTTGCATTCCTGGGATAAATCCCATTTGATCATGGTGTATGATCTTTTTCATGTATTGTTGGATTCAGCTTGCTAATATTCTGCTGAGGATTTTTTGCACCTATGGTCATCAGTGATATTGGCCTGTCATTTTCTTTTTTTGTGGTATCTTAGTCTGGTTTTAGTATCAGGGTGATGGTGGCCTCACTGAGTGAGTTTGGAAGTGTTCATTCCTCTGCAATTTTTTGCAATGGTTTCAGAAGGATAAGTATTAACTCTTCTCTAAATGTTTGATAGGATTTGCCTGTGAAGGCTTCTGGTCCTGGACTTTTGTTTGTTGGGAATTTTTAAATCACAGTTTCAATTTCAGTGCTTGTGATTGGTCTGTTCATATTTTCTGTTTCTTCCTGGTTCAGTTTTGGGAGATTGTACCTTTCTAAGAATTTGTCCAAATCTTCTAGGCATTTTAGTGGCATATAGTTGCTTGCAGCAGTCTCTTATGATCCTTTGTATTTTTGTGGTGACTGTGGTAACTTCTCCTTTTTCACTTCTTATTTTAATAACTTGAGCCCTCTCCTTTTTCTTGATGAGTCTGGCTAAAGGTATATCAATTTTATCTTTTCAAAGAACCAGCTTTTAGTTTCATTGATCTTTTCTATTGTTTTCTTTGTCTCTATTTCTGTTCTGATTTTTTTTTTCAATTAATTTTATTTATTTTTGGCTGTGTTGGGTCTTTGTTGCTGTGCGTGGGCTTTCTCTAGTTGTGGTGAGCAGGGGCTACTGTTTGTTGCGGTGCACGGGCTTCTCATCATGGTGGCTTCTCTTGTTGCAGAACATGGGCTCTAGGCGCGCGGGCTTCATAGTTGTGGCATGCGGGCTCAGTAGTTGTGGCTCGCGGGCTCTAGAGCACAGGCTCAGTAGTTGTGGTGCACAGTCTTAGTTGCTCTGTGGCATGTGGGATCTTCCCGGGTCAGGGATCGAACCTGTGTCCCCAGCATTGGCAGGTGGATTCCTACCAATTTTTACAGTTTTACAAATTTTTACAGTTTTTTTCTTGCTGCTGACTCCTAATCTCATAGCATTGTGGTTGGAAAAGATGCTTAATATGAGTTCAATTTTCTTAAATGTACCAAGGCTTGCTTTATGGACCAGCATGTGATCTATCCTGGAGAATATTCCATGTGCACTTGAGAAAAATGTATATTCTGCTGCTTTCAGATGGAATGCATTTTAAAGCCTGGATTTCCTTACTGATTTTCTGCCTGGATGATCTGTCCATTGATGAAAGTGGGGTGTTAAAGTCCCCCACTATTATTGTGTTACTGTCAATTTCTCCTTTTATGGCTGTTAGTGTTTGCCTTATATATTGAGGTGCTCCTATTTTTGGTGTATGTATATTTACAATTGTTATATCTTCTTCTTGGATTGATCTCTTGATCATTACGTAGTGTCCTTGTCTCTTGTAATAGTCTTTATTTCAAAGTCTGTTTTGTCTGATATTAGTATTGCTACTCCAGCTTTCTTTTGATTTCCATTTGTATGGAATACCTTTTTCCATCCCCTCACTTTCATTCTGTATGTGTCCCTAGATCTGAAGTGGGTGTCCTATAGAGAGCATATATACAGGTCTCGTTTCTGTATCCATTCAGCTAGTCAATGTGTTTTGGTTGGAGCATTAATCCATTTATATTTAAGGTAATTACTGATATATATGTTCTTATTGCCATTTTGTTAATTGTTTTGGATTTGTTTTTGTAGGTCTTTTTATTCCCTTCCACTTTTGTTCTCTTCTCTTGTGATCTGATGACTATCTTTAATGTTGTGTTTGGATTCCTTTTTCTTTTTTGTGTGTATATCTGTTGTAGATTTTTGGTTTGAGGTTACCATGAAGTTTTGATATAGCAGTCTATACATATACAAGATTGTTTTAAGTTCACGATCTCTTAATTTCAAATGCATTTCCAATATCCTGCATTTGTACTCTTCTTGTGATTGCTGGTTTTGATATCATATTTGTGTGTGGATGATTTCCTATCTTTACTGTATGTTTGCCTTTAGTGGTAAGCTTTCCCATTCATAATTTTCTTGTTTCTCGTTGTGGGCTTTTCTTTTTCGCCTAGAGAATTTCCTTTAGTATTTGTACAGCTGGTTTGGTGGTGCTGAATTCTCTTACCTTTTGCTTGTCTGTAAAGCTTTTGAGTTCTCCGTCAAATGTGAAGGACAGCCTTGCTGGGTAGAGTATTCTTGGTTGTAGGTTTTTCCCTTTCATCACTTTAAATATATTGTGCTATTCCCTCTGGCCTGCAGCGTTTCTGCTGAAAAATCAGCTGATAACCTTATGGGGATTCCTTGTATGTTATTTGTTGCTTTTCCCTTGTTGCTTTTAATATTTTCTCTGTCTTTAATTTTTGTTAATTTGATTAATATGTGTCTCAGCATGTTTCTCCTTGGGTTTATCCTCTATGGGACTCTGCTTCCTGGAGTTGGGTGACTATTTCCTTTCCCATGTTAGGGAAGTTTTCAGCTATTATCTCCTCAAATATCTCCTCAGGTCCCTTCTCTCTCTCTTCTCCTTCTGGGACTTCTATAATGTGAATGTTGGTGTGTTCAATATTGTCCTAGCTGTCTCTTAGACTGTCTTCATTTTTTTTTTTTTTTATGGCAAGGCATTTTATTTTAAATATAGCAGTGTGTCAATCCCAAACTCCCAATCTATTCCTCCCTGTCTTCATTTCTTTTCATTCTTTTTTCTTTATTCTGTTCTGCAGCAGTGATTTCCACCATTCTGTATTCCAGTTCACTCATATGTTTCTCTGCCTCATTCTGCTATTAATTCCTTCTAGTGTATTTTTCATTTCACTTGTTGTATTGTTCATCTCTGTTTGTTTTTTATACTTTCTAGCTCTTTGTTAACATTTCTTGTATCTTCTTGATCTGTGCTTCCATTCTTTTTCTGAGATTTTGGATCATCTTTACTATCATTACTCTGAATTCATTTTGGGGTAGATTTCCTATATCCACTCCACTTAGTTGTTCTGTAGTTTTATCTTCTTCCTTCATCAGGGACATATTCCTCTGCCATCTCATTTTGTCTAACTTTCTGTGTTTGCAATCCCCCATGCTGCAGGATTATAGTTCCTCTTCCCTCTGGTGTCTGCCCCCTGGTGGACAAAGCTGGTCTAAGAGACTTGTGCAGGCTTCCTGGTGGGAGAGACTGTTTTCTGCCCACTGGTGGGTGCAGCTGGGTCTTGTCCTTCTGATGGGCAGGGTCATGTCAAGGGGTGTGTTTAGAGGTGGCTGTTGGCTCAGGACGACTTTAGGCAGTCTGTGTGCTGACGGGTGGGGCTATGTTCCTGCCCTGTTGGTTGTTTGGCGTGAGGCATCCCAGCTCTGGAGCCTTCAGGCTGTTGGGTGGGGCCCGATTTTGGCATCAAAATGGCGGCCTCCAGGAAAGTTCATGTCACTGAGTACCTAGTACCTCTGCCACCAGTGTCCACACAAGATTTCTTATATTTCACACTCATTTATGAATTTTATGTCTGTACACCCAGTATAATTTCTTAGTTTTAAAATGATCCTACTTTGCCCAGTTTTCAGGCAAAGAAAATTGGTACTGTTGGGAACAAAATCTAGGCAAAAATTGTCCTATTTCTTCTTGAGAAGTATATATAATGCCTTTCCCTGAAATTAATTTACTAAGGGTAAATTAATTTTGCTTCTTAAATGTAAGCTATTTCTATAGATTATTTTACTCACTGGGGATTATAATAGGAGCAGAACTAAAATGCCAAGGAGCCAATGAATATTGTTTTGGGTAGTCATATTTTCCCTAAGAAACTATTTAGAAAAATAATACTCCAATTTAGTTCAAACAATTTGGCTGAATGGAAAAAGAGAACTAGAACTGAAAAAAGTGCCAATTAACAGATAGGGTTTATATTATGCAGGGGTGCAGTACTGGATACATACTGAATTGTAAGTTTCTAATAGTCATCTGAGAAGCACTTAGAGCTGGACCAAGCTATAAATGATTTAAACATACTGATCCTGTGAAGCATGTATGTATACATATATACACATAATCCTGACAACTGGCAAGAATTTCTATAAAGGTTCACTAATTTAACTTAAAAGCAGAAATAGCTTATTTCATTAGTTTAAAATTTCAAATATTTCAAGGGAAATTTCATATTAAATAATTTATTTATCCAGACCAGAACTGTTTCGCTAGTTGTTATCATTGGGATGCAGTAGAGAACTGCCATTTTTCAAGCCATTTTTGTAATCCTTTGAATTTTTTGTTTACAAGCACACTCAATATCAATTTATTGATCTCCTACTAAATGACCTATTTCCTGCTTACCTTTCCAGCCTAATTTCTTGCTACTGCCAAGCTGACATTCCAACTTCCAGTTATACCAAACTCCTTTCAGTTTTTTCAATTCATGTACTCAGTCAACAATATCTAAATGCCAACCATTAAAAGCAAAATAAAACAAAACTAAACACAAACTAAAACTAAACTTTCTTGTCTCTCTAGGAGGTCACAGACCGTCAAGTGCTCATTCTGACATTTTAGATCTCGGTTTAGGTATAATTTCCTAACAAAATTCTTCCATATAATCCCAGTTTGGCATTAATTCTCCTTCTATATGCTTTAAAATATAAATATATATTTTTAAATTTCAAACTTACAGAAAAATTGCAGACAGTACAAAGGATTCCTATATACCCTGACACTGACTGCCCAATAGTTAACATTTCACCGTATCTGCCACTTGAGAGCAAGTTGCAGACATTATGCCTCTTCACTTCTAAGTACCACAGAGTTTAGTTCCCTAAGCAAGGATATTCTCCTACATAACCACAACACAACTTTTCAAGTCAGGAAATCCATTGATAAAACACTACCATCCAAAACACACAGACGCCATTTAAATTTTGCCACCTGTCTCAACAATGTTTCTTTTTACTTTCTGGGGCCAGGATCTTATGGAACACATGTTGCATTTAGTTGTCATGTCTCTTCATGCTCTTCCAGGTCTTTCCTTAGTCTTTCTCTATCATAGCCTGAACAGTTTTGAAGAATGAGTCTTAAATTCTACGGGATGATCCTCTGATGTCTCTTCATGACCCAGACTCAGGTCTTATTTTCTTAGGAATACTGCAGAACTGATGCTATACTCTTCTCAGTGTATCATATCAGAGGGTACATGATGTTGACTCATCCCACTACTGTTGATGTTAACCTTATCATCTCATTCTGTTGGTGTTTGCCAGGTCCTACACTAGATCATTATTTTTCCCCTTTGTAATTGGTTACATTCAGTATTAGAGCTATTCCAAGATTGTTAATATCCCATTCCTCATCAATCCTTTATCAGCCTTAGCATCCACTGACAACTCCTAAGCACTGTAACAGTTGCCAAATGGAAACACTGCATGTGTATCATTCTTTCTATGCTTACTAGTTGGCATTCCATTGTAAGGAACAGCTTTCCCTTCTTACTGATTGATACGTTGACACTTACGGATTCCTATTCTAATCAAAGGGTTATAATCTATTTACTGTCATCATTCATTTTAATATTTAAATTATGCAAGATCTGGCCAGTAGGAGGCTCTTCAAGCTGGCTCTATTGTCCTTTTGAAACATTTCCATCATATTTTGAGCATTTCCTTACTGGTATGAGATGTTCCAGGTTCGTTTCATACTTTTCCTGGCCTAGCTCTGGAATCAGACCTTTCTCCAAAGGGTCCTGATTCCTTCTAGTGGAGGACAGCATTTAGGCACCAAGATCTGGGATCTCAAAGTGCTCCTTCTTAGTTGAGTACATTGCCTTTTGACTCTCTCAGTAAATGCTGCACTTGAAAATCTATGTGTATATGTGCACAGTGCACATATATACACTGAATGTATATATGTACATACATAAATTCATGACTAATTTTATATCTATCTGTGTGTGTGTATGGTACATACACATACCATAAATTCATACTCTCTAACACCAATCAAACACGTCCAATTACAATCCAAAACCTCAGGATTATTTTCAGTCTTCTTCCTTCTTATGTTTGTAAGTATTTTCTCCAACAGTGAGAAACCTGGCTTTCATTATCTTTAATGAAATTTTCTTTATCTATAATTATCTTTAATACCATTATGTGGCACTACCGTATGACTCCTCCCTGCCTCCCTGAATATCTTGGCATGCAGGGGAGGTAAGGGCTTCTTATGTGCATTTATAGATTCTTTTTTTTTTTTAACATCTTTATTGGAGTATAATTACTTTACAATAGTGTGTTAGTTTCTGCTTTATAACAAAGTGAATCAGTTATACATATGTCCCCATATCTCTTCCCTCTTGTGTCTCCCTCCCTCCCACCCTCCCTACTCTACCCCTCTAGGTGGTCACAAAGCACCGAGCTGATCTCCCTGTGCGATACAAAGCACCGAGCTGATCTCTCTGTGCTATGCGGCTGCTTCCCACTAGCTATCTATTTTACGTTTGGTAGTGTATATATGTCCATGCCACTCTCTCACTTTCTCCCAGCTTACCCTTCCCCCTCCCTGTATCCTCAGTTCCATTCTCTAGTAGGTCTGTGTCTTTATTCCGATCTTGCCCCTAGGTTCTTCATGACCATTTTTTCTTTTTTTTAGATTCCATATATATATGTTAGCATATGGTGTTTGTTTTTCTCTTTCTGACTTACTTCACTCTGTATGGCAGACTCTAGGTCCATCCACCTCACTACAAATAACTCGATTTTGTTTCTTTTCATGGCTGAGTAATATTCCATTGTATATATGGGCCACATCTTTATCCATTCATCTGCTGATGACCACTTAGGTTGCTTCCATGTCCTGGCTATTGTAAATAGAGCTGCAATGAACATTTTGATACATAACTCTTTGAATTATGGTTTTCTCAGGGTATATGCCCAGTAGTGGGACTGCTGGGTTGTATGGTAGTTCTATTTTTAGTTTTTTTTTTTTTGGGGTATGCGGGCCTCTCACTGTTGTGGCCTCTCCCGTTGTAGAGCACAGGCTCCGGATGCACAGGCTCAGTGGCCATGGCTCATGGGCCCAGCCGCTCCACGGCATGTGGGATCCTCCCGGACCGGGGCATGAACCCGTGTCCCCTGCATCGGCAGGTGGACTCTCAACCACTGCGCCACCAGGGAAGCCCTATTTTTAGTTTTTTAAGGAACCTCCATACTGTTCTCCATAGTGGCTGTATCAATTTACATTCCCACCAACAGTGCAAGAGGGTTCCCTTTCTCCACACCCTCTCCAACATTTATTGTTTGTAGATTTTTTGATGATGGCCATTCTGACTGGTGTAAGATGATATCTCATTTTAGTTTTGATTTGCATTTCTCTAATGATTAATGATGTTGAGCATTCTTTCATGTGTTTGTTGGCAATCTGTATATCTTCTTTGGAAAAATGTCTATTTAGGTCTTCTGTCCATTTTTGGATTGGGCTGTTTGTTTTTTTTGATATTGAGCTACATGAGCTGCCTGTAAATTTTGCAGATTAATCCTTTGTCAGTTGCTTCATTTGCAAATATTTTCTCCCATTCTGAGGGTTGTCTTTTCGTCTTGTTTATGGTTTCCTTTGCTGTGCAAAAGCTTTGAAGTTTCATTAGGTCCCATTAGTTTATTTGTTTTTATTTCCATTTGTCTAGGAGGTGGGTCGAAAAGAATCTTGCTGTGATTTATGTTATAGAGTGTTCTGCCTATGTTTTCCTCTAAGAGTTTTATAGTGTCTGGCCTGACATTTAGGTCTTTAATCCATTTTGAGTTTATTTTGTGTATGGTAATAGGGAGTGTTCTAATTTCATTCTTTTACATATAGCTGTCCAGTTTCCTTGGCACCACGTATTGAAGAGGCTGTCTTTTCTCCACTGTATATTCTTGCCTCCTTTATCAAAGATAAGGTGACCATATGTGCGTGGGTTTATCTCTGGGCTTTCTATCCTGTTCCATTGATCTATCTTTCTGTTTTCGTGCCAGTACCATACTTTCTTGATTACTGTAGCTTTGTAGTATAGTCTGAAGTTAGGGAGCCTGATTCCTCCAGCTCCGTTTTTCGTTCTCAAGATTGCTTTGGCTATTCGGGGTCTTTTGTGTTTCCATACAAATTGTGAATTTTTTTGTTCTAGTTCTGTGAAAAATGCCAGTGGTAGTTTGATAGGGATTGCATTGAATCTGTAGTGTGGTTTGGGTAGTACAGTCACTTTGACAACGTTGATTCTACCAAACCAAGAACATGGTATATCTCTCCATCTATTTGTATCATCTTTAATTTCTTTCATCAGTGTCTTATAATTTTCTGTATACAGGTCATTTGTCTACTTAGGTAGGTTTATTCCTAGATATTTTATTCTTTTTGTTGAAATGGTAAATGGGAGTGTTTTCTTAATTTCATTTTCAGATTTTTCATGACTAGTGGATAGGAATGCAAGAGATTTCTGTGCATTAATTTTGTATCCTGCTACTTTACCAAATTCATTGATTTGCTCTGGTAGTTTTCTGGTAGCATCTTTAGGAATCTCTATGTATAATATCATGTCATCTGCCAACAGTGTCAGCTTTACTTCTTCTTTTCCGATTTGGATTCCTTTTCTTTCTTTTTCTTCTCTGATTGCTGTGGCTAAAACTTCCAAAGCTATGTTGAATAATAGTGGTGAGAGTGGGCAACCTTGTCTTGTTCCTGATCTTAGTGGAAATGGTTTCAGTTTTTCACCATTGAGGACAATGTTGGCTGTGCGTTTGTCATATATAGCCTTTATTATGTTGAGGTAAGTTCCCTCTATGCCTACTTTCTGGAGGGTTTTTATCATAAATGGGTGTTGAATTTTGTCAAAAGCTTTCTCTGCATTTATTGAGATGATCATATGGTTTTTCTCCTTCAATTTGTTAATATGGTTTAACACATTGATTGATTTTAGTATATTAAAGAATCCTTGCATTCCTGGGATAAACCCCACTTGATCATGGTGTATGATCCTTTTAATGTGCTGTTGGATTCTGTTTGCTAGTATTTTGTTGAGGATTTTTGCATCTATGTTCATCAGTGATATTGGCCTGTAGTTTTCTTTCTTTGTGACCTCTTTGGTTTTGGTATCAGGGTGATGGTGGCCTCGTAGAATGAGTTTGGGAGTGTTCCTCCCTCTGCTATATTTTGGAAGTGTTTGAGAAGGATAGGTGTTAGCTCTTTTCTAAATGTTTGATAAAATTCACCTGTGAAACCATCTGGTCCTGGGCTTTTGTTTGTTGGAAGCTTTTTAATCACAGTTTCAATTTCAGTGCTTGGGATTGGTCTGTTCATATTTTCTGTTTCTTCCTGGTTCAGTCTTGGAAGGTTGTGCATTTCTAAGAATTTGTCCATTTCTTCCAGGTAGTCCATTTTATTGACATATAGTTGCTTGTAGTAATCTCTCATGATCGTTTGTAGTTCTTCAGTGTCAGTTGTTACTTCTCCTTTTTCATTTCTAATTCTATTGATTTGAGTCTTCTCCCTTTTTTTCTTGATGAGTCTGGCTAATGGTTTATCAATTTTGTTTATCTTCTCAAAGAAACCTCTTTTAGTTTTATTGATATTTGCTATCATTTCCTTCATTTCTTTTTCATTTATTTCTGATCTCATCTTTATGATTTCTTTCCTTCTGCTAACTTTGGGGTTTTTTGTTCTTCTTTCTCTGATTGCTTTAGGTGCAAGGTTAGGTTGTTTATTTGAGATGTTTCTTGTTTCTTAAGGTAGGGTTGTAGTGCTATAAACTTCCTTCTTAGAACTGCTTTTGCTGCATCCCATAGGTTTTGGGTCATCATGTTTTCATTGTCATTTTTTTCTAGGTAATTTTTGATTTCCTCTTTGATTTCTTCAGTGATCTCTTGGTTATTAAGTAGTGTATTGTTTAGTCTCCACGTGTTTGTATTTTTTACAGATTTGATATCTAGTCTCATAGCATTGTGGTCAGAAAAGATACTTGATACGATTTCAATTTTCTTAAATTTACCAAGGCTTGATTTGTGACCCAAGATATGATCTATCCTGGAGAATGTTCCAGGAACACTTGAGAACAATGTGTATTCTGTTGTTTTTGGATGGAATGTCTTATAAATATCAATTAAGTCCATCTTGTTTAATGTATCATTTAAAGCTTGTGTTTCCTTATTTATTTTCATTTTGGATGATCTGTCCATTGGTGAAAGTGGGGTGTTAAAGTCCCCTACTATGAATGTGTTATTGTTGATTTCCCCTTTTATGGCTGTTAGCATTTGCCTTATGTATTGATGTGCTCCTATGTTGGGTGCATAAATATTTACAATTGTTCTACCTTCTTCTTGGATTGATCCCTTGATCATTATGTAGTCTCCTTCTTTGTCTCTTGTAATATTCTTTGTTTTAAAGTGTATTTTGTCTGATATGAGAATTGCTACTCCAGCTTTCTTTTGATTTCCATTTGCATGGAATATCTTTTTCCATCCCCTCAGTTTCAGTCTGTATGTGTCCCTAGGTCTGAAGTGGGTCTTTTGTAGACAGCATATATACGGGTCTTGTTTTTGTTTCCGTTGAGCCAGTCTATGTCTTTTGATTGGAGCATTTAATCCATTTATATTTAAGGCACTTATAGATATGTATGTTCCTATTACCGTTTTCTTTATTGTTTTGGTTTGTAAGTCTTTTCCTTCTCTTGTGTTTCCTGCCTAGAGAAGTTCCTTTAGAATTTGTTGTAAAGTGGGTTTGGTGGTGCTGTAATCTCTTAGCTTTTGCTTGTCTGTAAAGGTTTTAATTTATCCATCAAATCTGAATGAGATCCTTGCTGGGTAGAGTAATCTTGGTTGTAGGTTTTTGCCTTTCATCACTTTGAATATGTCCTGCCACTCCCTTCTGGCTTGCAAAGTTTCTGCTGAAAGATCAGCTGTTAACCTTATGGGGATTCCCTTGTGTGTTATTTTTCCCTTGCTGCTTTTAATATTTTTTGTTTGTATTTAATTTTTGATAGTTTGATTAATAGGTGTCTTGGCGTGTTTCTCCTTGGATTTATCCTGTGTGGGACTCTCTGTGCTTCCTGGACTTGATTAACTATTCCTTACCCATATTAGGGAAGTTTTCAACTATAATCTCTTCAAATATTTTCTCAGTCCCTTTCTTTTTCTCTTCTTCTTCTGGGACCTGTATAATTCGAATGTTGGTGCTAGATTCTTATACCTCACTTGTATAGAACTTATATATGATCATGGCTTGTTTTCTTCTCTGTATCCCCAACAGACTGTAAGTTCAGAGAGTGAAACCTATCTGTGCCTTTTTGGCTCAGAGTAAGAAATATTTATTGAAGGAATAAAACAAAGAGTTTTCATTGGACAATTTTAGGAATCATCAGTGGTAAAGTCTTAAGAATGGACTAGATTTCAAGAAGTGAGATGAAAAAAGATCAAAGAATCAAAGATACAATTTTCTTAAAATACCAAAAAGAGGTAGGAACGGAAACAAACTGAATAGGTATGAAATTAGCCAGGGGACCAGGACCAACAGTTCAGAATGCATGAGGGGGAGTTTCCAGAAGAAGGAAATGGTCAACAGTGTCAGAAGTTATAAAGAAGTGAATTAGAGGGAGGAGTGAAAATGTATGACTAAACATTATCTTCAATTGTGAGTTTGAAGTTCTTCCTTTTTTTTAAAATTCTCTAAGTGGTTCAAGTTTTATACTCTGATTGTGAATTTCTAAATCTCATTGGTGACACCATGTTTTATCACTGGAAACCATTTTCTTCGACATTTTACTTTTTCCTGTTTATCTTGGAACATCAGAACAATTGACAAGTCTTTCTGCTATTATCACTTAAAAATATAGCATAATCCTATAGAAATGTTGATCAATGTCAAGTTGTCTTTCAAAATGAGTGTCTTTACCCAAATTTAACTCTTTAGTCGCCAGTGTTTTTCTTTTGGTAAGTCAAATCTCTAACTTTTAAAACATTTTCATCAGTCCCGGGATGACCAGATGATGGTTTTGTGCATCAAAAGAGCACGATCACTAGATTCTTTAAACCTTTAATATGTATCAGGAAAAATAAACAGATTTATACATCTTGTGGGTCAATATATATTCTCATATTTGTCAACATGTTAAATGTATTCCATTGAGACTTGTTTAACTAGTCACAAATTTTGGCACACATTTTTTGTTCTATAAAAGATCTTCATTCTGATAGGGAAATTGACGCTAATGATGAGAATACTTAATAATAACAAACATAATATCAACAAAAATATATACTTGTGAGCCAGTACACTTGTGCCAGGAATTGTGCTAAGCATTTTATATTTATTTCCCTCAATGCTTACAACAATCCCACGAGGTTGTTATTATAAATCCTTTTTGATGATGAGAAACTGAGTTTTAATACAGAAGTAAGTTTGTTAATTTGTCCATGGTTATACTATCAGTAAGTAGTAGAGCCAGGACTGCAAATCAGATCAACATATTCCAAAAGTTCTAAAAGATAAGCCTTAAATCCTAGGATTTAAAATAAATGAAATAACATAAAATGTTATTAAGTATTTTAAATTAATAATTCAACGAAGGAATTTCTTGCTGCACAAAAAATCATTTAGTTTACAGAAGATTCGTCATATGATTCCAGTGGTGAGCCCCTCTAGGATCTTAAGATTCTGGTATATGTTTCCTTGAATACCATTATATGTATGTAATCTACTCACAGAGACTAAACACTCAATGATGATTAAAAAATAGTGAATTTATCTATGCCTTTATGATATAATTCAGTTAACAATTCTGACCTACCAAAATTTTTCAATGGGCCCCCTCAATTACATGAAATGAAGTAGAATCAAATAATTAAGAAATTTTGGAACTGGAAGGGATTTTAGAAATACAGGAGTCCACTCTCATTTTACCTGTAAGAAAAGCAAGTCCCAAAAAGGTTAAGTGACTTGCTCAAAGTCATACATTGCTGGGCTTTGCTGGCATTTGGATCTAAGATGCTTGACACATTGAGGTCCTGCCAGCAATAGCACTGTTATTTTTTTTTTCCTGTAAAAAGGCAATATCAGTAGAAAAGATATTAAAATTCAGAAATGTGACATTCAGGTTGGAAAGATATTTGTCTCCAAATTACAATTCACCATTTGACATATATATTTACTTATTTATTTTTCTTTTTTCTGTATCTCAACTACTGTAACTGCACTGTCCAATACAGTAGCCCTTTGCCACATGTGGTTATTTAAATTAAAATTAATAAAGTTAAAAATTCGATTCCTCAGTCACACTAGCCACATTTCAAGTGCTCAAAGGTCCTCAAAGTACTAGAGCTACTGCATATGACAGTGCAGATATGGAACACTTCTCTCTTCCCAGAAAGTTGTTGGGCACTGCTGCTTTAGAACGCCAGTTCCATGAGAGAGGGATTCTCATTAGTTTGTTTTCTGATGTATCCCCCATGGAGAATGGTGCCTCGCAAATAGTAAACCTCAACAAATTTTTGTTGAATGACTATTTCTGAGAGTGATTTTTGTACAGCCCTATGAAGTTTCCAATCATATATATGGCAACGCATTTTTTTGGTATTGGCTTATGTCCAAAAAGGGAATATCTGTGACAAAATGGCTGTAAAATAATGAGATGCAGTTTGGCAAAAGAAGTAAACATTGTACCAAAAAGCCCGATATACTGCTAACTTAAAGTGAGTAAGACAGCACAGTGTTCACTGTGCTGTAAATTTTTCTTGATTTGGGAAGGAGAATGAATTTCTTCTTTGCCAGAGATTTTGAATTTGTTAATTTCCTTTGTCCTACAAAGGTAGAAAATAATTGGAAAAGACATATATCCCAGGACATGGTCATAATTCAAAGTCAAAAGAAAATAATATATTTTTCATTGTGTTTCACTGGATTTCAAATAATAATTTAAATACTTTAACGGCGTAATTAACACAATAGAGATTTACTACAGTCTTCTTCTTTACGATTTCAGCTATAAGACTCCTATCATTTACTCAATGTAGAACTTAATTCTCTTTATGCAGCTGAAGTCCTTCTCATGTTTTCATATTGATATCATTAAATAAAAGTCAAATTCTACATATGAAATATTTTACAAAGACAAAATTACTGGGAAAGGACATGCTAAATAGCATTTATTCTGAAAAACAGAACATGTAAGGAAGAGTAAGTGCAATATGTTTAAAATATAGGTACCTTGGTTATATGGAGGGGATACAGTACATTTATTTTCAGTATATGAGTAAATGTCCCAACAACATTTTTTTTTTTTTTCTGCTCAAATGCTTGCTGACTTTTCCCTATCTGAAAAGTGAAGAATAGTCTTCTCAAGATTTGCCTATCCTTAACATCCACTGTTTTTCATTTTATCATGTATAGTAAGAACTATACATTCAGTATTAACAAAGAATAATCTCATATACTGAATAACCAGAAGAATAAAATATCTGTACTTTCATTTACATATATAATTAACTAATAATGTCTTTATCCAGTCACAAATAAAATTCCTGTTCTATGCAAACTTTAAAAATACAGAAATAAAAAAAGAAATCACTCATAATCCTATCAGCCAGAAATAAAGGATAAGTCCCTTACAGTCTTTTTGGTGTGTGTGTGTGTGTGTGTGTGTGTGTGTGTGCGTGCGCGTGCATGCGCGTGTTGGGGGGGTGTGGAGTGGAGGAACTGAGTTTGTACAGTGATATATGGTAAAGGTGACATACCACACAGGTTTGTGCCTTTTTTACATTTGGTAATAGATCATAAACATTCTGTCATATCAATAAATTTAATCCTATAACATACCTTTTAATAGCTGCATACTATTTCACCATTTGGATATACTATAATTTATTTAACCACTCATTCATCTATTATTGGACAAATATCTTCGAGACTTTCAGTAGAATGGTCAGATGCAGTGTGCTTTTAGAATGTCAAAATCAGCTTTAGAATATAAAATGGTCAACAGCATTCACTATGTTACCTCAGTTCACACACCTGTTCAGAGAGTTTCAGGAATGGTGAGAAATTCCAATTCTATAGGGTCAATAAATCAATAGTTTATTCTTGGTGTCACTCATTAACAGTCTCTATATTTCTGGCTGTCTTGGTTTTCTTAGCATAGCGTTGTATGAACACTGTGAATTTTTCAGATTAAACATTTTATCTATGAGAAGGATAAAGACCTCCAGTTTATGGATACTTCAACACCACCAACCTATTCTGACAGTTGAACCAATTCCGGTGTAATTTCTATGTTTCATGTGTTCTCTCATAGATATTTATTCTTTGCAACATTGCAGATTTTTGTAATTTTACTTTGCTTTCATAATTTTAGATACTATTACCCTTTCTTGCATTTTTTGGGCATAGTGATTTGATACCATGTCCCAAATACCCAGTCCATAAATATATAAACAGTGTAAGTAAGCCACTGTGGATTTAGTTCAGACCCATGAAAACCAAATCAGAAGTACTTAAAAATTATAGTCTAATCATTAGTAATTATAAATTCTGGAGAAGCTGTTTATTAAAGGATTGTCTTTTACATATTCAAAATGACTAGTCAACACCACTGAAGAAGTTAATAGCATACTTTTTATTTTCTTAGATACAATATACCAATAAAAGAAAATTTTATTAGTTTATGATCATTTAAAATAGACTAAATAAAAACTTTAACATTTGTTTTTATATACATCATTCCAATTAATCACAAAAATAGCTTTTCCAATTCTACTTTAATGACTACATAATGAAATTGAAGAAATGTTTTGTTGTTTGAAAAGGTCATGCTACTAAATAGTTAATAGTGTAAACATTGTTTTAGGAAATGTTTAACAGTTTGCTCAAAATTCTTTAAAAAATAGTATAAATGTAAATTATTATAAATTTGAAAGACAGATGTTTGGATTAATGAAGCTTAACTATATATGGGGGGGGCAAAAAAGGGCCACTCATAGAAGAGTACAATTGTTTTAAAATATACTTAGGTAAAGACTGTTTAAAAGTCTTGAGGAAAAAGAACCTGTATCATAACTCTTTATTACCTTTAACTTTTTAATTGCCTCTTTTAAAAATCCAAAGGTTGTTGTTCTTAAAAAATTTTTCAAACAACCTAGATTTACAATTCCACATTTCTACCACTAACCCATTCTTCCTAAAAGTGTCTTTCATTTTGTCAATTTCTTTAGGTGTGGAACTTAGTATCTTATACATAGCAGGCATTTCAACACTGTCAAATGGATGCAATTACAATAACTCTATGAGATTTTCATTATTCATATGCAATAAATGGAATCAGAAAAATTCTCACATGCTTGTACAAGAAATTCACATTTCCCTAATGGAGATTTTCACAAACCTCTTACATCTACGAAATACATAAAGCTATGAATGGAATGTCTGAAACACCATGAAGACTGCAGTGAAAGATACAACTTTCTGTCCTTAGAAAAGGAAATTTAAAAGACTCAGGCACCTATAAGTAGATCTGACTGTCAATACATATAGGTTCACCCACAGAGAAAATAAAACTCCCATATGTTGAAACCCTTGGCATCCGTGCACTTCTTTTTCCTATTTCATGCCATGTTTCCCTGGCCCTATGTACCGAATGCATTTTCAGTCTGAAGGAGAAAACTCCTCCAGCTGCTAATGTGAGGACTTCTAGCCCTGTAACCATGAGATGACCCAGCACTGCTGCCTGCTTAGAGTTCTCCCCTGGGGGTGGATGTGGGTGCTGGCACTCTTTGCTGTGCATTAGAAGCAGAGAACACCAGCAATTGGGACACTTCAAGGACACTGCATAATTTCGGTAAGAGTTAGGAGAGGAGAAGGAAAACTCCATTTCTATCAAATGTGCTATCAAAGTAAGCACAGCTTTCTTGTTCCATTTTTTGGTCAGGAAGGAAGTGGAAATTTTAAAAAAATGAAAAAGGTTTTATTGTGATAAAAATAATAAACCAGGGTTTACTTTAAATCTGGGAAAATGATGTATACAAAAACAAAGAAAGTGACAAAACAATCATCTTGACATTAATATTCCATGTGGTTAAGCATTTAATTTCTTCTTGTGTTACTTATATATGTATATATATACACACACACATGCACGTTGTCTCTATTCTAAACCTAAACTATAAGCTACCTGCAAGTAAAAATTGTGCTTTATTCTCTTTAGCAAATAAATATTTATGTTATTGATAAACCATCTGAGGACGAAAGTCTGTGAAATCGCAGAGCTCTTGTAGATAAAGATAGTTGATGATCTATTGTTAACTATTAATAGATCTAACCCTTCTAGAAGCAGCTAATTATATGCTTGATATGCCACTATAATTGGGCAAAATTGGTATGTTACAGCCATGTTATTGTAACTATATAATATAAAAATAAGCTTAAGTATGTTCATAGAAAATTTTATTGCCATCCTTCACAGTATAATCTGCATTTACCAAAATTATATATATTTTGAAAGGTAGCTTCAAAGTATATGGTAGACTCCAAGGGTCAGCAAACTTTTTTCTGTTAAGATCTAGACAGTAAATATTTCAGGGTTGCAGGCCACCTATGGTCTCCATCATGATCACTCAAATCTGCTATTGCAGTGTAAAAGAAGCCATAGACAATACATAAATGAATGAATGTGGCAGCGTTCCAATAAAATTTTATTTACAAAAAGTCAGCCAAACTATGGGCTATAGTTTGCCAACCCTTAATGTAGGTTATACATCACTAGAAGTAGCATAAAATGGGATGAAGAATAATTTAATATTTTTATAGGAGAGAAATATATGTGACATTTTCAAGATCTTTATTGACTCTTAAAAAAAAACAACAACAAAAAACCACCAAACTTAAATAGCACACACAAATCTTACCTGGTTAGGTATCCTCAGTGGGGGCCTTGGACCTCCAGGGTACCGAGGTGACATAAAAGGCTATTGAAGTAAAACAAACAAATAAACAAAACAAAAAAACAATGTAAAATACAGATCTGAAAATAAACTGCTTTTAAGAATTTTTGAATTATACAAAACATAAATCAAATTTACTTATGTGGCTGATTTCAGTAGAATAAAAGCTTTTAAGAAAAATTACCATCCTATTTTTTATTTTGTAGAATATCTGGAAAAATTCCAAAGAAATCATAAAAAAATCGAACATGACTAAAGTAACTAGCAAAAAAAAATTTTAATGCTATCTAATTGGCAAAAAGTAAGACTAAGAAATTTAGGCAATTGAATCTTAGTAAAGACTTCAGGAAGAGGATCACTGGCTACATTATTATACAAACTGGATTCTGAATTACCCAATTCAGTTATCACTTTCCTCTAATAATTTTGACTGAATTACCCAATTCGGTTATAATTTTCCTCTAATAATTTTAAAGTTGCCAAATTTCTTCATCTTTTCTTTTGTAGTTCCGTTTAAAATGGTAAAGAAATTTCTTTTCCAAGGGACATTTGTGGTTAGGAGAGCTTTGGCTTCCTTTCATTAAGAGTTTGTTATAATTCAAAATCGATTATAAATTTTAAAATTGAAATTTCTTTGCATATTTTGAGCCTAGCAGACTATGAGGTGTGTACTTTTTTTTTTTTTTTTTTTTTGCGGTACGCGGGCCTCTCACTGTTGTGGCCTCTCCCATTGCGGAGCACAGGCTCCGGACGCGCAGGCTCAGCGGCCATGGCTCACGGGCCCAGCCGCTCCGCAGCATGTGGGATCTTCCCGGACCGGGGCACGAACCCGTGTCCCCTGCATCGGCAGGCGGACTCTCAACCACTGTGCCACCAGGGAAGCCCGAGGTGTGTACTTTTTTAAATAACCATTTTTTATTGAAGTATAGTTAATTAACAATGTTGCATTAGTTTCAGGTGTACAGCAAAGTGATTCCATTATATATACACATATACACACACAGACATATATATATATACATATAGACACATATATATATATTCTTTTTTTTTAATTTTTATTGGAGTATAGTTGATTTACAATGTTGTGTTAGTTTCAGGTGCACAGCAAAGTGAATCTGTTATACATACACATATATCCACCCTTTTTTAAGATTCTTTTCCTATATAGCCCATTACAGCGTATTTAGTAGAGTCCTTGTGCTATACAGTAAGTCCGTATTAGTTATCTATTTTTTTTTTACATCTTTATTGGAGTATAATTGCTTTACAATGGTGTGTTAGTTTCTGCTTTATAACAAAGTGAATCAGTTATATATATACATATGTTCTCATATCTCTTCCCTCTTGCGTCTCCCTCCCTCCCACTATTCTTTTTCATATTATTTTCCATTATAGGTTATTACAAAATACTGAATATAGTTCCCTGTGCTATACAGCAAGTCCTGGTTGTTTATCTATTTTATATATAGTAGTGTGTATATGTTATATTTTAAATTTATTTCCTCTTGTATGCCCTCCTCCAGAAGTCCAGAGGAAAACAAATGGCCTTATATTAAAACTCAAGTCAATTTATCTTGTTAGATGAATCAGAGGCTGCTAAGATGTGCTGATTCTGTCAGTCCTGAAACTGTCTGAAAAATATGCTAAAAGTATCATTTTAGTGATTGTCCAATGATGAGTGGAAGGAGAATATTTTTGGTCACTCAGATTTGGGCACAATTTTTATTTTTAAGTTTATTCCTAAAATTATTCAAAATTCCATTTTTATAGAAAAATATAATTTTGTTTAATTATAATACATAATTACATGTAATATAAGCAAATTATCAACTCTAAAGGGTTGAATATTAAGTAAAATATTAAGAATGAATTAATATAAATTAAGAATCAATTTACCAAAGGCTTGGGCAAGCCAAATCTATAGTACTTTACATAATTAAATTCCACATTTATAATGAATTTTCTAAAAATATTTTTAGAAATTAGGCCTGCAGTTCTAGGGCTATTTTAAAATCAGCAGCTGAAAAATAAAATTCTAGCAAATTTATGTGCTATAGACTTTTCTATAATATCTTTTGGAGGGTCTGACAAACCAACAAGAAGAACTTTAGAATTAAACAATTTGAGTTTTTACTTGCTGTGTTCTTATATGTTAACATATTCCTAGGAGATCATTTTAAATGGACAGAAACAGTAGGTTATTCAGGTAATAGTGTCACCTTCAGCTGATAAAACTTAAGTGGATTTTCCAGTTTAAACATTTAAAAAATGTTTAGTTTTCACACATTTGGTTAAAGTTGACTCTCATCATTTCTGAAGCTCTACTCTAAATTGGATTAATTAGTTAACTATACTGTCAACTGGGAAGCTCATCCCCAAACTCACACTCCCTCTGCTACTTTTCTAACCACCTAATTTCGTTTATGAAACTGTCTTATAAATTCTGGACTCACTTAAAAAATTTAATAATTAAATATCGTGTCATCGATTTTGGAATGGTTGCCTTTCTTTCACAAAGTGATGTTTTACGACATAGTCACTAAGCCCAAGTACAATATCAATTTAGTGTTTGAGACATGGAGACATAAAAATAGGTTACTAATAATTCCTGTCTATAATAAAATCACTTCAAAATGGAATACAAGGTAGAAAGTGTTAAAACACTACTAAATACTGATAACCTTGAAATGTACCTTATTTGAAACAGGGCATTTGAGATTTGTATGTTCCTCTGAATGTAAAATAACGTAATAGTGTTAATATAAATGGACTATTTGAAAAGAGAAATATTTTCTCTAATCAATGGCATTGTGAATAAATGTATTTTAACAGGACTGTTGTATTCTCCTATCTGACCATGAGGCCCCATCAAGGGACTACTAAGAGGGAGAGGCAGTGCATGTGGTAGTTGCGAACCTGTAGTCCCCTATGGAATAAGATTGCGAGAGAGAAAGAGTCTCTTTTTAATTTATTTCCTCTTGTATGCCCTCCTCCCGAAGTTCAAAATTTTTTTTAGCCAAAAGAAAAGAAAGAAAACCACTTCTGTTTATCAATCTATAGCTATACAATTAAAGCAAAAAATAACAAAAATCTAGTTAGTTTAGATAAAAAACTACTACTTTTCCCTAAAATATAAACATTATTATGGTTAAAGCATTTTAATATCAAATTAGTGCTGTTATAAGCTCTTAATATTCAGATTGATTCTTAAGATATCTTCTTAACCACCTAGGTCCTCAGCTGCCTACTTGTTGAGGTATAGACAGCAACAGAACCCAAAAGAGTTTTCATGTTAGCAAATGAGAATATTCTACTAATATTCTGTATTTCACTATTCAGAAGTCAATTTGCTTTCAAATATAATTTAAGGTATTACAACATGTTTAAATTCTTTTATGGTAAAATGCTAATCTAAGAGATTACATACTGATATTATAAAGTATACTTACTGATATTATAAAGTACATCTATCGACAGACCTTCAGTACTCTCTGTGTTGATAACCTGGGAAGAACAGGCTCCTCAAAAGAGCCCTTAGCTATGAAGTACACTTACTCTTAATATTTGGGGAAAATTTTTTTAATAGTTTGGGCATCAAAATATGTGCTTGAGGGTGTCAGAATGATGAATCAATATTTTAAATGGAAAAAGCCTTCCCCTTGAAAAATGGGCTAAAAAGTTATTTATAATGTGTGTGGACAAAACATTTGACTGGGAGTCAAAGGCCTGGATTCTAGTTTTTGCACCACCACTAATTAGCAGAGGGACCCTAAATTAAAAACCTTTCAGGGCTTTAGTTTTCCCAACCTTAAAATGAGAGAGTTGGACAAGATGATCTCAGCAGTCTCTTGGGAAATAATAATTTAAAACCCCCATGATACTGAATGTCAATATTATGACATGGTATGAGTGTGTTTCGTGTTTGGTAATTGCAATCATTGTTGGTTTTGTTGTGGTCATCCATTTACAATGCTTGGTGTCAGTTTATTTATCTCTTGTAAAAATAAAATACAGTACGTGTGTGAAAAAAATAAAAAAACAAAAACAAAAAAATATTAATGCTAGTAGAATAGGTAGTTGAACTCTACAATTTCCAGTTACTTGGAATATTTTTACTTCTTTTTAATATTTCATAAAAGGCCATTTAAAATATAGTTTATACTAATTTGTATTATTTCCTAATTTTGAATCTGCATCCACATAGTGGTCAATTGGTATAATAAAGAATAATACTTGATTCTTTAAAAAAAAAAACAAACCCATGATTCCATGTTAATTATTTCCAGCGTTACCCTTAAGTATAAAGATTAGCATACTGTAAATAGCTATAAATATTTGAAGTGTGTGTGGGTGATATCAGTCTATGTTCCTAAGGCACAAGCTATCTTTATCAAGGAGCTAGAGAAGCTTATTCCCATGCTTTCCAGAGAAAAAGAAAAACTTAGGTAAAGAAAAAAAATACTCCAACAAACAATGATGCCCTTTGTTCAGATCAAAGGCCAACAGAATAAAAAAGCTGCACTTACTGATTAAAAGGCATGCTAGAGATTTGTTCATTCAACAAATATTTATTAAGCACCCACAAAGGCACTGTTCTAGATGGTGGGACATATCGGTGAACAGAGCAGATGAAGATCACTGCCCTCTGCTTAGGATTTTTCAAGGTTCACAGTCTTGTAATTAATAGGAGAAACAATGTTCTGGAAAAACTATTTTCTACAGTCCACTAATCTGGAAGAAATAAAACATTCTCTTCACCAAATGGCAAATATCAATGAAAACCCAAAGAAAATAATATTTCAATCTGGTGCCTTCCCTCAGAAGTCATATTACATCATCCCTACTTGACAGAACATGTAGTGCTATGAATGACTAAAAATCAAGGCTAGGCTTTTAAAAAAGTTTTCCAAATTGGGCAAAACTCATGGACAAAGGCTCTTTATAATACACACGATAAAATGAGTAGCACAGTTAGTACCCTGACATATGGAAATACATTTATAGGTATAAATTCTCATTTCTACATGTTTCAGTTATCTACTTAGAATGAATGGGATAAACCAAAGTGCAAGCAATAAAAACGTATACAAAGCCAGAAAATCAATAAATATTTGATGACTAAATGAAAGGAAAAAAACTCTAATAGAAATATAAACTAAATGTCCAGCCCATTTCCTCCAAGAAGTCTTTTAGAGAAAAAAATCACACTCATTTAGAATCATAATTTATTTCAGAATGAACATCATTCAGTCTTAAAGGATTATTTTTTTTCCATTATATCAAGAATTATTCATGAAATATTAAACTTCTGCTTTCCTAAAAGAGAGATTTTCCTTTATTCTTTGCCATTTCTGCTAGTGGAAAGTAGTAGTCTCCCTCTTCTTATTTCATCTTCGTAAACTGTTAGTGCTTTATCTCAATTCTCTAAGATTTAGAAGGAAGAAGTTCTTTCTCATCTTTCCTTCTCTGAAGATCCCAGACCCCACCAATGGAATTATTTTATAAATAATTTACCCATTCTGAAATTACAGGTGATAAGAACCATTTAAAGCCCTAACTTCTTTTCACATATATATATGATCAAACTGTACATCTTAAATGACACATTGCTCAAATGTTAACTTTACTAATATTTTCTAACATTTTAATAGTTTCCAGAAAGCATAAATATGATTTATCAATACCACAATTTTTCTTGAGATAACTCAGTATTCTCCTTTCTATGCCAAGTAAACGTCTACTAAGCCTCCAGGGGCCGGAATGTCACTTCCTCTTTAAGGAGTCTCTATAGGCTCCTTTCCCTCCATTTCCTGAGCACTTTGTCACACTATTCTCATAGAGGATTCAGCACACTGCAGTGTAATGTGTGCCTTGATATGAAGGGAACCCACTTCAGAGGAAAGGACATGAAACCAGATCAGAACAAGTACCTTAATGTCATGGTAATCAATCCATAAAATAAAACTGATATTTCTAAGAATCCTTAAAATTGATGGCAGCAGTGTATAAATCACCCTATATCTTATTTTAAAGATTTCAACATGGCTTTAGAAACTCTTTAAATCTTGGTCTTTAAGAGCAGGTTGATAATAAAGAAAATTTAAAATCACTAAAAAGTAAAATATTCTTTAAAATGCCAATTTTATACTTAAGCATTTTCTATATACATTTTATTTTATGAGCACAATTTAGAACAAATCAATGATGAAAAGAATAATACTAAGTTCTTTAGAATGAACAAATGTAACAATTAGGACAGTTTACAATTCTGAAAATTTAGAAGTCTGAGATATGTTCTACAATTTAAAGTAACTGAACTTTTTCGAGTACAAAACTATTTTTGTGAAATTTGCTTCTATTTTTGAAAAAATAGTAGTTTTTAAATGACACAGAAATACAGAATTACCAAGTTTGAGAAAACATGAACTTACAAAACAGTCTAAAAAATATACACACTTAAAAAAATGACTTCACAAAACTACTCAAGTGAAGTTTTTACAAGTTCTGTATTGTACAATTATAATAAAATCTGACTTATAGAATTTTATTCCAATATACCTTTTTGACACATTTTACAGCAAAAAGTTTGTAGAGTTAACTAGGTCAACCTCCTTATTTTATGTAAAAGAAAACCAAAGACCAAATTCCTTAACTGCCACTTTAGTTTTCTTAGAGCTATATAACATCCGACTATAGTAATACCTTTATAGAATAAAGGCAGGTACACATACTTCATTCTTATGACTAACTGACCATAAATAAATTGCCTGACTTGGCATTTCCTCCTAGGCACCCCCAGCAACCTTGCAACCATTCGCTTAATGTAGAATTCTTTACCTTTGTTACCACACAACCATGAAAAGCTGAAAAGACAGTGGTATTTCAGGTAATCAAGTTAATTTGCACATAAAACACTAATTAGCATGTGCTCTTGATTCACCAGATGAAAAGAAATTCAACAACTGAAATATAAAATAAATTTAGTAAGCTCTATCTCTCTCTTCTTGAATATTTTTGGTAGAGTTTTGATAATATATGTTGTCTTTAGTTCATTTATTTTTGTTTTTAAGTCAAATACCGGAAGGGAATAGAAGATGGGTTAGGAGTGGTGGTACATGGATGTGGTATTATTAGAAGAGTATTATCATTGTAATCAAGCTGTTCATTATAATGTGACAACTTGTAATAAGGTTCTGGAGGAAGGGAAGGAAGCAGTTAGCACATTCTAAGAGAGAATGTACAGAGTCGCATTCAATAAATACTTGGCTGTTTCCATAGCTGGGTCATTGATTGAGTGAGTGAACAACATTGATGGAAGACCCTATAAACCAGCAAAAGGTGTAATAAAGTTTGGTTCTCTTGTATAAAATCTCACCTGGCCAATTTATGTGTCTTGTTAAAAATAGGTAGCATCTATTGATATTGCAAAGGGTAAGGCACAGTTCTGGCATAGTGTATCTGGTTGTCTAATGAGAAGATGCTTATACGTATAGAGGGGAAAATTCAGCTTGCTTATATAGGATAAATTATGTCTTCTAGAGCAGCAGTCTCCAACCTTTTTGGCAGCAGGGACCAGTTTCATGGAAGACAATTTTTCCAAGGACCAGGGGGTGGGGGGAGTTGGGGGGGTAGAAGGATGGTTTCGGGATGGTTCAAGGGCATTACATTTACTGTGCACTTTATTTCTATTATTATTACATTGTAATATATAATGAAGTAATTATACAAGTCACCATAATGCAGAATCAGTGGAAGCCCTGAGCTTGTTTTCACTTGCCACTCACTGATGAGGTTTTGATATGAGTCTGCAAGCAACTGATTTATTATGGGCTCTGTGCAGTCAAACCTCTCTGCTGATGATAATCTGTATTTGCAGCCACTCCCCAGTGCCAGCATCACTGCCTCAGTTCCACCTCAGATCATCAGGCATTAGATTCTCACAAGGAGCATGCAAACTAGATCCCTCGCATGCACAGTTCACAGTAGGGTTCACACTCCTATGAGAATCTAATGCCACTGCTGACCTGACAGGGGGCGGAGCTCAGGCGGTAATGAGAGAGATGGGGAGTGGCTGTAAATACAGATGAAGCTTCGTTTGCTCACCCGTGGCTCACCTCCTGCTGTGTGGCCCGGTTCCCTGGGGGTTGGTGACCCCTGTTCTAGAGGACCTAATAAAAGTAGGTAAAGAACAAAGTGTTGGAGATCCCAAGATGATACTGAGTTATAATTACAATATCTACATCAACAACATATGAGAGAATTTATGATTTAGATGACTAAGAAGGTCTTGTACTCTCTCCTACTGCTTTCAGGTTTCTCTATTTCTGAGGCGTCAGGGTTGAAAATAGTGATTCTTAGGCAGTTTTACAAAGTAACAGTATTTAATAACCACTTTTTGGTATAGAAGGATGTCAGGTTAATTTATGTATGATTTGGAGAAAAAAAAAGTATGATAACTTCCCAATTTTTTTCTAAAGCAGAGGCCAGCCATGAGAACTGTCAGTAATTCAATATAGCAGGGCATTTCAACTGTTTGTCTAATATAGTGCCAGGTGTACACATGAGACCCTGGTCTTCTTAGATTTAAATACATTCAAAGAGCCATAATCCTCAGGTCTCAGAAACATGTTTTAGCTTACATATTTTCTTTCCATTAAGAGGCTCAGCATTTGAGTAACATCATATTGTCTTTACCACATAACCATCTTTAGTCTAAAAATCTGTAAGAAAAAATGGTTATTTGCTAAAAAGTAATTTACTTCCATCAACATTTAGGCAAAAACACAAGATACAAAGTGATACATAGCTAGGAAAAATATCGGTTATCTTCAGTAATTATATTAATTACATAAAGATCAAATATCTACCTTTCTTGATCCTGTGCAGATATGATTTTAGACAGATATAATCTTTCTTCTGATATTTTTCACATACTGTTTTAGGCAGACACAGGGAATAATACACAATTCTGTGTCATAAAAATTATGACAGAATCTTTCAAGGGAAAAACTTCTCTTGAACATAATTTTTTTAAATGATAAATATGGAAGATTATAATTATTTATAGTCTTGTAAAGGTAATAAAAATATGTTCACTATGAGATTTTACCCCAAGCATAAACATTCTCTTAAAAATTAAACATTACTTTTTATTCATTCTGGGTCCAGTTTTTTAGTTAGTCCAGTTCTCTTTACATGATTCTCCTACATAGATTTCTATTCTCTATTTTGCTATTCAAAATCTCACTTAGAAGTAAATCTTTTTTTCCTTAATTGTGATAAGAGTTGAAGTCATATGGCTATCAATAATATATAATATTGACAGTATTATTTTGAAAAAAGCATCACAAAAAGTGTTGTGACTTGTACATTCATTTCTGCCATCGTTCATACAGTAGGACTGTTCACATGTTTTTATTTTTATAATTCCATGAGATGCTTCATAAGTTTTCTATAGAAAAGTAATGAAGCATAAATTATACATCAAATGCATTTCGTTAAAGTTACTTTACAATTCATATATCTTAATTTGTTCAGTTTCTTTTCTGTTTTTCAGGAAAATCTCCATCAGACATTACTGACACCCCAGTGGATAAGACA
Organism: Delphinapterus leucas; assembly: GCF_059928025.1. NCBI lineage: Eukaryota > Metazoa > Chordata > Mammalia > Artiodactyla > Monodontidae > Delphinapterus > Delphinapterus leucas. The sequence continues at coordinate 66,069,843 of NC_143131.1, forward strand.
CTCTTGATTAACACATTTTAATTCCAACTAGTATTAAACTAATTTAGCTCACAAAATGACATACTTGTGCTAGCAATTCTGCTGATAAGCATAAATATGTAGCTTATCTTCCATACATCTTAGATATTCTATCATCAACAACACTTAATTAAAATAACACATATCAAATATCTGTAAAGTATGAACAGATCAGGTTTCCTAGATGTTGTTTTGGCAAGGCTAATCCAATTCAGCACAGAGTTATAAGCAGGTTGATTCTTCTGATATGGATTTAGTCTAAGCATTAAAATTGCTCATTTCTATTATGGGCCTTTTCAAAAAGATGAGACTATTTCTCAAGCCTTCATTACCATATATCAGATACTGGCTCATGGCAATGGACTTGTGGATTGTGAATGGGGACTATGCTGCCTTCTGGTCTAATCAACTACAGAAGTTTGAAAAACAGTCTATAAAAAACTTTAATGATTTGTTTTAGATCAATTTATATTCACAAATACACACAGACCCTTTTATTTTTCTTTTGGTGTCTGTGGGACAAGTAGCTGGAGTCCTGCGTAAGCTGAATCTCGCTCTGTGCTGCCTCCCATCACTGACTAAAGTCACAAGGACAGATCAACCCACATTAGTAGTATATTAAAAAAAACACTATGGGTATGAAAATCAATATGTGAGGTTTATAACTGAGGAAAAGTATTGGGCTAACTCAATAAAAAAAGAAGTAAAAACAATAATTTTTTAAAACTACTCTTAATTTTTCATTGAAGAATGCAAAAACATTCCCCTCTTCCCCAACCTTTTCCCTATTTTATATTCATGCTTCCACATAAACTTGTTCTAGATGAGAGGGTGGGAGACAAGCACTTTAATTTACCTAAATGTACCATTAGGTTAAAAAAAAAAAAAAAAAAGCTACTTTGTTCTGGCACCCTTCTGGTATCTTGATATGCTAGGTAAGTTTCTACTGATAAAGCAGTAGTCTTTTCAAATTCATAAGCAGCGATAACATTTGTTAAAGAAACCTGCCTATGGGCTTGGTCTCTGATACAAGTGGCAGATTATATATATTTTTACTTTCTTTAAAATGAAATGTTACACTTCATATTCACTTGGTTACTTACCTGCAAACATGAAGTCTAAAGTTACTCAACTCAAGTCTGAACTGTATAATCTTTTCTACTCAACAGATTTTAACAGAAATTATTAATGCCCCAAAAGTCTGTTTTGAAACTACAGCTTACTAATTTGACTAATGCCAAAAAGTATGAAAATAAGCAAGATGAGAGAATTCAAACTGCACAGTGATTTCTCCATCTCCAATTAAGATGCATTTTGAACCACGTGTCTTAAATAGATACAGAATAAATGTACAGAATAAAACTAAGACAAATTTGAGTGGAGAAAATATTACTGATGTCAAAGGTATCTGCAATGTCAGATTATTTATAGAATATAAAAATGACAGAAAACAGGTAGTAGTCACATTTGCAGGCATTCTTAGTAAGTAACTCTATTTTACTCTTTCTTGATAAGCATCCTACTGTGTACAAAGAATACCCGATTACTCTATTCCTTGGCATTATGTCTTACACCTGATTGTTGGGTATAATAGATGGCACCTGGCAATTGCCTATACTCTCTGTCCACAGGTGTCAGCAGAGCAGTTTTCTTTGTCCCTTGGCAGGAATGAACAGTTTATAATAGCCAACACTTCACTCCCAGCAGCATTTCTTTGACCTCCCCAGCTTCTCTCTCCAGCTACTGCCTCATCTTCACTTTCCCTTTACAGCAAAACTCTTTGAAACTCTGAAAGAGTTGGACACACTCGTTGTCTGCAATTTCTCTCTTCCTACTTTATCATGAATTTACTTTTATGCGGCTGTCACCCCCATCACTCCACCTGGCCTTATCAAAGTCATCAGTGACCACCTCGTTAGGTCCAGTGGTCAGTTGTCAGTCCTCAACTAATGTGAACCATCAGCAGCATTTGACACAGCTATCATTCCTCACTTCCCTGCATTTTTCTTCTTGGCTTCCAGGCTCCCACATTGCCTGGTTTTCTTCCAAACTCATGTGCTCCTTCTTCCCATTCTTCTTGCTGGTTCCTCCTCATCTTCCTGCCTTCTTAAAAACAGAACCCTGGGATCCTTGAGCTTCTTGTCTCTCTCTCTACTCATTACCTGGGTGATGTCATCCAGGCTCACAGCTTTCAATATTATCTGTATGCTAATAACTCCCAAATGCGTCTAGTCCAAGCCTCAAGCATAAATCTCCAGATCTGATACCGTGCTCCCTACTGGACATCTCGTGAATATCTAATAGCCATCTTAATCTTAACAAGTTTAAACTTAAGCTTCTGATTGTCCCCTCATACCTCCTCTTGCAGTTTTACCTATATAACACGGGTAAATGTCAGCTCCGTTCTTTCAGCTGAACAGGCCAAAAGACTTGCGGTCACCCTTGATTTGTCTTTTCCTCTCACAACACATATCCAAACCATTGCCAAAATCTGTTGGCTCTAACTTCAAAATATATCTAGAATCCAGTCACTTCTCACCACTGTTACCAGCCTTGTTTGAGCCATAATATTCTCTTGTAAAGTTTTGCAGTGACATCCAAATTGGTCTCCCTGCTTCCACCTTTCCCTCCTACAGATGAATCTCAACATAACAGCCAGAAAGACCCTGCTAAAACCCTCCACTCAGAACAAAACCCCAAATCCCTACAATGACTTACAAAATTCTACTTGATGTGGCTTTCTGCTGCCTACGACTTCATATCTAATTGCTCTCCCCAGCCGACACTCCACTATAGTTACTCAGGCATTCTCTTTGTCGCTGGAAAAAGCTGGTCATGCACTGAACTCAAGGGCTTTATACTTGCTTGTCCCTCAGCCTAGAACACTTCCTTCAGACACCAGATGCTTGTGCCCTCACTTCCTTCAAGTCTTTACTTAAAATGGCATCTTCCTGATGAGTCCTTCTGTGGCCACCCCATCCAGAACTTCCTCAACACTGCCTATTTTCCTTTTCTGCTTCATTTTTCTCTCTAGTCCTTATCACAATCTAACATATCATATATTTTAAAATAATTATTTATTTTGTTTACTGACTGTCTCCCATAGTGGACTCTACGTTGGATGTGGGTAAGGATTTCTCTTTAGCTTGTTTACTGTAGTAACTCTAGCACAGGGTGGTGGGAGGGGGCCATAAATATTTGTTGCTGAATGTCATCAGCAGTCTGAGCCAGTGGTTCTCAAATTTTAGCTTGTAAGACTCATCTGTTAAAAATAAAAAACAAACAACAAAAACCAAAGGATTTCCATTGCCATTACCCCACCACCAAGAATCCTGATATACTGGGAGGCAGATGACCCCCGGGACTCTTGACAATAGTACAAGAATACACTTGGAGAAACACTGTTCTTGGTCTTTACCCTTTGGATTTCTTACAGGCCATCTAGTGGTGACCATCTTCATAAAGAATAGGAGTGGGTAAATTATGGCTCATGGCTAAATGTGGTCCACCACTTGTTTTTGTAAATAATGTTTTACTGGAATAGCCATGCTCTTTAGTGCACACAGTGTCTACGGCTGCCTTTATACTACAACAACAGAGTTGAGTAGCGTGACCTCAAAGCCTTCAAATCCTAAAATATTTACTATCTGGCTTTTTACAGAAAAAGTTTGTTGACCTCTGATATAGATAGAAGATAAATTATTCCAGAACACGACCTAGCGATAAGCTATTTTTTATTTTTTTAATATATATATATATATATTTTTTTCATGGTGTTTTCTTTTTCTTTTTGGCTGCATGGCATGGCATGCGGGATCTCAGTTCCCCTACCAGGGATTGAACCCGTGCTTAACCACTGGACCACCAAGGAAGTCTGATAAGCTATTTTTCAAAAAGCTGAAGGTATCCTTATGTATACTTAAGGCAAATCTATCCGACCTATATAGGAAATTTGCAATATATTTACTATTTGATTTATATTTAATAATCCATTCCTTACCTTTAATTCCCCAAAGAATGGTGCCCGTTTTTGTTTCTGTAACCAACGTTAAACAAAAAACTAAGATTGTGTTATAAATTGCCTTTGGATATTTGCTATACATTTTTTTGTTTCCCAAGGACCTATAATAAAAATAGAGGCATTCTGGGAAGAATTTTCAAAAATAAGATATTGGTCTAGGATGGCCAAGTTAACTTTTTCATAAATACCCATTTTGATAAATAAACATCAAAAGTAAGGTTTCTAATAGGAAACTATTTCATTCCCTTCTAACTGAAAAACCCAAGTAAAGAGTCTAAACCCCTGACACCCTCTTCTTTGCTTGTTGTCCATCTAGTCACCGCTATAGGGTCTTCAGTTGTTTGAAACTGCGATTTAAAAAAAAAACTTACTTAGTTACTCAAGCTGAGCAGTTTTAATTTGTTCTAATAGTTGAGGCCAGAAAAACTATTACCACAACTGCAGGAAAGCATTATCAAAGCCAGCAGCTGTCAGGCACCTTTATTTTTTTAGGCTGCTTTTATCTTTATACTAGAGAAAGACTTGTTCTGTTCTCAATATTCAGAATCTTTGTTCTTTAAAGATTCAAAATTACATTTTTAAGAAAATTAAACTTCAGTTTTATTTATTGAACTTTGACAAATAAGCAACCTTCCCCACCTCTACTCTCCAAATCCTGGTGTATTTAATTCTGAGAAATACTATTTTTAATGTGTGAGTTTTAAACTATATATATTAATAATGTTAAATGTTATAGTTCAGTAAGTCAATTCAACTTGAGATATTCAGTATTCCACTTATTCAAATTAAGAAATGATGTACTTACTAATCTTTTGGTTTGTTATCTGAGGTCAAAGATGGTATCTACAACTTCTGGGGAGAAGAAAAGGGAGTTTCTCCTGGCTTAGAGTATTTCCTAATACTAACTTCTGAAACAGACATGATCAGGAGGGATAAGAGGAAAGGCATACCATTGGGAGAGAAGACAATTTAAAGATTAATAATAGAAGGAAACTGAGAAGGAATGGAGACTATTTAACTACTATATCTATAAATAATAGGGTAAAACAGGTGCTACTGATAATAAAAGGTTGTTTTGTGAAAGTCTGAATAGGAAGAGGAGTATGCTTAGTTATGAAGGTATCTTCAAAATGTAGGACTTATGTCCAAAAATAAATAAATATCTACCTCCAGAAACATTTAACCAGGGTTTGTAAAAACATTTCTTCTTGTCTTTTTCCTTTTCAGTTTCAAGTGTTAGATTAAATAATTGTTTTTCTCCTTTTTGATTCTCTTTCTTTTAAAATATCAAGAATATTATATTACCCTGAGCTTTGTTTTTGTCTTTGGTGCTTTATGAATGTCATTTATATTGAGTTTTTCTAGTCAATGAGTGTACCATGGAGAAAAGGGGAGATTTCTTTGTATTTTTTTTTTGTTGTTGTTCTTATTACATTATTACTATGTCAAAGCATTAGGTCAGCTTGCTACAGTGCAGTCTTGCTAAAAATAGAACCTTTGGAAAATATACCCAAACAAGTAGAGACATCGGCAAACCACCACTAGATGGCAAAACCGCTTTACCATTGCTAACATACTGCCTGTAGAAAGAATGTGACTTAGGAAACTGCTGCAACATATTTCCCACCATATCAGAGTTTTGATCAATTTGGATTTTAAAATATGGATGGCCACTCTAGTCTGAAACTAAATTACTTGGTATACTTTATCTTCAACAAGTATTTATAATCTTATTCATGTCAAAGCCTTACATTTACAATCCATCATCAATGTATTATTAGTTTTCAACAGTTCTCAGTAAAGAAGACAGATCCAGTGACTAAGAATACAGCAAATGTATTAAGATAAAAATCAAAACACAATATAATACATGGTAAAAATGAACAAAAGGCTATACAGAATTCAAAATTAAATATTTACAAGTATATCCCACATTAGTTACATAGGCAAAGATATCTACATTAGACCTATTAAAAAGATTACATTGTGTTTTTATATAAAAGTTATAGATGTGTTTGATTAGAGTGATAAAAACAAGATATGGTTTTCTTAAAAGTTTTCTTGTGGTAAAGAGCAGAAAGAAGGAAAAAATAAAGTATTTTTTTTACTCCCCTCAGATTTTTTTGGTTGAAATAAGAAATGCCCATTTCTTTAACGTAGTTTAAGTTATATTAAATTCACAAGAGAAGATTTCTTACTACTCAAATCTAGAAAATTATAAAGCAACAGAGTTAATAGTCTATTTTTTTAAGAAACACGAATGAGAACTTTGTTTTATAAGTGCATTTTACTAAACTATTTTGATTATTATACATAAGTGTGAAGAAAATCTAATTGGTTCAAGGATTAATGCTGCCTATTCGATAAAACTACAGGAATCAAATTTTGCCTGACTTTTAGTAAGAATGCTATGAGAATGAATATACAGCAGGTTGATGCTTTTAATGCATAATTCAAATTTCTTAGCATACAATGAAACTTTTGAATAATACTCTAGCATAGGGACAGGAGAGTCAGAGTATAGACTTAGTTCTGAGGACCTGTTAGGTGTATTCACACCACACCACAGTACTGTATTTTCTTCCACCAAAATTGCCAAACTCTAGTTAGATCAAAGGCCACTTCTACTATCTTCCCACTGACCCCAGTAGCAACACTCCTCAATTTAAGAAAGTTGCTCTAAAGTCATTCACCAGTTCCACGGTAGGTCACTTTGAGAATTTAGAGGGTTTCTTATACAAATTACTCCTTTGATAAAAGACTCCAAGTGAATAAATGTGTCTTACTTCAAATGGCTTTATTTTACTAAACGGACACCTCCTTTTGCATGTCCAGCTATTCCCCTTGATTTTACTTAATTTGATCTCCTACTCAACAATAGAAGCACTCCCATTTCAATTAAAAAAGGTCAAGGTTTAAGTCTGAACCATGCTGGTATCTGTCACAAATAGATGTGACGGATATCAACATGGTTGACAGATGCTAATCTAGAGACCGTCTTCCAGGATGGACTTATTAAATGTATGGGGTATTAATCGTAACTATTTATTTTGGAGTTTGAGTTAATTGCTATTATTCAAATGCAGTTGTTATGAATTCACAAATTTAGAGTTTGTAATAATTCCACTTGGTAATATATTTAAGTCTATACTTATAATGGAAAAGAGGGGGCTTGTTCTGCAGTGTAAACAGGGATAAAACGAGAATGTTTGTCTATTTAGGAGAATGTTTTCAATGTACTTCTTATGGTAGAATCACACAGTGAGTAGAGCTCAGAACTGTTGAAGCTTTATGTGTTAATTAAAATTCTTCTTGCTTTACTTTCCTTTATTCATTAAATTCTAATAGGCTCAGTCTTTTCCTGGTCTAGTCCCATCCAGCCATCCCCAAATAAGAATGGGGATTCAAAACTATTTTCATACTCTGGATAATTCTTGGACATCACTATCTCTATGGAACTGGATTAGAAACTGGCGTTTGGACTTGAATTATGATTATCATGGTGCTATTTCTATTTATAGAAGGTAGCTGCTCTTCATTAACAACAAGCATTGTGGTCAGAATCATGATGAAGGATAGGAAACCGATATTGATATTTAGGAAACATTTGAGTACCCTGATCTCATCATGATACGTACCAAAGGTAACATACTATTTCTTTTTCAAACGTTTGATGACTTGAGCTTTCCAATATTTCTGAGAGGCATTTCTAGGGAGACTGGCCATACTTAAGCCTACTGAATAGGGGAAACAAGTATTTAAAAGATTAGCTGGAATGGTCGCCCTGGATAAAAAGGAATGACATTTATCATGCTCAAACATATCTAAAACTTTTTCTACCCACTGTCTTTCCTAACATAGATTAAGACGTGAAAATTTTCCAGGGGCCTTAAGTAGGAACCTCAGAGTCATGCTTGATTCCTCCAACTCTTTCCCTTCTACCCCTAACTTGGTTAATCAACTAAGGCCTATCAAACATACTAGGCATAGCTTCTTCCTCCCCAGTCCTGCTGCCACTGTTCTTAAGTAGGTCCACAGAGCCTCTTTCTTGAGCTACTGTCACAGCCAACCAGCTGACAGTCTGCACCAGTCTTTTTAATGGGTTCTGTTGTTTTTGCTGTTCTTTCAAGGGTCAGTGTTTTTCGAGTCCAGGTGTAATACCCCTTTACTCTCTCATTCTGTACTTTCCCCCTGGACAATCGATCTACGCCTGTGGATTCAGGTCCTTGATATGATGACAATCCTGCAATTTTTATCTCTAGCCTAGATCACTGTCTTAGGCTTCAAACCTGTATGTTCATCAGCCTAAGGGATATATATCTCTAATTGGAGGTCCCACAGGAACCTCTTCATCTGTCCTACCTCAAACCTACTCCTCATTTTGTGGTCCCTGTCATCAAATCTCACCTGGATTACTGTAATAGCCTCCTAAATAGTCTCCCTACTTTCAAACCTGTCCCTCTGCAATCCACGCTACACCCTATAACTGGAGTGATTTTTCTATAAACGCAAATATGAACATGCCTCTTTCCTGCTTAAAGTCCTTCAATAGCTTATTACTGCTCTTAAGATCAAGTTCAAACTCAACTAACCTACAAGGCTCCTCAAGGTTACTCTGGAGCCTCATCACCAGCCATTCTCCCTTTAGCTAATTAAGCTCTGATTTTTGGGAATTATTTGGTCTTTCTCCTTTCTTGTCTGGGTCTTCATAAATTTTTTTCCCTCTTCCTGGAATATTCTTTCCATATCTCTCTGCTTCCTTTGCCTAATTCATCTTTAGATGCCAATTTGGATTTTATTTACTTTTTCCCCCCACAACTTTCTGGTTATTAGCATAGTCTCAATTGGAATTCATGCCTGTTATTTTCTCTTTTTAAAAATTTATTTTATTTATTTATTTTTGGCTGCATTGGATCTTCGCTGCTGTGCACGGGCTTCCTCTAGTTGCAGCGAGCCAGGGTTACTCTTCCTTGCGTTGCGCAGGATTCTCATTGCAGTGGCTTCTCTTGTTGAGGAGCACAGGCTCTAGGTGCGCAGGCTCAGCAGTTGTGGCATGGCGGGCTCAGTAGTTGTGGCTTGTGGGCTCAGTAGTTGTGGCTCGTGGGCTCTGGAGCATAGGCTCAGTAGTTGTGGCGCACGGGCTTCATTGCTCCATGGCATGTGGGTTCTTCCCGGACCAGGGATCGAACCCGTGTCCCCTGCATTGGCAGGCAGATTCTTAACCACTGCGTCACCAGGGAAGCCCTATTTACAGTTTTGACAATATTTTTCTGACAATGACTCTCCCAAGATTGGGTTTGGTGGCCTCCTGCTGTGCTCTAAAAACACGCACTACTCATTTAATATAGCCATTTTCTTTGTAAATTCTAATTGCCTTGTCTCTCTCTCTCTCATTCACCACAGTGTAAGTTTTTTAATGGCAGGGATTTTGTATACAACTATATCATAGGTGCCTAAAAAAGCCTAAATCTATAGTTTGAATTCAGGTCACTGCCCTTCTTAAAGATGTCTGACAGTTCCTACATGCCTACTGAATAAAGACTCAAGTTCTTAACATGGCATATAAGGCCCTTCTCAAGATGCTACAGCTTATCTTCCAATTTCATTTCCAGGAATTCCTGCTTGCCCTCCCCTCTACTTTCCATTCATATTACCCTGAACGCCTCTGCACAGGTCATTCTGATGCTTCCACACTTTTGCTTATACTTTTCCCACTTTCTGGAATATCATTCCTCTGCTTGTTGTTTTCTTGGAAAACTTTTTCCAAACCACTCTTAGCTCCAGTTCAGGTAGACTTTATAGCTCTCTCTTCTAGGTCAACACAGAACTTTACTCTGTTACAGCCCATATCTTGCTGTATTACAGTTATTTATTTTTAATAATGACTCGCTGGCTAGACAGTGAGCTTCAGGAAGGTACGTATTATACACACTCATTTTTATATGCCTACCACAGTGCCTGGCATCTAGTAGTAGTCAAGTGTTTATCTAATTGGATTAAAACAGAAGTTAATTCTGTTTCAACTACTCTTATCAAGACTCAGGCAGAAGGCAGGTAAGGGAAGAATGGTTCATTCTACAAAATGTAAAAATGAAAATGTATAGGTTTATACATCTTTGCTTAACCCTAGGAAGAATTTGGCTTCCTTCCCAACCCACTGCCTCTTTTTTAAAGTGCCACTTAGAGAGCTTCTGCTAGCTCTTGTAAGTAGATAAACTCTTCTGATTTACTCCCTGACTCCAATCTATCCTTAGTAAGAGAAATAAGAGCATGAGGAAAAAATATAAAATGAGCTAGAAATATTTTATGAGTAACGATCAACTATGAACTTTAAAAGGTAAAGTCAGTGGCAGAAGTTCAGAAAGCCTTGCCTTGAATCCCCGTCCTGTGACTTTCTGACTTTGTGCAAACTGCTTACATGCTTTGGTTTTTTCATCTGTGCAATGGTAATGATGATAATACTTACTTTACCCCTAGATTATTGTGAGGATTAAGAGTTTATACACATGAAATATTTAGAACAAAGCATGGCATACAGTAAGCAGTTACTAAGTGTTGGCTATTATTATTATCTTAAACAGTGATTGTTTAATTAATAACCAAGAGTTATAATATGTTCCTAGATTTTAAGAAAGGGGCCTCAAGACAGAATGTGAGCTCTAAGGCTTTTGAATATTAATATACAGTAGCCAGACAAATAGCATATCCTAAAGGACTTTACATTTCAGACTTAGTACTAGGTTCTAATTATGACTTTTTTTATTCAATTGCTGTACTGTGGAAAATTACTTATAATTTTATTTCTCCATTTTCACATTTATAAAGTACATTGATCTACACTGAAATGATGGTATGTATTAATTAACATGATTATCAAGGACTTTGAAAATATAAAACACTAAAGTGACAAATTAGTTTATAAGTACCTGATGTAATTCATTAACAATATAGCATATAACATTAATTCCCGTAATGCCTTCCAACTGCAGTTCTTAACTCCTAAATTCTTCCTAATTTTCTCAAAGGGTGTTATAAAATTAACTATGGAGTTAAAAAAAATAAACTTCAGAATCTATGTAGCTTTGGGTTAAAAAACTGTCAGATTTAAATGTGGATGCCATAGGGCTTCCCTGGTGGCGCAGTGGTTGAGAGTCCGCCTGCCGATGCAGGGGACACGGGTTCGTACCCCGGTCTGGGAGGATCCCACATGCCGCGGAGCGGCTGGGCCCGTGGGCCATGGCTGCCGAGCCTGCGAGTCCGGAGCCTGTGCTCTGCAACGGGAGAGGCCGCAGCAGTGAGAGGCCCGCGTACCGCAAAAAAAAAAAAATGTGGATGCCATAAAATTGAAAAGTGATGTAATTCTAAAATCATTATCATCTTTTGCTAAAATAAATGCGCTTGTTGCAAATTTAAAATACTAACATGTATTTTAAAATCTGATTTTATAAATGTTATATAATGATATTGATAAAAATTCCAGTTTAAAAGCCACAAAGATGATTCTCAAAATATTTTGTTATAGCCTATAATTTTGATAAATGAATAGGTTATGACTTAGCCATAATGTGAAAGTACAGCCAAATCTTGATTATCTTTAGTCTGTGGAGATATGGATGGCTTAGATAGTTAAAATCCATATATCATTCCAAAACCTCATCCATTAGCCTTTTCTCCCACCAAATCTTCACCACAGTTAGCTTAGCTAATTTGCATTTCAGCTACCTTTCTTTCTTACTTGCACAGTGAAATGGTAAAATATATGAATAAAAATTTGACAATAAAGAAAATATTGGAAGGAAGGGCTAATCTACATACAAGATAACCGGTCTCTGAATAATCAAGAGTTGGCTGCACAGCATTATGTTTACCTTAAGGATTAAAATAGCCTCATTCTCCTTCATATATTTCAATAAAATCGAACAGGAGTTCCTATGCCTTAACATTCCTAGTCAGAGTTTCTCTGAGTACCTGAAAGAACCCTGGTGGTACAGGACCTACTGGCATGCCATCTCCTGGGGGAATGTTTCCTAGCACTGGACTGGGAGCTGCTGCAGCACTCTGCAAAGAATAAAGGAGAAACAAACCTATATCATTACAGAGAAGGCACAGAACAAAAGACTGATGATAATAGACTGTAGGAAGGGAAGCTTTTCATTCCTGGGAACAAATATTGGTAATTTCCCCCACTCCAGAGGTAAACTAAGATGTAGCAGTTAGTTTAGGATATGACTAAGTTATTTGGCTTAAACAGGTCTCTTTAAACTTTTTGAAATCACAGAACTTTAATAAGATAGTATATTTGAGTAAAATATAAAAGGCAAATAAAATGATAAAGTGATAGAAGTTTAAGTAAATGCTTTATTTTAAGGCACAGCCTTCTGAAATGGCAACATCAACAACAAATAGATAAATATTTAAGTAACAAGTTTGAAAATGGTGGTTGTAGGAGTTGGAAAAAAGAACTCTGTTTAGATTATGCTTTTCTCTGTCATAAATAAGTATAATTACTTCTCTGTCTATAGGTGGCAACACGCACATTATTCACTTTCTGATATACTATAATTGGTAGCCAAAATATAATTGATAGCAAAAAACAGGGTGGTGAGGATGAAAAAGTAATTAGGAGATTGAATAAGAGAAAGGAACTAGATTTGGAGAGATTAGTCTCAGATAAACAGATTATGAAAAAATCAGATTGAAAAATTCAAAGTCTACTTTACTTGCAAATTATTTCATGGAATCCTATGGCTTCATGAAATAGGAATATGAAAACCTTTGGGATAGGCTCTTTGTAGTCAAGTCAAGGTTTTAGATTTAACTCTTACATAGAGCAGTAATACATACAACTATTTTACAACCATGGATTTCATCCCTCAATCTCGTTAGACACATTACAAATACTAAGAACAGCCAAGAAGGGAGCAGAAATATGCTGAAGACAGATCAGTATGAATTCAACAGTTCTGTTATGAGAAGAACTCAAAACAAATCCTGGATCTAGTGTATTTGTTGTACTTTTCTCACTTGTAGATCAGTTTATTCATTCATGAATTAATATTCCATTAGAAGATATAATATCTCAGTATATTTGTAGCATGTATTTCCCAATATAGAAATTGATAAAAATACTAAAACATGTTTATTCTATAGTAGTGGAAGTTATTATCACTGAAAGCCAATGATTTTAGTATTTCCTGAGGAAACCTAGATTTAAATGTGGTTATCTAAAATGTTGGTTACCTATGAATGCCAACATTCTAAACTTCTGATAAAGCACAGAAGTATAAAAGGAGAAATAATATTTCTTAGATATTAAGATGAAACATCAATCTATCATCCCATTTTAAGCAAAAACATGCAATTTCATTCAGTGTACATTAATTGAATACCTACCATTTGTCAGATAGTTCTATTTTGCGTTATAATATCAACACTCACGTTTTTAAAAAAATGAAAGGCAAACTGTTTTTCATTTTAATTAAACTTGCATAAAATTTAATACACAACGTTAGAGTAAGAGAAAAAGTTACCACCAAACATTTATCTTCTTTTAGTTTAAATATATATGGTTACAGGCAGATCTAGGAAGAAAGATTTGATCTACATCCTTTGACAGTCAATTATTTTAATGGGGAAGTTGCTCTTAGTACTGAAAGCTAGACATAGGATGTCACTATTGTTCTAATTAATTGCAGAACAGAAACTTGTTTTTGCAATAAAAAAGACTTACATAAAAAGAGAGACAAGTTTGTAAAACACAGTCACCTATGCTTTTATAGAAATGTATACTACAATGTTGAGCAGGTTTACAAAAACAAAGCAGAATTCAGTGAATTGCTGCACCTCCTTAGTGTTGTTCAAAGATGCTATTTCTCCTGCAATTCTTGTTGCCTGGCAAGTATAGCTACATAATTTCTAGTATAGAGCACGATGCTTTAGTTTTCTGGTGTAACAGCAATTTCTAGGCTTGGCCTAAGGACACAAATTGAAGTGAACAGAATACTAGTAATTATCCAGTTTATTTACCCAATACAAAGCACTGGTATAGAGCACTGCAGTCCAAACTTCACTTTGTGGATCACATTTTTGAGCTAAATTATCCATCCATTCTTCTGGGATTTATTGACAAGGGATAATTCCCTCCTTTATTGTACTGTGTGGACTCAAGCTTAGAGTACCATTTGGTACACCATGTTGATCAATAACAAATACTAGTCTGATAATAAACACTGAAGAGTTACACTAAATGGTACTCTAAGTTTTGTAAAAGAATATATTTCTCAAACTGCCTAACTTGCTCATTTATATACGGTAGCAATAATAAATAATACATGCTTTGAAACTGTAAGCTAAATAAGAATCAAGTTTTGGGGATTAGAGCTTAACGTAGATGGGAGAAGTACCACATTTTCTGGGTTTCATTGCTGGAATTTCTGAGACTTGTCTCAAGTTTACTTCCAACTCATGAGAAAAATTTATCTCATGACTTGAGGATCCACAGAAAGTTGTTGCTGGCTCTAAATCATAAAGTATGTATAATATTATTCTGGGGGTTTGTGACCGAATTAAAAAAGGAGAGCAGATAATTTAATTATACTAAAAACTACTGCAAAACATTAGTTTTGCTGGATTTGTGTGAATTCCCATTAGAATACCATGGAAAATCCTTTATATATAATATATGCACAATTATTTAGGGTTGACTTTTTATATTCTCTCTCTTGTAAAAAAGAAAGACATATAAATAATATGGCTGTAAAATACTTCTAACTAAACTGAATACATAAGACTTTGGAGCAATGTAAAAATATTAATTAGCATTAAAAGTATTTTTTCTTTTTACTAGTTTACTTTGTATGCTTTTAACATATACTTTCACATATGTATTTTCTAACTGCTCTTTCAAATCATTTACTTTGTCAAGTGACTTGAATTTCAAGGTTTTTTGGAAGTGAAAACTTTACTTTTAAAATATTTTCCCAAATCACTAATATAATTTTTACCTGCTTTTTATAAATACAATATATTAAATTTGGTGTTTTCAAATGAACTAAATTATGGAACAATTATTTGCTTTTCCAGGGATATATTAAAATGAACTTTAAAGAGTCACCAGGAAATCTTTCTTCATGTTGCTATATATTTATCTTTGTTTAAGTCTCCTCTCTTGGACTTTCTGTTTTTATATCTTTCTACCTATAAGAAGGCACAAGTCAATCTGTGCCCCTTCCTCTCTGTGTTATTTATTTTCCCTTGTATATATGTCCAGCACCATTTCCCATTTTGCCCCTTCTGTTAAATGCTATTATATAATTGAATTTTAATAATAACTTTTATTCTCTAATTCCCTATTTCTGAATTTAAAGAACAGAGATGTATACTGTTATTTTATATTTTCCTTCTTAAATAAAAATCTGAAATAAAAGCTAGAAGAGTTCTTATTTTGACCTTAGTTATTATCACTAGTGGCCTCTGGTAGAAAAAAAAAGTTGTATATACTTCTGTAAGGAGGTTTCAAAACAATAGGCATAAAATAAAATTTTGCTTAAAAGTAAAATTAAGATGCAATTGATTAAAACATAATTAGCGTTTATCAAGATTCTACATATTAAATAACTAACAGTTTTAGTTACTAAGGATGGTACAGAACCAGCTGCCTAACTATACACTGGGGAATCAAGATATAAAGTCTACATTTGGTGGAAAAGGAAAAAATACCTTAAGTATATGTAAAATTGTGAAGGTAATAACAGAGGAGCTAAAATAGTGATATACTTATTAGAAATTGGAAGGAGGATTAAAGGTAAGAGTAGGTAGGAAGAGACCAGGCAGAGAATTATTTGTCTTTACTATTAACACACTTATACTATTTTTAAGTCAGATATAAGTATTTTTTGAGAAACATTTAAAATGGTCATAAAGTAGACTCCCTTATCTGTGGAGATAGATTCCAAGACCTCTAATGGATGCATGAAACTGCAATAGTACTGAACTCTATATATATTGTTTTTTCCTATACATACATAACTATGATAAAGTTTAATTTATAAATTAGGTACAGTAAGAGATTAATAATAACTAATAATAAAATAGAACGATTATAACAATATACTGTGATAAAAGTTATGTGAATGTGGTCTCTCTCCTTAATCAACTTCCTCACCTCTGCCAGAAATGCGGCAGTAGCTTCTTCAGCAGCCTTTCTAGTAATTTTTATATTTTCTGATCTACACCTATTCCTGCATCTGTGTAACCATCCCTTACTAGCAGTAAATGGCTTGGTGTCACTTGTTTCAGAGGATCTCTTGCTGAAGTCTCTGTAGAGGCTCGATATGCTTTCTGGCCCAACACAATGCTGTCAATCAGAACACGTTTTCTGTTCATGTCTCCCACCCACAAATTTTAATGCCTTTCCTACCTTAACTAGTGCTTAGCATGCACTGTGGGCATGACTTTTGCAGTCTGAGGTGTGAAAACTAGCACAGATTTCTTTTTCCTTTGTCACAATTTCACGGATAGAAGACTCCTTCTTACCATAGATCTTAGCAACCTCAGCATGATTGCTTTTCTTTCATTATTAAGTTGAGAACTTTCGCCTTTTCACTTAAAGGAAGCCCTTTTCAGCTTCTCTTTGCCATATCTGAATTGCCTGCATCACTACTGTTGTGCTTTGGGGCCATTGTTAAGTAAAATAAGGGTGACTTGAATACAAGCACTGTGATACCACTACACTGTATCTGATAACCCAGACGGCTGCTAAGTGACTAATGGGCGGGTCAAGCTGGACAAAGGGATGATTCACGTCCCAGGCAGGATGTAGCAGGACATAGTGAGACTTCATCATGCGACTCGGAATGGTCCACATTTTAAAACTTATGAATTGTTTATTTCTGGCATCTTCCATTTAATTTTTTTCAAAACTTGGTTGACTGTAACTAAAACTGCAGAAATCAAAACCGTGGTTAATCAGGGCCCTGTAGTAGGTTTCCTGTCTTCACAATTTTAATGCAGGGCACAGTTAAATATTTTAGCTGTTGGTTGAAGACATGTTCTTTATTATACTAAGAAATATTTCTATGCCTAGTATTTTAAAAACAATTTTCAAAGATCAGGAATAATAAAAGAGACTTTGCCTTTTCATATTTGATGGGTATTATTTGGTTTTCTTTTTTTCTTTTTCTTTTTTTTTTTTTTTTTGTGGTACGTGGGCCTCTCACTGCTGCGGCCTCTCCCATTGCAGAGCACAGGCTCCGGACACGCAGGCTCAGCAGCCATGGCTCATGGGCCCAGCTGCTCCGTGGCACGTGGGATCTTCCCGGACCGGGGCACGAACTCGTGTTCCCTGCATCGTCAGGTGGACTCTCAACCACTGAGCCACCAGGGAAGCCCCTGGTTTTCTTTGGGCAAAGACGCTTTGCCTTTTCATATTTGATTGGTACCATTTGGTTTTTCTTTTGGGATATAAGTAATTATATATTGATAGTTTCCTTAAACCATCATTGTATTTATGAGATAAGTCATGCTTGATCATCATGGATGATCCTTTTAATAGGCTAATGAATTATATTAGCTAATATTTTATTTAGGATCTTTACGTCTATATTCTAAATGAGACAGGTTTAGAAAATTCCTTGCTGGATTATTCAAATTTAAGCATTAGGATTATTCTACCTTCTCAAAATGGACTGGATTGCAAACTCTTTCATAATGCCCTGAAGAAATTTACATAATATGGTGTTTATCTACTTTGTAAAGTTAAAAAATATGCAGCGGGTAAAACTGCCTGAATACAAAGGCAATTTTGGAAGTAATTATGGCCATTATTCTTTTTATATTTTCTACTTCTATTTACTTCAATTCTGTTCACTTATATTTTTCCCAGAAAACTTCATTTCATTGAGATTTTTAGTTTTATTCATATACACACCACTTTCATATGCTTAAAAAGGTCCTCTGTAGCAGCTGTGAGAGACTGCCAGTAGACCACAAACATCTGTTTCCCTCTTCTTTTATGGCAATAGAACTGTAGCCAGAGACCTGGCAGCCCAGCTACACTACATTGCTCAGTCTCCCTTGCTCTCACCAAGAATTAGGCTCTTACTAATGTGAGCCGAA
The DNA here is from genome assembly GCF_059928025.1 of Delphinapterus leucas. Classification (NCBI taxonomy): domain Eukaryota; kingdom Metazoa; phylum Chordata; class Mammalia; order Artiodactyla; family Monodontidae; genus Delphinapterus; species Delphinapterus leucas. The sequence continues at coordinate 66,087,997 of NC_143131.1, forward strand.
GAGGTATGCACCACTTCTAGACTGCCTCCTACTTTTTAACTGGAGATCTAATTTCTGTCATGCCTACAAAACCAATGTCCTGAACAATGGCAGAGCACCCACTAGCCTTAGTCTCTGGATGACTTGTGGAGCACAGCCTGCCCACCTGCCCTGGACTGCCTTACTGAACTGCTGGCACTAGACAGATGATGACTTGTTTTCTCTCTCCTAAATTGAATTAGTGTTCTCATCATTATCTCTTTGCCAGGAATTGTTCTATTAGTTCCCTTTCTTTTTCTGTTTAATTAATATGTTTTCTTCTTTAAAAAATTATCTCTATTTTCCTTTTTTGTAAAAAAGGTTTCGTTCATTTTCAAAATTCTTAATAGATTAGTAACTAATTTATTTTCTTTTTTTTAAATATAAAGAATATAAAACTGTAAATTTTGCTCTGAATTTACCTTTGATTGCATTTGCAAGGTTTGATGGTAGTGTTCATGATTTTTTTCCTAAATCATCCAATAGTATAATTTCGATTTCCCAAAGAGTTACTGGATATAACTGGAAACCAAAATTATACTGATTAGATGACTTAGAAGAAAACGAGAACACCAATATCAAACCTTGTAGATTTAACCAAAGATATACTTCAATTTACAAATGGTTGGAGGTTGTATTTTCCTTTTTAATTTCTAGCTTTCCCAATTGTGTCCAGGTAAGATATACTATACAACTTCTGTATTTAGGAATTTGTTGAATAATTTTTTTGTGGTCTAATCAATGACCAATTTTCATAATTTCCCAGGGATATTTAATAAAATATCCATGATCCTGCTCTACATTTTTATCCATTTGCATAATATCTTTATATTATCTCTAATTTTTGTCCCCTTGCTCTTTCAAATATATATAATACCCTATTATTGTTGCTTGTCCATTTCTCCTTTCTTTTTTATGTTTAATAATCACTGCCTTGAATCTATTTTGCCCAAAATTGACATTGCAAACTCAGCTTTTTTGTGTGTTCATATATCAAATCATCTCCCGTCCATTTATTTTTAAACTTTATGCTGTATTTTATCTACCTGTTTCACTTGTTAGCAGAAAAGCACTCTCATATGCATCTAATGAGATGTCCTTTAAAATTAGAAAAAAGAAACTTTTTTTTATCTTAAGCTTTAAAGGTACCAACATTAAGACAAACAATAATATCGTTTATGTTTCTTTATGAAAAATGAAGTTAGCTTTCTCTTCCTATTCTACATCTCCCTCTTCCATTTCCTAACCCTTATTATAAACATCTGGAGTTTTAGGCATAAACTTTTTGTTTTCATCGTCTCTGCTTTCAGTAGTAATTTTTGACCTCTACATTCAGTTTTATAATTATACTTTCAGTATCAAAAACAACTCCAATTTTGTCTAGTTTTTTTTCCCTATCAGTTTAAAACAATAACATAACTGTGCTACTCACGAGTTTTAATTTTTATATACTTCTTAGTTGGCTAGAGGATGTATGAATATCATTTTCGAAATCCTTATATGTGCAGATGTCTTTTTTTGACTCTCATCAAAACTATAGACACCACCATTGTCTGGTATTTACTGTTCCAGAGACGTCTGATGCCATCCTGATTTTTGTTGCTTGGGGTGTAATCTGTTTTTCTCTTCTAAAGATTTGAAGAATGTTTTCTTGATATTTATAATTCCCAAATGTTTCCATTCCATTTCTAGGTACTGATCTTTAAATTTCTTGCCTAGAGTGAGATGAACCTTCTCAATGATCATACATAGGTTATTTTTTTCTAATGCTAGAAAGTTGGGGGGAAATCTTTTCAGTTAATAGATGTAAAGCAAAGATCTGGCAAACCTTAAAGGGTCATTCTTTGCAAATGTTTTTAGCAACTAAGTAAATAGTTATGATATTATTGATAACTTGGGAAATATGCTTAGGAATCTTGATAGGACAGGATTTTAATAGGTTATTAGTGGCATGGGAACCTGGTTGGTACACTTGTAGAAAGCACACTTCATGTATATATCATGTGCTATAAAAAAATTAATAAATTTTAACTAAGTAATCCTTCTGTTCAGACACTATCCAAATATAAATCCTGAACTATGAGAAAAACAGTATGCATAAAATATGTTCACTGTCATACATTTATAGTAAGAAATATTCGAGGTAACCCCCAAATTCAGCAATAATATAATATTTCTATAAATTGTAGCACATATAAAACATATATGTGTCTAAACATGATAGAACATTTTTCAACTATTAAAAATCGTAGTTACAAGTGGAATTATTTGGGAAACATAGGAGTTTATTTATGATATAGTGCTATGTAAAACATGCCAAATATAGAATTGGGTGTATGATTATAATTACGGAAATGGTAAAAAATAATCTACCAAAGATGGTGGGTGGATACATAAAACTAACTGTTAGAATGATATAACTGATTGATTTTTTAATAAAACATTCACACACTTTCTGAAGTTTCATATTTCTAATATAAATAAAAATTATTATAGATTAAAAATACACACTGCCAGTTTTGTCAATAGCTATAAAACAAGACCAAATGCTAACTTAAGACAAACCTAATCCCTAAAATTTAAGGTTAAATAAAATGCAAGTATTTCTAACTTAAAAAAAGAACTCTTATTTTAATAAGACATGAAACATTTTAATTTTCAGACCATGAAGAACCAGTTTTTCTGTTTTGGAAAGTTAGATCCTAGAAGTAATCTAAAAATCACTTTCATTAATCCTGGGCATTTATTAGCATTGTCTTCACAAGTTCATTTTTAGAGCCACATGCTTCTACCCTAGCCCACTCCACTCAGTCACCCTCTTAGAGTCCAGAGAACCAGCATCACTGACTATTGTGTACTTTTTAGGCTTGTTTTAGAAATATTTTATATGTGCTTTCACAAAAACAATTATCCAGAGTATAGTATTCAACCCTTTAGGCTTCCAAAACAGGGACAGACCCAGAAAGAGCATTAAAAACAAAATTAAAAGTAGCCCCTGAGCGCCTAGAAACATAAAGTGTAAAAGAGTTGATCTAAGTATTACAGCTTGATGTTTGCCATGCAGAAGAAAAAGAGTGCTTTGATTGGCTGGTAAATTCTACAAAATGTTAACTTTTTCATATGAAAGCCAAGAAGCATGGGAAATATGACAGGCAGCAAAAGCGAAGCAGCTACAGGTGCTAAAAAATGTTTTAAATGCAGGAGAAATGCAAAAAGACCCTGATAAACACAGTGATTATTTCATTCCTAAAGAATACTTTAGCAGGCAGCCTTTAATTTAGTTGTTAATTTTCAAAACAGCAGTTTCATGGTTCAGAAATCAGCTTCCCTGAATTCTCTACTCAGCTTTAATCAGAAAAGGTAGATTATAAGAAAAAGGGCTAACAAATTGGTAGATTTAGTTAGGTGAGGGGTATTTGGTGTTCATTGTACTATTTTTAAACTCTCCTATAGGTTTGAAAATTTTCAAAATAACATGTAGAAAAAAATATAATTGAAATAAGCTAATGAAATTAGGCTCCAATCTGCAGTAATGTAGAGAAAAATTCAGCTTAAACAAGTGCTAAGACTGTACTTCCCAAGATGAATTTAGGGACTCTGCACTACCACATGAACTCTTCTCCACCTCCGTATTTTCAATAAATTAAATTTAAAAAGAAAAAAGAAAGAAAGAAAGAAAAAGGGCTGACATAAAGAATTTGCTCTGGGACAATTAAGTTCTAGGTGATATCTTCACTTCTGTACATGCATCCCAAATATTAGGTACCTACTATGTTCTAAGATGCACAGATTCATTCTGATCACAAAGAATTTTGAACCTAGTGCAATTACTCCTCAAAATTATGAGTTACTAAGGAAACTCATATAAATAGCATATAAAATTTTCTGTTTAAAAATGAAACAAAATGGGGATATTTAAGACACCATTTTTAGCATTCATATAAGTTCAGGGATCAAGGAGCACTTACTGTCTTCATATGAATTTCAGAGGTTGGGCAAATTGTTATTACAGCATTAAGCCTGCATTATGGCCACAAAGTCAAACTATAGGCCTATCTGTGAGCTTTTCCATTAAACACCCTCTCCCCGCCCCAATCCACAAACTAACATTTTAGTCAAACATTTAATAAAAATAACCTTAAACAGTATTTCATAATACCATAGTTTAAAGGAAAAACAAGGAAAAGTTGTTAGAAATACTAGTGTTGTTACCCTCTTTCACAAGTTTTTAACAGTTATAGATTCTGGTCATTGCCCTACTTTTTCCTTTTTGACCTCAAAGATGGAAGCCTTTGTCTCTTTTCTACACTATTGATTCAGTATAAAAATCCCTAAGCTTCTAGTTGTTTGGGGTCTAGATATTCTTATTGGTAAGAGAAACTGGATAATCAGAATCATCCCTTGGCAAAAAATTGTTTTCCTCTGTGGTAGGCAGAATAGCCCCCAAAGATATCCATGCCCTAATCCCTGGAGCCTGTGAATGTGGTGGTCTCTAGAATCTGAGAGCAGCCTCTGGCCGACTCCTACAACCACAAGGAACTGAATTCTACCAGCAACCTACATAAGTCTGAAAGTGGATTCTTCTCAGAGCCTTCTAGGAAGAACCCAGCAGGCCCAGACCTTGATTTCAGCCTGATGAGACCTAGAGGAGAGAAAACAGCTTAGTCAACCCAGACTTCTGACCTACAGAACTGTGAGATAATAAACTTTTAAGCTGCTAAATTTGTGGCGGTTTGTTAAGTTAGCAATAGAAAACTAATACACCCCTCCCCCAAAATTACTATTTCATTTTGAAGAACATTTTCCATGGGGCATCTAGAAACTAGGGAACTCTATGTGTCCTTAGAGGTTATTGTACTTGCCCTGTTGCACAGTGCTTGTTTGCAAATACTATGATTTTGATTAAATCAACTGTCCTTCTGATTAAAAATAAACAAAAGTATCTCCCAGGTTTAACAAAGCTTACTTTTGTGGTATTCTTGGTCTCACAAATCTCACAAAATTTCCCTTCCACAGTTAAGAGGAGGGAAGCATAGTGAGAAGAATGGCACATGAAGCATCTTTTCTTCAGCTATAACTGCCTGCCGGGACTCTAACTCTGCCTTCTTCTTATCCACAAAGGAATAACTCCTTAACTATTAACTGAAGGCTCCACCAATCCCATCTAGATTCCAGCCAAGCTAGCTCCTAGGATAGGGAGAATACAAAGAGAACTGAAACCATAGTTTAGGATTCACCATCATGTCAACTTTTCTAATGGTCCCTGACCCAGTACACTGATTCAAAGAAACTAGGATCCAGCTTCAATCCTTGTACCAGAAAAAGGTCCATTTCTTACTTCCTTTTGCTGGGCTTTCAGTCCCAGTTCCCATCTAATTAGCATCTCATTGCCTTAGAAACAAGAGGAAAACATTCTATTGAGTTCTTTCCTCATATTAATTCTGAGGGAGTATGTTCTGCCACTGGACTTCCATTTCCACAGTCGAGTCATCAGTATTTGCAGTTGGATTCCCTTGACACCAACAGTTCATCCGTCTAGATCTCTACTCGTTATTTCTTGCCATGCCCCCTCCCCTACCCCCATGCATAGCTTTTTGCACCTGCAGAATATTCCCATTACTCATTCTCTAGTATCCTAATGATGACCATTTGCACATATCTAAGCCTGTTACCTACTATCAGTCTCTAAGACCTCCAAGGCACATCTACTAACCTGTCCTGACCTCCTCTCAATGGTCTGCTGTACACCCTCTCTCAATTGTTTCCTCTGTCATCTTACAATGGCTTTGTCTTAGCATCCAAGGCATGCTTATTCTGATTGCATGACCAAAGAAACTCTATTTAAGAAGTTCTTTTTTAAAACTTTGTCATAGAACAAATTACAGTCATGGAAGTATAGCTCTGTATCAATAGCAAGAATCACTGTAATTTTTGTTTGTGTATTTAATTTTTCCAGGGAGAAGATAACCATTATATACTTATCTTTTAAAAAGTCACATCCCTTATGAGTCAGTTAAAAAGTTTACACAAAAAAGGCACACCTTCTCTGAAATATCTTTTTCTCTTTTGTAATTTACAGCTTCTATAGGAAGAAATTTAAAGTCAGTAATTCTGAGTTTTTTCCTTTAACAGCATTGTTAGCATGGACCTGAAACAATATACACCTAATACAACAAATTTCTAAATGTTCTTAAATTTTACCTAGAATGAACAGTTCAAATACGCTTAAGCAGAAATTTTAATAGGTGTAAAAAAAGGAAATTTAAATTATTTCACTACATCACAATATTTTAGGATGATTTCCATACAAAGATTAATTTTTAAAGCTTCAACATTTATCTCATATCCTCAAAAGTTGTTACTATGAATAAAAAGAGAACTTGAAAGTAACTTGAACAGAAATATTGTTTAGTTTTAAAAGGTGTTAGTTACTGTTTTCTTGAAAGTGGCATAACAGATGGATTATAAAAGTCACAAAATGAAAATAATAATAAGATAATAAATGAAAATACTTGTTTATATTGCCTCCAAACTGGAAATAGGGGCTAAGCCACTGAACCAGTTTTCTAAATCTTTATTAATATAAAGTATAACTTGGCTTAATTCTGCCACTGGGTTTGGAGGTATTTAATTGCGGCCACAGGCAAAACAACATGTTAGCACGTATAAACATACAGGTTAAGGGATACCTGCAAAGGGTGCTTTTATATCTGTGTAATGTTTTGGTAGGGAGATAATCTAAAAAATACCTATCAAAGATTCTAAAAATAGTACCTATAGGGCTTCCCTGGTGGCGCAGTGGTTGAGAGTCCGCCTGCCAATGCAGGGGACACGAGTTCGTGCCCCGGTCCGGGAGGATCCCACATGCCGCGGAACGGCTGGGCCCGTGAGCCATGGCTGCTGAGCCTGCAGGTCCGGAGCCTGTGCTCCGCAACGGGATAGGTCACAACAGTGAGGGGCCCGCGTACCGCAAAAAAAAAAAAAAAAAAAAAAAAAAAAAAAAAGTACCTATATACAGTTAATTAGACTAAAAAATGAGAAATTCAGCAAATAACTGGTACTCTCTACTAAAACATGGAAACAAAGGTAAAGAAAATCATGCTAAAGATTTGCTTTAATTTAAAAAGTAAATCTCATGGGACAGTGGTTAAGATACATTTGGCCAAACTTGATCTACCATTTTTTTCTAACCTTCAACTGCAATGCTCTACAGTAATCACTGATGTTCACTGATATAAAATATGTAAGATATTTAGTTATCAGAAAAGGATGGTTAAGTACAGTTTCAACATAAAGAGCTAGTGTGACTTCTTTTAAAAATAAAAATACGAAATCTTACATTACAAAGTGGTAGTAGGCTCTAGAGTATGCCAACACCCCTCAAAACATCTGAAATTCCTTTTAGGGAACTATGTGCCTTCAGACACTGTACCACATTCTTTTGGATACTATCAAGATAAGAAATTTTTATCCTTAAACAAGATAAAATTTGCTTTTTGGGAGCAGGCAAAATTCATTTGGTATAGTGTTTTGTAAATAGTGGTTAATAAGGATTAAAAATTTTGAATTAAAAATTTTTAATAGCCCTTCCACATAAAATGGCTTTGAATTCAATTGCAAAAATTTGAAGTGTTTAAAGTGATGACATGATTGAGATGTTTTAGGTTTATTTATATTTTTTAAATCAATTTTTTGACCTCATAATTTTCACTCATTAGTGCACTTGTTATCCAACAAATATTTGTGCCCATTACATGTCTGATACTATACCAAGTAGACCTTGTTCTTGTTCCTAGGAGCTTATGATCTTAGAGGGGGAAACAGACAATTACACACATATTTATTTACCAGAGTGATAAATGCTAGAAAAAGAAAGGAGGAGATGTACTTTAAAGGATTATAGAACATTTCCTAGAAGTAAAATTTAAGCAGAGAGCTGAAGAAACTGTTGGTGATCAAGGGGCAAAAAAGAGAACGAAGTGAGAGAGTGGCATGGACTTATATACAATACCAAATGTAAAATACATAGCTAGTGGGAAGCAGCCGCATAGGACAGGGAGATCAGCTCGGTGCTTTGTGACCACCTAGAGGGGTGGGATAGGGAGGGTGGGAGAGAGATGCAAGAGGGACGGGATATGGGGATATATGTCTATGTATAGCTGATTCACTTTGTTATAAAGCAGAAACTAACACACCATTGTAAAGCAATTATACTCCAATAAAGATGTTAAAAAAAAAGTGAGGCAGCAGAATTAAATTATTACAAACTAAAAGAATTAAAAAGTAAAGACCTTAGGGTGGGCAGGGTAGTGACAGAGTATAAGAAATATTAAGGAAGGTCAGTGTGGCTGAATCAGTGATTCCAATGTGTGGTATGAGAGATGAATTTAACTTTATCATAGGACCAATACAAAGTCAACAAAGTGTTTTGAGAAAGAAGCACATGATCATCAGATCTGTTGTTTTAAATAGGTAACTCTGATAGCTCCCTTGAGAAAATGAAATAGAGGGGGCAAGAGAAGATTTCTTCTGAAGTAGCATAGTGATATGTTGAGGTGTTTGGGCAGCAGTGGAGAAGAAATGTGAATGGATTCAAAATGTTTTAGGGCTTCCCTGGTGGCTCAGTGGTTGGGAGTCTGCCTGCCGATTCAGGGGACACGGGTTCATGCCCGGTCCGGGAAGATCCCACATGCTGCGGAGCGGCTGGGCCCGTGAGCCATGGCCGCTGAGCCTGTGCGTCTGGAGCCTGTGCTCCGCAACGGGAGAGGACACAACAGTGAGAGGCCTGCGTACCGCAAAAAAAAAAAAAAAAGTTTTAAGGTAAAAAAGTGTCAGGATTGATGAAGGCCAACAGAACAGGAGTAAGGAAGTAGGACATGTCATGGATGACCCAGATTTCTGGCATAAGCATCGCTAGGATGCAATGAGATAGGTAGCATTGGATGTGCATCAGATTTGGAGGGAAGAGTGCAAGGAGGGGAGGGGAGAAGCATCCGTTCAATTTAGAACGTGTAAGATATTCAGCAAGAACATTTATTTACTAACAAACAACTGGGCCCTTAGGGAGTACTTCCCAAAAGGAAATTCCACACCCGCTAACTACTTTAACAATCTTACTGACCTTGAATTTTAAACCCACTTCTTGATTGACCTTGAATTTTAAACCCACTTCTTTTCATTTAAGTCCTTCTTTTCCATTTTTCTTACATCACAGAGAAAACAACTGACCACTACCTTAGGCATGTACTTATAGCAATATATACCTTCATTAGCAAATGATGAATAAGAATTTATGGTTTCTGTAACTCTTGCATAAATTCTCTTGTAGTACCAACCATATTACATTGAGATTTTCTCTGTTCAGTGTGAAAATACTTAGCCCTATATGGTCAGACCTATTTTCCTCTCTTGTATACTCAGCGCTGAGCTGTGCCTGGAGTGTGGTCAGTAAAAAATGGCTGAACTGAATCCATGCTATTATGATGACATGCTTTGTTCTGGCTAAAGTAAGTGTTATGTCATTTACAGAATTAATAAATATCTTAAATCTAAACTAGCCCATGTTCTTTTATGTCAAGCAAGCATATCAAGTTCCTGGAAGACAAGTTGACAGAAGTCAATGTAGCTGGTACTTGCTTTGCTATTTTCTAAATAGGCTTGGACAGTTTTAAAGGACACTGAAGTGAAATAAATTATACAATCTTCATGTTAGCATTCACTGTAGGTGATGAACATGAATCAATGGTGCTATTACATGGGAAATGTCAACTTATTTTTAGCATCATTTCATCTGAATAGTAATTTGACTACTGTAAGATGACCACATAATTCATTTTCAAGATCAAGTTCTAATATATGGTTGCCAATCACATATCGCCATTAACTTCATTTTAAACACCATTTTGAAAATGGATCCATAAAATAACTATTTATTTCACTGTGAAATCACTATTGGTGATTACTCAACTAGATAAGACTAGATGTTTTGTCTAAAAATAAAAAGCATCAGTAGATAAAAAGAGGGTCTAAAGAATAAAAGGAATGATTTACAAGCAAGTTATAATGATCCTTAATGCATCTAGCAGTATATTTTTAAAATACATATAGCAAAACAGGATTACAAAATTACAAATCCATCATCACAGTGAGAGATTAAGAGACCTCTCAGAAACTGATATATTTAAACAAACTAAAACTTACATTTGACCATAATTAACAAGCTTGATTTAATGGACATTTATAAGACCCAGCGCCCAACAGATAGAAAATATATATTTTTTCCAAACACTCTTAGAATATTCATAAAAAATTGATCATAAACTAGGCCACAAAGAGGCATAAAAAAGCAAAGAATATATATGATATAGATTATATTCTTTGAACACAATGCAATAAAATTTGAAATAAAACTTATTATTCCAAACTGTATACTTTTAGAAACTGAAAATACATACTTCTAAATATATAAAATCATAATGGAAAATTGTTTAGATTTGAACTACAAAAGCCCTCCATATCAAAACTTGTAAGGTATAGTTAAAGCAGTACTTAGAGAAAGTTCATAGCTTAAATATATATATTAGGTGATGGGAAAGGGTATAGAAATATTAGATGTTTTAGATTTATCACTGCACAGTAATAAATATAGGGAACTTATTTTTGCTCCATTTGAAATTTACAAACATATTTATTATGTTTCTTTTTTTTGTGTGTGTGTACAGTACGCGAGCCTCTCACTGTTGCGGCCTCTCGCGTTGCGGAACACAGGCTCCAGACGCGCAGGCTCAGTGGCCATGGCTCACGGGCCTAGCCGCTCCACGGCATGTGGCATCTTCCTGAACCGGGGCACGAACCCGTGTCCCCTGCATCAGCAGGCGGACTCTCAACCACTGCGCCACCAGGGAAGCCCATATTATGTTTCTATTTTAGACTTGGTACTTGAAAGATGTAGTTGAGTAAAGTGGAATGTAAGATTCTATTCTTAAGCTTATTGTAGAAAAGAAAAAGTAAGAAATAATTATTTAATAGTGTAAGGTAATGCATATAATCAAGTATAATATGTAATGGTAAAAACATAGCTATGGGGTAAAGCCAACTATATTGTGTGCATTCTAACCCCCGAAATTGCATTGAAGTGGAAAGTAAAGAGAGATATAAGGAAACAAATACCATTCAGGTTGGGGAAGAAGTTTTCATGAACTGTATTGTATTTCATTGCCTTGGCAAAATATTACATATTGCTTATATGTTTGTGAGAAACATGGATATTCATACCTAAGTTGAGGTACCACCACCTATCCCCCACACACTAACTCCCTGATGCAGCTCTGATAAGGTGATCCCCAGAGAAGTCTCAGTCCTTTTTGCAATATCCAGGAGACCAGTATCTCACCAAAGGCACAGGTAATTCAGAACACAGCTTATTATAAGTGCTATAGGAACTCACATTAAGAGGAAAACAACCAACCATTGGATTAACTTCACGGAAGATAATCATGGTTAAGCTGAATCTTGAAGGAAAGTTAATTGATAGAAAGGAATAAAAGTAAATAAATAAAAATTCAGTCCAGAATAAGAACATGGAAAAATGCACAAAGGAAGCAATGGACTACAGAGAAACTACAGAAGATAGGAAATTAGTCCCTCCCTGGTAATCAGGGGAAAAAGGGGTTGTGTATATGAGCTAGGACCAGTTGCTGGGAATTCTGGGAAATATATCAAGATATATTTGATTTAATGAGTAACAGAGAGTTATTATATGTCTCAAAGATATGAAGCAACTCAGTAACATGATGATAGTGATATTTCTTTGGCAGTAAAGAGAGGAAAGAAGAACGAGTTAAAACTGAAAGCAGTGACACCAGTATTTAAAATAATCCAGGTTTTGGGACTTCCCTGGTGGCACAGTAATTAAGAATCTGCCTGCCAATGCAGGGGACATGGTTTTGAGCCCTGGTCTGGGAAGATGCCACATGCTGTGGAGCAACTAAGTCCATGTGCCACAACTACTGAGCCTGTGCTCTAGAGCCTGTGAGCCACAACTACTCAAGCCTGAGCACCTAGAGCCCATGCTCCACGACAAGAGAAGCCCCCGCTCGCCGCAACTAGAGAAAGCCTGCGCGCAGCAATGAAGACCCAACACAGCCAAAAATAAATAAATACATTTATAAAAAAGTAAAATTATCCAGGTTTTCAGTTGGAAAAGTGGATGGCAGAAATGGTGATACAAAGAAATGAACACAGAAGAGAAGGCAGGAGAGAAACAATCAATTCAGGTTTCAGACAATATAGTACTATGGTTAAAAAAACAAAACAGAAGAACATGGATCCTGTGTGACACTGGTCAGTTACTGAAACTCTCAGAGCAATGGTTCCTACTTCAGAAAAAGTGCATAATAATAGTACCTATCATATAGATTTGTTGGAGGAATAATGAGTTAATGCATATAAAGCAGTTAAAATGATACCTGGCACAAAGTAAGGGATCAGTAAATATTAGCTATTGTTTCTCTCATTATTTATTTCTAGTTTGAGTTGATATACAAGTAGAGGTGTTTGAGAGTCCAGTGGGAAAACACACAACTGTAACATGGATGAAAGAACAAAGCTGGATAAATATCTTTGGTATTTTTCCCATCCTCATTCCACTGCCATTGTCAAAATTAAGTCTTCCCTCATCTTTTATAAAAGACTGTTACAATAGCCCCGTTTCTCTCCTGTTCCTTTCCCTTAGGTCCACATTTAAGGCTGCCAATAATCACCTTTTTATAAGAACAGATGTGCTCCTATCAATTCTTCATATGAAAACCTTAAAAAAAAAAAGAAGATACCTCATGTCCTATAGGAGAAAGCCAATTACTTGGCATAGTGTAATATATGAGTTACTATAATCATTTGAGTGTTTTTCTCTCATTTGAGTCAAAAAGTTCTCAGTTAAAGGAGCTTTGCCTTATCAATCACTAAATCTCCTGTGCCTAGGTGCACAGAAAGTGTTAAAGATATGTTCACTAAAAGCTACATAAATATATATAATGGTAATTTTATGGTGCTAAGCAAATATTGGCAAATATAGGCTCTCAAAAAAGAATTTTGAGGGAATAAACCAGAAAGGTTTAGAAGGCAAGAGAGGAGACAATTTCAAGTGGAATATTAAAAATGTTGAGTGACACATTGATCAAAAGTTTTAGGAAAGGAAAAGATACTGACTTTCACTTCAATTAAGACAACTAATTATGAACTTATATATCAAACACTGCAAATATAACTAAGACATGATTACAGCTCTAAAGGAATAAATATAGTGTAAAGTGGGAACTAGACACACTAATAAGAAAGAGAAATTCACAAAGAGTCCATCTGGGGAGTTTAGAGAAGTCTTCTTGGAAATTATTATTCTGGAGCTTAGTGTTGAAGTAAGTAAGAATTAACAAGGCAAAGAAATATAATTACAGTTAGGTTGTAGTGTGAAAGCTATAGTACAAGGTGTGAAGAAGGAAGGAAGTTGCTAGGAAATACAGGTAGTAGCTAAAGACTACTCATTTAAAAATCTTAGCTAAGAAGGACAGTTCAGAAATCATAAGGTAGTTTAAAGGAACAAGACAGTGAACTGGAGGTTTTATTTAGATGGGGAAAGTGTGCAAGAAAATGATAAATCAGGAGAGCAGGACCTCTAAGAGACGAAGAAATGAAATTTAAAGCATAGTTTAGAAAGGGAAGAAGTACCTCTCTTCTGAGACAGCAAGGAAGGACAAGATTATCATCATCTACTGGTAAAGAAAGTAGAAATTAGTTGAGGTGAAAGCAGTATATCATGACGTTCATTCCAGATGGTCTTGGTCCATCTTGGTCTTCTCTGTCAAAAAGGATATGAAGTTATCGGCTATTTTGAGAGAAACTGAAATTGAGCACATTTGGAAAGGAGCTATTTGAAACAGTTGCTATAAAAAGTAAGCTGTCAACTAATGAGTGAAGAGTAGTATTTCCAGGAGTATAGAGGGCCAAGATTATGTTGGGAATGTACATCTGAAAGGACAAAGTCTGTTTGATAAAAAGAATGTTCCTTAATACAAGGGAAGAAGTGATAATACAAAGACAAATCTGAAAAATTAATAGGGAACTCTATAAAGTAGTACTCATTAATTTTTGCTTTAAAATGACATCTTCAAACTACAACCTTCCTAGTTCAAAATTCTGGTAATTGATTAATCAATGATGTGCACAGTCCAAATCAGCAATAATTTTCTAAGTTTGAGCTTTTTTTTCTTAAGGAAAAGCATATTTCAGATATTGTAACCTCTAGAGCATCACTAAAAAAAGTAAAATAAAGAAGTATACCTAACAGCAGAGATAAAATGGAATATCAAAAACTAAATACTAAAAAAATCAGAAAAAAAGTCAAATGTAAAGGAAAAGAAGGACAAAGATTAGATGGGACAAATAGAAAACAAGATAGTAGACAACCCCAAAATACAGATCATTACACTAAATGTAAGTGGTCTAAACACTGAAATGAAAAGACATAGATTTCAGAGTGGGTAATAAAACAAGATCCAAACATGCTATTCCAAGAAACACACTTTATATATAAAGATACATATAAGTTAAAAGTAAAGGCATAGAAAAGGACTTACCTTCAAAGATTGTAAGAAAGCTGGAGTATCTATATAAATATCAGATAGATTAGACTTCAGCACAAGGAATATCAGAGATAAAGAGGAACAGTTTTATAATAATAAGAGTAAATGGACCAAAAAGACAAAACAATCCTAAAGGTACAAGCACCTAGTTAATGAGCTTCAAAATGCAAAAAACAAAGATTGTCAGAACTGAAAAGAGAAATAGACAAGCTCACAATTATAGGTAGAAATTTTAACATTTCTCAATGTTTGATAGAATAGGTACAGAGAAAATCAGTAGGGCTATAAAGGAACAGAATAAATCTGTAAGTCTACTAAATTTAATTGAATATAAAATACTACACTCAACAATAGTAGAATACACATTCTTTTCAATGTGTACTCTTGAAGCATTCACCAAAATAGACCATATGCTGGGCCATAAAACAAGTCTCAATAAATTTTAAAAGAAAACATACAACATATGTTATATGACAGCAATGAAATTGAATTAGTAATTAAAAACAAAAAGTTATTAAAAAAAACTCCATACATTTAGAAATTAATATTCTTCTAAATAATATAAGCATAAAAGAAGAAATTACATGAGAAATTAGAAAATATACTGATTGATAATAAAAATAGAATATATACAAATTTGTGGATGTAGCTAAAGCAGTGCTATAGAGTTAATGTATTCATTAAATATTAAATAAGAAAAGAAGATTTAAAATCAATGACCAGGGCTTCCCTGGTGGCGCAGTGGTTGAGAATCTGCCTGCCAATGTGGTGGACACAGGTTCGAGCCCTAGTCTGGGAGGATCCCACATGCTGCGGAGCAACTAGGCCCGTGCGCCACAGCTACTGAGCCTGCGCGTCTGGAGCCTGTGCTCCACAACAGGAGAGGCCACGACAGTGAGAAGCCCGCGCACCACAATGAAGAGTGGCCCCCGCTCGCTGCAACTAGAGAAAGCCCTCGCACAGAAATGAAGACCCAACACAGCCAAAGATAAATAAATAAATAAATTTAAAATCAATGACCAAAACTTCCATGCTAAAAAGCTAGAAAAACAAGGGCAAATTAATGCCAAAGTATGCAGAGGAAGGAAACAGTGAAGACAAAAGCAGAAATCAATAAAGTAGAATATTTTTTAAAAGAAAAGATAACCAAAAGCAGGTTCTTTGAAAATTCAATAAAATTGATAAACCAGACTCAAGAAAGTAGAGAAGACATAAGTCACCCTTACCAAAGTATAGTAATAGTTATCTTACTGACATGAAAAGGGAATATTATGAATAACTGTATGCCAATAAATTTGATAACATAGAAGAAATGAACAAACACCTTGAGAGAAAAAAGTGACCACAACTGACCTTAAAAAAAATAGAAAATCTAAATATCTCTACATCTAATACATAAACTGAATTCTTAAAAACATTTCCACCAACAAAATTCTAGACCTGCATAAAAATGTGCAGGTCATTCCATGAGGCCAGAATTACTTTGACACCAAAACCAGACATAGAAAATACCAGGAAAGAAAACAAAGACCAATATCACTCATAAATGTACACACAAATATCTCTAACAAAATATTGGGAAAATTAGGACACAACAACATATAAAAGGTTAATACATCATGACCAAGTGAGATTGTTTTTTTTTTCAGAAATGCAAAGTTGGTTTAATATTTAAAAATGAATATTAAGAGAATAAAGGTATAAGACCACACGATCAATTCAGTATGTATAGGAAAAGCATTTGCATTTGACAAAATTCAATCACCTATCCATGATTTTTAAAAAATTGCAACAAAATAAAACCAGAAACTTCCTAAGTCTGAAAAACCTGTAGCTAGAGTCACATTTAATGATGACAGACCAAATGCTTTCCCTCTAACATCAGGAACAAAGCAAAGGTGTCCATCATCATCATTTCTATTTGACATTTTATTGGAGGGAAAATAAACTAGCCAGTGCAATAAGGCAAGAAAAAGAAATAAAAGGCATAGAAATCAGAAAGAAAGAAGTAAACCTGTCTTTATTCACAAACAACAAGATCAAGTACACAGGAGGCTTCCAAAAAGTACCTAGAATAAATAAATTTAGTATGATCAAAGGATATAAGGTCAATATACAAAAACTGATCAAATTTCAATATGCTATGAACTGATAATCGCAAAATAAAATTTAAAAAACATCAACAATCACATCAAAAAAATAAGTACTTAGGATAAACAGAACAAAATAGGTTTAAGATCTGTACAATGAAAACTACAAAATACTGCTCAGAGAAATTGAAAACTTAAAGAGATGTGACATGTTCATGGAATAGAAGACTCTATATTTTCAAGATATCAATTTACCCCAAATTGAGCTATAGATGCAATCCCAAATCAAAACCACAGCAGGTTTTTTATGTAAAATTGATGGGTTAATTCTAAAGTTTATACGGAAATGTAAAAAAATTACAATAGCCAAAGAAATTGGGGGTGGGGGGGAGAACAAAGTTAGAAGACTCACACTAAGTGATTTCAAGACTCCCTATATAGCTACAGTAATCAAGATGATGTGGTATTTTGTAAGAACAGATATTTAGATCAACTGGACAAAACAGAGGCCAGAAATAGCTTCAAAGTTGAATGGTAATTTGATTTCTGACAAAGATGCCAAAGTAGCTCAATAGGGGAAGGACAGTCTTCAACAAATTTTGAGTAATTAATCTTAAACTCTCTTTACCTCAGTTTCTTCATTTAAAAAGTAGGAATAACTAAGAGTATCTATCTCAATTATGCTAGTTTTAATGAAAATTAAATGATTTACTACATGAAGTGCTTGGACTGTTGGGCCTGGCACATATTAAATGTTCATCTAGTCAATAAATTTGTATCTTTAAGTGGAAAGTAGGTGGGAAAACTACAAAAATTGCCTAGAAAAATGATTCTAGGATGACACTTTTACATGAAATAAAAATTAAGGCAAACATGAAATTTTGTTTCTTTGTAAGATTTAGAAAATTGTCTTAATTTTTGTGTGTGTCTGTTGTTGGGGTTCTTTGCCACTGTTATCTTTTTATTGAAGTATAATTAATTTACAGTATTATATTATTTTCAGATGTACAGTACAGTGATTCAGCATTTTTGCAGATTATACTCATTATTATTAGTTATTAATAACTAATAATGTATTGCATTAATATACTCCATTATTAGTTATTACAAGATAATGGCTGTAATTCCCTGTGCTATACAATATATCCTTGTTGCTTATCTATTTTATACATAGTTTTATTTCTTAATCCCATTTTACTAATTTGTCCCTTCTCCCTTCCCTCTCCCCTTTGGTAACTACAAGTTTGTTTTGTATACCTGTGAGTCTCTTTCGGTTCTGCATATATATATTCATTTTTATTGTTTTTTAGATTCCCCATATAAGTGCTATCATACGTATTTGTCTTTCTCTGTCTGACTTATTACACTAACCATAATATTCTCTAGGTCCATCCACATTGCTGCAAGTGGCAGAATTTCATTCATTTTTATGACTAAGTAAGAACTGTCTTAATTTTTAAAGCTTTACCTATGTGTTTAATTCTAACACAGGACAGGAAAAACTATCTTATTTTCAAAAATTGTGGTATTATTGTAGCACTGGTATCTGTTCTAGAAAAGATTAGATTCATTTTCTGAAAGGAATTTTTAAAAATTGAAAAATTTCAATTGTCAACTTTCTCTAAAGAAGTGATGGGTTGAAATTAATATCTTGAACATGTTCCAATCTCATTGGGCTTTGCTGACTTTATTTGTTAATAAACCAAAGTTGTATTATGAAATTTTTAAGATCAACACCTACAAGTTATTTACCCAAAAATATTCTTAACTATCAATGTATTTATTTCTCTTTTCACTGAAGGTTGGATAAAGGACAATGCTGATGAGATATACGTTTTCAGAAACTAGGCCATAAATGACATCATTAACTCTAGGCAGATATTTTGAAATGTCAGTGACCACCATGAGAATCAGGAGGCAGCCTATTTAGGGATTAAAATTTAGGGATAAATTAGGAGTTTGGGATTAACAGATAGATACTAGTATATATAAAACAGATAAACAACAAGGACCTACTGTATAGCACAGGGAACTATATTTGGGATATTGTAATAACCTATAATGGAAAAGAATTTAAAAAGAATATATACATATATATAATATATAAATGTTATATGTATAACTGAATCACTTTGCTGTACATCTGAAACTAACAGAACATTGTATATCAACAATACTTCAATAATAAAAAAATCATCATCACTACTTATATGACTCAAAAAGCAGGGCATTGAGTCCTTTCAATATCAAGGGTTATATGTGTTTGTTCTCTTCAATTATACATGCTTTATTCTAAAAATAGTAGGCATTCAATAAGTATTTGGTGGATGGAAGAATAAATGAACATATTTTGTGGCTTATCATATCTATCCTTGAGAACAGATGATGTGTACCTGAGAAGAATGTATTTTTTCCTTTTGTTGGTTGGAATGTCCTATATATACACCTCAGGTTCATCTGGCCTAAAGTATGGTTAATGTAAACATTTCCTTATTTTTCAACTGCATCTATCTGTTGCTGGAAGAGGAATACTGAAATCCTCTACTATTAGTATTTGATATATTTAGGTGCTCCAATATTGGGTGTACATATATTTATGACTGTTATGTCTTCTTGATGAGTTGAGCCTTTTGTGAGTATATAATGACCTCCTTTGTCTCTTGTTACATTTTTGGTTTAAAGTCTATTTTCTCTGATATAAGTAGAGCTACCCCTGTACTCTTTTGGTTTCCACTTACATGGATTATCTTTATCCATCCCTTCACTTTGAGCGTGTGCGTGTTCTTGAAGCTGAAGTGAGTCTCTTGTAGGCAGCATATAGTTGGGTCTTGTTTTTTTTTTTTATCCATCCAGCCGCCCTGCCTTTTGATTAGAGAATTTATCCATTTAGAGTAATTATCGATACGTAAGGACTTACTATTGCCATCATATTAATTCTTTTCTGGCTGTTTTGTACCTTCCTTGTTCCTTTTTGACTCTCTTGCTGTACTCTTTTGTGAGTTGGTGATTTTCCATGGTGGTATGCTCTGATTTCCTTGTCTTTATTTTTTGTGAGTGTACTATAGTTTTTTGCTTTGTGGTTACAACTGACTTATATGAAACATCTTATACATATAACAATCTATGCTGATTCAAAACTCTATCCTTTTATTCCCCCCCTTTCTGTTTTTAATGTCACAATTTGCTTCTTTTTATACTGTGTATTCATTAACAAATTATAGTAGCTATGATTATTTTTATACTCTTGTACTTCAACCTTTATACCAGAGTCAAATGGTTAACATATCAATTACAGTATTAGAATTTTCTGAATTTGCCTCTCTATATCTATATCCCTTTATCAGTCTGTTGTCTATTTTCATACTTTTTATGTTACGTATTTTCTTTTTTCTTAATTGAAGTATAGTTGAGTTACAATATCACATTATTCTCAGGGGTACAGAACAGCGATTCAGATATATATATATATATATTATATATATATATTCTTCAGATTCTCTTCCCTTATAGGTTATTATAAAATATGGAGTATAGTACCCCCACCCCCACCCCTCTTTCCCCTTTGGTAACCGTAAGTTTGTTTTTTATGTCTGTGAGTCTATTTCTGTTTTGGAAATAAGTTCATTTGTATTTTTTGTTTTTTTTAGATTCCACATATAAGTGATACATATGATATTTACCTTTCTCTAGGTCCATTCATGTTGCTGCAAATGACATTATTTCATTCTTTTTTATGGCTGAGTAATATTTCATCATATATATAAAGCACATCTTCTCTATCCATTCATCTGTCGATGGACATTTAGGTTGCTTCTGTGTCTTGGCTATTGTAAATAGTGCTACAATGAACACTGAGGTGCACGTATCTTTTCAAAGTATGGTTTTCTATGGATATATGCCCAGGAGTTGGATTGCAGAATCATATGATAGCTCTATTTTTAGCTTTTAAGGAACCTCCATCCTGTTCTCCATAGTGGCTGCACCAATTTATATTCCCACCAATAGTGTAGGAAGGTTCCTTTTTCTCCACACCCTCTCCAGCATTTATTGTTGGTAGACTTTTTGAAGACAGCCATTCTGACTGGTGTGAGGTAATAGCTCATCGTAGTTTTGATTTGCACTTCTCTATTAATTAGTGATGCTGAACATCTTTTCATGATGTGCCTTTTGGCCATCTGTATGTCTTCTTTGGAGAAATGTCTATTTAGATCTTCTGCCCATTTTTTGATTGGGTTGTTTGTTTTGATATAAAGCTGCATGACCTATTTGTATACTCTGGAGATTAATCCCTGTTGGTTGCTTAATTCACAGATATTTTCTCCCATTCTGTGGGTTGTCTTTTTGTTTTGTTTATGGTTTCTTTTGTTCTGCAAAAGCTTTTAAGTTTAATTAGGCCCTATTTGATTATTGTTGTTTTTATTTTCATTACTCTAGGAGGTGGATCCAAAGAGATATTGCTGTGATTTATGTCAAAGAGTGTCCTGCCTATGTTTTCCTCTAGGAGTTTTATAGTATCTGGTCTTACATTTAGGTCTTTAATCAATTTTGAGTTTATTTTTGTGTATGGTGTTAGAGAATGTTCTAATTTTATTCTTTTACGTGTAGCTTTCCAGTTTTCTCAACACCACTTACTGAAGAGACTGTTTTTCTCCATTGTATATTCTTGCCTATTTTGTCATAGATTAATTAGCCATAGGTGTGTGTGTTTATTTCTCAGCTTTCTACCCTGTTCCATTGATCTATAGTTCTGTTTTTGTGCCAGTACCATACTGTTGTGATTACTGTAGCTTTGTAGTATAGCCTGACGTCAGGGAGCCTGATTCCTCCAGCTCTGTTTTTCTTTCTCAAGATTGCTTTGACTATTTGGGGTCTTTTGTATTTTCATACAAATTTTTTGTTCTAGTTCTGTGAAAAATGCCATTGGTAATTTGATTGGGATCTCACTGAATCTGTAGATTGCCTTGGGCAGTACAGTCATTTTGACAATATTGATTCTTCCAATCCCAAAACACGGTATATCTTTCCTCATGTTACATATTTTCAAATGACAGCATCCTTTCATTTCAGGTTGAAAAACTCCTTTCAGCATTTCTTGTAAGGTCCAGTGGGAATGAATTCCCTCAGCTTTTATTTGTCTGGGTAAGTTTTTGTTTCTCCCTCATTACTTAGGGATAACTTTACTGGACAGAGTATTCTTGGTTGGTAATATTTTCTTTCAGCACTTTTAATATATCATTCCACTCTCTCCTGGCCTTTAAGGTTTCTACTGAGACATCTGCTGATAACCTAATGGGGGTTCTTTTGTATGTCATAATATCCTTCTTTCTTGTTATCTTTAGTATTCTTTTTGTCTTTAATTTTAGACAGTTTCATTATGTCTTGGAGAATGCTGCTTTGGAATGAAATAATGGGGCAATCTATAAGCTTCATGAACTTTGATGTCTAAAACTTTCCCCATGTTTGGGAAGTTCTCAGCCATTACTTCTTTAGATAAGCTATCTGCCCCCTTCTCCCTCTTTTCTCCTTCTGGAACTCCAATGTTTCGGACATTAGTTTTTTTGATGGTGTCCCATAGATTATCTAGGCTT
This sequence comes from Delphinapterus leucas, assembly GCF_059928025.1. Taxonomy (NCBI): domain Eukaryota; kingdom Metazoa; phylum Chordata; class Mammalia; order Artiodactyla; family Monodontidae; genus Delphinapterus; species Delphinapterus leucas. Next base: position 66,110,329 of record NC_143131.1, read on the forward strand.
TCTTCATACTCTTTTATTCTTTTTTTCTTTTCAGACTGGGTTATTTCAAAGTTCCTATCCTCTAACTCACTAATTCTTTCTTATATTTGGTCTATTTTGATATGCTCTACACTGCATTTTTTTCATTTCATTCACTGAGTTCTTCAGCTCCACAATTTCTATTTGGTTCTTTTTTATGATTTCTATCTCTTTGTTACATTTCTCATTTTGATCTCATATTGTTTTCCCGATTTTGCTGAATTGTCTGTGTCTTCTTAGAGCTCACTGATTCCATGAAACAGCTATTTTGAATTCTTTATCAGGTGAGTCGTAGATCTCCATGTCTTTGGATTTGATTACTAGAAGATTATTGTGATCTTTTGGTGATGTTACAATTTTGTTTTTTCACATTCCTTGAAGTTTTGCATTGTTGTGTTTGCATTTAAAGTAGCAGTCAACTTCTCCAATTTCTATTAACTCCCTTTTGGGTGAAAATACCTTATGTCAGTCCTGATATAGATTCTGAGGTATTCTTTGACCTTGTATGGACACAACTGCTCCATGCTCCTTCCTCCCTCTTGTGGCTGAATTCTTAAGCTTGTCTTCTCTTGATCCTACAATGTAGCAGGCCAGCTGCTAACAGCCTGTCTTTTATTTTTCTGAAGGTGGCACTACAGCTCAAGTTTATGGTTTCACTCTTGCCCATAGACACTGGCCTCCTTTCTGAGTGAGTTCCTTGCCTACCAGAGCTTGCTCTCACAGCAGCCCTCGGAGCCACCCAGGGAGCCAGCTACAGAGTAGGGGGAGGTGTGGGTTTGGCATGCATACACTGCAGGTGCCCATGGGACAGTTGGAGGGATCCATGGGTGAAGTTTTCTCTTTGGCTGCTGGGTGAGCTTCCTAATGGAGTCCAGAACACAGTCAGCAGGAACCTTATCCTTTTAATGCCCTTTGGGAGCCCTATATGCTGCTCTCCCAATCTGTTTCTTCCCCTAGTCATGAAGCTCCCTCTTTAATGCTCTGGATGCTGTGAGACAGTAATGAGTCTCTCTGGCAGTGTTCCACACAGCTGGGGAAGCCAGGCCCTGCCCTCCCTACCCAGAAGAAATCACCAGCTGTCTAACTCAGCCCTAAACTGTGCTGCCTTGGAGGAGGGATGATGCTGGCAAAGAGGAGCTATTACTCTTACCAAATACAGTGCAGCCAAACTCGTTTTTTTTTGTTTTGTTTTGTTTTGTTTTTTTCCTTCTCTAATAGAGTTTTGGAACTTCTCTGGAAACCTGGACTTTCACAAAGGCTCTCTCGTCTCTTCTGCAGGTGCTCCCAGACTGCAGCCAACAGGGTCCAGAATTGATTCACAGACTCCTGGTAGGTTCCACAGCTGGTACTTAAATCTGTCTATTACCTATTACCCCATGCACTGGTTGGTGAGGCTTCTGGATCCCACAACTCCCACAAAGGTATTTCTGTTAATGGATGGATGCCAAATTTTTGTTTTTGAAGTTGGGCAAAATGAGGGATGTCTTATGCTACCGTTATGCTAATGTCACTCCCCCAGGCATCCTATATTTTATCTTACAATCCTACCCACAGTAGACCATCCTAAGCAAGAAACAAACTTTTTTTGCATTAAGGCACTGAGATTTATAATTCATAACCATTTGCCTACCTTGACTAATATAAGACATAAAAATATTTTAAAGGAATAGTAATAATTAGTATTAATAATACCAATGATAGTCATAGAAAGAATTAGGTTTCTGAATGAAGTCTGAAAACATCACTGCATAGTTTATTGTGGTTAAGGTGATAAAGAACCAAGTACCTCTAACTCTCAGGCACAGTATATGAGATAACTGAGATTCAGGGAATTCATTTATAATACTTGTTGAGTATGTATTAGTTATGATGTATTCTGGGATATATAACAATGAATAAGACACATTTTGTGCCTTCAGGAGCACAGCAGGGCAGCTGATACAAATGTTAAAATAACCCTTGTATAATGCAAAAAGCAGTGCACACCAAATTAGGCGGGAAAATGGTGTTAATGCAAAATCTTTAATTCTGACACCACAAAAGGTATTGCAGAAGAGGCAGGAAGAGAAAAACTGGTTTGTAAGAAGGCAGAGAGAGTATTTTATTTTTAATTTCTTTGTCATGAATCTATGCTCCTGGAATCTAAAGGCCATTCCATTCTCGGTGGACAAATGAAATTCACTTACGTTCCTTTTGCCTTTGATAGTTTTTAAAGGGAATGTTTAAGTATAAACCTAGTTGATCTTATTAGAAACAAGCACGATGGCTACCATGGCTGCCATTTATTGAGTACCTACTGAGTGTTAGGCCTTGTATGTACCAAGTGTTTTATATGATCTCATTTAATCATATGATCTCATTTAATCATTATAGTAGCTATGAACAGCATTATCTTTCCCATTTTACAGATAAGAAAGCTATGGCACAAATATGCTATCCAGCTTATCCAAATCACATGTTACTATGTACTAAAATCACAATTTTAAATTCAGTTCTGATTTCAAAGGTTGTATTCTTCATCACTAAGTTACCCTGTATAATGATGTTTTTCAGACTGATTATTCTATACCTCAATCCAATCAAGTCTTTAGTCCATGTTATACAGTTTGAGTTATTATACTGATATAGAAGTCAATTTTTAGGTGAAGTTTGAAAATGTCTTTTTCTCCATATAAGCACTAACTGGAAAAAGAAACCTTATTCTACTACCACAAGATGTATGAACACTTTCTCAGTGTTTTGAACCTTAACTTTCTAGAGGTTTAGTCCTTTTTAGGCTTACGTTACATTTATAGTAACAGGTCTTTGAAGTCTAAGGGATAAAATTTTTTATTAGCAGAATTCTTTATACATGTTCAAAGATAAAACTGCTGGTCTTTGTTAAAAAGGCCTTAATTTTCTCAGAACAAGTATCATTTCCATTTCTCCTCTTCACTGAATTTAGTAAAATATTATGAATCTATGGTAACTATTGGGCAGGCTACTGAAGAGTAGAAAAATCAGCAGATGTACTGATCAACTATTTTTTACCAAAAATGACTTTTCAAAAGAAATTTGCCTTCTAACACCATGCCAATCTTATAAACATAAAATTTTAAATGTCACAATACACTCTATAGAGTCTGAATATATACATTTTCTCAAAAATCATTCAGAAAGAATTATCTTAGAATTTATTGGAATAATGATTAGTCTAGCTGAAAACTCCTACCAATCATCACTCATACTTTGGGCTTTTAGTAAGGGGCAAATCTTGACGAAAACAAAGAAATGAAGCCTATCAAGAAATACATGTTCAGACAGCACTATATCAGGCTTACAGTTCTTAGAAAATGTTTTAACTATGGATCTAACGCACATTACTTCTGCCCAAATAGTGCTCTTCATGTCATCTGTAGGAATTAAAGGGAAATAAGTGAAAAATGTCCTTCCTTTCTCTTCCTCCACTGGATTTGCTAATGCAAGCTTTGAAATGTTTTAAAATGTATAATATCAGGAAGGTAGTTTTATCGTTTATAAACTGAAATTTTATACACACTTAATTAGCATTATATTAATTCATTTTTATCTCAGAAAAAGTAGCCTAGATGCTTAATAAGCAAGACATATCATATTTTTTAAAATTATCAAAGTAAACTTCTAACTGCTGAGCTACTATCTGGCTTCAAGATTTAAAGATTTATCTGGCTTTAAAGATTTTAAATTTCCAAACTTTTCAAAATCATCTTTCTCCTTTTAATCTATAATTTTGTTTGGTCATTACTATACCTTAACTGAGCCACTGAAATAAAATAGCATTTGATCTTTCTGTCTTTATCTCTCTTCATCAATCAATCCCTCATTGGCTCTGACAGTGTCAGATCACACTGTCAAATATCAAATATCTCTGCTCTAACCATGTCACTGACATATCCAAGTATCTTCCACGAGTCCCATTTATCTAAATTAATTCTGTATTTTTTAAGCTATAATATGGCCCTCCATGTTCTGAATCTGAAGTGGATTTCCAGGTCTCTTTCTACTACCTTCCTACATATATCCCACATCCTGTTATTGTTTTGTATATGCATCTGCTCCACTAAGCTAAAACTGTAAGCCCCTTGGAAAGCAGAACAGTGCCTACCTCAAGATCCTCCATACATATGGGGATCACAGTATCTATTGAAAGAATAAGTAAATGATTTGTACAAAAATTATTTCAATTAAAGTGTTATTATGATAGTGATTTTACTGAATATTTATTGATTGACTACCTGTTAATAGGGCATTTTGATTTTTTTAAGTACTATAAGAAGTCATAACCTTAACGTCAGTAGGTTCTGGTATATTCATCCTCTTCTTAAAGTGCCCTCTTTTCCTAGACAGCAATCTTCTCTTGAGAGGATACCATATCCCTTTCTTTTTTATGTTATACTTCCCCATACCCTTCCTCCCAGCCCCCATCTTAGAGACACATATCCAGATTCACAGCTCAAAGAAATAAAAGAATATCTATGATATAGTTACTCCTGCTTGCTGATGGACTAACTAAACTTCTGTGTAAATGAATTTTAGCCTATGTTGCTATATTTGAACATTAATTAGTACTTACCTATATTTTATACTCCAAATCTACTTTCTAACATTTGGAAAGCATAACTATGATTCTGATACTATTTTAATCTCTGAAGTTGTCTAACATTAAATTTTTTTGGTTTAACTTTTCATGTATTTGGGTCTTGACTCTATCTATTGAGTGTACTGCAAATTCCTTGGAGACCACAATAATGTCTTACACTCTCTTATTACCTAATGAACCCTCATTCAGCACCTTAGACTTAATAGCAACGTGTTCAATAAATAGTGTTATTAAAACATATTAAATTACCCCAATTTGTTTTACTAAAGTAATTTTATTAATGATAAAATGAAAAACAACAGTTTAAAGATTTTAAAAAGGGGATAAAAAAAATCACACTGATCCATTAATTAAACTTTATTTTGAATTTACACAAATGGTTTAAAGCTTCAAAATAACCCTTAGTTGATTTTAACTGAGCTGAATGGGGCAATTTGGTTTTTACATATGTCTAACATAATCAACAAATCTTTACTTGACTTAAACATGTAGATATAATTTCAGGATTTGGCTTATTTATATTCCATGGGATCATGGATAAGAACTTATTAAGCTAGTTCTGAGCTCCCAAAACACAGGCATCATATTTTACTGTAAGTATAGTAATCATAGAAAAAAGGAAGCTCATGTTATTATTATAATTAACTAGGAATCAATTTCTTTTTACTATAAAAATAGCTAATTAAATAGCCTCTAAGATTTTTCTGTTCTGTGTTATCTCATTACATTATAAAATACATTTGGTTTCAGGAATTAGAAAAACAAGACCTTATTTTTCTTAAGTATATGTATCTGCTTCATAACAATAAATTTGATTCTATATTCAGGAGATATTTAACACATGCATAAGCACAGGTTCTCTAATGAATGGTATTTCAAGTGAAGCATCGTACGTATCCATTTTTGGAGTTTTACTATGCTTATAATTTTAAAACTTTTGGAAATGCAAATGCAAGTTTTATACAGAGTGAACCTATAAAGTTCTGGAAGTCCAGAATCAGTCTCAGCGGGAAAGCCTGATAAACAAATGACTCTCTAAGGACAATTTTCTACTTAATCTCTACTATTTATTAAAAGTATCCTTTTTCATAAAGGAATGTAACAGAATTTCTTCCAGTAAAGCTCTCAACTTAAATCTTGCTTGAATTTTTTGACAGTCACCTGTCAATTAAAGGATTCAGTAATTATATTTCAGTACTGAAAACAGTATAAAATTAAGTTTTCTAGAATTTAAAAATGTATACTTTATCAAATTTAGAATTTTATGCTTGTTTTTATGTCATTATCCTTTTTATGTCACATGTACTTAAAAAAAAAACCTGTAAAACTATTCTTTTAAAATGTTGAGAAATATTTCTAAAGTAATTATGCTTTACATTGTAGTTATAAGTTTCAGGAAATTTCAAAGAACTTGGAGCAGGCTATTTTAAGATAACAATTAATTGAATATGAAAAGGTATGTATGTCAACTCATTTCACTAACCACCTACCATAAATATTTTTTTGAAACAAATATAAACCATAAATATTTGTGATTGCTCTTACATTCCTTTTCCAGTTACACTCATTTGGGATTAGAAAAACATTGTTTACAGATTTATTTTGTTTTATAGCATGAAGCTAATAACAAACATTAACTGGGCAAGTCCTTGAATGTGTGAACATTTGTGTTAATTCTTGTACTGACTGATACATAAGCAAAGAGTCTCTAAAGTATGCTTAGCACTAGTCACATTCATATGACCAAGTTGGTTTCACACAGTATATATTTAAAATAAATATCCATATTTAAGAAGCAGTGTAAACCACATATTTAATTATAATCAGAAATGATATGAAAAAACCAAAAATTTACACAGTCAAAACAAGTAAAACAAGATTTGTAGAAAATAATGTAAAGGTGTGCCTGTGGGGGAGGAGGTGGTAGAACAAATTACAGTTTGGAAGAGTTTGATTTTTTAGTTAACTTATAACTTGAATGGTGATAGACTTTTAGTAATTATAAACAGCATGAATATGCAAAGTAGACTCAGAATTTATAAATTTTTCTCCATCCATTTTTCACAGCAATGTATGAAACACAGCATGCAATACTATCTCTTCCCTTGAAAAGGCAGGATTAAAAATAGGTCACAGGATACAAACTGCCAGGATGAGGGCTACAAGCACAGCAGGAGTTCAAGCGATGATGGTAATAATGAGACCGCCATTACTGCTGATTCTCAGTTCTGCTGAGAAAGTTTGAATTCTCACTCCAGCCCTATCGCCATTTTCTATATGGTCTTGGGTGAGTCACTTAAACTCTCAGTGATTTGATTAACAGCAATTCTGAGTTGGCTTTCCTCACAAACGTATTATAAGGTCCAATAGACCCATGATGAAATGAACATGTAATACATATTCCTTTACTCATGGCCCTCGTCTCCTAAATACCTTTTATGTTGTATTTTCTCTAAGACAACTTCCAGATTTACATATGTCACAAAAGCTGAGAGATTAATTCTAAAAATATGAGAATCTTTCAGGAAGAGGATTTATTAGAAGGGAAAGAAAGCCCTCCAAAATATTGGTTTTACATTTTCCTCACTTCATGTGGAACAAAACTTGAAAGCAAAGTCGTGAAAATGAACTAGACACTTGATCTCTGACAAATGAAGAGTGTCATGCAACCTAATATTTGTAGCATTATACTAGTTTGGAAAGACTACTCAAATAGTTACCATTCAAAACTCTACGAATGATTTAGAAAGTGTCACTTTTTTTTTTTTTTTTTTTTTTTTTTGCGGTATGCGGGCCTCTCACTGTTGTGGCCTCTCCCGTTGCGGAGCACAGGCTCCGGACGGCAGGCTCAGCGGCCATGGCTCACAGCGGCCATGGCTCACAGGCCTAGCCGCTCCACGGCATGTGGGATCTTCCCGGACCGGGGCACGAACCCGTGTCCCCTGCATCGGCAGGCGGACTCTCAACCACTGCACCACCAGGGAAGCCCGAAAGTGTTGCTTTAATACCTCAGAACAGGGTTCGCCAGCCTTTAAAATCCATTTCATTCTAACGGACCTTTTCACTCCACCTTTTGTATATACCTATCAGCTAAAACTTTGTTAAATTTTACCTTCTATAGCTTTTAATATAAAAATAGTTACATTAAATATGTATTTTCAACTGCCTAAACTCTCTTTCCCAAAGAAGATTTTCACGCACTGCCCTGAACTTTTCCATTTACTACCCTACTAGCCAAATCCTAGATTTGGGCAGGATAAATTTTTTACTCATAACATTAATACATATCATTACTGAAGTAAACTTAGAAAGCTATATTAGATGGCCAGCTATTTTCCAGTAGTAATATAAATTTTTTTTTTAAAAAGTATGACCAGAACAACTCTCCTTTATGTTTCAGTTACTTAGAAATCCAGTAACAACATCACCAAAAATATACATATTGTTTCATTTATTTATATATGAATAAAATGATATCATCAGGGCAGCAGGGAGTAGAAATGAGACAATCACAGGATCTTGTTCTGGAAGAACGTTTTACAATTTCTTATTTATTTTTATACAAATGAACTACATGTTTTTGTTTTTTCTTCTTTTCTTGCTATTCCTTCCTCCTTTCATCCTTCCCTTCCTCTCCTTCATCCCTCTTTCCTTATTCCTTCCTTCCATCCATCGTTGGTCTTTGGCTGAGACCACAATTTTGACAAGAAATAAAAACTGCATTACTCAGGAAGGAAGCTAATAAGCTTCCCCTCCCCAAATGCTATTAGAGACTTCCTGAATAAATGAGAAGCACATTAATTTAAAAAAAAAAAAAAAGGAGGGTGCTTCCAAAAGCAATGAAAACAGATTCTGGTCTTCATTATGATTAAAATAAACTTGAATAATAAATGTCAGATATGGGTAAGATCTATTAGGACACCTTGCACATCTATGGCCAATGAAGTTTGCTCCCAACAATTGTGTGGATTTCTTCAGTGCATTGTTAAATAACAAAGTTATTTTGTTATTGGGACTTCTACCATTTCCCTTTAAGATAATCCCATAACATAATGGATTGCAGTAAGCAAGTTTCTTTTAAATATAATTATTACTGAAATTCTTCATTCAAAATCCTTCCCATTATTCACTGTCATAATAGTCAGTAGAATAGATGGATACAATTTATACACATAAACACATATACATACATATGTATACACATATACATATGTGCATGTGTGTTTAATTATAAATATACAATATTATTGAATTTACTTAATTTTATGTAATTATTTACATATTTGACACATGGGCTCAAATTTTACATTTTACATAAAAATGCCATTTGTATCCACATATATTCTTGTTCTGAGGCTCTCTATTCTTTTTTTTTAACAAGGTTACATAAAAATTCCTCTTACAAGTTATATTTTAATTATGGTTAATGAATCATCAGCCTATTTGACTAATATTTAAAGGACAAAGAGAACAAGGGTTTTGGGGGTTATTGTTTGCTTTGGTTTTCTGTTTGTTTTGAATGACAATTTATCCACAAGTCGGTAGTTTGTAGCCCAAGCTTCAATCTTGAGATTGCTCTCAACAAATGATTTGGTCATTATAGAGATAATAAATACCATTCATAGTGATAATTTAAATAAAAAATATGACTTAAGAGATGAGATTTGGTAAAAATTGGTTTCTCTTCTATTTCGATGACTCCTAACATAGTACAGCCACTGAAGTCAACTTAATGTTTACCAAGATGCATTGAGCTTTATAGTGGGCATCTGGGTAGTGGTACGGTGCAGATGTTGAATAGAATACCACAACAAAACTACTTCAAGTATCACCTGGTTAATAACAGTACTTCATTGAAAACATTACTTCCTGTAATTTGACTTAGTTTTGCCCAAATAAAAGCTGTTCACTATTTTGTTTTAAGGCACAATTGTGACTTCTTACAAAACAAAGCCCTCAACTTACTTCTATAATAAAGTATAGGTTTTATTCATAGCTAAACAACTGAATTTAGTTTTTCAAATTAAATATAAATCACTAATATAAAGCATTATCTACAAGTCACAAAAATTAAAAACATCTCCATAAACCAAACTGAAATATCTGAATCTTCGGAAATGAGAGACAAAGCCTAAATGTAATTTATAACTTATATACCTCTATTTTCTCTTTTTTTGAGGGAAACTATACTCTCGGGCAGTGCTCATATCAGATGCTGGTTAAATATAAGGAACTGAAGGACTTGAAAGTGTTTATTAGTGGCATCATCAAAAAATTTCTCCAACTTTTTTTGGTAACCAACAAGAAGCATTTTCTTTATGCATCATCTTTGCCTAACCCTGACAAACTATTCTTCCCAATCTAATTCATTCTGGCTTCTATGTCTCATCCTACTACTAGATGATTTTATTAATAATACAGTAACACATGTTCATTGTAGAAAAATCAGAAAACATATGAGAACCAGTAAGAAAATAAAAATCAACTGTAATCTCACCATTCAGAATCTACAATTAACATTTTAATATAAATTTTTAAAAATAAAAATGAGATTAAGGTATAATCTGCATAGGTTTGTAAAGCGATATTTCCATTTAGCAATACATCCTAAATAGCTTCTACTTTTCTAATTCCCTTCACATTTTTAGTATCTTAATTTCTCTTTTTCACAAAAGAATTATCTGAGTCCTTACTGCGTTATTATTCTAGACAAGAGGTCAGCAAACTTGTTCTGAAAAGGGCTAAACAGTAAACATTTTAGGCTTTGTAGGCCATACAGTCTCTGCTACAACCATTTAACCCTGGTGTGGTAGTGCAAAAGCAATCAGACACACATCAAGAATGGATATATCTCAATAAAGTTCCCAATAAAACTTTATTTTAAAAAGCAGGCAGAGGGCTGTAGTTTGCTAACCCCATATTCTAGACAACTGCTTAAAAAGAAATATTGCATATCATGATCACTATCACCTACAGCTGAATATTTTACAGATTATCTTTATACTCGACCTCTTCTATCAATACAGATTTACCCCAGCACACATCACCAAGGAGTATGTTCATTTCCTTTGGTAATTGCAAATGTGATTCTTCAAAAGTGGTTGAAAATCATCCATGCCGGAACAGTACCAGAAAGACTTCCCCAGCTCAGTCTGTGTCTTAGAAACCTGTATTTCAATAGCAAAGTAGAAGGATGCTCTTCCCTCTCCCCTTTAGCCAACAGAAGTCCAAGTTAAATGGGTAGTAACTTGCTGACACAGAGAATTTTCATCCCTGTTTCAAATCTATGAAAGAGAGAGAAATTGAGATTGAAGGAGTTGGAATAGCAGGAAACCTACAAGTTTACATGCATCCAAATCCATGCTTTCCTCCTTCCCCACTGTGACAATAAGAGGGCTTTCTCTTCCTAAGGTCCCTCTATTTATTTATACTTGCTATGGATCCTATTCCCTACTGCTTTGTCATCATGGTTCAAAAACTCTCTTTTTATTCTGTCTCTCTCTCTCCCCCTTCCTTCTTTCCTTCCTTCTCTTGTCTGTCTAACCCCTCCCTCTCTTTATGTGTGTTCTCTCATCAGCATTTAAACTTATCTAATATTTGCTTATCTTAGAAGGCCCTTCCTCAATCTCAAACAGTACTCCCTATGCCCCTGTTCTCCCTTTTCACACTCTAGTTTCAAGACAGAATTGTCTGCACTTTCCTTTTCTCATTTTTCTCATATATTCCTCAATCTGCTGCAATCAGGTTTTTGCTCCCATTTGATCCACAAAAACTGACTAAAGTTATCAGTTAAACCCTTATTGTTAAATCTGTTTGTCACTCCGATCACTTATCTTGCTGGTCAAAAGTACAAATTACATAGTCGAATAATCTGAGTTCAAATCTTGATTTTCAATTAGCCAAGCATTTTCTTGGGCAAGTCACGTAGCTGCTCTGTATGTACCTCACTTACCTCATCTGGAAAACTGGGACATGTTAATACCTAGCTCAAAGAATTGTGATGAAAATTAAATTAATGAAACATGCAAAACTGTTTACAAGAGTGCTTAGCCCACAGTAACCTCTATATAAATGTTAGTTATTACTGACCTCTCAGCAGCATTTGACACTATGAACCTCTCTCTCCTTTCTGAAAACATCTCTTTCTATAACACATTCTCTAGGGTTTTTTCTTACCTCTTTGATTCATCCTTCCTAATCTCACTTTCATGTTCCTCTTCTTTATAAGCTGGTTTCTCTCCTAAGGTCACCTTTCTACTCACATGACATCTTCTTCCTAGGCAATCTCTTTCATTTCCATGGCTTCAGTTACCATTCAGTGTCTTCCAGTCTATTATCGCCCATCAAAACTTTTCTTCTTATCCAGACACCTGTATAAACTGGCTCTAGTACATCATCACTTGGCTATCTCAAAAGCATCCCAAGCTCCACATGTTTAAAACTCACTCCATCTTCCCAACTCCTACCCTATCTTCAACATGCAGTAAAGGTCCTGTCAATTCCATCTCTTAATAGGTATCAAATCTGTTCACATCTCTCCTTCCCTACTGCAGGCTAGGCAACTATCAACTTTCATCTCTATTATTTCTATAGACTTTTACCTCAAGTCTCTGCTTGAGTCTTAAGGCCCCCTTCAATATATGTTACACAATGCAATCGAAACATACTCTCTAATTGCAAATCTGATCAATGCAAAAAAAAGTTTAGTGGTTATGCATTGCCCTTATGAAACTCTGGCACTCCTTAATGTAGATTTTAAAAGCATTCATGGCCTATATACCTCTTGAGCTTTGTGTCATATCCCCACCCTTTCCCCACCACAGGTTTTCTGCATAGATGATCATGTCATCTGCAAATAAAGACAATTTTACCTCTTCCTTTCTGTTTGCCCTTTTTTCCTTTTTCTTGCCTAAGTGCACTGGCTAGAACCTCCAGTATGGTTTTGAATGTTAAGTAGTAAAAGTGGTCACCTTGCTTTATCTGTCCACTTTTTCCCCCTACCATCTTGTTGATAGTAGGGAGAAAACATTCAATATTTTACCATGAAACAGTATGTTAGTGGTAGGATTTTATCAAATTCAGGAAGTTCTTTTTTTATTCCCAGTTTGCTGTGTGGGTTATAAAAGATGAACGTTGGATTTTGTCAAATGCTTTTTCTGTATTTACTAGATGACACGTTGCCTTGACTGATTTTCAAACGTTAAACCAACCTTATATTCCTGGGACGAGCTCTACTTGCTCACAGTATATACATCCTCTTTATATACTGTTGGATTCTGTTTGCTTAACTTTTGTCAAGAATATTTTTGCATCTATATTCATGTGGGATACCAGTCCTTAGTTATCTTTATTGGAATGTCTTTGTCTCCTTTTGGTGGCAGGATAAAGCTGGCCTCACAGAATGAGTTGGGAAGTATTCTCTCTTCTTCAATTTTCTGGAAGAGTTCATGTAGAATTGGTATTATTTCTTCCTGAAAATGTTTGATAGATTTCAGAGTAAATCTATTAGGGTGTGGATTTTGTTTTGTGGGAATGTATTTACATACAAATTCAACTTCTTTAAGTAATAGCTATTCAGATTGTCAATTTCTTCTTGAGTGGGCTTTGGTAATTTGCGCCTTTCAAGGAATTTGTCTGTTTCATCTAAATTGCAGAATGTACTGGTACAAAGTTATTATCTTTTTAATATATATAGAATATGTAGTAATGCCATCTCTCTTATCTCTCATCTCACTGGATTTTGTGTCTTTTTTTTTCTTACCTGTTAGCTATAGATTTATCCAATTCACTGATCTTCTCAAGAAATCAACTTTTGGTTTTATTGGTTTTCTCTACAGTTTTTTTTATTTCATTAATTTCTACTCTGATCTTTAGTATTTCTATTTTCTTTCTGTCTTTGGTTTTATTTGCCTTTTTTTCCCTACTTACTTGAGGTTGAAGCCAAGGTCACTAATTCGAGGCTCTTCTTTCTTTCTAATACAGGTGATTTTCCTTTAAGTATTGGTTTAGTAAGCAATCCACAAATTTTTATGTGTCACTTTTCATTTTCATATACTTAAAAGCTTCTAAGTTTTTGGGAATTTTCCAAATAATTTTCTGTTATTGGTTTCTAAATTAATTCCATTTGGTTAGAAAGCATAGTTTGTATGACTAGAATCCTTATAAATTTATTGAGATTTAAGTTTTATGGCCAAGAATACTGCTTAACTTGGTAAATATTTAACATGCATTAGAAAAAAATGTATATTCTGCTATTATGCGTAGAGTGTTCTATAAATATCCATTAGGCTAAGTTAGTTAACAGTGTTGTTCCTATATTCTGTATCCTTACTGATTTTCTATCCACTTTTTTCTATCAATTATTGATAGAAGGGTATCTCCAACAACAGTTATGGATTTCTTTATTTCTTTTTTAAAATTTTTTATTTTTGTTTTATATTGGAGTATAGTTGATTTACAATGTTGTGTTAGTTTCAGGTGTACAGCAAAGTGATTTACTTATACATATATCTGTTCTTTTTCAGATTCTTTTCCCATATAGGTTATTACAGAGTATTGAGCAGAGTTCCCCATGCTATACAGTAGGTCCTTGTTGATTATGTTTTACATATAGTAATGTGTAAATGTTAATCCCAAACTCCTAATTTATTTCTCCCCCTCCCCTCTTTCTCCTTAGGTAACTATAAGTTTGTTTTCTAAGTCTGTGAGTCTATTTCTATTTTGTAAATAAGTTCATTTGTATCATTTTTTAAGAATCCACATATAAGTGATATCATATGATATTTGTCTTTCTCTGTGTGACTTACTTCACTTAGTATAATAATCTCCAGGTTCATCCATGTTGCTGCAAATGGCATTATTTCATTCCTTTTTTATGGCTGAGTAATATTCCATTGTATATAAGTACCACATTTTCTTTAGCCATTCATCTGTCAATGGACGTTTAGGTTGCTTCCATGTCTTGGCTATTGTAAAAAGTGCTGCAATGAACATTGGTGTGCATACATCTTTTCTAAGTATGGTTTTCTCTGGATATATGCCCAGGAGTGGGACTGCAGGATCATATGGTAGCTCTATTTTTAGTTTTTTAAGGAACCTCCATACTGTTCTTCATAGTGGCTGTACAATTTACATTCCCACCAACAGTGTAGGAGGGTTCCCTTTTCTCCACACCCTCTCCAGCATTTATTGTTTGTAGACTTTTTGATGATCACCATTCTGACTGGTATGAAGGTTTCACTACTTCTTTTTATAGTTCTATTAGTTTTTACTTCCTGAATTTTGAAGCTCTGTTAATAGGCACATAAACGTTTGGTTACTATATCCTCTTGATGAGTCGACCCCCTTATTATTTAAAATTTTTTTAAAAATAAGAATTGTATATATTTTTATATATACAACATGATGATTTGATATACATACACATGGTGAAATAATTACTACAATCAAGCTAATTGACATATCATCTCTTCACACAGTTACCTTTCTGTGCATGTGTGATGAGAGTAGCCAAAGTCTACTCTCTTAGCAAATTTCCAGTATTCAGTATGTCATTATTAGCTATGGTCATCATGCTGTACATTAGATCTCCAGACTTATTCACCTTACGTAACTGCAAATCTGTACCCCTGACCACCATCTTCCCACCTCTAGTAACCACTGTTCTACCTTTTTTTTTTTCATTTATATGACTTTTTTAGATTCCACATGTAATTGAATCATGCAGTTTTTTTTTCTTTCTGTGTCTGCATTACTTCACTTCCCATAATGTCCTCCAGGTTCATCCATGTTGTTGCAAATGGTGGGTCTCCTTTTCAAAGGATGGTTAATGTTCCATTGTGTAGGAGTACATCACAAAATTTCTCTGACCCCTTTATTACATGAAATGGCCTTCTATATCCCTGGTTATATTTCTTTGTTCTGAAATCTTCTAACAATAATATAGCCACTTCAGCTTTGCTTTTGATTAGTATGCAATGTATCTGTTTCTTTACACTTAATGTGGGTTTCTTGTAGGCAGCATATAGTTGGATCTTGCTTTTTCATCCAATCTCGCAATCTCTGCTTTTAAAATGGGATGTTTAGATTATTTATACTTAATGTGATTCTTGATATGGTTAAGTTTAAATCTACCATCTTGCTATCTGTCTTCTATTTATCACATCCATTCTGTACTCCCTCTTTCCTCTTTCCTACCCTCTTTTCAATTAATTGAATATTTTTTAATGATTCCTTTTTTATCTCGTTTGAGGAGTTATTACCTATAACTCTTTTTCTTATTTTTAAGGTTGCCCTAGGGTTTATAATATCCATATTTATGTAGTATACATACTTATAATATATGCTACCGCTTCATGTATAGCATAAAGAACCTTGTAACACTATACTTCATCTCTCTCCTCCCACCCTTTGTGTCATTGTTGTACATTGTACATGTGTATATGTTATGCATCACATGGTACATTTTTTTGTTTGAAGTCATTTATCTTTAAGTGAGATGTGAATTATAATAAAAACATCTTATATATTTATTCACATATTTACAATTTCTGATTTTCTTCATTCCTTTGTGTAGCTCCATATTCCTTTCGGTGTCATTTTCCTTCTGCCTCAAGGACTTCCATTAACATTTCTTTTAGACAATTCTGTTAGTGATGAATTCTTTCAGCTTTTGTATGTCTCAAAAAGCCTCTATTTTGCCTTTGTTTTTGAAGGATATTTTCACTGAATACAGAATTCTACATTGATTCCCCCTAATACTTTAAACATGTTCCACGGTCTTCTCACTTGCACTGCTTTTGATAAGAAAATTTCTAGAATCCTTAAGATTTTCTCTGTTACTGGTTTTGAACAATTTAATTATCATGTGCATTGGTGCATTTTTCTTTGTGTGTGCATGCTTGGGTTCTTTGAAACTCTTGAAATTCTAAGTTTATAGTTTTCATAAATTTGGATAACCTTTGTTGATGATTTCTGTAAAGACTTTTTCTGTCTTTCCTCTCCTTTGGTCTATCTCTTCTGTCTATCTCTCTCCTCTCCTTTGGTGACTCCAGTTCCAAACATATTAGACCACTTGAGGTTGGCCCATAGCTCACTGCTGCTCTACTTAACTCTTTTTTTTTTTTTTCATTTTTTTCCCTCTCTGTGTTTCATTTTGAATAATTTCTATTGCTATGTCTTCAAGTTTATTAATCTTTGCTTCTGCAATGTCTAATCTACCATTAATTGCATCCAGTGTATTTTGCATCTTTAGAATTTTAGTTGTTTTTACATATTCCATGTTTTTGCCTAATATGTTCAAGCTTCCCTCTAACTTTCTGAAGACACTGAAAATTATAACAACTGTTTTAATGTCCTTGTCTGCCAATTCTAACATCCATGTCAGTTCTGGATTAGTTTTGATTGCTTTTCCTTATTATGGGTCAGATTTTCCCACTTCTTTGCATTGCCTGGTCATATTTGATCAAAAGCAGACATTATACTTTGTTGGGTGCTGGATATTTCTACATCCCTATAAATATTCTTGAATTTTGTTCTGAGATACAGTTACTTGGACACAGTTTGATCCTTTTGGTTCTTGTTTTTAAGATATCATAGGTGTGACTGGAATAGCCTATAGTCTAGGAATAATTATTCTCCACTACTGTAGCAAGGGTCTTCTGAGTAGGATACCCAATGGCCTGTGAATTATGAGGTTTTGCACTCTTTCTGCTATATATTTCTATAGCACCCTGTACTTCCCCTATATAAAGCACCTTTTATACTTCATTGAAATTGCCATTGTGGTTGTCTTCTCCTTATGTAGTTCTTTCACCATACTGTTGCTATATTAAGTTCATACTTAAGCAATGCATATTTTGTATTCCTAACACCTGGCATAGTCCTGGCACAGCAGATACTAGCTGAATAAATAAGAACATTCATAGGTGTATGTTGACAAAATACAAAATTTTACATGTTTAAACAAAATTTTTATAAACCCATGGTTTAAGACTGAACTTTTTCTAACTTGCATGATTTTTTAAACATACTGGTATACTTTTATTCTTAGGGAAATCATAACCACCTACATATTTGAATATGAAACCTTGGCTCAAGTTGTATTTGTTTTTTATATAAATTTCTTTCTTTCTTTCTTTTTGGCTGCATTGGGTCTTCGTTGCTGTGCGCGGGCTTTCTCTAGTTGCGGCGAGCAGGGGCTACTGTTGCGGTGCGAGGGCTTCTCATTGCAGTGGCTTCTCTTGTTGTAGAACACGGGCTCTAGGTGTGCAGGCTTCTGTAGTTGTGGCACGTGGGCTCAGTAGTTGTGGCTCACAGGCTCTAGAGCGCAGGCTCAGTAGCTGTGGCGCATGGGCTTAGTTGCTCCGTGGCATGTGGGATCTTCCCGGACCAGGGCTCGAATGCATGTCCCCTGCACTGGCAGGCGGATTCTTAACCACTGTGCCACCAGGGAAATCAACTTGTATTTTACTTTCCGTTTCTTTCAAGATAACTTTTATTTCCCTTTCTATCTCTTTCACATTAGGCTCCAGACTAAACTAATAGTCAAAGCAAAAGATTTATTCTTCAATGTAGCAGTATTACCTATATTTTCTGTGACTTGTCAGAACTGGACATCTGGTCTCTTAAGCAGTGTTGTGATACTTAGAATTATCAGAGCAACATCTAAGAAACTCAGCATGCTTAGAAAGATGTTTTGAAACACATTTATAATGTTATAAAAATTGGAAATTAACTGCAAACTAGTAATGATTTCTGCATTAAAATCTGAGTTATTAAACCTTATAATTTCTCTTTTTATCAAAATATCACTTAATTATATTTCTAAAATGGACCCTTTATTTTAATATATATCACTTTAGTAATAATTAAACCTTTTGTATATCCAAGTCTGTATATCAATAAAAATGTCTTTATATAAAGCAACTGTCAAAATCTTAAGGTTTCCTTAAAAGACTGTAAAAACACTTGTCTTCACAAAACAATAAACAATTTATTCTGATAGAGTACTGTAGAAGGTATCAGAAGTCTAGTTTCATTTGTCCTTAACTGATCGAAAATTCTTAAATAAGCTTTTAATTTGCTTATTAAACAAAACAAAATTATCTTGAATAAATATTCTATTTCTTTCGATTATTCTGTGGTTTCCAGATATACAATTCCCACAATTAGTGACGGAAAAAAAGACTGCTTCTCCTAAAAAATAAAACTTTAATAAACTATATTAAATAACAGAATACAATGGTATAACAAGTGAGCCTTTCACTATGTGCCATGGTTAATTGTATAATACTTCCTATTTAGTTAGAAAAAAAGAGTAATGCTCCTACTAGATTATGTCATTTCCAATTTTTTTAAAAAGGTTGTGTTTAAATTTTAAGAATGAGTAATTTTCTTGGGATTTAAAATATCAAGCCCGTAGGTTAACAGCCAGAGAACCTTTATATTTCACTGTCCTGCTCTCCGTTTAGACAGGAACATAGATGTGACTATACGCTCTTTACTGTTAAAGGGTTGCAGAAAATTTAAAAACATAGCCAGAACTTAAGCTTATCCTACCAAAACAAAGGATATTAATCCTTTGGAAGAACTTCAGAATCGACTTGTAAGGAAAGCAGGCATTATGGCATAACAGCATAAGTATTATTCTAGCGAGATATGAATAGAAAACTACCACAATACATATTTTTTCACCCCTGGCCTCCCCTAGTCCTTACTCTTTTCACACTCCGTCAGGAGAGAAGCAGCATTCTTAGATTTTACAGAGATACATTTTAACATAATGACTATAAAATTATGTTTTATAAATAAGTTCTGTTTTCATTATTAGTAGAAGAATGTGTTTAAGAAATTACAGAATTTTTAAGAACCATTACAAATTGCTGTAGGATTTAAAAAAAAAAAAAAACGACTGTTGTCCCACTCCCCAGACTTCACCACTGTCTTTTGATCAAAAGAATTTCTCCTTTCCCAGAAATCTTTTCTACAATTAATGTTTTCAGAAATTAGTTTTCTCACTTACTTTAATAAATGTCTAAACGTGCTAGAGTAAAATATCACACCAAATAAGTATAATCCCCTGATAAATCTTTCCCCAAGAATGTTTCTTTTCTGCTTTATTATGGGAACATCTTATGACACTGGAAAATAAAAGTTGAAGAAACTGAGAATAGAAAAAGGAAGCGAAGTACTGCTAATAGTCTCTTAAAACCTAGAAAACAATGAGTATTATCTCTAAAACATGGCTGTAAGTATCTTTAAACATCTTGTCTTCTTATTCATAGCAGTGAATGATGGCAATGCAGTATCTGGAAAAAAAATAGTCAGTGCTTTTCCACTTGTTAATACTGAAAAAAAAAATTCTACTTAATAACTTCTAGTCCAAACCAGTAGCCTTAGGAAATAAGTCCAGAAACAAACATTGTCAAATAAATAAATAAATAAATAGTCAAGCCAAATTATTAGATAAAACTCTTCTATTAAATACTAAATGTAAGAAAATTTTTAGATTGAGGGGAAAAAAACTATCTAAAATCAACTGCATTTTGTTTTCAATGACATATTACTGAGAAGAAATCCTGAGTTGTAGCAGTGCAGAAGGAAAGAAATCAATAAAGTACTACAGGGTAGAATTGCATCTAGATAGCAATTGTACACTGTAAATGTCTCTCATTCATCATAATCTGCTCAAATTAAAGATTCATTTTTAAGGTCTTGCGAACTCACTAAAGCAATATCACAACTTCTTTTTTTAAAATCACATGAAACACGAAGGCAGTCTTGAACATGATTAAAATGCTTAGACCTTTTTTACTTATATAACAATGATGACTAAACAGTACAAAAAGAAGTACAATTCTAGCAAGAAGGTATTTTCCATTTTTGTTATTTATCTTAGTTGTCTATAGCAAGTAATATACACATTCTTTCAAATCCCATTAATAGAGAGGACTATAAGAAACATTTACTTTCCTATATGTCATTTTTCATGTAAACGTATATCCTAACTATACAAGAATATGGCATTTTATAAGAGATAACTGATTAAATTGGTTCCCTGTACTAAATAATTGACACTAAAAACAACCAAGGTGAAAAAAGAAAAACATACCATTAAAATCATCTAATCATATGGTATGTATGTAAGAACAACCATCCCATGTCCTAAGGATCTCATGAATTAAACAAAACAAAATACATCTTTTTTGGAAATCCTAGATAGATATCATTGCTTATATACAAACTCCAAAAGAAGCCATAAAACAGATACTAAAACTAAAATTTAGTATCTTAGCAAGGTAGAAAATCAATATACTATATATAGGATATGAACATTTAGATACTGAAATTTTAAAAGTGCCATTTATTATACCACAAAAATCATAAAAATATTCTGCTATAAATCCAAAAATATGTGTGCTGAAAGCTACAAATCACTAATAAAAGAAATTAAAGAAGACTTAAATGGAGAAATGTGTAGTGTTCAAGAATGGGAAGACTCAATATTGTTACCATTTCAGGTCTCCTCAAACTACCTATAGACTCAACACAGTTCCAATCAATATCCCAACAGGATTGCTTTGCAGAAATCAAAAGCTGATTCCAAAATTTATATAAAAATGAAAAAGAATTAGGATAGCCAAAACTATTTTGAAAATGAAGAACAAAATTGGAAGTCTCACACTACCTGATTTCAAGATTTATATAAAGCACAGCAAAGAAGATAACAAGGCCATGGAGAGAGGATAGAGGATTCATACATACTGTGATTTTAACCAAGATGCAAATGCAGTTCAATGGAGAAAGACGAATCTATCTGTGGAATCTTGGTCTAAACAAAGATTCCCTTAATATATCACCAAAAGTAAAAATTGATAAATTGGACTTCATCAAAAGTAAGAACTTCTGCTCTTGGAAGGATACTATTAAGAACAAGCCACAGCAGGGAGAAAATATATGCAAATCACATTTCTGATAAAATTTTTGTAGTCTGAATATAAAGAACTCTCAAAACTTAAGAAAACAACCCAGTTTTAAAAATCAGTAAAAGATCTTAATAGACACCTCACCAAAGATACAGGGATGACAAATAAGCTCGTGAAAAGGTATTCAGCATCGTTATTCAAAAGTAAAATGCTAACAAAACCACAATCAGGAAACAGTACATACTTATTAGAATGGCTAAAAACAGAAACAAAAGTCCCCACAAAATCTGACAATAACAAGTGCTGGTGAAAACACAGAGCAACTAGAACTCTCATACATTGGTGGTGGGAATGTAAAATGGTACAGATGCTTCGGAAAACAGTTTGGAAGTTTCTTGTAAAGTCAAACATAGCATCATACAACACAACAATCCCATTCCTAGGTATGCACTCAAATGAGGAAAGAAAAAAAACCACCACAATCCTATGTTTATATTGGCTAATTCATAACTGCCCCAAACCAGAACAACTCAAATGTCTCTCAAGTAAGGAATGAATAAACAAATTGTGGTATATTCATACAATGGAATACTACTCAACAATATGAAGGACAAACTACTGATTCATGCAACATGATGGATTAATCTCAAATATATTATGCTAAGTGATTGAAGCCAGAATCAAAAGGCTACATGTTGTATGATTCCATTTATATGACATTCTAGACAGGCAAAACTACAGGGGCAGAAAACAGATCAGTGGTCACCAGTGGCTGGGAATGGGGGGGAGGTGCTAACTATGAAGGACTAGGGGGTAATTTTCTTAGGTGATGGAATTATTCTGTATCTCCACTGCAGTGGTGGCTGCATGGCTTTGTGTTCATCAAAACTCACAGGACTATACACCAAAAAGGGAGAATTTTATTGTATCTAGGTTATTCATTAATATAAAGAGTGGGGGAAAAACACCATAATCAGACAATGAGAAATATTCAATACTGAGTTATCTGATTATGAACGTAGGTTGAAAAACATGATCTTCCCAAATTTCAGCTAGTCCTGGATACTGTTCAAGATTTTACTACTATAAGGCAATATTCTATCATTTAGTAGGTAAAAATAACATTTAAAATAATAAAATAAAAAACTGGGAAACTATTGTATACACAGGTAATATGCAAAAATAGGTCATGCATGCCCTCTATTCTCAAGACCACCTCATTTCATGTATTGAACACGTATCCATTTAAAGAACACAAGGCAAGAAATATCACTAATGTATAATCAAAGTAACGACACTGTGGTGTGTTTGGGGAAAAAAATCATGGGCTTTGGGGACAGACAGATAAACAGGCCTAACTTCAAGTCTTATTTATGCTGCTTACTTAAATTAAGAATGTCACTTGAATTACCTTAGTTGATTACACAAGAAGTAACAGAAAAACACCTCGCTCCTTGCTGGCTTCTAAATCTTCCATGAAATACTCCCTTGCTCCTTCCCTCCCCTCCCTCTCTTCTTTTCTAAAGGCCCAAGTTTTCCTAAAGTGGTCGATCTGAGAATGTAAAAGGTAACCGCTTTTTAAAAGAACAGTGTTCTTATTAAGAAAATCCTCATGAATTAGCCCCACCAGCTTCCCTCTCATTTATATTGCCACAACTCTCAACTGCGGATGTACCACTGATCTATTATTATCAATGAGTAGTTAGTGTCTCAGGGGTGGCCAATCTCTAGGCTAATCAGTGATCTGTGAGGCAGGCAGACTTGAAGAGCTCTGCTTAGAAAAAGTAATGGTAATTTGTTTAGCCAGTCAGACCGAATATTCTCAGACATAAACAAGAGAAAACTGGCTAATCAGCAGCAAAAGGAAGAGCCAATACACAGAGACAAGTAGAGTGTGAATGATTGTGTGCATGCAAAAGAAGGGGGATGTGTGTGTAGAGAACACACTTGCCAGGACAGTGCCTGCCTGAAATGGCTGGGTGATGAGAGACAGAAAGAAGCTAGAACCTAGAGCTGCTTTGCTACCTAATAGTTGTCTAGTTTCAGCTCTTTATCCACTTTATGAGTCCTTATAATAAAATTCCTTTTTCTTAAAATGGTATAGTAAACATTTTTCATTGCCTATTCTACCCTTAACCACTTTCAGAAAAATTTTTTCCTGGGATTGTCATCCCTAAGGACTATATACAGCTTATTGGCTCAAAGGAAATATCTGACCAAACGCAGCCTACCCCAACCAGATTCTCTCAAGACCAAGTTACTCATACTCATACAGACAGTGATTGATTCTCTAGTAAAAGACAGAGTTAGGGCTGTAATCAGAATCTTAGAATGTCAAAGTCTCATGTAAAATAAGGCTATGAATTATGAGAAATCAAGAGAAAGCTGGACTAAAGAATGAGCCAGTCATTTTACAAGCTTTGATATTCAAAAGCTCTCTCCTGGTTTCCTGCTCCTTCTAATGACAAACATCACCTTACAAAATTCTTACAAGGACAATTATGATGACTGCTGTTTGGCCAACACTGGTTGCACAACTATCAACTGTAAGATGTATTCTAATTACAGGGATGTTAAAATGTTAAAAAAAAAAAAGTGCATCTTAGAAGTGATGAAATAATATTTCAATTTGGTTCATTAACTGTATTCAAAGGGATGCTCTGGTGCTTGAAAATAGTTCTGCTCTCTTAATTTAGAGTTCCTCTCCCACTCTCTCTCCACACACATATATCCCTATCATGGAAATTAGTTCTAGAAACATCTTGCTAGTTGCTGCCAAAGAAGCAAAACTTTATATACTTACACTTTTGTGTTCTCTGTCTACTTGAAATTTCAAAAGTAATACCATGGTACCTGAAAAGAACCAATTCCTATGATTCCCACCCCTACTCCAATCAAAAAAGTGAACTTTGCAAGATGATAAAGTATTATGTACAGTATTCTTGTGTATCTGTTCCTCTCGATATCCCTTTCCATTTGCAATGATTAATGATTCTTTACCATATAATAAGAGCAGCTTATTACCATCTTCAGTTTCTTTGAGGAATATATTTCTAAATTAAAAAGTTGGGACTGTTTCTTTTCAAACAGTCCAATAATGGAGCACAGTATCTGAAATTAGCCTATCTTAAAAAAATCTAGACAAAGTCACTTTACCACAAGTTAATGTCTGTTGATTATCATCCTGTGATAGCAACTATTTAAAAAAAATTTTTTTACATATGTAGAACACAGTAAATTTTTCAAAGCTGTAATAAACTCATTTCCTCCCATCACATAAACTCACTGTGAAAGAACCAACCGTATACTTCACTTTGGAGTCTTTACCTATAACAGTGCTTACCTCAGAGGAGATGCACTAAAAGGATTTGATGACTGAAATATCCATTTCATGGGAAATCTTAGTAAAGTGATTATGTAAATTTAGGCTAGTAAACCTTAAATTTGGAGTATCTTACACATTCAGAAAAAGAAATGTTTCCAGCCAATATATTCAATTTATTTCTTAATCTGGCTAAAAAGGAAGGTTGTATGTTCGTATATCTTAACCTTCATTCTTAAAAAATACTCAACTCAGAATAATACTTTCATTTCATCAATCATTTAGTAGTAAGAACTCAAAGAAGAAAATATCAGGCTCAAGGAGAACCATAACAAAAATGAAAATTCCTGATTACTGAATACATGTGTACAGCAACTGAAAAAAAAATTATACAAAGATAAAATCTAGGACTATTTATTTGTCAAAGACAGGCTGTGAGTAATATATCTTCATTCAATTTACTAATCTATTTAGAATCTGATAAATAACGGTGCTAAATAGCTTTTTATACTGTTAATGCAGTATGCATATAAGGCTCAGATTATAAACTGAATCCTTATGAGAGTAAGGTAATTTTACTCTGTCCCATAGTTTATTCTGAAAATGTGTACTATTATTCCAAAGGAAGAAGAGAGGAAACAACGCAGTTGTCTACATACAAATATTACTAGCATTATTAAAATAATATAAAGCAAGTTTTAAAAACAGAGTCATTAGGATGCATATATTTTTATATTTAAAAAAATACATTTAAAAATTTCCCTTTTTGCATACCTGACAAACAAATTTTTCTCTATAAATAACAAGCCAATATTTGAAGTTGGGTATTTGTCCTCCATAAATGGTCTTAAGAAATCTAGCTTGTAGAAGAGTCTATGTTAGAAATATAAACATATGTGTGAAAATACCATAAACAAAGGTATACAGAAAAATATGGGAGGAAGGAAGGAGTGAAAGAAGGAAGGAAAGAAAGAAGGAAAGAAAAAAGGGAGGGAGAGAGGGGAGATCTTCCAAAGTCTTGCCCAAATATCAAAGTCTTCTGAGGCTCTTCTGAATCAGAGAGTATGTCTGAGAATTCCAGCCAGGTGTTACTAATCTAGGTCTTAGAATAAAAGAAAGGCAGAAGAACACCAAGATACACCAAGTATCTTTAATAATATCAAAGAAATTTTCCGAGGAAAGAAAGGATTTCTGTATTTTTAATTTTTCTTTTGAAATTACATACAGTAAAATTCACTCTTTTCTGGTGTAAATTTCTGTGAGTTCTGACGAAAGTACAGTGTAACCACCACCACAATCAAGATATAGACAGCTTTATCAGCCCCAAATTCCCTCGTGCTGTCTCTTTGTATCCTGTGTCTTAGTCTAACCATTAAATTTAGCTATCTTTTGTTTAGTGAAACAGCTTAACAAAGGTGAGTGGGGGAATAACTACTTTTAGTTAAACTCTTAAAAATTATTTACATGGGAGATACATTTATATACTAGAAGTAATCCTCCATGACTCCACGATGTTACAAAACAAAATAAAGTACACAATTAGACTGATGATTTTCTCTAAACATCTGATTGCTCTCCAATGCTGAGAACCTCCACTGCTGTACAGTCATGCCAAATCTACTTTGTTCCACAGAATTAAATCAGCAATATCCTTACAAAATATCCACAACTAAAGTCAACCTCTACATATATAAGCGGCAACTAATACAGTAGTAATTTAAAAGGCATATCAGACTGCTTTTTGCAGACAGGTTTTTTTTCAGCCTCTCACAGGTAGAGCAACAGCTGTTACTGAATAGTTCTAGTCACTAGAGAATTTCTTTTAGCACAGTTTGACATCACGGCCTAAATTCAAAGTGACACCAAATTAAAGCTTGTTATGGTAATAATCATGGCAGTGTAAAGTGGTTTAGAAAAACCTGAAGTCTGAGACTTCAGATATAATTTCAATTATATCACTGTTGAGTCTGCGAGTTTCAAATCTTACTTTAAGATAAGACTATAATGACTTAAAAATGTTTAAAACTTTGGTAAGAAAAAAGACATCCCATAAATGGGCAATACATTAATAATAAACCCTTCCATTTAAATGATACATTACTTGTCTAGCAGAGGAACAGGATGAGGTAAATATCTCTTCAGAGGCTAGGTACCTAACTTTATAGTTTTCTCAAGTTTCCAACAGTTAAACAATAATATGCAGAGTGATGCCAGCAGTATGGAGGGAATAGGAAGTCCCAGTCCTTGTCCCCACACAGAAATACTGACCTAAAAACTATACGCAGACCAGAATACCTTGATGAGAGCCCCAGAATGCAGTTAAGAAGATGCAGCACCCTATAAGAGTACAAAATAAGAACAAACTACACTGAAATGGTTAAGAAGGGCAGTTTCACTGTACTTGTGTCTCCCCCGATCCCCAAATCAGCACAGGTCGGTGCAGAAAAAAATCACTTTAGTATGTAATTTCTATCACATGGGAGAGGGCCAAGGGCGAATCCAACATCTCTAGACCTTCAGGGTGCTGCCCAAGAGAACTGTTCCTGTTTCACCCCACCCAGAGTACTGAGAGATCCACCATAGTTTGAATGCCTCAAGACAGCTAAGAACAAGGAAGAGGGGTAGGTGGCTCTCAGCAGTGGCCTGTGTGGACTGCAGCTGCCGGCATGGATGGCAGCAGCTGGCATGGGCCCCCGCAACTGGTGTAGACTGCAGCAGCCAGGAAGGATCTCAGCAGTCCATGGGGCTCTCAGCAGCTGGCAGGGTTGTCAGCAGCTGGCATGGATATTAGCAGGTGACTGGGCTCTGTGGGATTGGAAGAAGGCACACAATCCTGAGACTTCTTCTTTAGGAGGGAAGGAATGGGGAGAGAAGTGGAGCTTGCATCTAATGTCCTGGCATCTCAGTGCACTGCCCTAGGGAAAAGGGGTGGGTGGCTCTCAGTACTGAGAATAGCTCTGAGGGATTGGGAGAAAGTATAGAATCCTGAGAATTCTCCCCTAGGAGGGAGGGAAAAGAGTGGAACACACACATCCATAAAAAGATTTTAGAGACTCCCAGAAGATATCTAGTTGGGCTGATTGGTGCAAGTCTTTCTCAGCCAATACCAATCCATAAAGACTGGAAGAAGTGGCTGTTTCTTCAAATGTATAGACACCAAATTCAAAGCTTATAAGAAATACAAAGAATCAGGGAAATATGACACTGCCAAAGGAACAAAATAAATCTTCAATAACATACTGTAAAGAAATGGAGATCTATGAATGGCCTGACAAAAAAAATAAAAATAATCATCTTAAAGAAGCTCAGTGAGGTACAAGAAAACACAGATAAATAGATGAAATCAGGAAAATGATACTTGAACAAAATGAGAATATAAACAAAGAGAGAAACCATTAAAAAATACCCCACAGATTCTGAAGCTGAAGTGTAGAATAACTGAACTGAAAAATCCATAAGGAAGAAACTTCTATAGACACACAAAAATAAAGACAAAGAAATCAAAGCATACCACTCCAAAATATCAACAAATGACAAAGGAAGACAGAAAGAGAGGAAGAAAGGAATGACAAAAGAGCTAGAAAACCATTAAAAAAACAGCAACAGTAAGTCTTTATCAATAATTACTTTAAATATGAATGGACTAAACACCTCAATTAAAAGACAAAGAGTGGGGCTTCCCTGGTGGCACAGTGGTTGAGAGTCCACCTGCTGATGCAGGGGGATGCAGGGGACACGAGCTCGTGCCCCAGTCTGAGAAGATCCCACATGCTGCGGAGCGGCTGGGCCCGTGAGCCATGGCCACTGGGCCTTCGCGTCCGGAGCCTGTGCTCTGCAACGGGAGAGGCCACAACAGTGAGAGGCCCATGTACTGCAAAAAAAAAAAAAAAAAAGACAAAGAGTGGTGGAGTGGATAAAACAAAAGAGCTAACAATATGCTACCTACAAGAGACTCACTTTAAGAACACACATGTGCTGAAATCAAAGTGATGGAAAAAGATATTTTGCTAATGGTAACCAAAATAGAGCAGAGGTGGCAATACTTATACCAGACAAAATAGACTTTCAGTTAAAATCAGTCACAGGAAACAAAGAAGGTCACTAAACAGGGATAAATGGGTCAATTCATCAATAGGATACACAATTGTAAACATATATGCATTCAACATTGGAGCAAAAATATATAAAGCAAATATTAATAGAGCTGAAGAGAGAAACAGACAACAGCACAGTAATAAAAAGGGACTTCAAGACCTCACTTTCATCAATGGATAGATCATTCAGTAAGAAAAGCAATAAAGAGGAGACATGAATAACACTATAGATCAACTAGACCTAACAGACATGTATACAACATTCCATCCAACAGCATCAGAATATGCATTCTTCTCAAATGCACATGGAACATTCTCCAAGAGACATCAGATGCTGGGCCACAAAAGAGGCCTTAACTAATTTTAAAAAGATTTAAATCATATCAAGTATTGTTTCTATCCACAATGGTATGAAACTAGAAATCAATAACAGGAGGAAAACTGGAAAATTCACAAATATGTGGAAATTAAACAACACACTCCTGAACAACCAAAGAAGAATTCAAAAAGGATCTTAAGACAAATGAAAATAAAACATATCAAAACCTACTGGATACAGCAAAAGCAGTTGTAAGAGAGAATTTTATAGCAACAAATGCCTACATTAAAAAAAAAAAGACCTCAACATAGCATTACACCTCAAGGAAACACAAAAAGAAAAACAACCTAAGCCCAAAATTATCAGAAAAAAAGGAAATAATAAAGATTAGAGCAGAAATAAATGAAATAAACATTACAAAAACAATAAAAGAGATCAATGAAACTAAGAGTATTTTTTGAAAAGATAAAATTGACAAACCTTACTAAACCTAAACTAAAAAAGAGAAGATTCAAACAAACAAAATTAGAAATGAAAGAGGAGACATTATAACTGGTAACACAGAAATAAAAGGATCATAAGAGACTACTATGAACAAGTATATGCCAATAAATTTGATAATCTAGAAGAAATTCCTAGAAACATACAACCTACCAAGGCTGAATCATGAAGAAATAAAAGATCTGAACAGACCAATAGTGAGTAAAGAGACTGAATCTCAGTAATTAAAACCTTCTCAACAAAGAAAAGTCCAGGACCAGATGCCTTCATTGGTGAATTCTATCAAACATTTAAAGAAGAATTAATGCTAATCCTTCTCAACTTCTAAAAAAAAATTGAAGAGGAGGGAACATTTCCAAACTCATTTTACAAGGCCAATATTACCCTGTTCAAAGCCACAAAGACATCACAAGAAAACTACAGAACAATATCCCTGGATAAAAATAGAGGCAACAGTTCTCAACAAAGTACTAGCAAATCAAATTCAACAGCACACTAAAAAATATCATACACCATGATAAAGTGGCATTATTCCATGGGACACAGGGATGGTTCAACATATACAAATCAAGAAGTGTGATACACCACATTAACAGAATGAAGAATAAAAATCACATGACCATCTCAATAGATGCAGAAGAGCATTTAATAAAACTCAACACCCTTTCATGGTAAAAACACTCAATAAACTAGACAAAGAGGGAATGTACTTCAGTATAATAAAGGCCATATATGACAAGCCCACAGCTAATTATACTCATTAGTGAAAAACTTGGTTTTTTGTTCCTCTATGGTTAGGAACAAAATAAAGACACCCACTCTCACCATTTTTATTCAGCATGGTACAGGAAGTCTTAGCCAGAGCAATTAGGCAAGAAAAAGAAAAGTCATACAAATTGGAAAGGAACTAGTAATCTGTTTGCAGATGACATGATTTTATATATAGCAAGCCCTAAGGATTCCACAAAAAATCCTGTTAGAATATACGAATTCAGTAAAGTTGCAGGATACAAAATCAAGATATAAAAGTCAGTTACATTTCTATACACTAACAATGTACTAATTGAAAAGGAAATTAACATAACCATTCCATTTAGCTTCATAAAGAATAAAATATTTAGAAATAAGCTTAACCAAGGAGGTGAAAGACTTGTACATTAAAACTACAATACATTGCTGAAAGAAATTAAAGACACAAATAAATGGAAACATATCCCAAAGACTTAATATTGTTAAAATGTACATAACTACCTGAAGTGATCTACAGATTCAATGTTATTCCCATAAAAATCCCAATGGCACTTCTTACAGAAATAGAAAAACTAATACTAATTAAAACCAGAGACCCCAAATAAACAAAGCAATCTTAAGAAAAAAAAACAAAGCTGGAGGCATCACATGTCCTGATTTCAAAATATATTACAAAAATAGAGTAATTAAAACAGTACGGTACTAACATAAAGGCAGAAATACAGACCAGTGGAATAGAACAGACAGCCCAGAAATAAACTAACCTACATAATGTCAATTGATCTTCAACAAGGGTGCTAAGAATACACAATTGGGAAAGAATAGTTTCCTCAGCAAATGGTGTAGGGGGGACTTCCCTGGTGGTCCAGTGGTAAAGAATCTGCCTTCCAGTACAGGGGACACAGGTTTGATCCCTGGTCAGGGAACTAAGGTCCCACATGCCGTGGGGCAACTAAGCTCGCATGCCACAACTATTGAGCTCACGCGCCTCAACGAGAGAGCCCATGTGCTGCAAACTACAGAGCCCATGTACCACAACTACAGAGCCCATGCACCCTGAAGCCCACGTGCCCCAACTAGAGAGAAGCCCAAGCGCCAAAATGAAGAGACGGCGCGCCACAACAAAAGATCCCACATGCCTCAATGAAGATCCTGCATGCCACAACTAAGACCTGACACAGCCAAAAAAATAAAGAAAATAAATAAATAAAACAAATATTAAAACAAAAAACAAATGGTATTGGGAAAACTAAATATCCACATGCAAAAGAATCAAATTGAACTCCTATCTTATACTGTACACAAAAATCAATTCAAAATGGATTAAAGACTTAAACATAAGAACTGAAACTATAAAACTCCTAGAAGAAAACATAGGGGAAAAGGTTCATGATAGTGGTCTCGGCAGTGATTTCATGGATATGACATCAAAAGCACAGGCAACAAAAGCAAAAATAGGGAAGTGGGACTATATTAAATTAAAAAGCTTCTGCACAGCAAAAGAAACAAACAACAGAGTGAAAAGGCAACCTACAGAATGGGAGAAAGTATCTGTAAGCCATATATCTGATAAGGGGTTAACTTCCAAAATAAATAAGAAAACTCCCACAACTTAACAGCAAAAAAAAAAAAAAAAACCCAAACAAAAACAAAACCAACAACCAACCAACCAAACAAAAACACCTAAATAAGCCCATTAAAAAATGGACAAAGGACTTGAATAGACATTTTTCCAAAGAAGACATACAAATAGTCAATAGGTGTATGAAAAGGTGCTCAGCAATCACTAATCATCAAGGAAATACAAATCGAAACTACCAGGAAATATCTGGCGCCTTTTAGGATGGCTATTATTGAAAAAAATCAAAAGATAATAAATGCTGTCAACATTGCAGAGAAATCGGAACCCTCTTACACTGTTGGTGGGAATGTAAAATGGTACAGCCGCTGTGTAAAACAATATGGCAGTTCCTTTAAAAAATTAAAATAGAACTAACATAACATGCAGCAATCCAACTTCTCTTCTGGGTATATATCCAAAAGAACTGAAATTAGGATATCAAAGAAATATCTGCTGTCCCATATTCATTGAAGCATTATTCAAAACAGCCAACATGAAACTCAACAACTCCAACCCACAGGTCCACTGACAGATGAAGAGATAAAGAAGATGTGGTATATATGTACAATGTACTGTTAATCAGCCTTTATTTTTATTTATTTATTTTTGGCCTCATCACCACGCAGGATCTTAGTTCCCTGACCAGGGACTGAACCTGGGCCCCAGCAGTGAAAGTACTGAGTCCTAAGCACTGCACCACCAGGGAATTCACTAATCGCCCTTAAAGAGAAGTAAAACCTACTATCTGTGACAAAATGGATGGAGCTGGAGGACATTATGCTAAGTCACAGAAGCACAAATACTGCATAATTCCAACTATATGAGAAATCTAAAATAGCCAAGCTTACAGAAGTAGAAAATAGAATAATGGTTACCAGGTGTTGGGGGAGAGGAAATGGGGAGTTGTTCTATAAAGTAACTGGCATACAAGATGAGTAAGTTCTAGAGATCTGCTGTACAACACAGTGCCTAAAATTGATACAGTATTATGATTTAATTTGTTGGGAGTAAGTAGGTCTCACGTTACGTGTTCTTACTAACAAAGGAACACAAACAAACTTTTGAAGGTGATGGATATGTTTAACACCTTGATTTTGGTGACGGTATTACAGATGTATGCATATGCCCAAACTCATCAAATTGTATATAGTAAATATGAGCAGTTTTACATCAGTTTTACTCAGTGAAGCTGTAGATCTCAAAAAATATATATATTCATATACTCATAACCCCCCCCACATATATATATGAAAGGGAGGAAAGTCCCCTCTAATATTAATACTATAATTGGTATTAGAAATATTATAATCAAACATGGTGGATCAATTAATATTTTCTGGCTGATTAGTAACTGAATGGTATCAGAGTTCTTGAAAAGTAAATCTTCCAGTTATCTGAAATCAAGCAAATTATAGAATTTTTGTTAAAAGAAACTCTAACTTCATTCAGAGGAAACAAGTCTTCGAGCAACAGTACTTAGTTATGTTTATTTTTTTAATTACGCCAACAATTAGACAACCAATCACAGACATATAAAAAGATCACAATACACCTGAAATCAGTCTATAGAGAAATGTCCTCAGAACACTGACCACCAAATAATCAGAGATGCTGTGTATATGGTGGTTCAGGGTATGCATATTGCTCACTGTTCAGGGGCATCTAGCTGAGGAAGCAGAGAAGCCTGGAACTGGACCCACTTCACTAGTTATGCCACGTCCCTGCAGGGTAACCCACAGAAAATGTAAGGGTAAAATATTATAGAAAATTTTTGAAAAATATTACTTTGCTAATCCTTAAAGCAGCTTATGCAGTATTACTGGAGGAAGATCTCAGATAGAATCTTAAAGTCAGAATTAATCTTAGGTCATTGCCTCTCCACTTCCTCCAGATGAAATACATCATACACCATTCTAACCTATATTTGAGTACTTCCATGGACATACATGGCCATTAGGTAGTTCTTTGTGATAAGCCAAACTGTATCTCTCTGAAACTTCTGCCCTTTTCAATTACTGCTCTTATACATGATAGCCCTAAAGGATTTTTTTAAAAAATTATTTATTTAATTTATTTATTTTTGGCTGCATTGGGTCTTTGTTGCTACACGCGGGCTTTCTCCAGCTACGGTGAGCATGGGCTACTCTTCGTTGCGGTGCGTGGGCTTCTCATTGTGGTGGCTTCTCTTGTTGCAGAGCATGGGCTCTAGGGGCCCAGGCTTCAGGAGTTGTGGCTCGCGGGCTCTGGAGCGCAAGCTCAGTAGTTGTGGTGCACGGGCTTAGTTGCTCCGCGGCATGTGGGATCTTCCCGGACCAGGGATCAAACCCGTGCCCCCTGCATTGGCAGGCGGATTCTTAACCACTGCGCCACCAGGGAAGCCCCCCTAAAGGATTTTTGAAGACCACTATCACATTTGTCTTTTCCCCTTTTTCTTCATTGCAAATAACTTGAGTTCCTTTAATTCATTATCATATGATAATGATTCTAGAAAGTGGCTACTCCAGAGTTCCTATACAGGACAGGCTAGAGGACTTGTCTTGAAGTTTCTTCCGTAGGGCAGACACAGAGCTTCTACTTAGCTTTTATATGATACTACTTTTGTCTCCCTAATAACTGTCCAATTATGCCAAAGACAGTTAATAGCATTTACTTAGTTTCTGCCACAAATCAAGCTTTGACATATTGACTTGTAGGTTTTAACAAACTTTGCTGATTTTTTTTTCTTCCTTTAATTTTTTTGGGGGGATGGCTTTAGTGAGGCTTTGGGGGTGGGAGTACAGGAGGCAAAAACACATTTTGCAGCCCTCTAATAGCATCTAGGCTAGTCAACATTCTTCTCAAAAGGTCGTGTGCAGAAGGAAGTGAAAACAAACAAAACAAATAAGTGTGGAACTATTTCTTCTTACCTACTGGAGTATTATATTTAACTCAACAAAAACTCTCAGATATATTTACCCTAATGATATATTTACCCTAATGATATATTTACCCTAATGAGCTGCTTTCTAATGAGTCACATTTCTAGATTTGTACATTTTATTTTTATTTTTTAACTTAAACATAAACTTGGTTTTATTTGTGTAACTAGCTGACATTGGATTATATATTGTAAAATGTATAATTGTAAAAATTTAACTATATAAATTCACTTATGTACATGAAAGACTTGGTTTCTTTTTTAATTATTAGAATAAAGATTCCAAGAGTAAATAAAATAACCTAAAATATTTAATAATATTATTTGTCAGGAAGTCCTATAGGCAGAATGTTTCTTAATTCTTCTGGTTGTCTTTTCCTATTAGAGTTCTAACAAACCAAAAGAGACCTAAATCTAATGATATTACAGGTGAAAAATGCCTTAGAAAAATATGTGAGAGCTCAGTTTTAAAGTAGTCATGGCAATCCATCTAATTAAAAATAAACTTTTATCCTTTTCTGCCCTTCCTAACTCTTCTACCTCAATGAAATTGATTACATTAAATTTTTAAAAGTTAGTAACTGTTTTTCATTTAAAAGGTTCTAAGAAATAGCAAATCATCAATTTGGAAAAATCAGCTACAAGTCTGTGTATAGTATCACACCAGATATTTAATGAAAAGGGCATTCTACTTCCC
Organism: Delphinapterus leucas; assembly: GCF_059928025.1. Taxonomy (NCBI): domain Eukaryota; kingdom Metazoa; phylum Chordata; class Mammalia; order Artiodactyla; family Monodontidae; genus Delphinapterus; species Delphinapterus leucas. The sequence goes on from NC_143131.1 coordinate 66,146,111, forward strand.
ACATCAACTTGAGGGCCCAGTACATATGTACTTTCCAAAGGATATGAATTCATGGGTTTCCAGGAAAATACTGAATAACCAATTAACCTAAAAATAAATCTGGGTAACTCTAGGAATGTTCTGAGTTTACAGTAACATTTTAGAGCCTCGGGGACAAGTATTAAGGAATAAATCTGTTTTAGTTTCTAATGCCAGTGAATTCCTTTGTGGCAACTTTTAAACCACAGGAATTATCCCATTTGGAGGCTATAATTCTCTTATAAGATGTGCTTCCCAATTAAAGACCACATCCAGGAAGGCATGTGGGTAAACATTATGGCTCCATGGATAAATCCTGAGGGAAGATTTAAATGGTCATTAAGAAGGGAGCTTATTTACATTAGATTTACAAATTTTCAAATAAATTCTATCAGTAAAGGAATGGCCTATTGGTGTAAAGAATATAGCAAAGGCTTTAGGTAAACAACAGAATCAATGTGTTTTGGCACTGAAGAGGAACTTTAGAGATCATATAAGAGGCATATAAGAAAACCTTCATTTTATAGAGTGACTTGTCCAAAGTACAGCCATAACTGGAAATTTGACTTTTGCATTTTTCCTTTTTTAACTTGCCTGATCTCTAGCAAGTCCAAAACACCATATTAACAAGACAATGTCATCCCCATAGACTATATTACATAATCGATTTTCAGGATAAGAATGCAACATATACACTGCCATCATCCCTGTCACCTCTATGACTTGGTAGACCAAACCTATGTCCCCAGGCATAGGGAATGAGAAAAACAGCCACAGTGACAACCTCTTTCCACTATTTCTCAACAAATTCGTGCTGCCACAAAAGGTCAATGATTTAATTTTTAAAGTTTGAGGAAGAGGAAAAGTACATTTTCATGGACTCCTACCTGACATACATGCAACTGGTTGTCTGAGTAGCCAGAGACTCCTTTGCTCATCATCTCCAGATGGATGTAAACAAATGTATTGGAGGCTATTATTAAGATTACCAAAAGATCCTTTTCAAAAGTATTCTTTTAGATGTTTTAACATTTCACTGCCTTTACAAAATCCTATTTAGATCAAACACTTTTATCAATACCTGTAATGCTTGAATTCTCATCTGGAATGTGAAGGCACACTGTCTGAGAGACCAAAGAATCGGGGGGCTACGGGGTTCCTTCAAACTTAAAACCTCTAAAGATAAACATGCTAATGCCACAATCCACAAACTTGCACCATGGGACATCTTAAATATTTAAGGGAAACACAGGAGTACTCAACATATGTTGAATATCGTGTGAAGTACTAGCTCACACTAGTTCACAGTTTTGACATTAGATGACGTGAAAGTTAATGTGAAAAGAAAAATGAGGCTGGTGGTGTCCAATCTGATTCCAGGATTTGAGAAGTTGTGCAGTGCCCAACAGGTGCTCAGATCCTATAAGTAACTGTGATTATTTTAAAATGAAAATATCTTTTTTCTTTCCATTTATGTGTATTTTTAAATAGCTATTAAATTGTTAGATCACAGATACTTATTCACTTAATAAGCAGCACTCTTAAGGTGTTGCTTGTTGGTGCCAAGGGGCTCCATGAAAAATACTAAGATACTAAGGGCTCTGTGAACTGAGACAGTTTGAGAAACTCTGTGCTAAATATAAATAATATAAAAATATATAAAATCTCAATAATAAAATAAAAAAGACTAGAATCCCTAGTAAAAAACACAGATATGCCCAAAATTATAAATCATAGACTCAGTATTATCATGTATTTATTAGTTGTCATATGTACTTTATTATATACAGCACTGACTGGCTAAGACTATTTTTTCTAGAGTTCAACAGCCTTAGGTTCAAAATTTAATTTTACCATAACTGTGCACCCTGGCTCTTTAAATCTCAGTTTCCTAATCTGTAGTAATGAGAACAATAATAGTACTTACTTTATAGTGTGTACTGTATAGATTAAATGAAATAATGCATGAAAACTATACATGGCACATAAGTGCTCAGTAAAATACTAGTTTATCGTCATTATTAAAATATACTCGTTACAAAGTTCCACTTCCAGGAAAATAAACTAGGTGCTTGAGACCAATCCTACTGTAAGTATGTCTTAAAAAGTTGAAATGAAATGAATAAAATTTTTTTTCATAATTTTTAAGGCATCAGATTCTACTGAGGTAATAAAGAACTCTGGAGTCATGACTAGAAAAGGAAGTCAGCTCAGAGAGGTGAGCCTGGCATTTGAGGGCAATTTTGTGCTCAAAGCTTTTGTCAATGTCAAAAGCATAGCTGAGAGGCTGAGAAGGGGAACAGAGGTTTTAATAAACTTACAGTGCTGGCTGGGGCATAAAAATTAGCATTCAGAGCCTCCTAAGGAGAATATAAAGCCTGCTATGAGTTGGGATCTCAAAGGGTTTGGAGTAAGTATGACTCTAGAAACAGACCCTTACTCACAGAAGATAAATCCTGTTTTAAATCACCTCATTCTCTTGGTTCGTTTACAGTGATCTGGAATTACTAGTGCTCCTAGACTTGCTGCCTGCCAGAGGCCAAAAAAAAAAATCCTCTTTGGAATATCACTGAGATTTTCAAATTATCTCCATTATTTTTCATATACCACACCTGGACACAATGAAAGATACCCAGATATATGAGAAGACAACAAAACCAAACATCTGGAGACCAAGAGAAACAAAAGAATACAGATATCAGACCCACTGTGGATTCAGATAATGGGGCAATCAGAGGCAGGCCTAAAAACCATTATGCTTAATATGACTGACAAATTAAGCAGCAATATTGAGATTGTCAGAAAATGGTAGAATAAAAACACCTAGATGGAAATTTTAGGACTAAAATGCAATCAGTGAAATTAAGAACTAGTGGATGGGTTGAATAGCAAATTAGTGAACAGAAGATAAGTGAGAAGAAAATATGCAAAATAAAATATGGAAAGGGCTTCCCTGGTGGCGCAGTGGTTGGGGGTCCACCTGCCGATGCAGGGGACACGGGTTTGTGCCCCGGTCCGGGAGGATCCCACATGCCGCGGAATGGCTGGGCCTGTGAGCCATGGCCGCTGAGCCTGCGCGTCCAGAGCCTGTGCTCCGCAATGGGAGAGGCCACAACAGTGAGAGGCCCGCGTACCGTAAAATATGGAAGAAAAGATGAAAAATACAGAAAAGAACATAAATGATATATAGGATATGGTAACATATCCAGCAGACAGGTAATTGGAATCCCAGAATGAAAGGACTTAAAAAAATAGAAGCAGAAGCAATATTTGAAGATATAATGGCTGACAATTCTCCAAAACTGATTAAAGACATTAAGCTCCAGATTTAAAAAGCACTACAAACTCTAACCAAGATAAGTACAAAGAAAACAATATCTAGTCACATAATAGTAAAAACTGATGAAAACCAAAGGCAAAAAATACCTTAAAAGTAGTCAGAAATAAAACAAAAAAAGATGCAAGAACGCTGCCAGACAGCTGAAATCTCAAGAGAAACAATGGAAGCCAGATAACACAAAATCTTTATTAATATACTGAAAGGAAACTGTCAACCTAGAATTCTATATCCAGCAAAAATGTCCTTCAAAAAAAGGTAAAATAAAGATATTTTGCAAATATACAAAAACTGAGAGAATTTATCATGAGCAGATCCACACAAAGTATTATATACTACCTAAAGTATGTTCTCCAGGCAGAAAGAATGCTTTGAAAACAAAGCTCAGAGATGCAGTAAGGAATGTCTTCTATAAAAACAGTGCCAATGAAAATCCCTCATAAATAATACATATAAAATTAAAACACTCAACAATAGCACTTAAGTTGGGGGAAGGGGTTATTAAATGTATTAAAGTAGAAGGTTCTTCTACAGCCCAGGAAGTGGGAATAGTACTACGTTACATCATACCTTAATAAATCAAAGATGGATAGTGCAGCCTCTTGGGTAACCATGAAAACAACAATAAAGACTTAAAAATTACAAGCTAATGATGAGAGGAAGAGAGATGCCATAAGAAAAAGTAATCAAACAAAAATAAAACCAAAAAAGTAACAAAATGGAAAGAATGAAAATAAAATGATAGATTTAAACTCAAATGTATCTGTAATTATATTAAATGTAAACAGAATAAATGCTGTGATTTAAAAAAATATATTGTCAGACTAGATTTTTTTTTATAAATCCACCTATATGCCAATAATAGGCCACAAGCCTTAAATATAAGGATGTAGAAAATTTAAATTTGACATTTAAAAAAGATATAATGGCAGCTATCAGCCAAAAGAAAGCTGATGTAATAGCAGACAAAGTACACTTTGAGGCAAAATATAATCACTGATTAACATGTACACATTGCTATATATAAAATAGATAACCAACAAGGACCTACTGTACAGCACAGGGAACTATACTCAATGTTTTGTAATAACCTATAAGGGAAAAGAATCTGAAAAAGAATATATATGTAAAACTGTATCTCATATATATATATGTATAACTGAATCACTGTGTTGTACACCTGAAACTAACATGACATTATAAATCAACTATACTTCAATAAAAAAAATACAGGAGACATTACCAAAAAAGCTGCTTAACAAAATAAAAAAATATATAGTTGCCAGACTCTGGGAAAGTGTTCTAAAGTGATGAGAGAGTAGTCATCAGTAAAAGGGGAATTTGTACAAGAATTCTATTTCTTTGCATTCTTGTCAACTCAATGCACACACCACACACCTTAACCTCAGACCTGAGATGCTAGAGATGCTCTAGTTGAATTCCCTATATGTAAAAGAAGAAGGAACTGAGATTTCTTTTAAAATCTCTCTAGAGAAATTATAGTATGCCCAGTTTCAGGTTACACAGATAATTTGTGGAGAGTTTAGTTCATATTAGCATTCAGACTCTCCAATGCCAAGTTCCATGGTCTTTGTCTCCTCAAAACTTAAAAATTCAAATACATTATTTATTCTGAGCTAATTTTATACTCAAGTGAAATATTTGAGGTTAACCTCTAAAATATCAACAAATACAGTATATAACTCACATATAGCATTAACTACATGTTAGGCACTATTCTAAGTATCTTACGCATGTTAACTCATTCAATCCTCGTAACCAGAATTTGAGATAAGTACCATCATTATCCCTTTTTTATCAACATAGAAACTGAAGCACAGAGAGTTTAAGTATCAAGATCACATAGATAATAAAGAGAGAGGCTAGTATTGGAATCTAGGCTCCAGAGTCTGTGCTCTTTACCAACTAAGAGAAGCCTCTGGGATTAACGTAGACTCTACCACAAACTATATGTCTAACCTTGGCAAGACATTTCATATTTCTACATGTTCTTCCTAGTACACAGAAGTGAAAAATTTTACAAAATATTACCTAAAATGTTTTTTAATTTTTAAAAACCTAATTTTCAATAGCAAAGCTTTATTATGTAATTATATCCTTAACCGTAGAAAACTTACATGAACACCAGGCCTCTCCAGACAGTTTAATTATAAGTTTCCTGATTTCTGAACAATGTAAGTCAACTAATATTACTGTCAGAGTACAGGAAGAAAGCCTATTAATAAAATACAGGCATATTTTTCTGTACAATCATTATAAAGGCACTTGTATTTTCCATTAAAAAGGTAATTCCTGTTTTTGGCAGTTTCTAACAGTGATTTTTTAGTTTCCCTCCAAAATCACTTTTCTTACAAAGCTGTAGGAATTTTCAATTGAACACATATTCATGTAGCTAAAGACCACGTTTCCCAGGCTTTGTGGCTTCATATGGCATATGGCTAAGTTCTGACCAGTGAGATCTCAGCATAAGTGCTATGTACAACTTCCAGGTCTTTCCTTTCAAAGGAAGGGGAGTGCTCTCTTCTTTCCCTTCTTTTCCCTTTTTAGCTGACTGGATTTGAGCAAAACTGGACCACTAGAGGTAAACTGTGTGTTGAAGCTGGCACAGCAACAAGAAAAGAGAAGGCTAATTCTCTGATATTTGCGGGGCCATCATACCAGCCCAGATATTTATATGAGTGAAAAATACACTTCTAACTTATTGGGGAGCTCTTAACTTCAGCCACTGGCCATGAATCCTAAGTAATTTAGAACTAGAAAGTCAATCACAAAGTGATTTGTGTTTCCACACAAAAAGTTGTAATTAGGGAATATGTTCTTATCCTTAGTCTTAACTTTAAGATAAATGTTGTCAACAATACAATAAAAGGACAAAATAAAACAAATATCATTAAACTCCCTTACAATATAAAATCATGATATGTAACAATAAAAAGATGCAAATATGCTATGCACATTGATTATACAGGCTTATATAACCTCTGCACATAAATATAAAAATACATATATCTCAATTATATATGGTATATCATAAATGTGACCTAAAATTAACAAGCCAGCTATAATCTGACTAAACATTTAATTAATAACTTTGCTTGCTCCCTTGGAACTTAATTAAAGGAGGTTTTGCTTGTTTCTCTGTTTTTGTACTGATATAGATTCCCTTGTTTTCTTACAAACCAGTCCAGGGCAGCTTAAACTATAAACTTCTTCTCTCAAATAGTTTCCTAAGTGCAATAATTTTATTGATCAGATAGCTATACTTTGTAAAAGTATCCTGAAATTCTTCTTTACTGCTTTTAGTTTGGTTGGCATTTTGATGACAAACTTGATGTGCTATGGGTAATTAATGCAGGATACTAACCAGGGTTCTAAATTAAATTGCATTAAATCTGAGTATCTGGGTCCACACTGATTCATGTGCTTCTGATGAACACCTGAATAAGGTTTTTAAAATAAGATTTAATTCTTTACAGAATTAACTGAGAGGAACCAAAACAACTCTGTGAGTGGTGTGTATACAGAATTATTTGCCATTAACCACCAGTCACAGAACTCTAGACACTAGATTTGAAAAAGAAACTGTAAGGCACAGAGGCAAAGTCCTAGACCTGGTCTTGTATAATTCGCTTCTTGAGCCATGCACTATGGGATCCACCCGAGTCTAGATGCACATGGCTTTAGGAACTCTTTTCCATTTGTATGAATCCCCTTTCTAATGTATTACTTCTTTCTGCTTTTGCTGTAAGTCTGGAGGTTCTCTCATCTTTCGTCTATCTCTGACTCTTGGCATTTGTGCAAGAGAAACACTTATCTCTGCTGAGTAAGGAAAAACATCCCTTGTCTATTGGCACTACATTAATTAGCAGGGTATTCAGTTTCCCAGTGTTAGACTATTATGCTAAACTAATCCAAGCTCCCTTCTTGTATTGCTTAAGGTTGAATATTTTCATTGACTCACTGGCCTTAAGAAAACTATTTTTCTTTTTTACCATAAATCTCTTTTTATATATATTTATCAAATCAATCATGATATATTCATATGCCTCCAAATGAAAATTTTCCCAACATTTGAAGATTATTTAAAAGTTATAAATTATTTGTGGAGGAAATAAAATATAATTTCTTCAAAAGAGAAATAATCTTGTATAACAAAAACATTATTATATTCACTTTTAAGTTGCTCTGAAATCACACTCAAACAGTGGCCATCACTGACTAGCTTACAGATAAAACAAGAATTGAGAAGAATAAATTTAAAATATCCTGTGTAGTAGCTTACAAAGAGAATAAGAAAAGCATAAGAACAAAATTAGAAGGAAAGCAAAATCATCTGTCTTTAAACCAATGAAACACATTTGTATTTTTCCCATATAAAAATTTCAACTTCCACATAACTTAGTAAGCCAAAAAATTTAACAGTAACCCTAAATAATTATCACACACACCCTTTTTTCTACCTCTTTTGCTTCACATTGAGATTAACATTTTAAATGCAATATACTTACTGAACAATGGTAGTACAAGTATGTTATAGCAAAAGCAGAACAGCAACTATCATTATTAAGTGCTTACTATATACCACTGTATAAAGTTAAATGAATTACCATATTTAATCCTACTTATACCTCTATGAGACACATATTATTATTAGCCCCATTTAACTGGAGCAAATATATATATATATATATATATATATATATATATTTCTTTTTAGATGAATTAAGTAACTTGCCTAAGATGAGACAGCCTGTAAATGGTTCAAATGGGACTTAAACCCAGGTAGGTATACCAAGAGCACACTTCCAAACTTTTCAAAAATATATTAAGAGCATGTCATAATTCTATAAGTACTCACTTAGATTCAAATTTTCCTTTAATTAGCAATTACACACATATAGACTAAATAACAGCTCGAAATATCACATTGGTGACTACTTGCAAATAAGAATCAGAGGATGCTTGCGTTACAGAGCCTCAAGAGTCGCACACTGACACAATTCTAGGAAGTTCTCTCTTCTCAGTGTTTTCTCTTGCCACTCCAAAATCCCAAAGAATTTTAGAGCTTGGTAAGGATCAGAGTGGCATTACAAAAACCACATTGACCTATTATACTAATTAGAAGATAAATTTTACTTAAAAAGAGCTGCTACATGATTGAGTTTAAATTATTTCTAGATTTTAAAAAATGTATACAATTTAATGAGAACAAAGGAAAGGACCAAAAATAAAAAGTACTGAAAGAATGGAAAGCAATGAGAGGGAAAGTAGTAAGAAGGAATGCAAAAAGGGAAAACAGAAGAAAATGGAAAAAGAGAAAAGGAGAGTATTTAAGAATGAGAAAGATTATGAAAAGTAAATTACTAAAATAAATTACAAATTTACAAAAGTAAGTTACACAAGTAAAGATAAATCATAAAAAGTAGACTGATAGCAAATGTGAAAAATGAGAAAAATCTGTGTCTATGACCATTCCTTTCTTGCAATCATCCACTAAGTATAGATCTCTTCATTACTCTTTTTTCTAGACTTTTGTTCTTTGGTAGCTATTCAGACACAGTACTTGCTATTTCGTACATAGGTCAGGAAAATACTAAGGAGACACCCTAGTCCCTTACTCACAGTCTCTTTCCTTTAAACATTTGTTTTTTTCTTTTTGAAGTATATAAACTAAAATTCAAGAGCCTAAATGGTTTTATGAAATACTCAAAAGTATTTTAGTTTATTCTTATTTTATAATAAATGTGTTTTCTTAATATACTATTAATCACTTTACATTGCTCTTCTGCAATATGACATTAGAAAGCATATTTCCTTTCAAAGGTTAATATATTACTTATAAAATAGGCAAAGTTAGAAGCTCTTTCCAACCTGCCAATAAGATATTTGTTATAATGAAACAAAAATCAAAAGGAGTGATCCTTTCCCATCTGGCCCTTTCCCAGGCTAACACTCATTTATAGAAATAATTCCACCTATCCTAAATCTGGAATTTATTACTTATGAACAAACTTAAGAAAAATGCTTTAACCATAAGTACATAACATAAACCCAAATTCCACCAGAAGGAAACTTTATTTCACAGAATTAAAAGAATATGTGATGACATTACAGCTTATTTAGAAACATCACTGGTGTTTCTTCTAATGCAGATGAAATTTTGATTATAAACGAAATCTGCCTTTATAAGTATATTCACAAATCCACTGATTCACACTGGATATATTTATAAATTAACCTCTCAGTCATTTGAAAATATGCTCAAGGACCCTAACTGGAAACAAACAGAATAAAATGCAACACCTCAGCTTTGAAAAATTGAGGGGAAATTTTAATATACCAAAAGACATACTACATAATGAAAGTAGAATGTATTTAAATAACCAGCTATGTAACTTGTCAATAGATTCCTATGTTAAAAAACTAAACAAAACAAAATAAAATGAACTCTAGTCATTAAAGGCACTGATACTCGAGAACATTCCAGGAACACACTCTAAAATCTGTCAGAAAAAAATTAATTTACTACTACCTATTACCATAAATCTTAGAAAACAACTAACTTATACTTTTCCCATGTATGTTCTACTTACCCAGTCTAGGCAGGAGGAAGCAAATACAAAGAGGCAGTGAAGGAATAACACTATGATCTGGGATGAACTTCTTGCCACCACTTTTTGGCAAGGGATAGACCCCAAAGCAATGACAACCTTCTCTGATATTGCCTCTCTGTCATATCATACTCCCCTAAGTGTGTATCTCAATGGAAAATGGGGCCAATCAATCAACTTTGCTATAATAAATTTGTTCCCAATCCTAAGATGTAAAAGTTATCTTCAAAAAAAACCAATGTATTGGTGCAAAGTGAATAACAGGCAGGCTGAATGAATTAAAAGTATTTATACATGTTTATACACATGTATGTGTATATGTTATACTCAAATTAAAGTTTACTTTTTATTTTAAAGATCAGGAAATGAGCCTCGGAGAGGGTCATTAACATACTGCTTATGGTACATGATCACACGGCATTTAAATGGAAAACATGGATATAAACCTAGATCTATCCTTCTGACTCCAAAGACACTGCTTGCTCTTGGTGGTTATACTACACTGTCTTCCCTTCAAAGTAAGTACAGCAAAATGATTAATCATTCTATATTTATTAATGTTTATATGAAATGCACTAGGCATTGTGCTAGACACTGGAAGCTTACAATTACGTAGTGTTAACAACTTATAACAATAATAACATTTATTTTTGTTAATAGCCACTGCTATATATGAGGAAGTAAAGGGTAAAAAGTACATCCACTGAAGAGGTCAAGAAAGGATTTATGAAGAAAATCATATCTAGAGTAGGCTCCCAAAAGGTGGATTACATCTAATAGGTGAAGAGAGAGTTTGACCATTAGAAAACCTCAGGGAAACATTTCCAAAGCCATGTGACTGAGAAAGGGCTGGATTGGTTTAAAAAGTGATGGGTTTGAGCATAGCTTTAATACATATTCACAGGGCAGTAAGCAGACAGACTTGGCTGAAATGGTTGGGAGTAGAAACTTAAAAATGAACACAGAGAATAGAAGCAGATAATCATGAAACTGAATGCCAGAAAGAAATCTGGATTTCCTCCTGAAAGTACTAAGAAATTATTAAACATTTTTGAATAGAGTAATTACTTGAGAAAAGCAAGTAACTATGTATCAGTCTGGTAGGAGGGAAGGTGGCAAAAAGCAAAAGATAATTTTTGAAGGATGTTGGCAGAAAAAGAGAGGGAAGGGTCAAAGTTCCAAATCATGAAAGAAAAGAAGAAAAATGATATCAGAAATAGAATTATGAAAGCTAGAAGGGGATAACAAGTCTCTTAATTCTTTTCTCATAAAGTTTTTTGTTTGTTTAGGTTTAGCCAGGTGGAGTGGATTTAATTATTTTTAAAACATTTTATTTAAAGTGGGAGAATGATGCCTAAGTACAAATGTCCAATGGACCAACTGGAGAAGTAGGACTAAAGCTTGAGAGGGATTGGGGAGTCACGCTAGTACGGATGATGAAATGAACTATGAGGACAAAAGAGAAAAACTGGCATAGTAGCACTTCTGAGTGTTAAGGTGTAAAAAGGGAACTGACAGGAAAAAAGAGAGATAGCACATTACATTACATTTAAATGTGTAGACCTCGTTAAGGATGGTTTAAAGAATTGTTACTTCATTATGTTTAAAATTTTAATCTTAGCTGCTTCTGTCATGATCCACTGTAGAAACAGGAGTGGAAATATTCTAGTTTTAAATGATACGGTTTCTACCATATAGTTGCAAGCAGTTGACAGTAAAAACCAGCACCAGGGCCCTCAGCGCACATGCACAAACACACACACACACATCCATTATGTAATCAGATAAGGCTTTCAAAATAGGAAAGGAAGCTGTCAAAAAGCCCCTAGATACTACCTGGTGAACAGTTTTGCCAGTTCCTGCCCTGACCAACTGCCAGCAACAGTTTTCAACTTAATTAAAACATATGGTCATTAAATATACAAAAATGCATTACAAATAGACATCTTTTGCACCATAGATGTATTCATCAGAAGCTGGAGAAAAATATCATTTTTAAATTTAAGAGATGCTTTATCTTAATTTCTGATCTTAATTTGGCAGTGACTCAAAGCAATTTTCAGTTTATCTGCCCTCTGGCTCCTCAGTTAAGCAGCTAATGTTCTATAAATAATATTTAATGCATTAAAAAAGCTTCCTATTTCAATAGGCCATGCAAAAACGTTTTGTAAAACAAACAAAAATTGGTATCTCTTGTTCATTTTGAAAATTGGAATTGTAGGGAGAGGGTGGTACGAGGTTGGGCAAAGAGGCTTTTCTATAGAATAAAAAAAGTATTTCTATTAAATTATGGTCTCTCACTATAAAACTCTTAGAGGAAAACATAGGCAGAATGCTCTATGACAAATCACAGCAAGATCCTTTTTGATCCACCTCCTAGAGAAATGGAAATAAAAACAAAAATAAGCAAATGGGATCTAATGAAACTTAAAAGCTTTTGCACAGCAAAGGAAACCATAAACAAGACGAAAAGACAACCCTCAGAATGGGAGAAAATATTTGCAAATGAAGCAACTGACAAAGGATTAATCTCCAGAATTTACAAGCAGCACATACAGCTCAATATCACAAAAGCAAACAACAATCCAAAAATGGGCAGAAGACCTAAATAGACATTTCTCCAAAGAAGATATACAGATCGCCAAGAAACACATGAAAGGATGCTCAACATCACTAATCATTAGAGAAATGCAAATCAAAACTACAATGAGTTATCACCTCACACTGGTCAGAATGGCCATCATCAAAAAATCTACAAACAATAAATGCTGGAGAGGGTGTGGAGAAAAGGGAACGCTCTTGCACTGTTGGTGGGAATGTAAATTGATACAGCCACTATGGAGAACAGTATGGAGGTTCCTTAAAATACTAAAAACAGAACTACCATACGACCCAGCAATCCCACTACTGGGCATATACCCTGAGAATACCATAATTAAAAAGAAGTCATGGGGCTTCCCTGGTGGCGCAGTGGTTGAGAGTCCACCTGCCAATGCAGGGGACACGGGTTAGTGCCCCAGTCCAGGAAGATCACACATGCCGCGGAGACTGCGCTTCCGGAGCCTGTGCTCTGCAACAGGAGAGGCCACAACAGTGAGAGGCCTGCGTACGGCAAAAAAAAAAAAAAAAAAAAAGACTTGTACCACAATGTTCATTGCAGCACTAGTTACAATAGCCGGGACATGGAAGCAACCTAAGTGTCCATCAACAGATGAATGGATAAAGAACATGTGGCACATATATACAATGGAATATTACTCAGCCATAAAAAGAAACGAAATTGAGATATTTGTAGTGAGGTGGATGGACCTAGAGTCTGTCATACAGAGTGAAGTAAGTCAGAAAGAGAAAAACAAATACTGTATGCTAACACATATATATGGAATCTAAAAAACAAATGGTTCCGAAGAACCTAGTGGCAGGACAGGAATAAAGACGCAGATGTAGAGAATGGACTTGAGGACACGGGGAGAGGGAAGGGTAAGCTGGGACGAAATGAGAGAGTGGCATGGACACATATACACTACCAAACGTAAAATCGATAGCTAGTGGGAAGCAGCTGCATAGCACAGGGAGATCAGCATGGTGCTCTGTGACCACCTACAGGGATGGGAGAGGGAGGGTGGGAGGGAGATGCAAGAGGGAGGAGGTATGGGGATATATGTATATGTATGGCTGATTCACTTTGTTATAAAGCAGAAACTGGGGAGACCTTCAAGATGGCGGAGGAGTAAGAAGTGGAGATCACCTTCCTCTCCATAAATACATCAGAAATACATCTACATGGGGAACAACTCCTACAGAACACCTACTGAACGCTGGCAGAAGACCTCAGACTTCCGAAAAGGCAAGAAACTCCCTACGTACCTGAGTAGGGCAAAATTAAAAAGAAAAAACAGAGACAAAAGAATAGGGACAGGACCTGCACCTCGGGGAGGGAGATGTGAAGGAGGAAAAGTCTCCACACACTAGGAAGCCCCTTCACTGGCGGGGACGGGGGTTGGTGGTGGGGAAGCTTTGGAGCCACAGAGGAGAGTGCAGCCACAGGGGTGCGGAGGGCAAAGTGGAGAGATTCCCTCACAGAGGATCGGTGCCGACCAGCACTCACCAGCCTGAGAAGCTCATCTGCTCCCCGGTCAGAGCGGGTGGGGGCTAGGAGCTGAGGCTTGGGCTTTGAAGGTCACATCCCAGGGAGAGGACTGGTGTTGGCTGCATGAACACAGCCTGCAGGGGGCTAGTGCGCCACAGCTAGTAGGGAGGAAGTCTGGGAAAAAGTCTGGACCTGCCATTGTTTCGGGATGTGCAAGGAGAGGGGATTCGGAGCACCGCCTAAATGAGCTCCAGAGAGGCATGAGCCACAGCTGTCAGTGCGGACCCCAGAGACGGGCATGAGACGCTAAAGCTGCTGCTGCCACCACCAAGAAGCCTGTGTGCGAGCACAGGTCACTATCCACACCTCCCCTCCCAGGAGGCTGTGCAGCCCACCGCTGCCAGGGTCCCACGATCCAGGGACATATTCCCTGGGAGAACACACGGCGCGCCTCAGGCTGTTACAACGTCACACTGGCCTCTGCCGCCGCAGGCTCGCCCCACGTTCCGTACCCATCCTTCCCCACCGGCCTGAGTGAGCCAGAGCCCCCTAATCAGCGGCTCCTTTAACCCCGTCCTGTCTGAGCGAAGAACAGACGCCCTCAGGCGACCTACACACAGAGACAGTGCCAAATCCAAAGCTGAACCCCAGGAGCAGTGTGAACAAGAAAGGGAAATTTCTCCCAGCAGCCTCAGGAGCAGCGGATTAAATCTCCAGAATCAACTTGATGTACCTGCATCTCTGGAATACCTGAATAGACAACGAATCATCCCAAAATTGAGGTGGTGGACTTTGGGAGCAACTGTAGTCTCGGGGTTTGCTGTATGCGACTGACTGGTTTCCGGTTTTATGTTTATATTCGGTTAGTATTTAGAGTTTATTATCATTGGTAGATTTGTTTATTGATTTGGTGGCTCTCTTCCTTTTTTTTTTTAATACATAGATATATATATTTTTTTCCTTTTTATCTTCTTGTGAGTGTATGTATATGCTTCTTTGTGTGATTTTGTCTGTATACCTTTGCTTTAACCATTTGTCTGTCTTATTTTATTGTATAGTTTTTAGTGCTTGTTATCATTGGTGGATTTGTTTTTTGGTTTGGTTACTCTCTTCTTTCTTTCCTTTTCCTTTTTTTAAAATTACTTTTTAATTTTTAATAATTTTTTATTTTAAGAACTATTTCTTTTTATTATTTTTTTCTTTCTTTCTTTTTTTCTTCCTTTTCTTCTGAGCCGTGTGGCTGAGAGGGTCTTGGTGTTCTGGCCGGGTGTCAGGCCTGTGCCTCTGAGGTGGGAGAGCCGAGGTCAGGACATTGGTCCACCAGAGACCTCCCGGCTCCATGTAATATCAAACAGCGAAAGCTCTCCCAGAGATCTCCATCTCAATGCTAAGACCCAGCTCCACTCAACAACCAGCAAGCTATAGTGCTGGACACCCTATGCCAAACAACTAGGAAGACAGGAACACAACCCCACTCATTAGCAGAGAGGCTCCCTAACATCATAATAAGGTCACAGACACCCCAAAACATACCACTGGATGTGGTCCTGCACACCATAAAGACAAGATCCAGCCTCATCCACCAGAACACAGGCAACAGTCCCTTCCACCAGGAAGCCTACACAACCCACTGAACCAACCTTAGCCACTGGGGGCAGACATCAAAAACAAGAGGAACTACGAACCTGCAGCCTGTGAAAAGGACACCCCAAACACAGTAAGTTAAGCAAAATGAGAAGACAGAGAAACACACAGCAGATGAAGGAGCAAGGTAAAAACTCACCAGACCAAACAAATGAAGAGGAAATAGGCAGTCTGCCTGAAAAAGAATTCAGAGTAATGATACTAAAGATGATCCAAAATCTTCGAAATAGAATGGACAAAATACAAGAAACATTTAACAAGGACCTAGAAGAACTAAAGAGCAAACAAACAATGATGAACAACACAATAAATGAAATATAAAATTCTCTAGAAGGAATCAATAGCAGAATAACTGAGGCAGAAGAACGGATAAGTGACCTGGAAGATAAAATAGTGGAAATAACTACCGCAGAGCAGAGTAAAGAAGAAAGGAAAAGAATTGAGGACAGTCATAGAGACCTCTGGGACAGCATTAAAGGTAACAACATTCGAATTATAGGGGTCTCAGAAGAGGAAGAGAAAAAGAAAGGGACTGAGAAAATATTTGAAGAGATTATAGTTGAAAATTTCCCTAATATGGGAAAGGAAATAGTCAATCAAGTCCAGGAAGCGCAGAGAGTCCCATACAGGATAAATCCAAGGAGAAACACACCAAGACATATATTAATCAAACTATCAAAAATTAAATACAAAGAAAAATTATTAAAAGCAGCGAGGGAAAAACAACAAATAACATACAAGGGAATCCCCATAAAGTTAACAGGTGATCCTTCAGCAGAAACTCTGCAAGCCAGAAGGGAGTGGCAAGACATATTTAAAGTGATGAAAGGCAAAAACCTACAACCAAGATTACTCTACCCAGCAAGAATCTCATTCAGATTCGACGGAGAAATTAAAACCTTTACAGACATGCAAAAGCTAAGAGAATTCAGCACCACCACCAAACCAGCTTTACTCCAAGTGCTAGAGGAACTTCTCTAGGCAGGAAACACAAGAGAAGGAAAAGACCTACAATAACAAACCCAAAACATTTAAGAAAATGGTAATAGGAACATACATATCAATAATTACCTTAAATGTAAATGGATTAAATGCTCCAACCAAAAGACACAGAATGCCTGAATGGATACAAAAAGAGACCCATATATATGCTGTCTATAAGATACCCACTTCAGACCCAGGGACACATACAGACTGAAAGTGAGGGGATGGAAAAAGATATTCCATGCAAATGGAAATCAAAAGAAAGCTGGAGTAGCAATTCTCTTATCAGATAAAATAGACTTTAAAATAAAGACTATGACAAGAGACAAAGAAGGACACTATATAATGATCAAGGGATCAATCCAAGAAGAAGGTAGAACAATTGTAAATATTTATGCACCCAACATAGGAGCACCTCAATACACAGGGCAAATGCTAACAGCCATAAAAGGGGAAATCGACAGTAACACAATCATAGTAGGGGACTTTAACACCCCACTTTCACTAATGGACAGATCATCCAAAATGAAAATAAATAAATACAAGCTTTAAATGATACATTAAACAAGATGGACTTAATTGATATTTATAGGACATTCCACCCAACAACAACAGAATACACTTTCTTCTCAAGTGCTCATGGAACATTCTCCAGGATATATCATATCTTGGGTCACAAATCAAGCCCTGGTAAATTTAGGAAAATTGAAATCGCATGAAGTATCTTTTCTGACCACAATGCTGTCCACTCACCACTATCATTCAACATAGTTTTGGAAGTTTTAGCCACAGCAATCAGACAAGAAAAAAAAAAATAAAAGGAATCCAAATCTGAAAAGAAGAAGTAAAGCTGTCACTGTTTGCAGATGACATGATACTATACATAAAGAATACTAAAGATGCTATCAGAAAACTAGTAGAGCTAATCAATGAACGTGGTAAAGTAGAAGGATACAAAATTAATGCACTTGCATTAATGAATTAATGAAATTAATGAAATCTCTTGCATTCCTATACATTAATGATGAAAAATCTGAAAGAGAAATTAAGGAAACACTCCCATTTACCACTGCAACAAAAAGAATAAAATACCTAGGAATAAAACTACCTAAGGAGACAAAAGACCTGTATGCAGAAAAGTATAAGACACTGATGAAAGAAATTGAAGATGATAAAAACAGATGGAGAGATATACCACATTCTTAGATTGGAAGAATCAACACTGTGAAAATGACTATACTACCCAAAGCAATCTACAGATTCAATGCAATCCCTATCAAACTACCACTGGCATTTTTCACAGAACTAGAACAAAAACTTTCACAATTTGTATGGAAACACAAAAGAGCCCGAATAGCCAAAGCAATCTTTAGAACGAAAAATGGAGCTGGAGGAATCAGGCTCCCAGACCTCAGACTATACTGCAAAGCTACAGCAATCAAGACAGTATGGTACTGGCACAAAAACAGAAATATAGATCAATGGAACAGGACAGAAAGCCAAGAGATAAACCCAGGCACATATGGTCACTTTATTTTTGATAAAGGAGGCAAGAATATACAATGGAGAAAAGACAGCCTCTTCCATAAGTGGTGCTGGGAAAACTGGACAGCTACAGGTAAAAGAATGAAATTAGAACACTCCCTAACACCACACACAAAAATAAACTCAAAATGGATTAAAGACCTAAATGTAAGGCCAGACACTATAAGACTCCTAGAGGAAAACATAGGCAGAACGCTTTATGACATAAATCACAGTAAGATCCTTTTTGACCCACCTCCTAGAGAAATGGAAATAAAAACAAAAATAAACAAATGGGATCTAATGAAACTTAAAAGCTTTTGCACAGCAAAGGAAACCATAAACAAGACGAAAAGACAACCCTCAGAATGGGAGAAAATATTTGGAAACAAGGCAACTGACAAAGGATTAATCTCCAAAATTTACACGCAGCTCATGAAGCTCAATATCAAAAAAGCAAACAACACAATCCAAAATTAGGCAGAAGACCTAAATAGACATTTCTCCAAAGAAGATATACAGATCACCAAGAAACACATGAAAGGATGCTAAACATCACTAATCATCAGAGAAATGCAAATCAAAACTACAATGAGGTATCACCTCACACTGGTCAGAATGGCTATCATCAAAAAATCTACAAACAATAAATGCTGGAGAAGGTGTGGAGAAAGGGAACCCTCTTGCACTGTTGGTGGGAATGTAAATTGATACAGCCACTATGGAGAACAGTAATAAGGTTCTTTAAAGAACTAAAAATAGAACTACCATACGACCCAGCAATCCCACTACTGGGCATATACCCTAAGAAAACCATAATTCAAAAAGAGTCATGTACCATAATGTTCACTGCAGCTCTATTTACAATAGCCAGGACATGGAAGCAATCTAAGTGTTGATGAATGGATAAAGACAATGTGGCAAATATATACAATGGAATATTACTCAGCCATAAAAAGAAACAAGATTGAGTTATTTGTAGTGAGGTGGATGGACCTAGAGACTGTCATACAGAGTGAAGTCAGTCAGAAACAGATAAATAAATACCATATGCTAACACATATATATGGAGTCTAAAAGAACAAAAAAAATGTAGGGGCAGGATAGGAATAAAGATGCAGATGTAGAGAATGGACCTGAGGACACAGGGAGGGGGAAGGGTAAGCTGGGACGAAGTGAGAGAGTGGCATGGACTTATATATAATACGAAATGTAAAATGTATAGCTAGTGGAAAGCAGCCGCATAGCACAGGCAGATCAGCTCGGTGCTTTGTGACCACCTAGAGGGGTGGGATAGGGAGGGTGGGAGGGAGACACAAGAGGGAGGAGATATGGGGATATATGTATATGTATAGCTGATTCACTTTGTTACAAAGCAGAAACTAACACACCATTGTAAAGCAATTATACTCCAATAAAGATGTTAAAAAAACAATTTATGGTCTCTATGATGCATGATATTAAAGCAGAACTATAGAAATGATTTACTACTGTTAAAATATCTTTTTCACAGAAATCTGCCCAACTGTACAGCAATTAGGATTTACTGCTTTGAGGAAAAAGATGTTGGGCTAGTAGGCAAAGAAACAGAGTCACAGTGATATATCCTGAGTGAAGAACCTATATTAGTTCATACTCTTGGCATTGCTCAGATGGGCGGTGAAGACCATCAGCCATGTTAACTCCACATCCTACTCAAGCTCATGAACATTTACTGAGTACCCACTGAGCAAGGCCTGCAGGGAAGAAAGATAAATAAAGTGACAACTCAACCAAAAGACAGCCAATGCAAAATCAAAATCCATACTGGTTTTCTGTGTTAGTTCCAAATTCAGACATAAATCTTAATTTTTGTTTGGGAAAAGAACATCACTGTATTGAGTCTCCCAGTCCTGTGTTCGTATCTCCACATTTTATTGTTGTGTCTGCCTGATATTAGAATTATTGTGTAACCCTGGTAAATTGGTCCTGGATGGAAGAGTCTGATATCTTATTACAGATAATAATAATAAAATATCTTAGTACAGTCTCAGTTCTAGTACACTACATCAAGTATATACCTGCTCAATGTCAAGGTATTTATGAGGCAAAACATTTTAACTAGGATTCTCCTAAAAAAAAAAAAATCTAATGTGTAGGTGAGGAAAAAAAAAAATAATCTCATGTGCAGGTGAGGAAAAATATGCTCTGTGAATAGAAGGCAAGGACACACAATGACACCATATGTTAACACCAAATGCTGATTTTATTGTGCTCAGCTTCTGGTTCCTCCATTTTCCCAGTACCCTATTTTTTAAAGCATAAATGATTAAAGATAATATCAATATAGTTATGTTCATAATAAAGGTCTTTAGGCCACTTAAGATCTCAGATCTACAAATGAAAGAAAAAAATATAGACCAAGTACAAAATATTCTGCTTTTCTATCTGGAGCACCATGTAACCCATGAGAAAGTTAAGTAAAAGCACAGATTTTATAAATCAAATATACAGTCCATCACTCTGGTTTAGTAGGTATATTAATGGTCTGGTACCTGAGAAGCAACCACTGATTGCAAATCAATCACAGCATTTATTGCCTAGGTCTGTAAGAAACAGAGAGAAAAGGATTAGTGGTGAGGTGCTGCAAGTGAGATCAAGAGTACCCATGGGTCAGAAATTTGAAGCTGGAAGTAACCATGAGCATATAATCCCTGAGGATATGCAGTAATACTAAAGAGGCCACAGGACGGATAGGAGGCTAGTGCTGAAACTGGGGTTAAATGTAAAATGAAAGTGTATGACTAGGTCATCCGAAAAGGTCACTTTTAGTTCTAAAAATCTGTTACTTTATACCTTATAATCTTTGCAGAGGCAGTACCATGTTAACAGGAACCTTCAGAGCCAAGAAGGAAAATCCAGTAAGAAAAAGTGTAACTCTACTGAGTTGAAAAATTCAATTTCAGCCTTTTAAAAATAGTAGAGAGAAAAATGATGAATTTTCCCCATAGAAGACAGAGGAAAATGATTCTGCTGGGAGAATCTATCACTTATAGCTACTTGTTGCCTAAAATTGAGCATAGGACAATGATTTTTTGAAGTATATAAGTACAGGAGAAAAACTGTATTTTATATTTTGTAGAAAAAGCTAAGAATAGTCTTGTTCTCATAATGGAGTCTATGTGCCCTGTTGCCTCAATATTTTCCATTTGACTGGCTCCTTTTAAGCAAGATACAAAAAATGCAGTCTAAAACAGGAGGTCATATAATTGTTCCAAAAACAAATACCTTTTTAAAACTTTATATTAGCTATGAATTCTAACTAAAACTTTTTAATTCAGAAATTTAGATTTAAAGCTTACTAGGTTAAAAATATAGAAATGTCATTATCAGCAACAATCAAGTTCTATCTCAGCTAAGGCCATTTGATCGTCCCCAGTTTTTCAAAGGGCTTCTTAAACTGAGTATCAAAGTAAATAGCTTATCCCTTGGAAAATAAGTTCAGTTTGTTTAAGTATTAGGTTAATGCTCTGGTTGTTTTGTCTAAGAAAATCCATCTTCTCAAGACAAAAGTATCCCTCTTTGTTAGGGGTTGGGGTCTATAAGCTGCTATTTTTCTCTTAATAAACTTTTAAAAAATACTGAAAATAAAATAGTTAACAAAATTAAGTTTTCTTTATTTTGAGGAAATTACACTTCAAAAAATTTATGGTACAAAAGATAAGACTTTTTCTACTTTAATGATTAATAAAACCTATCTAGTTCAATATGTATTCTCATAAATTCACAAAAAGAAAACATTCTTCTGAAAACAGTTTATACTGAACCTAGTGTATATGTAGTCAATTTTTATATTAACTTCTATTACACAGTATGATTTCCTTTATAACATGTATTTCTCATTTACAGAAGATACATAAATGACACAATGTGAAGAAAAATTTTATAATGATTACTGAAATTTGATAGTAAACACATATTATTATATAGACTACTATCTTCTTTTAACATATAGATATTCTAAAACGTAAGTAACCAACAAGGAACTACTCTGAAAACTACATCAAACATGTAACTGGTGCTACCACATGTATGTTTCTCCTTCATTTTAAAAAATAGACATTCTGATACATTTCCAATCAGAAATGTGGCTTCTCATCACTGTCCAACTAGTTTTAGAATATATTAGGTTACTGGTGACAGATATAAAAACTATTAATAAAGAACAGCTTCTTGGCTTTTAAGAAGAACATGGCATTTTTGTTCATATTTACCTACCAAATACCTATGTCATTCCAGAAATTTCCACCCAGTTTTTTTCTAGCTCTTCTTATTTCAAATCCAGCTTCACCAAATGCAGTTTTCCATCTAACTAGTGTTAATACACCAGATGTTAAACATACCATTTGCTATTCTTGAATTTTTTAATATAATAACTATATTACAGTAGTCTCCATGCTCAAAAACAAGTTTGAAACAGGAGAATTATAGTTAGTCAATGTAACACTGATATGTGTTATTTAATAAACATTAAAAATGTTTCTACACACATCATAAATCTGGAGAAAAGAGAATAAATCAGCCAATTATTGAGCTATTCATTAATAGCTAGGTGGTTCTTTTAGTGATTGGTGATATATTCAAATATTTGGTCTAAAATTTTTAAAGTTTCATCTAGATGTTTACCAAGAGTTTTGTTGTATTAGTAGACAATGATTAATTAGTTAGCTGAATTTCTAATAGTTCTTGCAATATATCTTATATTTGAAAGTTAACTTTTCATATTGAGACAAATATTTATACATAATTGTAATGTGCAAGGCAGCTTTAGGCTAGGCATTAGACACTCATGAAATATTTTCCACCTCTTATTAAGTACAAAGAAAGAAATTTTATTATATAGCTTTGCTATCCTGGACTAGACAACCCTTTTAAATTCTATTTTAACCTTAAAAAATACTGCAAGGGAACAAAGTACAGAAGATTTATTCTTACAAAAGTTGCTTTCCAAATAGTTGAGTAGTATGCCAGAGGAGAAACACAGGAAACAAAGGCCAAATAAGGAACCTATATTATATGAAGAATCAGGAAAACCTAAACCAGTACATATATAAATGCTAGGAGCCTACACTATACAACAGGAGAGCTATAAAGTTTAGCAGCAAGAGAACCTTCTGGTAAAAACATTCAGTAAGGTGGTAGGGGACTAGGTAAGAGCAAACTGAGGAAGATACATAACATTGCTGTGGAGAAATTCCATACATAATAAATATTATATGCTAAGTATACCTAATGTAACTCATTAGGATGAGACAGTTATAATTTTTAAATGATGGCCATAAATACTTTCACACAGCTTTTTCACATATATCATCATACTTAATCTTCAAAACAACCCTATGAGTTAAGTAGTTTCCAGTTAGGAAACAACAAAAGAGAAATATATAATACTTATATTACACCTTATATAAACTATTAAATAAGAAAAGTAAGTCTTCCTAGAAAGTTTTAAAATCCACAAAAGCAGAAAATATATGGATCAGGCATCAGTGTCTCAACAACACTGATACAAAAAGTGACTGTGAGTTTATATTTGCTTCAGAGAAAAAATATACAATTATCTTTCCCCTCCAACCCACCCCATCTTGTTTTCCCTTAGTCATGCTCTTCTATTTCCCTGGCATATCCTTTGTCCTTTTTTTCCTCCTCTCCTTATACTCCCTATCTTCACTTCAACTCCATTTTCCTCCTTAAAAGCTTCCCCAAGGAATCTAATCTACTTTAATTTCTTTCTTCTCCGCATACCGCATATAAGAAAATCCTATATCTACGAATCAACGGACAAAGGATTAATCTCCAAAATATATAAACAGCTCATGCAGCTCAATATTAAAGAAACAAACAACCCAATCCAAAAATGGGCTGAAGACCTAAATAGACATTTCTCCAAAGAAGACATACAGATGGCCAAGAGGCACTTGAAAAGCTGCTCAACATCACTAATTATTAGAGAAATGCAAATCAAAACTACAACGAGCTATCACCTCACACCAGTTAGAATGGGCATCATCAGAAAATCTACAAACAACAAATGCTGGAGAGGGTGTGGAGAAAAGGGAACCCTCCTGCATTGTTGGTGGGAATGTAAATTGATACAGCCACTATGGAGAACAGTATGGAGGTTCTTTAAAAAACTAAAAATGTAATTACCATATGATCCAGCAATCTCACTACTGGTCATATACCCAGAGAAAACCATAATTCAAAAAGACACATGCACCCCAATGTTCATTGCAGCACTATTTACAATAGCCAGGTCATGGAAGCAACCTAAATGCCCATCGAAAGACTAATGGATAAAGAAGATGTGGTACATATATACAATGGAATATTACTCAGCCATAAAAAGTAACGAAATTGAGTCATTTGTTGAGACATGGATGGATCTAGAGACTGTCATACAGAGTGAAGTAAGTCAGAAAGAGAAAAACAAATATCGTATATTAACACATGTATGTGGAACCTAGAAACATGGTACAGATGAACCAGTTTGCAGGACAGAAGTTGAGACACAGATGTAGAGAATAAATGTATGGACACCAAGGGGGGAAAACCATGGGGGTTGGGGATGGTGGTGTGCTGAATTGGGCGATTGGGATTGACATGTATACACTGATGTGTATAAAA
The DNA here is from genome assembly GCF_059928025.1 of Delphinapterus leucas. NCBI lineage: Eukaryota > Metazoa > Chordata > Mammalia > Artiodactyla > Monodontidae > Delphinapterus > Delphinapterus leucas. Next base: position 66,171,006 of record NC_143131.1, read on the forward strand.
CTGATGACTAGGGCTTCCCTCGTGGCACAGTGGTTGAGAGTCTGCCTGCCAATGCAGGGGACATGGGTTCGTGTCCCGGTTCGGGAAGATCCCACATGCCGTGGAGCGGCTGGGCCCGTGAGCCATGGCCGCTGGGCCTGCGCGTCCGGAGCCTGTACTCCGCCACAGGAACGGCCACAACAGTGAGAGGCCCGCGTACAGGAAAAAAAAAAAAAAAAGAAATAAAACTGGTGACTAATAAGAACCTGCTGTATAAATAGTAATAATAATAAAAAGAAAATCCTATATCTAGATATTATTCTAAAATTTCATTTGCAAATCAGTTGTTTGAAACTTGGAATGGAGTTTTATGTAAGAAAACTTGCTATAAAATTTCTGGGTGTCTCATAAAAGCCTTTTAATTTCATAGCAGAAATACTATTTGAGGTGAAAAGTAATAGAAAATTGTTTCATAACATTATAATAGCTATAACAAGTGTTAGCGTTTGTTCAATTAGCAGAACATGAGGAAACATAGCCAGAGTTCTGTATTGACCTGAATGGAGCTTTTGGATGCTTTTTGGAAGGACCTTCAAAGTCTAATAGCAGTGTGCAAAAAAGAGTTAACATCGCAGGCTTGAGGTTGCTATCCTTAGAAAGATCTGTGTGCAAGGCTGGTCTTTGGATGTCTTCTGGGACCTCTGATTTGGGGAGGATTCTCACCATTCACAAAATGATAGCTCACTATGCCTAAACTGTTTGCACAAACAACATGGTCTATAGTTAACATTTGTTTTCCTTCTAGGAGAGTGTACCTACATGATCAGCTCCCAGTAAAAACCTTCAGCACTGAGTCTCACATAAGCTTCCCTGGTGGAGGTTTCACATTTTTTTCTTCCAGTTTTATTGAGACACAATTGATAGAGAGCACTGTATAAGTTTAAGGAGTACAGCATAATGAACTGACTTATATACATCATGAAATGATTATCACAGTAAGTTTAGTGAACATCCATCATGTCATATAGAAACAAAATTGAAGAAATAGAAAAAAATATTTTCCTGTGATGAAAACTTTTAGGATTTACTCTCTTAACAACTTTCATTTATAACATACAGCAATGTTAATTATATTTATCATGTTGTACATTACATCCCTAGTACTTCTTTATCTTATAACTGGAAGTTTGAACCTTCTGACCACCTACATCCAATTCCCCCTCTCCCTACCCCCTACCTCTGGTAACCATAAATCTCATCTCTTTTTCTATGAGTTTGTTTGCTTGTTTGTTTTTGAAGTATAATTGACCTATAACACTATGTTAGTTCCTGTTACACAACACAGTGATTTGATATTTCTATACATTCCAAAATGATCACCACAAGTCTAGTTACAATAGTCACCATTCAAAGATATTACACAGTTATTGACTATATTCCCCACACTGCATATTTCATACCTGTGACTCATTTGTTTTGTAACTGGAAGCTTGTATCTCTTCACCTCTCTCACCTCTTTCTTTCCTCCCCCACTCCCCTCCCCTCCAGCAACCGCCTGTTTGTTCTCTGTATCTATAACTCTGTTTCTGTTTTGTTATGTTTGTTCATTTGTTTTGGTTTTTAGATTCCACATACAAGTGAAATCATGCAGTATTTGTCTTTCTCTGTCTTACTTATTTCACTTAGCACGATACCCTCTAGGCCCAATAATGTTGCAAATGGCAAGATTTAATTCTTTTCTATGGCTGATTAACAGTCCATGGGTATACATATACCACATCTTCTTTATCCATTCATCTGTTGATGGACACTTAGGTTGCTTCCATATCTTGGCTATTGTAAATAATGCTGCAATGAACATAGGGGTGCATATTTTGGAATTAGTGTTTTTGTTTTCTTCAGATAAGTAAAATTGCTGGATCATATGGTAGTTCTGTTTTTAACATTTGTTATCACAAGTAGTTGCTGGAGGAATTTAGTGCATCTCGCATAACTCTACCGGGAGGGGACTCTTGGAAGTTTGCATCTGTTTTCCTCCAGCCCATCCTGCCTGCCCTTGAACCTTCATCCTTTCCCTCCAGCCTTCCCCTGCCCAACCTTTTTTTTTTGCTTTTTAAGCTTTTGCTATAATAAATCACAGCAGTGAGCATGCCTATATGCAGGGCTCAGTGAATCCTTCTAGCAAATCACTGAATTTTCAAGTGGTCTTAGTATACTAACCCAACATAGGCTGTTATGTTTTCGTCTCATTTCCATTAAGTGTATGAATATTTCATCCTTAGGACAAATAAACTAGTAACAGTATTCTGAGTCTTGTCATTTCTGATTAGGGTTGTCTGAGGTTCTCTATATAAACAAATGAGCAAAAGAGGAAGATTAATAATAACTATACCATATTAGAAAAGGAGAAAAGTTAAATAAGATGTCAATATATACATATGAGGGGAAAAATACTGCTTGAAACAGAATAAACTGAGATGTGACTTGGGAAAGGGGTCCAGAGGAAAGGGAGGAAAGGAAGGAAACCTGGAACATAACATTTCTATGAAGAAGGAAGAAGGTGGTAGATGGAGACATTGAGTCCAGTCATTCTGCCCTTGCCACCATATTGGTGCAGAACATCTGGGTTACTAAACCCAGTGAAGAGCAATAATTGACATCTGAAGTACAAGTGGATGAGTACTTAGTAAATACTTGTTGATCAAGCTCAACTTTCTCGTAAAACAGTTACAGAGTCACCAAGTTTTCAAGAAATTATGAATAAATGAGATATTCTTTTCAGAAAAAAGTTTTAAAAAAATACTCACTGACAAGATGCCTGGGAACTTTACAACAACTTATTAGGAACAAAAAAGAAATGAAGGATACATATCAAAAAAATCAGAACTTTAAAAATATCAAATAGTAGCAAATAAACTCTTACATGGGCAACTAATAAAGTAAAAAAAGATCTTTAAAGGTAAAAAGACATATTTTGAGATAAGAAAATTCTGACCACAAAACAAAACAGGGAATTAGAGCACGAGAGGTTCAAATTAGAAGTTAGATAAATCAAAAAACAATTCAAGCCCTTACCAAGAGTCTTTAAACCAATCATAAAAAGTTCTTTAAATAAATGAAAAACAGGAAGTAAGATTATAGCTGGTCCACTTAATCTTAGTAAAAATAAACGCACTCATGGGTGAAAAGTATATCGGGAAAGGTAATAATAAAATCACAATTTGTATTGAGTTTTACATTTTTCAGAGATCATTTATACATAATATCTCATTGAGTCTTACAGCAACTCTATAAGAGGAACAAAGGTCTTAAAATCCTCTTTTAAAAGTGAAAAAAGATGTCCAGCTAGATGAGTGATTGATTCTAGATGAGTTAACTAATAAAAGAAGAGATGACACTAGGGCCCATATTTTTCTAATTCTTAAAAACGGGATTTCCTTTCCCCACCAATGTATTTCAAAATGTGTCTCTCAGAAGTTGCCTTAGAGATATGTTTGCGGTGAGGAGGAAAAGGTTGAAAAGAACTATCAGGCTCTAGCCAGAAATTTTTGAAGAATTTATCAGAAAGCAAATCAAAGTCGGAACTGTGGACCTTTCAAATAAAATGTGTAACCCAGTAAGTATCATAAACAACAGAGATGAACAATGTGATTATATATTGAGGGACCTACTCATACATTTTCCACATAAGATGTAGAAAGCTGGAAACAGTATCATTTCCATCCTTACAACAAAAAAGGCAGTTAATTTACAAAACTGCAAATTTCCTTGAACCCATCAGAGAGCTCATCTAAAATACAGACAGACACCTCCAAGGAGAAACCTAATGTGGACACCTGATAATCTGAAGCAGAGGCCAGATGGAATGCAAGCTGGTAAGAACCAGCTAAAATTTCCAACAAATTCCTAAAGGCTCAGTGTGAACTAGCATGAGACTGCAGAATCCCTGAGAGCCAGAAACGTCAGGGGAATGCTCATCTAGTAGTCACAGACACTTCTCCACATAACCTCACAAGATGCTCACAAGAAAAACTGGGAGAAAGCAAGAGACTGGAGAGACTCCCTCCTGTAGCAGGCCTGGAGGAGAGGAAAAGCAGCTACTGCAGGGCAGGGGAAGCACAAAGCTCCATCTAGTCCCCTCTCCCCCAAGAAACAACAAAAACCTATAGACCTCAGGGCACAGGCGAAGACCTGTAAAGAACAGGGAAAAAAAACTCTCCATCCCTGGAGAAGGAAGGGGAGAAAAAAGTCCTGAACCAAGACTATTAGTGATCCCCTACCACTGGGATAGGACAGGATTATTCAGAATGTGACACTCTTGAGACTCAGGGAAACAACCCCTGCCTAACACTGAGGCTGAATCAGAACAGAGAATGCCATTTCCTGCCCAATACTACAAGGCTGGTAAGCGTCAAGCAACAAGCCAACCAGTCAACTTCTAGGGGAGGTGCCAGATAGAAAAAAGAAACCGTCTTCAAGGCTCGGAAACAAATAGAGGACTTGGAACTAAAGGCAGACTAGATACTGAGTAAAACCCTTGAGCAAACTGGCCTCCATCCTGAACACTAAGTAATGCTAGAGAAATTTGAAGTCTGTGGCATGTTGATACCAAAGCAACAACAAAATCCAAACCCAGCTCAATCCCTGACTAGATTAATTTAACTGCTCTGCCCACACATTAAAGGACTAGAAGAGATCTGTCACTCTCCAGGCATAAATTTTACCTTAGCCTCTATTGTCCTACACAAGTTGTTTAGCTTTCAACCAAAAAAATACAAGACACACAAAAAAAGAATGAAAAAAGACACACTGTCAACCAACAAAGAAATAAAAATACATATTGATATGATGATGTTATTGGAATTATCAGAAATTTTTAAATATCTAGGATTAATATGCTAGCAGCTCTAGTGGAAAAGATGGGCCACAAGCATGAACAAATGGGAGATTTCAGTAGAAAGATGGAAATTATGTAGGACAATCAAATTAAAAGGCTAGAAATAAAAAACCTAGTAACAAAGATGAGGACTGCCTTTGACAAACTCATCAGTAAACTCAACACAGTGAAGAAAGCATCAGTAAACCTGAAAATAAGTCAATAAAAAGTACTCAAACTGAAACACAAGAAAAAAAGAGAACAGGGGCGTTGCCTGCCAGTCCAGTGGTTAAGACCCCACGCTTCCACTGCAGGGGGCACGGGTTCGATCCCTGGTCAGGAAACTAAGATCCTGCATGTCACGCATGGTCAAAAATAAAAATAAAGAGGACAGATCATTTAAAAGCTATGGGACAATATCAGAAAGTCTAACATATCTGCAAGGAAAAGAGAAAAAAAAGAGGACAGAAAAAATATTTGAAAATATAATAGCTGAGAATTTTTCAAAATCGATAAAAGACAACAAAACACAGATCCAGCCTGCCCGGAAAATATCAAGCAGGATAAAAATCCTACCTAGACACATCATAATCAAATCCCAAGATAAAGAGAAAATCTTGAAATCATCCAGAAATAAAAAGACATATTACATACAGAGGAACAATGACAGGAATTACTACAAACTTCTCATCATAATTTACCATACAGAAGACAATGGAGTGATAATTTTGACAGAGGTATCAAACATCATGGAGCAAAGACAAGCCATGACTACTTCACCCTGTCCAAATTTCTCAACCAAGGAACTCTTAAGTATAATAAATGATTGCTTTACACCATTACTTTTTTTTTTTTTTTTTTTTTTTTGGTACGCAGGCCTCTCACTGTTGTGGCCTCTCCCATTGCGGAGCACAGGCTCCGGATGCACAGGCTCAGTGGCCATGGCTCACAGGCCCAGCCGCTCCGCGGCATGTGGGATCTTCCCGGACCGGGGCACAAACCCGCGTCCCCTGCATCAGCAGGCGGACTCTCAACCACTGCGCCACCAGGGAAGCCCTACACCATTACTTTTGAGGGGTAATTTAGTTAACAGTGGTCTACACATCCCTACTTCTACTTTTGTTTCCTCTATATTGATACCTGAGTGGACTTTTAGAAACACAATCAGATGTTTTTCCCTCTGTAAAGTAAAATTCCCATCAGCTTCAATTTGCCCTCAGAGAAAATCAAAACTTCTTAACTGGGTCTTCAAAATCCTCTCTGACCTGGTCCCTGCCTACTGATCCAGTCTCACCTCTCAGCATTCCCCCTCATACCATTTGTTCTAGCCATATCAAGCTACAAGAAATCTCTTAAATATACATACTTAGTCTTACATCTGTATTGGCTTATAATTCATCAAAATTAGAGAGGCTTCCCTCTGAGCCAAACCCTACTATGATTCTTAATAACTAAAATTGTAACTCCTGTCCCACCAAAAATACGAAGAAATCTGACTCTGCCTTTATTCTCCAGACATATGTGATGCCAAGCAATAACCTGATATTACCAGCACTGCTCTTATTCTTCTGAGGACAGTAACAGTCTTAAAAAGTCCAGAACCCCACAGCAGGGTTGGCATTTGGGAATGTATAACAAAGAGAGTACTTAATGCCTGATACCTGAAGTTTAGCCTCTGCCAGTGGGACCATTCTCAGAGGGAGGGAAAAATGAAGAATGCCCCATCTCTTTTTTCCCAGGCCCGAAATTGTAGGCTAATGATGTTAGCCAATCACAAGTCCCTTACATCACTAGTTAAAGGTTCAATGGTGAATCTCATCACATCATTTTTACTTTCTTCAGGACTGAAAGGGGCAAGTTTCTATTTTTTCCTCTATTCTTCAATGGAAAAACTCTTTAACAAGAACAAGCACACTTTCTAAACCAAAGGGCCTTTGCGCAGGGATTTTGAAAATATTACGTGTTTTATTGTCTAACTTCTGGAAGAAGGCAGAGATCCTCACAGCTGTGTGCTTAGAAACAACAGGCAGTCGTCACAGTCTGTTGATACTATGGGGAAAGAGAGGAAGAGAAGGAGGGAGGGGAGAAGAGGGAGAGGAGAGGGAGGCAGAGGGAGAGAGAGAAAGGGATAGGGAGGGAGGGAGGGAGGAGACAGAATGGGGAAGTCAAGTCTGAGAATGTCTGCCTCAGGAGAGGATTTTTACCAAGGACAAAAGCCTTTGTACATGCTGCTCCCTCTGTCTGGAACAATCTTCTTTCAATTAGGTTTTCACTCAACTCATTACAAAACTCTCTGTCAAAATTCAGCTACAGGCTTCCCTGGTGGCGCAGTGGTTGAGAGTCCACCTGCCGATGCAGGGAACACGGGTTCGTGACCCGGTCCGGGGGGATCCCACGTGCCGCGGAGCAGCTGGGCCTATGAGCCATGGCCGCTGAGCCTGCGGATCCAGAGCCTGTGCTCCGCAACGGGAGAGGCCACAACAGTGAGAGGCCCGCGTACCGCAAAAAAAAAAAAAAAAAAGTTCAGCTAGACATCTCTGCTTTTCAACAGTCATCAAATACATGATGGGCCCACTCTACTCTGGCATTATAATAGGTAGTGGGGATACAGAGGGGGTTACGGCCTCAATTTTTCTGCACTCATGAAGAAGGCTAACAAATTCCAATCTCCTCCTCCACCTGGAAGCCTTCTCTCACTTGCGAAGGCTAAGTTTAAAGCCCACGGCCTGAATGTTTCCATAGTATTCTGGGTTTATTTTTCTGTCACAGATCATTTTATTATAATCATCTGTTGACCTATCTCTTCTATTAGACAGAAGCTCTGTAAGGGTTGGGACTCTGTTTTATTGCTATCCCTTTAAGACCTAGACTTTTGTCTGGCAAGGTCAATAAATATATTTTCAATTAAAGAAGGAACAAAATAAAAAAAGAATGGTTTGAGATGGTCTAACTGCCTTTTTAAAAATAAAAGAAGATGTAGATTAGATACTAGAAATAAATCACACATAGCAATAATTTTAGATATTTCTATCTGTGAATCACAAATAATGCATATCATACACTATAAAGCTCTACAAAGTTAAAGATCCTGCACATATCTTAATTAAACAATAAAATTCACACCAACATTTCATAATACTTCTGGCATTGTTATAAATAATTCAGAATCATAGGAAAAGGCTGTAAGGATCAGCTGAGTACATGAGAGAAAGAGGAAAAAGGAGGGAGAAAACAAATAATTTGGTAATCAAAAATTTTTAAAGGAAAAACTAAATTCCTTACAAATTATTTTGCCTATTTTTCTTACTATAGCAACAAAACAGTACAGTAGAATAGATATTAAAGTAGCACAGAAAGGCAATTCTTTCCTTTAGGAATGCTTTCCTTATAACTCTTCATATCTGGTTACCTTTGACTGAATATGCTATAAATATTAAAGAATAAAAATATCACTATTTAGGGTATACATTTTTTAAATACAAAAGCAAAGGCATTACCCTATTGCCCAATCTATCTATACAACTGACCACATGTAAATGAAACACTTATGTCAGTGTTTTAAACCATCTCTGGATAGCAGTGAAAAATAGTAAGCTAAATTAAAGTAGTCTTTAAGGATATATTAGTCGTTTATTTCATTAACAGATAAATCCTGAACTTGGAAAAATCAACCATTATATATTTCTATATATATTGAGGCCTTTGTTGGTAATTTCCATAGACCCAATTTAATAAAGTGATCCTATATATAATATATATTCATTTTTTCAAATGGTATCTGCATTTATAATGTGAGCTAATGCTGTAACAGAAATCAATCTGGCAGGATTAGAAACAGAGCAGGGAGGCAGGTGTGGCCAGAAAAGAGCAACAGAAGGAATCCTTCTGGTTGTGTACCTTGACTGTGGTGGTGGATACATGACCTACAAATGATAAATGTCACACAAAACTAGAAACACACACATACAAATGAGTACAAGTAAAAGTGGGGAAATCTGAAGTAGATTGGTGGATTCTGTCAAGACATTGGAACCAAGAGGCTAGAGGACAGCACCCAGAACACAGAGAAATACTCCCAGTGAGGGACTAGGCCCTCATCAAGGTACTGGTTACAGGTGTTCTGCTGGATATCAAACCCAGTTATTGTACTAGTGTTTTGCAAGATGTTACCCTCAGGGGAAACTAAATAAAGGGTACATGGGATCTCTCTGTATTATTTCTTACAACTGCATGTGAATCTATAATTATCTGAAAATAAAGAGTTTAATTTAAAAAACTCAATCTGGCACAATAATTTCACACTTCACATCCCAACATGAGATATACTCACTCCCTTCCCCATAATCCCCAGAGTCTCTTCATAATTACAGCATTAGTTCAAAGTCTACTATCTAATCATCTAAGTCAGGTCAAGATGCAAATGATGTTCTTGGGTACTGCATTTTGAATACAATTCTTCTCAATACAAAGACCTGTGAACTGAAGAGACAAGTTATCTACCTCCCACACATCCAAAATACATAGTTTTCCAGGATACAATAATCACAACAGATACTTCCATCCAAAAAGGTGCAGGTGGGGGTAGGGTCTAGGGGGCATGTAAATGTCACAGGTCTATAATAATTCTAATATCCAGCAGGGCACATGTAACCAGTACCTTGATCAGGCCCCAGTCCTACTGAGTGGGAGTATTTCTTTGTGTTCTGGGTTCTGTCCTCTTGGTTCCACCATCTGAATCACGTTTCCTTTTCCATAAAAAAGAAGCCCGTGTTTGTAACTGAAAACTTTTCTCAGCTTTCTTCCTGCCTACAGAGATCCAAAAGTCTCTTCATTTTGTGTTGTTTCATTCCAAGTCCAGGCTGATATAATTGTTTTTAAAATTTTATAGGTTTCTTTTGTATCAATTTATGAATCCACTCATTCAGGCAAAAGCCATGCCCACAGATCTCTTTAAAATAAGTCCTTCTCAGCCTTGGGCAATCTGTGAGGCTGCTGTGGACAAAGCCCTTCGATTCTTAGAAGCTCGTTTGTTTAACACAGAGGAACTAGAAGGCACATCCTTAAGATAGTTGGAGAGCTTTTTGTGTGTCTGAAAGAGTCCATGAGGACCACCTCAAATCTTTCTGAGATCTTAAAAAAGATTTTATAGCTGCACCTTAGTTTCATTTTTGCCTTGAGACCACATTTTCCTAACTTTATTCTGGATTTGATATTTGTTCTGAGGCCCTTTCTTACTTTGAGAATCCTTTGCAGGCTGGAAAAACTGTCCTGGACCCCTTATATTTCCTCCAAATTCTGCATGAAAACAAGAATTCCTTTTTTAGCTCATCTCTCTCCATCCATCTCTCATGAGATATACCTAAAAGAAATGGCTGACAACACTTTAGACATTCTGCCTGGAAATCTCCAATGCCAGATCTATCCGTTAAGTGTATTTTCTCGTTTCCATGCTACCCTGAGTGACAGTTTTGCTAAACTTTCTGCCACTAGATAATAAAGGTCTTCTTATTTCCAGCTTCAAATAATATTGTCATCACTTTCTTTCAAGTCCTCACCAGCCATCACCATGAATCCCTTCCAGGTTTCATGAATAGTCTTCTCCACCCACCGGCTGGTCCCATGTACTTTTAGCTTATGTTACAGCAGCACCCCACTTCCAGATAGCGAATTATGTTCTGATTATCTATCGCTGTATAACAAACCAGATTTAGTAGCCAAAAAAATAATAACCCTTTCATTTTGCTCATGCATTCTGTAGTTCAGGACTTTGGACAGTGAATAGCAGAAATGGCTGTCTCTTCTGACTCCATGATATCTGGACCTCAGTTGTGAAGATCCAAACAGCTAAAATTAAACTCTATTAGCTAAATGTCTATCAGAAATAAACATGGTACATTAGCTTGCATAATCTTGCTTATATTTTTTTTAAGCAGGATAAGCTCAATTTGGCCACAAGGCTACCATGAGTTCAATTCCAGGTAAAATGGCAACAAAGGCCTTAAAAATTAAATGTTTTGATTATAATACAAAACAAAATAAAGCTTAACTGCTTTAAAATTTAAATATTTCATACAGATAGGCACTGATGATCAGATCTTTTTAATGCCATCATTGACCATGTAAAGTGTTATAAGACACACTGTATTTTCCATTGAAAATTAAAATATTACCTGAGAAATCTAATAGCAACTACTCGAAGTTTTCAATATGATAAAAATTTACTTTTAATATTCTGGACCAGTTTAATTAAACAGCATTTTTTCTTCCACTTAAAATGAAGTAAAGAGATATCAAGAACTCATGAGATAATAAATTATTTTTAATAAATCTGATTTTTTACCTATATATTTAAATTGAAGAGTTATTTTTTTTCATTAGGTCACTAGTCTAATATATAAATTAATCTCTGACTTTCAGAACTTTCCTAAATATGAAGGTCTTGCTTCTGATTCTTACTCTCTTTCTCTCTGGTTCATTATATAGAACTAAACTTTTAAAATTTTATTTTATTAAGTAGAAGTTATATTCTTATTCTTTATTTTATAAGCTGATCCTCAGGATGATTCATTAACAAAAAAAACCCTCCTCCTTTTTAAATAAAAATTACAGAAATAAAAACCTTAAACTGAATTACTGTTTACCCTCCTGAATTTGTTTTAACTCTGATTAAATTCATTGACTCTCCCCAACAGAAAGACGTTTCTTATGTTCTTATTCTTGACAGCACCACTGTAGTAAAATAAGTATCTACCTACTATTTACTAAAGGAAAAAACAAGCACAATTTTTTCTCTACAAATATTTAATGACAAGATCTATTATTCACTCTTTAGATTTCTAATTAACTTCCATTATTAGTAAAAATAAATAAGGTTTTACAGAAATCACAGGTGACGTGAAAAAAAAAACCCTAAATTTTTTTTAATCTAAATTAATCAACCCTAGTTCCCTAAGCACCTCCCTTTATTGCTAGCGTAGTCTTCTGATATGAGTAAGGAAAGCATTGGGTGCTGTTTGTTCCTGACAGGTACTAACAGCCCATGAGATCTACGCACACAATTACAGAAAACTATATATAATTATCACTTCTTAAAATTCCTAAAATAAGGAGAAAAAAATCCTTCTGGCTCTTTTTTATTTCAAAGAAAATTACTGAGATAATTTTTTTCTGTTTCAATCTTACTATTACTTTAACTCCATGAAAATTTTTTTAAAAAGAAGAAGGGAAAGTATTTTAATCAAATAGTCTAAGTGAGAAGCAAATCAGGTAGAGCACTGACAGGCAATCTCATATTTTATTTTATCTTTTTACAGAGTTGATGTACCATATTATATAAGTTACAGGTGTATGACTTGGCCATAAAAAAGAATGAAATTTTGCCATCTGCAACAACGTGGATGGACTTGGAGGGTATTATGTTAAGTGAAATAAGTCAGACAGAGGAAGACAAATACTGCATGATATCACATATGTGGAATCTAAAAAATAAGGCAATCTCGTATTTTAAATCCGTAAAGTGAACAATTTACTAATACTGGAGTAGTTAGGAAGGTCCTCGCTAATGAGGCAGAATTTGACTTGTATACTGAATGACAGGAGAGCTTGCAAAGGCAGAAGCAAGGGTAAGACGAAGGCCTACCTTTTCCCACTGATGGAAACTGTTAAAGTTGATTACTATTTAATAGAATTTAAATTTGGAAAAGGAGGCTGAGAGTTTATTCAGATAGTATCTGTAAAACTGATCTGAGCAAGTAGGTCCCTGAGCAAGGGCACCAATCATTTTTGTTCTAGAAATGAACATCTCTCAGATAAGACAGAGGAACTCCGTAGATGCTCCAACTGGATGCACAACTTTGACATAAGAAAATATAGGAGCCGGCTAAAGGTAACTGAAGGGAGCAGTAATAAAAGGCAGAAAGCTTCCCTCACAGTAACACCTGATGTTAAACCTCATTAGCGCTGAAGAAACTAAGCCTAAACATTCATTAAGAACACAAAAGCTTAGTTACTCTCAAAGGTAGAATTAGCCTGAAAGTCCCAGCAAGTGGACAGGTGATGGAAAACTAAGCATTAAAAGGTAGTGGAAGAGCCAGGAGGAGAACCTTTGAGTGTCAGCTAGGAAAGTGCCCTCCTTATTTATTTTGCCCTCTCAGAGAGACCACCTGGAAAGTGAGTGGCTTCCAAGGATACCATGAGTTCTAAAGAACTGGGCAGTGGTGCCAGCTCAATCCTTTCTTGGTTTGAACTTGAAGAAGCGTGAGCTCTCATCCAGTCAAGAGAGGAGAATAATTCCCAAATAAGAAACTTAAAACACCCCTACCCACTTCACTCTCCCAACAACCCCTCGGAAAAAAATAAAATAAAATAAAATAATAAAATAAATAAATAAATAATCAGGAATGTGGACATGGAGGTAAAACCAGGGAAGTTCCATTTATATTTCAAACAAAAACTTGTGGAGATTCCTAAGTCTCTGCAAACTCCCAGTGTTTGTTTAGTTACTTCCTGTATGTCTCTGTAGCGAATGAAATGAAAACTCTAGACATAAAGAAAGGACTACGCACTGTGGGAGAAAAAAAAACTGACAAAGGAAAATGGGAAGAAAAAGTCAAAGGTAGTCATGGTTTGGAAGATAGAAGGGTATGCAGGTAGGTGGCCTGTGACGGAACAGGTCTCTAGATTTAACTTACAGAAAGCTCCCAATGTTCTTTCACGAGGATACTCCAGGTTAGAGCAAAAAGGAAGTTAGTCTGGTTATGTGGTTACGTGTTGATGAAAATGCATATAGAAATTATGCTCATAATTTCTAATACACATTAAATTAAGATATACTATTGTAAGCAATACAAAAGTCACTTTGTGATAGCTAAAAACATTCCATTTCCTTTCTGTATTTGGGCTTTTGTCCATACCATAATAAAAAATTATAACTTCAGCTCTGAAATATTTTTCTTCATTTTCTCTTTTCATATCTCTCTAAAGGCTAACAAAGAAAGGATGATGATCAGGAAGAGGGATAAGATAAGGTGATAAACAGGATAAGGTAATTATCAAAGGAAAGCAAGAAGAAATATTGACTGGATCACATATAATGTTCCCATGGAAGTGGGGGCACGTAGTTTAGAAACAGCATGCCTGAAGAATGTACATTCTTTCATCAAATATTGAGTACCAATTAAGTACAAGGCATTAGACTACCAAGTTGAACATGATGGATTTTTATAGTCTTCACGTATGCTCACCTCCTTTAGGTATGTGAATTTTTACACTGCTCTTTATTTAACAGGCAAGTCAATACATGCTTGCTAAAACAAAGTTTCAACAAAGAAGGAAGGCGAATATATTGAGATTTCCCTACCTATTAATCTGTTTCAAAAACTTCCGGAAGAAGCCATGGATCATTTAAGTCCACTTAGCTTTCCTCCAAATTTGAATCTACTCTCCCCCCAATCCAATTCATGACTGCTTTCTAAAATGAGATTGTGGCCTATAAAAATCATTCAGGCATTGACATAGCTGGAGTCTCAAAGTCTTGCTTCAAAAACCATAAACAGCTTTTGAATATCTTAGGAACTCAAGATAGTACCTTAACACCAAACACATTTTATTAGTTGCCCTAGGATACAGAGTTCACATTGGACACATCCAGATATAGTAAACAGATTCGGTAAATTTACTGGGATATGGAACACACCACTCATGCCATCTAAGCCAGACTAGCTAGTGTGGTAAGTATTTACCTCTCATTGTATCATATTTTTCCCCATCTTAATGCTTCTCCCTTCCTTTCTATCACTCCTAAATGTATTTCTTTCCAAATTTCTATCCCCAGGCCTCTGTTCTTATTTTACCCCATTCCCTCATTAATTTAACTCACTTTTATAGCTGAACTGTCTTTCGTCCTTCCAAATTCCAGATTTCTGCTAAAAGTATCACAAGTCTCAGTTCATTAGTCACGTTAACTACAAATTATTTAAAAAATTTCTCTCTTCCTCAGTGCTTACAACTAGACAATCTCATCTTTTTAATTCTTCATTTTCATTCTTAATTTTCCATTTCATTTGCCACCATGCTAATTCAAGGGCTTCTCAGCTCACATAAGACTATTAGGATAGCCTCCTCACAGTCTCTTATCTTTAGCCCTTTTCCCTTCTTCAGCTCCTCTTACACAATGCCCTCAGATTAACTGTCCTAAAACAGAATTTACTATTTTTTGAATATGCTTGAAAAAATGACTCTCGAGTGCAGACAGAACAAAGCTTTCATCCAGTATAGTTGGAAAAGTACTCCATGAAAATTTTTGGAAAGCCTGAGTTTTCCAGGTTAAACCTCACTCAGTTTTTAAACAATGGCATGTCATATCCTTT
The DNA here is from genome assembly GCF_059928025.1 of Delphinapterus leucas. Taxonomy (NCBI): domain Eukaryota; kingdom Metazoa; phylum Chordata; class Mammalia; order Artiodactyla; family Monodontidae; genus Delphinapterus; species Delphinapterus leucas. The sequence goes on from NC_143131.1 coordinate 66,186,228, forward strand.
GTGTCTCTGAGTACCGAGTTCCTTATCTAGTAGAATAACTAGGTCAGCCCAAATAAGCAGTTTTCAAACTTTTTTAAAGTTTTTGGATTGTTTTGGATTCTGACACTGTGAATATATAAAAGAGATTTTTAAAAAAAGAAGAAGGTTGCTTATTCAAGCGTTTCACCAAGAGCCCTTGGGAGAGAGTTCTTGAACCCTGCAGGGGTAGAAGGGAGAGAGACGCAGAAATAGCTGTTGTAATGCTGTTGGAACATGATGAAGATGTGAACTAAGGTACCTGCACTGTGATCAGAGAGGAGAAGACATGTGTAAGAAATGCTTAGGCAATGGAATTGACTGGTTTTGATGACCACTTGGCGATAACAAGGGAGCTTAAAAGAGGATTCATTTATGGTATAGGTAACTAGTTCAATCGAGTTTCCATTTAATAAGAAAGAGAAAATAGAAGGAACTGGGAAAAAGTAAAAACTGAGCTGCTCTGGTTAAAAACAGAAAGAGGCCAAGGGCCTTCTGGTAGGATTCTCTCCCTCTCACTCCTAGGCACCATATGGGCCTTCCACTGCACCTCAGGATTCCAGGGAACTCAGCATGAAACCACTGAAAAGGATGATTTCACAGTTTCCTTACAGCTTTAAAATGCTACCATCTGTTAGCTAAGCATTGATCCCGTGTTTGATTTTTCTACTCTGGTCAAACAGCTCTTCTTACCATTCCTTAAACATAGTCTACATTGTTCCAACATCAGCCAGTTTTGAAACATCTCCAAAATAAATTCATGAATTTCATATCTCTAATAGAAAGTTAGAAATGCATGTTATTTTTGAAAGTATATTTCTGTTGTTTATGTTATGATGCTATTGACAACATAATCACAGGCAGTGCAACATCTGCATCAAAAATAGTAAATTAAGGCCTTTCCATCTTTATCTTTCCACATTCACCAGAAATTAGACTTTAATAAAAATGAATACATCAGTGGGAGGAAAGGGGCTTAAGATGAAGTTCCATGAAAATACGTACTTTGAAATATAAATAAGGTCAGACCTGTTTTGTTTCTTTATCTCTTTTCCATATTAGCTTCTTCATTTATTTCTTTATGAATTTCACAATGTCTATATAATGCAGTAAATTATTGTAAGAGATATTTAAGTAAAGTAGAATTCTTTCACAATGCTTTATAGTTTCCTTGATTGTCTCCCTTTATTCATGTTTCGCGTCGAATGACTGAAATGACATATTCCCTACCAAGAAATCTCAGGATCAAAATAAATGGGGAAAATAGCTAATAGTTATTAGCAGTACTTAGATGCCACCCAGAAGCCATCCTAGGCCGACGGACAAGTTGATAAGACACACGTCTCACAGGTAAAGTGGCGAATGTACTTCTTCAAATCAGCACACCTTGCACAAAAACAAAACAAAATAAACAATTTACCTTACACTATAAGGAATATAAGGTGGTTTACACTGTTTATATATGGCAAAAGAAATTAAATTGGATCCTACAGGAAATGAAAACAAGGGTAGAAATAATATGGGAGATAAGAAGAAGGCAAAAAATGAATCTCATTACAGTGGTCCCTAGGTACCCACAGGGGAGTGGTTCCAGGATCCCCGCAGATAGCAAAATCCGCAGATGCTCAAGTCCCTCACATAAAATGCCATAGTGCAGTTAGCTCTCTGTAACCACAGATGTGGAACCTGCAGATACGGAGAGCCGACTGTATGTCCCTACCTGTTGAGCTGAACAACAGCCTATACAGTACTGACTGACAAATGTTAATATATACCTAGGATAGTTTTTATCATCTTAATGAATTTTAAATATAACTTTATTTGTTCCTAGCCTATTAAGAACTCTAGTTTACATAGACTGTTTAGAAAAATTATGGCCCAATGTGAAACTATTCATTCATTTGAGCATTTACTAATTATGTCTCTATATGCCAAAAATTAAATATATATCAAAAGTTATGTGTACTTACTCTCCATATTCTTACCTATTTCGTTCCATATTCTTACATATCTATAAATTTTGACTGGTCTAGCAATATAATGCTATCTCTACATGTACTTTACTATTTGATATTTCAGACTTCTTGAGGAAAGATCTCTTTTGCTAGATAAGCCCATAAGCATAGGGACTATATCTGTTTTGTCCACCACTACATTCCCTAGAGCCATGCCTCCCAAGATAGAAAGCCTCTGCTACCTGCTTTGATCCACTTATGTCTTTACAAGTTGCTGTTTTATCTAAATTTGTTTTAAAATACAAAGTGAATAAAAGTAGTATTAAATTACCTTCCTGCAACTACATATTCAGTTATACTAAAATAAGAAATGATAAACACTTATTAGGTAATATTTTATTTAATCATTCATTTATGTAAACACCAAACATAATTTGAACATCTCATGTCAGGCACCCTGCCAGGTAAAGAGCATGAAAAAGATAAATAAGACAAAGTCTATTCCTTGAAGAAGCTCACAAATTATTAGAGAAAACATTCTATTACAAAAATCTAATATATAGGGATATTCAGGATATACACAGAGGATGTTACAGGATAATGGCAAAGAACGCACCTAACTCTGCAGTAGTTTCTACACAAGTATTGATATTTTCCTAAATAATATGTAATTATCTGTAAAAAAAATCTTCACAACATATAAAAACATTCTTCTCATGTTATTTTATTTACATAATATATGTCTGTTTATATCATTTTTTAAAAAGTATACCATCACTATAAACCTGTAACATAATCCTTTCCAAATGTTACAAACACTGTCTTAGGCAAGAATACAAAAACCAGCCACATGTTATCAACAATTATGACTCAAGCCTATCACTCTACCTGAACATCTGAATGATGTGAAACATTTCCAGCTTCCCAACTAACAGACTACTTCATTCTGTTAACATTTGTTTAACATCTATTACTTGACAGACTCTGGGGAAGAACAGGTCTGATCTTTCCTGCTCTCAAGAGCTCATTGTAATAATGTTATTCCATTACTGTCACACTGCTAAACCAATAATATATTTTGACTCTATCTTTGCTTTAGGACAATTAAGGAATCTTCTCTTCATACCAGAGAACTAAAATTATAATCACTGTATATGTTTTTCATTAAAAGTTTAGTAGTATATGTTGATATTTTTGCTAAATATTTTGGAAATCAGAAATAAATTATTAAATAAAACAACTCATGTTAACCTGTAACAGGAAAAAAATCCAGTAAACATTAACTAGCTCCACATAAAAGCATTGCCTGTGATTTCAGAGTAAAATAAAAACAACAGTAATAGGGAGAAAAGGAAAGCTAGTCCAATAAACTTTACAAGCTAGCAGGTATTATTTCTAATCACTTGAAATGATGGTTTACTTTTTAATGATAATATTGTAATATATAATAATAATTTTATAATTTAGATGAACCTGGTTTTCATTCAGGATAAAAATAACAGGGCCAAGCTAGGTATCCCCCAGCCATATGGCAAAATAATCATCTTATAGTAAAATCTCTCTCTTCTCTTATAAAATAAATTCTTAATTACTAAATTTTCCTCCGTCATTCCTGATCTTATTCTCTCCTCTCCTCTAGAAAATCAACAGGTAGACATACTTCATAGAGTCTGTCATAGCAGAGAAGAAACAAACACAGATTTGTTTGGAGACCATCCCTAGATTTTCTGCCATCAGTTCTTAAGGATGAACCATAACAATGTCTGGAAACACATTAGAACTGACCGTGCATATTCTTTTTCTAAAGTTAATTATTGTAACTGTTTTAAAATCTTGTTATTTTAAAATAAAAAAATACAGAAAGCCATACAAAATAAATTTGTGGCATTATGAAATTTTACAAAGCAAACATATCGTTATTGTAAAGTAACCACCACTGTGGTCAGGAAAAAGAGAACTTTGCCAGCCATCTCAGAAGCCACGGCCATGAGCCCCATCCCAATCATAACCTCTTCCTATCTCTCAGAAGGAACTATTATCCTGACATGTACAGTAATCATTTTCTTGTGATTTTTTATAGCTTTGTCATCCAAAAGTGCATCCCTACATACTATTAATTGCTGATTTCTAAAGGTATAATTATTTTACATTTGGTACTCCATATGGATGCTAAATAGTTAATATCTTTTAAAATATAAATGCAAAGGTCAAAATCATCTTAAATGTTTCCCCTCTTTTTCTTTTTCTCACAATAAATATGAACAGGGTGATTTTTTGAGGAAAAAGATATTAATTAACACTTAACACTTAACAATTAACAATTATTTGGCAAATAAAATAATATGGTGACAAAAATCCATATTCTAAAAAGGCAATGATTAGAAAACAAACCAAAAAAAATTAAAAACCAAAAGCCAAAAATGTTTCTGGAATAATTATTACCAAAAAAGTTATTAGAAATTATAGAATGGCTCAAAATTACATCTATTCAGTTTGTATATCTCTCTTTTAGTATGCGCATTTACCAAAAAGGTCTTTCCTGAGCAGTGCTAAATATGCTTATGAATATAACATGGTTACATGAAAACATATGACCACCTAAAATTTAAATTTTATTTTACTAAAATTTTTATTTTCTAATTTTATTTTATTTATTATTTTTTTTGCGGTACGCAGGCCTCTAACTGTTGTGGACTATCCTGTTGCGGAGCACAGGCTCTGGACGCGCAGGCTCAGTGGCCATGGCTCACAGGCCCAGCCACTCCGCAGCATGTGGGATCTTCCCAGACCGGGGCACAAACCCATGTTCCCTGCGTCGGCAGGCGGACTCTCAAGCACTGCGCCACCAGGGAAGCCCTATTTTCTAATTTTAGAAGAAAGATTAGAACTCACTGTAAGGTGAAATTTAATCTGCTTTAAAGTAACTTTCCTGTATATAAAGTTAACTACAGATATTTGGAAAATACAGAACTATATAGATAAAAATAAAAATCATGCATAGTCCCAGTATCAAAAGATAATCACTTTTAACACTTTAGCCTATTTTTTAATTAAAAGGATTATTCTTAATTTACCTCATTATGCCTCCACTATCTCTTTTTTAAAAAAATGGTTCTGAAGAACCTAGAGGCAAGACAGGAATAAAGACACAGACGTAGAGAATAGACTTGAGGACATGAGGAGGGGGAAGGGTAAACTGGGACGAAGTGAGAGAGTGGCATGGACATATATACACTACCAAATGTAAGATAGATAGCTAGTGGGAAGCAGCCGCATAGCACAGGGAGATCAGCTCGGTGCTTTGTGACCACCTAGAGGGGGGATAGGGAGGGTGGGAGGGAGATGTAAGAGGGAGGAGATATGGGGATATATGTATATGTATAGCTGATTCACTTTGTTATAAAGCAGAAACTAACAAACCATTGTAAAGCAATTATAATTCAATAAAGATATTTAAATATATATATATATATATAAAATGTATAACTGAATCACTTTGCTCTATAGCAGAAATTAACACATTGTACATCAACTATACTTCAATAAAATAAATTTTAAAAAATAAAAGAAAAAAAGTAGTTTATCTTTCATTATCCATTCAATCTCATAGATAAGTGAAGACTAGAAAATAATGAGACTACTTTTTAAACATATCAGAATTTATACATGCAAGTATTTTTTTACTCTGAAGATGCAGCTAGTAAAGAAAATATTTTTCAGAATGGTTCCTTGAGAACTACCTTGAAATTCGGTAGGTATACATACTAATCACTATCTTAGAAATGGTCCCCAGTGGACTCTAATACAGCAATATTACGTGACAGAATTTTACCAAACTCTTATTGTTTGTCCCTGCTTTCTTCCCTGAGTCTTTCAAACTTCCATATTTACACATTAAACTTCCATATTTACACATTAAACATGAATTATGTTGATCATTTTCAGAAACTGTCTACTATTAAGAATTCAGGAAATCCTACCCATGAAAATTACCATAAAAGTTTGCTACAGAAAACAAATGCATTTCTAAAAATCCAATTGCAATATAAGATTCTGTAAGTCAAACTCTATCTTTTCAGCAACCTCCATTTGAAAAAATTTAGAGATGTATTACCATTAAAAATAAATTAACTTAAAGGTATAATAAAAATGCCACCTAAGAAATCAAATCTCTTAAAACTAATGTTTAAGATAAAATTATGAAATATCTGATAAAACATGTACTAATTCATAACAAATTGTAAAATCCAAATACTGACTTTTTTCTAAACTACATTTTCTTAGGACCAAATTACATGGTAAGGGGTTATTCTTCCTATAAAATCTAATTTCACTCCTACCTCTGGTCAATGCTCATTTTCAAAAACCTTGAAATATTTAAGTGGGTTTCTAAAGTGAGTACTCTCTGAAATACTGAAAGCACCTTATGGATGCAAAATGATTACGATTACGATGATGATGATGGCTATGACAACAACAATGATGATTTATCTATGCTTCTAAGAAGGAGATACTAAATTAGTTCAGTGTTCCCTGTAAGATCTCCATGGTGAACAGAAGGCTGCATCTTTCTATACAATGGAATTTTGAAAAAGTACTTATGTAATTAATTTCTTAAGATGTAGATCCACAAACATTATACGTCCTTTACAGCAGAACACTGATACTATCTAATGTCATCTAGTTGTCAAAATCAGTGGTTATTTAAAAAACTTTTCCCATTACTGGCAGGCCAAACCTAGGCACGTCTTTCTTGATGTAAGAGACGGATGAGATGAGTATCTCACTCCAGCCAGAATCCTTACACTCTTCGTGGTTGGATCTCTGCTTTACTTTACAGCCATTACCCAAAGGTGAAAAAGGAGAAGGAGATTGTCCAAATAAATGCCGTGTCCTGGGCCCTGCCTTGTCTGCCTTTTCTGTACTTCTTCTTTATATGCAGCAGCATCTCTTTCACTCACCTTGTCGCCAAGAGCTAGTGTTTAGCACAAAGCAAGCTTTATAAGTACAATCAATATCAGATGAAGTAATCACAAGCCGTCTCACTTTAATCAGTTTGGTATACGTTTAAAGTATTACACAGTTTAGTATACGTTTAAAGTATTAAACAGTATTACAAGATGCCCAAGATTTTCACTTTTCTTAAGTCTGCATACTCTTCCTTGTGCTGTGTTTGGGGTTTTAACTCTTCTGGCTAGTTCCACTCTTCAGACTAAGGCTGAGGTATTTCCTTTGGAAGAACAAGTTCTTTTTCCCTTTTGAGCCCTGGTTCTGGTTTTAAAGGCTGTTTACACAGAATGATGCCTCCCTTCTACCAACTAAACATGTATCCTTCTGGTAAAGTTTAAGGTACTTAAAATCGATATTTCCTCAGGCTCCAGGCCCAATTCCACTTCCTCCACACTAAGGAAACTGGTTTTCCTCCATCCCAAACTCAATCTGCATGTCTTTTATGGTCAGTTCTGCACAGTGTTTTCCCAGCCCCTTCAAAACACAATCTCCTCATTCTTAAATGCTATTTTTCCCTAAAGAAAACCTACTCCCCCGCCACTTTTTGTTTTTTTTTTTTACAATTCTATTTCCTGATGCCATCAACTCTCTAAAATCACATTTACAGTTCTTCTAAAAAAACACTCAATATACATCACCTAGCCAAGGATAGGCCACTGCTCTTCCTTAAGAATTAAAAAAAAAAAATTCACATTTTCATTTTTGCCCAGACTCTTTTGCTCTCTTATCTTGTATTTCCTTTAATTTACAATAAATTTATTTATGGAACTGAATTCAGTGAAGGGGATATTTAGCCTTATGATGTGTAACTAAAAGTTGCAAAAGAGAATAATGTAATATTTCTATATATTTTTAAAATGCTATATGCAGAAGAGGAACTTTTCACTTATAGAATTCTTATAATGAATTTTGTGGAATAATTACTACTTAATTTTTATAAATCTGCAACTTCACAAATCAGGCACACTTAAAGATAAGAAACACCTTTAACATCCTGGAGTTAGGACTACTCTCTTATCCTAAGTTTCTTCAACAAGACTCACAAACCCATTTGTATTTCACTTTTAAAGTGATGAGCCTACTTCCCAAGACAAAAAGAATAATTTCTTAAGTACCAAAGGAAAAAAATGGATGGTCCAATGCATTTTTCAAGAACAGTGGTTAAGAAGAAAACTGACAATATAACTTAGTAAAATTATATAGTAACTTACGTAATCATGGAAGGCTTTTGCTTCACTTGAATGTTCACATGTTTCCCGTCTTTCTGGAGCTGCACAGTAGAGATCCCAAAATACACTAAAAAAGTAATTATGGTAACATTAAGAAAATCATATAATGTCAAATGAGAGATCACAATTCCAAAAATTAGAAGACAAATGTTCTTTACACAAAATGTGTTTTCTTCTTCAGGACAAGTATTTATTTGAAAGATTTAAATACAGACAAGGCTCGTCAGGTAATAATAGGGTATAACCCAGCCATTGTTCAGAAATGCTAAGATTTTTCCAAAATGAAAATTTAATTTAAAAAAATTTAGACTGTTATTCTTAACTGTCTATTTATATGACTTAAACACATGATTGAAATAATTATAATACTTTTCACAACTTCCCCATGAAGAATGAAAAGGTTTTAAAAATACCAATTTAAGCATTAAGGAATTAAAGTGACTTTATTTATAAAAGTGGAATTAATTTTTTCAAGATAATTTTGTCGTCCAATCCCCAGACCAATACCCTACCCTGACCGTTAAGTCACACCTGTCAAATAAATATATTTTCTTAAAATATCCTCTGGTTTTCCCTTGTAATTACAAAGACAGGTTAGTAATTTTGAAAATTAAAAAATTCACACTAACTTTCTTTTTTTCTTCCTACTCAAGAACAATGGGAAAAAGCAAGACGGAACTGGTTGAGAAAAAATAATTATACTGCTTACAAAACATATGGCCCCAGTCATCCTCCCATTTATAAAATTAACAACAAACGTGAGCAAGGGATTAAAAATCAGCAAAGCAAATGGCTGAAAGTACTGGCAATAAACAAAGGTAATTTTACTGATCAACAAGTATTTTTTATTATACATTTCCCACTCTATAGAATTGGAAAGTAGGCTAAGCTGAGTGGTTAACAGCACAAGATTTGGAATAGGACATATTTGAGACAAAAGCTGGCCCTGCCGTTTACTAGCTCTTTTTTTTTTAATCTTTATTGGAGTATAATTGCTTCACAATGTTGTGTTAGTTTCTGCTGTACAACAAAGTGAATCAGCTATATGTATACATATATCCCCATAATCCCCTCCCTCCTGAGACTCCCTCCCACTACTAGCTCAATTTGTTTAAACAGAGAGGAATTTCCTCCTCTATACAATGGGGTTGCTGAGAAAATTAAATTATACAAAATAAACACAGGGTCTTATAGTAAGCATATTATTAATAATATCATCAACACTATAATTAGCTTGCACAAAAGCTTAAAATGCATATATATTGTTAAGGCAGGTCATTGGGCTGAGGGCACAGTTAACAATGGTACAATAAAACTTGGTAAATCAAACTGGTCTCTTTGTTTTGACCCTTGAAGTCTCATTTAACCTGGGTCTCTCTCCTCAGTTAGGATAAAATATTCTGTATGCCTTATAACACAATTAATTCAGTAAAATAAGATTACCCTTAGAGGTGAAAAATATGAAAGATTAAGTACTGGCGTTTATTTCCTTTTAAATTTCTACAATAAGCAAGAAATACAAAGCAAACAATAAAGACCAAATTAATTTAAATAAACTTCAATTCCTTTAGGAGAGTGAAAGCAGTTAGAAGTTGTACCTGACCTCCCTCTATCCCTTTTGGGATAGAAAGTATAAGAATTATACATAGACAAGGATACAGCTTAAAGTTTTCCACTTGGATCAGGTGTGTTATGAATTACAGTATATTACAATTATTCTCATTTTCATGTTCTTAAGGAACTTAAAAGTTCTTAAAACCAAAATTTTATAATGGTTGTCTTTAAACTGTATTTAGTTTAATCACAGAATATTATATGCAATATTATGACAATGTTTCTCTTTATGGATTTAATAGAAGGTCAAAAATTTGCAAGAGCCAGATTAAGGATAATAAACCAAATTACTAAAGCAGATAACTTTATATATCGTATTTCTAACAATCCTACGTTACCTATACATTTTTTTCCTTGAATAAAGGTAAAGAAATATATCCTTTTAAACTCATTTATCCAAGGGAGAAATACACGGTTCTACAATAATAGAGACATCAATACTCTACTCTCAATAATGGACAGAACAAGCAGACAGAACACAAGCAAGGAAATAAAGGGCTTAAATGGCACAATAAACCAACTACATCTAATAGACATATACCGAACACTCTAACCAACAAAAAGCATACATGTTCTTCTAAAGTTCACATGGGACATTTTCCAGGATAGATCACATGTTAGGGCACAAATTAAGTCTCAACAGACTTAAAAAGATAGATATCATACAAAGTATGTTCTCTGACCACAATGGGATAAAGTTAGAAATCAATAACAGAAGGAAAACAGAAAAATTCACAAATTTGTGGAAATTAAACAACACACCCCCATGGGTCAAAGAAGAAATCAGAAGGAAAGAAGCTAGCAGAAGGAGATAATAAAGATTCAACCAGAGATAAATGAAATAAAGAATTTAAAAAAAGAAAATTATTAAACCAAAAGTTGGTTCTTTGAAAAGATCAACGAACTTGAAAAACCATTAGCTAATAGACTAAGAAAAAAGAAAGAAGACTCTAATTATTATAAGAAAAAAGAAAGAAGACTCTAATTATTAAAGATTCCACAAAAAACTGTTAGAACTAATAAATGAATTCAGTAAAGTTGCAGGATAAAAAAATCAATATACAAAAGTCTGTTGTAATTTGTGATGTTTGTTTTTGTGAATCTACACTAACAATGAACTATTATAGAAATTAAGAAACAATCCCATTTACAAATACATCCAAAAGAAAAAAATACCTAGGAATATATTTAGCCATGGAGGTGAAAGAGCAATACACTGAAAACTATAAGACATTGATGAAAGAAATTGAAGAAGAAATTTAAAAAAACTGAAAGATTTTCCATGCCACGGATTGGAAGAATTAATATTGTTAAAATGTCCACACTACCCAAAGCAATCTACAGATTCAATTCAATCCCTATCAAAATTCCAATGGCATTTTTCACAGGAAAAATAACCTTAAAATTTGTATGGAACCACAAAAGACCCTGAATAGCTGAAGCAATCTTGAGAAAGAATAATAAAGCTGGAGACTTCCCAATTCCAAACTATACTATAAAGTTATAGTAATCAACAAATACAGACTTCCTCTCTGTACAACTTGACATGCTGGAGGCCCAGGAGCTTTTCAATTTCTCTAATCCAAAGCCTGAAACCAAAACACTATCCTTGAAATTGTGGTAGATTGATATTCATGAATAATGCTTTAGATTTACAGTCTCTTTATTCCTAAGCAGAAACAAGCGAAAAATCTCTATTTTAGAAATGAAGAAGATAGAGACTAAATACAGAGAAGCAAAACTTGCACAGTACTGAAATCTTTGTTCTTGTATCATTTTTTATTATTAAAATTTCCCCACCTAAGTTAAAAGAAAACACAGGATTCCCAGGTTGAGGATCTCATCCAAATACTTTTTTCCTTCTATCCTGAGGATGTGAGTCAAAGTGACTAGCTAGCTTTCAATTTCTCTAGGGAACATAGAAAGCAAAATGGTTGTCAGAGAAGTCTACAAGGGTGGGTAAACATGTCAGATGTGTCCCAGAAGATGGGATGCTAACGTAATTATATAACCTTCATGCCACTGGCAAGATCTAGAATTCTATGAAAATAAAAATTAAAAGAAGAAGCAAAAAAAACCCTGGGGAAGACATTTTTTTCTGAGGAGCAAGTCATGTTATTATAAGTTCAAGTCTTAAGATAACTAAGGAAGTTATTTCTTGTTGACTGTCCAAAAAATACATTATCAATTAATGTTAGCTACTCTTAACCTATATTGAAGAAAACTATCCATTTGTAACGCTCCGGAGGGTGGTGAAATGTACATGTACCTGCTCATCACCTTAGAACTTCCACATACCTGTGCTTGTATCATTCCTTAGCACTGCTTAATACTTTCTAAAATGTAAGCATTAAATTTTGCCCCACTATCATAAAATTCTCACATAATCCTGGAATAGTAACAAATTCATATTTTAAAGTATCATCAAAATAGCTTACATTTAATAAGTATGTGCTAAATTCAAGCATCATATACTAAACATTTTCCATCATTTAATCCTCCTATTATTTTCCCATTTTATAGATAAGGGAACTGAGACTTCAAAAGGTTAAATAATTTACCTAAGTGGCACACAAGTGGCCACACAAGTGCCACACAAATGGCAGAGCTGGGCTCAAACTTTTTATCTTACATTGTTTTGCCTCTAATGTGAGTGTGGTATTAAAAATTCTTATTTCAAAGATGCCTTATATTCTGATTATGGGCAGGTTTATACAGCTCTGGCACTGTGAACACCATCAGATGTTACAAGAGTGTGGTAGATAGATGCCTGTCCTGGATGAGACAGCAAACACTTTGTTATCCTACCTTCCACCCCTGTACTCCAACTCATTTCCTGAGTAACCTATGGCAACCACCTCCTCACCCTACACAAGCTGCCAGTGATCCATGGATGCCTCAAGACAGACTGGACTCAGAAAAGACAACTTTTCTGAGTCATTTGTATCTATTGTCTGGAATTAGCCACTCATGATGCTCAAAAGGGGGCTGTAATTAGTGTCTTATTAATAGTGGGCCACTAAATTCTGCTCCCTTTAAGAAATAATATCTGTTACTGAGATGAGTACTGGTTACAATTCAGAAAACTTTAATCCTGAGTTTGATCTTGAGCAAATACTTTTGTTCCTTAGTTTTTTTATGTAAAGAGAAAATATCTGTTATGTATTTTACAGACTTTTGTGCAGATACAAAGATGATTTGCACTAAAGTACTTTTAAAATAAGTATGAAGGTATTAAAAGTATTCTAGAAAAGTCTCATAGAGTTATTATGGCCAGAAAGAAAGTTTTCTTATTAAGTAAAATTTGCCTCAATTTCCTTTCTAATCCTTTGCATTTAATGGAAGATTCCATCAGTTTTTTTTTTTTACAATGTCTTCTCCCCACCAAATCTTCCTCTGTATTCCACATTCCTTTCCTAGTCTCCCAGACACATTTCGCTTCTCCCCTACAGCCTGACCACCTGTGTTCTTTGCTTTCTCTCTTGCTAATACTATTTATTCCCTTATCACTGTGATTATACTCTTCTTCTATCTTAGTTGTTGCCTACATTGTCTTATACTGATGTTTAGTTTAACTTAATTCAAGTAAATAATTAGCTACGCCATGCCTATTACAGGCAAGAACTAATGGGTAAGAAGTAGTCTACCAATTACAAATATTATACCATTCTAGTAAGCCTGCTGACTAATTCCAATGCTATTATTTTCACATAAGTATTTGGTTATTCTTAGCTATACCTGATGGCATCGTTAGATTCTAAAATCATTACAGTGCTAGCGTGCTGCAAGATTTGACTTTCCACTGCCAAGTGACAGAAACTGGATTCTCGTGATAATCTTAGTTATTAGTTTATTTTCTCTGCAATGTTATACATATTTAATTACGGGATATAAATACATGAGCCCAAAGTTACTTCAAAAGGTGTTTTACATATAATATTAAATAAAACTGAGTCACAGTTTCTGCCATTAAAACTTTAAATAGGAAGTTTCAAAAAGTGTGTATCTTTGAATTACATAAATCTAAAAGGACATTCATTTCAGAGGAAAGAAGTTTCTTGGCATTTTTATTTCTGAAATTCATGGAAGAGAGTTGGGAACTTTTATTAAAGCATACTAAGAGGAAATACGCTTTCAAGAGGGATTTGATCAAGGTAAATGCAATGAACACAGGAGGGAGGCCTAAGAAATATAACAGCACTGCGGCATGGTGCAAACTGGGAAAGAAGAAAATAAATGATAAGGGAAATCATATCAAAAACAGGAAAAACAGCTCCAGAAAGTAAAATCACACACTTTCCTCTATCCCATACTAAAAGGAGAAATTCCCCTCCTCCTCTCTCTCCAAGGCCTTTGCCCCTCATCTCTCCTGTAGTTTACTCTGTATTTTTGTGCATGTTTATTGCTCTTTTCACCTCAATCTATATACATGGTCAAATCTATTCAATTTTAAAAATAAAAACATTAGGTCCTGTTCCATTGTTAATCCTGAAACTACTACACACATCACCGCACACTTCCACTACTCTCCATAAACCTGGAGCTAGAAAAATGAAATACAACAGCCTTCTAAATTTCACTTTCACTACTCCACTGAAACTGTTCTCCCCAAGACCACCAAAGTTCACTTTACTTCCCGATTCAGGAAAATACTTGTTGTTGTTTTTTTGTTTTTTTTTACTTTTACCTGCTGCAGATTTAATCTCTCCTTTGAATGCCTTTTCTGGTTCCCATACATTATTCTTTCCTGATTACCCTCCTTCCTCTCTAAGTATTTTCTTTTGAGGCTCCTCTTTATCCACCTACACTTAAAGGTTGACTTTCCCCAGAGTCCCAACCCCAGGCCCTGCTCTTACTTGTTACACTGGCAGTTTCACCCATGAACACTCTTCACTACAGTATAGTCTATGCTGATAATTCCCAAACCATTATGGGCCTGTCTCAGACCTACAGATCCAGAGCTCTGACTGTATAGGGCATCTCTCTCTGAATGTGACATAGGCATCTCAAAATTTAATCTGTCAGAGCTAAATCATGGTCTTTTTTCCAAAGCCTGTTGCTCGCTCTATACTCCCTCACTCAATCAATGGCATCAGTGTTCATCCCACCATCCAAATCTAAAACTTGGCAACTTCTTCATTCACCTCCAATCTATTCCACTCAGTGTTCACTCTCTGGGGTCCATCACCTAATAACCTTTCAACTGGACAATAACAACTGCCCTGTAAACTAGACTCTGCCTCTGCTCTCAATCCTCTTCAATCCATGTCTATGGTAATGCCAAGTATCTAAAAGCACAAAGCTAATCATGTCATATACCTTGTTTAAAATTTTTGAGTTCTAGTCCAAAGTCCTTGATGCACTCCAGGACTTCATAGTCTGACCCCTGCCTTTGTTTCTAGCCTTATATTCTATCACTTCATAGTACTGCATCTACAATTCAACTGATCCAAGATACCTGCCTTTCTTTGAATGCATGAGGATCACTTTTAAGATTTCATGCTAACCATTCCTTGCCCTAAATACCCTTTTCTCACTCAACTTACAAATCAGCTCAGATTCACTTTCCCTGTGTAGCCTTTCCTACCTCTCCCAAGCTGATGTAAGTATTCCTCCTGTATTGCTATTATAACCAGTACATACCTCAGTTATAATACTATTAATTGTTTATCTCTCCTACTAATTAGTTCCTTGAAGGCAACATAATTTTGCATAGTAAATATTTGGTGAAAAGGCTTAAACAACAGGAAAACTCCACTTGCAAATATTCTATAAAAGACAGAAGTGAGGGCTTCCCTGGTGGTGCAGTGGTTGAGAGTCTGCCTGCCGATGCAGGAGACACAGGTTCGTGCCCCAGTTCGGGAAGATCCCACATGCCGCGGAGTGGCTGGGCCTGTGAGCCATGGCCGCTGAGCCTGCGGGTCCGGAGCCTGTGCTCCATAGCGGGAGAGGCCACAACAGTGAGAGGCCCATGTACCGCAAAAAAAAAAAAAAAAAAAAAAAAAAAGATAATACATCAATGGGACAGAAAAGAGAGCCCACAAATAGTCCCATATAAATATAGTCAACTGATCTCTGACAAAGGAACAAAGGCAATACAATGGAGCAAAGATAGTCATTTCAACAAATGATACTGCAACAACTAGACAACACCCCATGCAAAAAAAAAAAAAAAAAAAGAATGTAGACACTAGAAATTCTTCACAAAAATTAACTCGAAATGGATCACAGACCTAGATGTAAGGTATAAAACAATAAAACTCCTAGAAGTTAACTTACAAGAAAACCAAGATAACCTTGAGTATGGCAATGATTTTTTAGGTATAACATTAAAGGCACAATACATAAAAGAAATAATTGATAAACTAGGTTTTGTTAAAATTTAAAACTTCTGTTCTGCAAAGGGCAATGTCAAGATAATGAGAAGACGAGCCACAGACTAGGAGAAAATATATGCAAAACACACATCTGATAAAAGACTGTTATTCAAAATACATAAAGAACTCTTAAAACTCAACAATAAGAAAAAAAACAACTCAATTAAAAAATGGGCCAAAGACCTTAACAGATACCTCACTAAAAAAGATACACAGATGACAAATAAGCATATGAAAAGATGCTCCATGTCATATGTCATCAGGGAAATGCAAATTAATACAATGAGATACCACTACACACCTATTAGAATTGCCAAAATCTGGAACACTGATAGCAACAAATGCTAGCCAGGATGTGGAGCAACAGAAACTCTCATTTGTTGCTGGTGGGAATGAAAAATGGTACAACCTGTCTAGAAGACAGTTTGGCAGCTTCTTACAAAACTAAACATATTATTAGCATATGATCCAGCAATTACACTCTTTGATATATACCCAAAGGAACTAAAAATGTATGACTACATAAAAACCTACACGTGGATGTTTATAACAGCTTTTTTCATAATTGCCAAGCTTGGAAGCAACCAAGATGTCCTTCAGTAGGTGAATGAATAATTAAACCATGGTACATCCAGACAATGGAATATTATTCAGCACTAAAAGAAAAGAGCTATCAAGCCATGGAGAAACTTTAAATGCATATAACTTGGTGAAAAAATCCAATCTGAAAAGGCCACATACTGTATGATTTCAACTAAATGACATTCTGGAAAAGGCAAAACTATGGAGACAATAAAAGGATCAGTGAGTACCAGGGGTGGAGGGTGGGTAGGGAGGGATGAAGAGGCAGAGTGTAGAATTTTAGGACAGTGAAAATACTCTGTATATTACTATAATTGTGGATACATGTCATTATACATTTGTTCAAACCCACAGAATGTACAACACCAAAAATGAACTGTAATGCAAATTATGGACTTTGAGTGATTTACTGTGTTAATGTAGGTTCATCAATTACAACAATGTACCACCATGGTGGGGAATGTTGATAATGGGAAGGCTATATATGTGTGGAAGCAGGAGGTATAAGGAAAATCTCTACCTTCCCCTCAGTTTTGTTGTGAACCTACTGAAAACTACTCTAAAAGATAAATAAAGTCTTAATTTAAAAAAAAATCAAAGGGACCACTGAAACAGCTGAAAAAAAAAGTCAGGCCTCTGCTGGATTTAAGGCTCACAGTCATGGCTGGCTACACACAATGATCAGGAAAGCTTAGGATCTGCGCAGTTTCCTGGAAGAGGGGATCCACAGCTTTTCATCAGTTCTCAGAGGACCCCATGACTTCAAAATTATTAAGAATCACTGATTTATATCGATAAAGTAGGCACCTCAAAAGGTACGTTAGTATTGATAGTTTTAGGGAAGAACATTAAAAACACTGAAAATAATGTACCTTTTGCATGTGCTAGATTTAAATTAAAATAAATATGGTCTAAAAATATTTATGCTCATTATTTACAATTTCTTTGATATCTCTAAGTAAAAATTTCTTAAAATACCAAAACCACAGAGGAAGAGTTCCCCTGAATCTAACAGCCATAGAAAAAGGAAGGGCAATAGCAGATTTAAGAGCTATACCTTCTGATAGCAAAGACCAAAAACACTGAAGTCTGGTGGAAGCAAAAAGCCAAAGTATTCAGTGAGTTTTTATCAACCATTTACAGTACGAGGATAGGTTAAATTCATGAGGAAGGGAGTAAAACAGAAATAGGTGCAAGAAATAGAATTAATTCTATAATGAAAAACTTAAAATCCTCATTTTGTTAACCCACTAATCCAATAGGGACAGACTTCTAAAGTGGTTTCTTTGCCACTTTGCAGACCTAATAGGAAACATACAAAATATAACGGTGTCAACAAGTGGGAAACTCAACTACATTCAGCAAATAATTAAGCGTTTCTAGTCTAGATCTAGATATCATAAATACAGACTATGTAAAATGAAAAACTGACTTTTATACCACTATATGTTACAAGAGGTCAGTCTTAAACCCCAGGAAAACAGCACAATGACACTGCTTAACTGCAATGAACCGTTGTTCCAAATAAAGGAACAACTCTGAACCAAAGGACTGCACCTGTTCCTGCCATACGTATGTGAGACAAACAAGGGAAACCCACAACCACAACTGACCAAGTGTGGTTCTATTCACCATGGAACTTCTAGTAAAGCACGTTTTCAGGAGAGAGATTAAAAAGATGATGGCATGAAGTAACGGACCAAGGAAACCACGTGCACGGCACTAGAAGAGAGCTTTTGTTTTTTCTTTTGAATAAGATGTTGAGAGATGAATGTATAAAGTACTGAACAGGAAATGCTCCTAACTGAAGAAATTTTTTTAAAATGAAAGAAAAAGAAAAGCCTAGCTTGTCCATTTGAATACCTAGACTAACAAATACTGCTGTAGAAAAGTCACATACCTGGGCATACTTGTACCACAATAAAATTTATAAGTTCTGATATCAGCTGGGCCTTTAATACTGACTGACCATCTTTGTGTACATTCCTAGTCAGTTCTAGCTCTGAGTCTATACAGAATTATTTCAAACTTTTTTGGACTATTCTCTCTCTTAAAAATTTACCACCATCACCACCACTACCTTCAGTAGCCTCGGGTTTAGATGAGGTCACATGGGTGGGGCCCTCATGGGCAATTAGTGCCCTTATAAAAAGAGACACCAGAAAGCTAGTTAGTTAGCTAGCACATGCTTGGTCTTTCTCTCTCATTCTCTGTTATGTGCTCGCTCTCTCTTTCCCTGTCTCTCTCTCTCTCTGTCTCTCTGTCTCTCTCTCTCTCTCTCTGCCATGTGGGGACACAGTAAGAAGGCAGCCATCTACAAGCCAGGAAGAGAGTTCTCACCAGAAACAGACCATGCTCAGCAGCTTGATCTTGGATTTCTAGCCTCCAGAACTGTGTGAAAATAAATTTCTGTTGTTTAAGCCACCCAGTCTATGGTATTTTATTATGGTAGCCAGAGCTGACTAATACAATATCATACTTAGAGCTGGAGATTCCACACACTGGTCACAATTCCAGCTTGATTTAATAGAAGTATCTTTAAGTTAAATAACATTAATGCTGGTTTTGAGTTTATTTGTTTTTTATTTTTCTAAGTGCTACCTTTCAGAAAA
Organism: Delphinapterus leucas; assembly: GCF_059928025.1. Taxonomy (NCBI): domain Eukaryota; kingdom Metazoa; phylum Chordata; class Mammalia; order Artiodactyla; family Monodontidae; genus Delphinapterus; species Delphinapterus leucas. Next base: position 66,205,622 of record NC_143131.1, read on the forward strand.
TAATTGTAGAAAATGATAAAGTATAAGTGAGAGGCATGAAATCATAAACAGGTACAGTGCAGGCCTACTGAAATGCATCATCAATCTAGTGAAAATGGAATTAAAGATACTTACCACCACCAAGAATGTAAGAATCCTGGTGGTTCCCCCAATGTGATGTTTTTTTCCCATCTTATCTAAAATGAATAAAAGAGATATTAAATACTTTCCTAATAATACTTCTCACACATATTATAAAGCAATATTTTTCCATTTAAAATATTATGATAATATATAAGATTTTCATGTTATTCTTTACTCAAGTTTTAAAAATACTCATTTTATATTGTGATTTGCTGACTGGATAGTTTGAGAGAAGATGCCACCATTATTTTCCTGAATTTGCTTCCCATTGTGCCATAATTTCAGAAGATATTTCAGGATCTTAAGGCACATGAAAATCACCATTATTAACACCAACATGAAAATCAGTTATCACCACTAACCCAGAAATTTGCAAGAGACTGGGCTTAATATGTAGACTCTAAATTATACTCTAAGGATTGAATTTTTTAATAAGTTCCTTATTTGAGGGGATGGGAGTAAGAAGGCATATGACTTTCATAAGAATTTTTAAAAGATGGTGACATAAAACTTTCCAATTATTTATATTTCAGAGGAGTTGGAGTTCACTATAATAAAGATTTAAAACAAGGTCAATATTATCAAAATTACAAGTTCTGACTAAATGCTTTTACAAATTAAATTTAAAAACTGGAAAGCTGTGTGGGTGCTTATACAGTGCCTTTTTTAAGCATTGGATCACAGTCAACAGAAAGGATAAAAATCTTTGCATTCAGGGAGATAATAATTTAGTAAGGAAGATAGATCATAAACAAGCAAACAAACAAAAATAGGAAATTGTATTTACATTAGAAATAGAAGGTGACAAATGCTGTGGAGGAAAACAAAACAATGAAGGAGGATAAAGAGAAAAGGTAAATGTAAGTTATAATTTTAGCTAAGGTGATCCAGCTTTGAAAACAAACAATCCTTATGTATAAGTATATCCTGTAGTTTTTAAATAATTAAAAATATTTAACAATACTCCAATCAATAAAATGTGCCCACAGGCCCTTAACACTACTAGGAAGTAAACAACTATAATTATAGATTTCAAAAAATTCAAGGAATCCTTTCTATCACTTACTATGGAAGAAGTTATCCCAAAAGGATAAAAACCAAAAACATTTAAAAATAAAAACTCAAGAAGTGGCCCTAAATGTAAAAAAAAAAAAAAATCAAAACCTCTCTAAGGAAGAGATGCAAAACTTAAGTGCAATTAAAATAACTGAAACTGATTACATGTTTAGAGTTCATATGTACACAAAATATAAACCACTGGGAACCTTGACATAGACAAGTAATTTGCTCTCAAAAAACAAACGAACTTTCTAAAGATTAGAAAATTATATATGTGATAACCAGTTTTAAAAAGAGCTAAAAGGGGGCTTCCCTGGTGGCGCAGTGGTTGAGAGTCCGCCTGCCGATGCAGGGGACACGGGTTCGTGCCCCGGTCTGGGAAGATCCCACATGCCGCGGAGCGGCTGGGCCCGTGAGCCATGGCCACTTAGCCTGCGCGTCCGGAGCCTGTGCTCCGCAATGGGAGAGGCCACAACAGTGAGAGGCCCGCGTACCGCAAAAAAAAAAAAAAAAAACGCTAAAAGGTGAACTCTAGCAATTAATGAACTTGAATTTATAAAGTCTAAATGTGATCTATGAACCAGAACATGTTATATAAATGTAAGCCAGATCCTAGCTTGAATTCTCCTAAGCAGTAACACTCAAAAAAAATTTTTAATCTATACTACCTTTTATCCGATAATTTCAGTTGATCAATATTCTATCTTTTTGGTTCATGAAAAAATAAGGAATGGTACTTAATGAATGTTATGAGAAATAAAACTCTGATGTCCTGCTAAAGTTATAATTTAGTCAGAAATCTGTGTCTCATCTTTCTCTCAATCCTTTCTCTTACCATTTTTTCACTAGTCTTCTTGAAAGGGCATAATAACGGACCTCACAGATGTGCCCCAGACACACTAATATTCCTAACCCCTGGAACCATCCTAAGCATATAAACAGTAAGTTTTTTAAAGTAGTGTCCTTATGTTTCATCTCAGTTCATCTTGACTTTACATAATACAACTGTGAAATAATTAAAAGGAGAATGTGAGATGACTTATGAAGAGTCAAAATAGCATGACTAGCTCTCAGTGCCAGACTGTGCTGGAGGTTGGATTAGACTCACAGTCTAAATGAGTCCCACTGCACCACATCAGCTACTAAGCAGTCTCCTTCCTGCACCTTCACAACTTCCACAACCAATCATCAGCTATTTCAGGAGATAAGGTACTCTAGGAAAATAACTATAAGATTTATATTTGATATGGTCTTTCACAAGAGGAAGTCTGAAGGTAATGCATCTGTATTTTAAACAGTATTACATCTTACTATTCCTAAGAGAAATTCAAAATGTTTCACATACATCATCTTTTTCATCCTCAAACATTCTTTACTATATCATAAGTAAAGTTCATCTTTCTCACTTAAATTGCAAGTCTGTGGCAGAAACAGCTAAAACTTTGGTCCATCATACTGAAGTTAACACAAAACTCAGTTATTCAATGAACAACAACTAACGTTTTAGGTATTTGCAAAGAAGAGATGGTTATACATAGGAATATGTTTCCATAGTGAATGGTATTTTTTGCCTCCAAACTAATTACTACTCTAGATATTACTTGTTTAGAGAAAGCATGAGATGATGCTCAAGAAAACAGAACCTGATCTATAGAAAACTTTGGCACATTTAACTGCAGCATTTTTAGAAACAATGAAAATTAGAAACAACCTGAAAAACATTCACCAATAGTGAATGTAAAATAAATTTTGGTGCTTAAATACTACAGAACAGTGTGTAATCATTAAAATGAATAAGATATATCTACATGGAAAAAGAGCCATGCTATATTGGTTTTTCAAGCTGGAGATTACAAAAGGTTGGAGAACAAATACAGATAGTATAAAACCTTTCCTCTTTAAAAAAAATGTGTGAATATGTACGTGTACATTTGGGTGTATGCATATTAAAAATGACACCAAACTTACAACTATTATCGCTGGAAAAAGCTAAAGGAAGACTTTCATTTTAAAATCATATTCACATCCACATATGTAGTTTAATTTTTTTAGCAAACGTGTATTAATGATGGATGAGGTTGAGGAATAGCCAGAAAATACTTCTAAATGTCAACAGTCATTTTAGAAACAATTCTTCTGCTATTTATGAAGAGGCATTTTCTGTTGTACTGAGTTTCATGGGCTTCAGGCTTGTTTAGGTGTTTCAGCGGCATCTATGCAAACAATCTCTCTCTCTTTATTCTATTTTTCCTTCTTGCATTATTCCAGGCCCAATGTGTAGTCCCTAGTCCTTAGGCTTTTTGCTGTTTAATCATCCACCTCCCTTCCTTCCGACATTAGTCCAGCTAAAGGCCACACTCTTCTGCCACCTTGTAAACCCCAAGGACAATTCCCACTGCCATACTCTGCATCTGAGGGCCTTGTCTGCAATTATGCAGTGTCTCTATCATATGATCTAGTGTTTTCAGCATTTCTATGTAAATGCACAGCCAAACATTGAATCATGAATGAAAGGTGTATTGGCAAGAGTAAGACATGCCATATGGTTTATAACTGAAAATTATAAATTACAAACTATCACTATCTGATAGCAATTCTTCTTCTAGGAATTTATTCTATAAATGTGGGTCACATGTGAAAAATTATAAATGAAACAATTTTCATTGAAGCATCATTTGTAATTGCAAAAGACTGGAAACAATCTAAATGTCCATCAGTAGGGGGTTGGTGAAATATATTATGGCACATTTCATAGAATGAAATACCCTACAACCACAAATCGAGAATTATAAATTTAATGAACCAATATAAAACAACTGAAGTCAAACAAGTAAAACAAAAGCACAGAACAGAGTGTATAATAAAAAAACATTTGTGATACACACACACACACACACACACACACATACACATTTACTTATCATCTCATCATCATTTGCTTCCAGCAAGGTATACTGGTCAGTTACCTATTATCTCTCAGCCCGAAACCCACCCTTCCTATACTCCATTCTACACTTGGTGCTTGGATTCTGAAAATTACATTTCCTAGGCTCCTTGCCAGCCAGTTTCCTGTTAAGTTCTGCTATCAGGGGACACTAGTAGGAGATCAAAAGGCAGGAGGAAGAAGAGAAGCTTCCTGCCCCTGGCTCCAAAAGTGTAGTCGCTGGTTGCAGCAGGAGCAACAAAGCCGAGGTGGGGCAATTCTGGATGTCGACAGCACCTTTTTTGGGGGGTTCCAGCCTCGTCAATGTAGGACCACTTTAGACGGTCAAGAGCATCTCCAACAGCACAGCAGTTCATGTGAAGCTCATGGGATACAAACTTTACAGAGTATTCCTAAATCCTTTCATACTTTTTGAAAACCAATATTAAAAAAATTAATACCCTGAATGGATAAAGCTAGTTCCTCCGTTAAGAAAAGAATGCATACCTATGTACACATTTGTTGCTAGACAAAATCCTGAGACTTCTAATTTAGATATAATCCACCGTTCCTACTAATTTTCTAAAACCTTCCATGTATAGAAGTATTGGTGCATCCATACAACTAAACTAAATGTAAAAAAAGTAAAAATTTTTACATTCTAATTTAAAAAATTAAAGCTGACAGATGTATAACAGGAAGAAAAATCTGACTGTACTTTGAAGCAGATATAATCCAAAACTGTGCTGTTCAACGTGGTACTCATTAACCACATGTGGCTCTTTACATTTAAAATTAATTGAATATTCCTCAATTGCTCTAGCCACTTTTCAAGGGCTCAGTAGTCACATGTGACTAGTGGAGAACTTACTTTACAGCAGAGATTAGAGATCATTTCCAAAATCATGGGAAGTTTTATTGAATAGTCCTGCTTTGCTTTAGAAGGAAGGTAGAAGTCCTCTTAAAAAGGAATATTCTTTATTGGGAAAACTCCTTGATGCATATGAAGGAAACAGGAAAGTTAAGGCAAAGAAAAGGTATCAGCCATAAGGAGGAGAAGGAGCAGGGCTGTAATACTTAGTGAGAGCAAGAAATCACAGCAAGAGAACCATACTGTCCTCCCTCCCCCAATAAGCCCCAGAGATGTTGGAGAGGACTTGAGACAACCTATTATATTAGGGATTAGAACTGGAGCCATTTTGCTAGAAAAGGTAACCCCAGGAGGTAGGAGGATTGTGGGCCATCCAGGTGACAGATACTTGGAGCACACACGTGCACGTAGGATATGTATTTATACTTGTACTCTAAAGAAGTAAACTACACAAGATAGAAAAGAGGGGAATTCCTTGGCGGTCCAGTGGTTAGGACTCAGGGCTTTCACTGCCAGGGCCCAGGTCCAATCCCTGGTCAGGGAACTAAGATCCCACAGCAAATAAAAAAAAAAGAAAAGAATCAGTCAAGTATTAAAATAATACCTTTCAGCACTTACCACATGCCAGGCCCTTCAAATCACTTTACATGTACTAACTCATTTAAACCTCAGCACCACTTTAAAGTATTATTATGATTATCTTCTTTTTATAATTAAGAAAACTGAATAAGTAAATATAATGTAGAACACAATTCAAATCCAGCAGTGTGGCCCTAAAGTGATTGCTCTTAGCCACTACACTATGTTGCCTTCAAATTAAAGTTCAAGAAACAGGTAAGGTAAGGAAATTATTATTATTATTTTCTCTCTTCATATAGGTGGAAAAATAAACAGAACAGAATTTTGGAGTCTATGGAGTTCAATAATTTAGCATTCCTAATAAAATCTGAAGAAACAATCCACGAGATATTTTTAAGCTTCTATTTCTGGCTAACTTATTGGCTAATTTATGGCAAATAAGGGCTAGTAATACAGTATAAACAATGTAAAATTTTTAAGAAGAGAAAAAAAACCTAGATCTCTGCAACAACACTCTAATTCTTAATTTTATTTGCTACAGACACCAAGCCTCATTCTGAGGCATGAATACCATACAAAATTTCAGGAACAAGCAGGAATTATCTTTGCATAATGAAATAATATAATGCAGGAAAAGAATCATTTTTAAAGAACCCAAAATAACAAAAATTGATATAGCATTGTAAAGAAGATTTCTTAGCATTCTGTTTATAATTATTGAATACTGAAGGATAAAGAAATATAAAGCAGAGGAGGGGCTCTGTATTGAGAATATTTCTAAAGAATATTCCATTTTGTCCTCTTGGTGGCAAGAAAATGAAAAGTCATACAAACTACATTTAGGATTCAGGTAGTGGTTTAGGATCTATGATGAATCAGAGATAACAATGAGCTTTAACACAGCCTGGCTAGAGAAATGTTTTAATTTCTACTGTTATCCCAATGTTATCTCTTTTAACTAAGAAAAAAAAATAGTTGGGCTAATAGTGCCCTACTATTCAGACTGACAACAAAAGCTATCAGAAGCAGTCCAATTTCTGACAGGCTAGGCCAAGGGCACTATAAGAAAGGCTAAGCCCAACTGAGAGATTAGGCTGCTGAGATACACATCTTACTTGTTCAGATGATGCCTGGAGTTCCAACTTGACCTTCTCACAACTTCATCCAGAAAGCAAACCCGTATAAATGAAAGAGGTGGCCCAGCACAGTAAATCCTGGCTCACAAGGGCTCATTAACATCATAGTCATTCATATCCTCATTCACCCTGAGGGAGAATGCCGAAATTGGAAGAAGCATTCTACTTTGCCTTGAACCAGGGTGAGAACATCGAATACTTGAGTAATTGGTGCCACTTCAGTCATTTCCTTTTTATCACAAATACCCAAACCAAATAAATAGGTCCCCCTGATTTTTAAGTTCCTTGTATAACAGTTCTGAATCAGGTAAAAATCTGGGTATAGAGTAAGAATTTAGATAAGATGGTCCTTCACTACTCAAATGACTTAAGAAGTCATTCTACAATGAGCAGCCTTAAATTTTCCAGATGATCCAAGTGAAAGGAAGAGAGAAAGCAATGCTAAATAGGGTACAAAGCTCTAAAAGATTACATTCTCCTTTCTTTGTTGTCCATAGTTAAAGAGGATGGGTACTGCCATTCACATAGACACTGCAGTACAAATCTAACGATGCTATTCTTTTACTTAAAAGAATAAAAGTTCTCTTTTGCCGAGAAGATAAGTCCAAGCTTCTTGGCAGAATATGCAAAGGCTTTCAGGTGAGAATGCACTATCAGCATGGAGAGGTGGAGCCCTGAGAAAGCTTTCCTAGAAAAAGCTACTTCTAAGCTAGTCAAGGAGAGAAGCGGAGGAGGTTTTAGGCAGTGAACAGCACCGAGTAATGCCCAGATGAGAGAAGGCTTCTGGTATGTATAGGCAAACACAAGCAGCTGGTATTATGGAAACTTAAAATATGAGGGAGGACAATATAGCAAGCTATTGAAATTTAACCAATTGAAATTACAGTCAACCCTCTCTATCTGTAGGTTCCACATCCACAGATTCAACCAACCACGGAGAGAAAATACTTGGAAAAAAAATTCCAGGAAGTTGCAAAAAGCCAAACTTGAAATTGCTTCCTATGGGCAACTGTTTACTTATCATTTACATGGTACTTACATCTATTACACAGCATTTGCATTGTTAAGTATTAGAAGTAACCTAGAGACGATTTAAAATACATGGGAAGATAAGCGTAGGCAATGTGAAACACTGTGCTATTTTACATAAGGGACCTGATCTCTGTGGATTCTGGCATCCACAGCAGTGGGGTTGGGGTGGGGAGGTCCTAGAGCCAATACCCAGTGGATACAGAGGGACGACTGTATCTAGAACTCTAGGGTATACTCAGCAATGGCCTATTACAAATCTACCTCCAGACTTCCATTTTAAAATCAAGGTAATTTCGTATTTTATCTTCTATTTTTAAATAACTATACAAATATATATACATATATATTTCTTGTTTTAAAAAATCCTACAAGTAAGGATAAAATTCCCCTTTGGTTCCTTTAACATCCCCACTCCCACCAACAACTAGTCTGGAATGTATATTCTTTCAGACCTTCACTATACTTCACATTCATAAGTATGTACCCACAAAAATATATACGATTGCTTTATGTTCAACGATTTCCATGTAACTGTTCTGGGAATCACATACACCCATCTCCAAAGTCCAGTAATATTGTGTCTTCCTGGTGACAATAGTTTAATTTCAGCTTAACTGATTCCTCTTGTGAAATTGAACCAGATTAATAATTCAGAGATATCCTCAGTTTTGTATTCCAAATGCAGCTGGAGAAAATAAAATCATGGTAAATACTTGTTTAAAAACGTGTAAATCTCTTCTGGAATTATAATTTTATTTTTACCAAGTAGCTCTAGAAAAGCTGTATATCCGTTGTCCATTGAGTCAGAAGCATATCAGTACAGTATCTAGTTATCTGTTCAATCCACATAACTTATTTGAGCCCTAGTACCTGAACTTCCTTAAATAAGTTAGCAACTTTTTTCTTTTTTGATGAAGTGATTATTAGTGTTGCTAAGAAAAAATATTCTTGGGAACCCCTGAGGACTCAGAAAATCGAGCCAATCCAAAATGGTCTTTGATTTAAGGAAAGTGACCAGTAAATTCTTTTATCAAGTTTTCAAATGCATTAAAATAAAACTTGAAAATCTCCATAAGCAGATTTAGTTTCTTTTAAATATAAGTTGGCAGTGATTAAGAATATAATTATTAAAAGCATCCTCTTTGCAATCTCAGTAACTTTATAATATCAAACAGTGAATGTGACTCAGAAAGGTTATAGATCAAAGTCTTCTAATTAATTATTTAATGAGATATGGATATGTTAAACTTCTGTTTTGATTTAAATAAACTTTGAAATCACATTTTTATTACACTGCATATATTACTTCTGTAGTAAAACAACTGACTTCTTAAGTTCTGAGCATACCTCTCAATTTTCTTACTTGCAAACAGGCCCTAACAGTTCACATATATTAATTAATTAGATAAAAGATTGGGGGGCTACATGTGTTTGTTTACTTGTGTGCTTGTTGGAGGATAGTGAATCTCAAGAAGGCTGTACCTCAGGCAGGGCACTTTGGTCAAGGGGTTGCCCGTCATATCCCTTATCTGGAAGGGGCAAACTAGTGAGATCACTAGAGACAATGTAATTTTGATCAGCACTGTCCCACAGAAACATAAACATATGCCACAAATGAGAGCCACAGATGTAATTTAAAATTTTCTAGTAATTACATTAAAAAAGAAAAAAGAAAAATAATGTTAGTAATTTTATTTTGTCTAATATATCCAAAATATTATCATTTCAATGTGATCAAAAATTTTAAATTATTGATACTTTATATTCTTTTGTTCACACCAAGTGTTCAAAATCCAGTGTGTACCTTCATACTTACAGCACTTCTCAACTGCATTAGTCATATTTCAAGTGCTCAAAAAGTCATATCTGGCCAGCGGCTACCATACTGGACAGCACAGATATAGAGGGGAAACCAGGGGCTTTGGAATTAACCTAAGGTTTGAATTTTAGTTCCATAACTTACTAAGCTATGTGACCATAAGCTAGTAATATAAACTCCCTGAGCCCTGTAGTTCTTATCAGTAAATCAGGAATAATACCATATGCCTTGCAAATTTCTTATAAGAACTATAGATAATATAATATTTATTATAATTATAGATACTATGCCTGGCATATATATAGCTCAATAAAATCCTCCTCATCCTCATCATTATATAAATTAGAGAAGGAAAAAGTAACACTGTATGAGAGCTCAAAGTTTAAAATATTGTGACGGAGAAAAACAGAAAGAGAAACAAGAACTTGAAGCAAGATTATCAAAATGTTTTCTAACGGAAGTTTCAGTCGTCAATCCACTCTTATCCACACAAAATAAAAACAAAAACCATATTTTCCAAAATTGTGAATAATGCCAAAATAAGATATTGCTAAAACTAGAGATATGATGGTGTTTAATGGTTCTATTTCTACAGGGAAAAAATGGCTATAAAGTTGAGTAGAAGGTTATTTGCATGGACATGGAATTTTGGGATACTAAAAATGCTTACAAACAATCTACAAAGAGTATATTATGCATTCTGATAACTGAGCATTCATTATATAATACATAATGATATTTTTTTCATATAATTGTTACAGTATATTTTTCATTCACTTACATAGGATATCAAAATACAATGCAGAAAATATACAAAACATACCTCTGATAAAAATGTCTGGGCCGATTTCTGAGCTCCTACATGGAGCAGATATTCATATACGTAGAGTGCTAACCTGTAAAATGAATAAAATATTTATTGAGAAGAGGTATATTTAAAATTCATTCTTTAAATAATGCACACACCTTTTCATTACAGAAATATTTTTCACAATAACAGTGACAGAAAATCAACTCTTCCAACATCTTTTCAAGGAGTTTATACACATATGTTCAGAAAGAACTTTAATTAAAATAGGACGCAAAAGAATAAGACACATAATATCTTCTCTTGGCAAGAAACACCTAAATATGGATTTTTGTCTTGGATCATCTAACTTATCAAGCCCTCAATTCCCTTTGTTATACCTAATATGTATTACTAACTTAAAACCAAACATTAATAATTCCCATAACCTACTTGAAGGTCTAATTATTAGTAAAACAAATGAATTAAGTTATTGGACCTTTACAACAACACTATATCCTTCCAACTTTCTGATGAATGTTAACATAAACTCCAGCTGTTTACATATCCATATGCCAAAATGGGTGTTGAATGTCCAATTTTAATATATTTGTTCAGACACTCTCTCCTTATTCTTTAGTTTAGATTGTTAAACCAATAAAATTTTAGTTTAAAAGAAATTCAAATGAACAGCAAATCACAGCATTAAGTAAACTTTAAAGATACCAGATTATATTAAGCATTTGGGTGCTTATAGTTTAAAGGTTAACACGGAAGTAAATATAAATTTATCACTCAAATACAGAATATTAAGTATGCACTATACATTTATACTACTCTCATTATCTTGTGGATTCAGAATTTTAAGCTACACCATGTGGCTCAATTTTAGTTAAGCTGTTAACAAAATATTATTCATAAACCCAAATTAGTCTGAGACAGTATTTTTAATGATATCTTGGACTGATGCCCAGATAGCTCACAACAGTTCAGTTTCTGCTACACTGTATTTACCAATATTGAGCCAGGTTTACAGTAAACAAAACAATGTAACAATAACCACAGTTCTGTAGAGCTACTCCATTTCTCTTCCCAAGTGAATTTATGATTGTTAAAGACTGATGGCATTTGCAAAACTGAATATTTTCCTGAAAACATAACATGTATTTGTCATGAAAAGGGAAAGCCTGTATATAATCACTTGCTCTGTCCATTTAATTCTTTCTCCATTCCCAAACTGCCAAACTCTTAAGATGAGAATTATTCTGTAGTTACTAAGCACCATGAGCAGACATCTGTTAAAGTTACTCATAGATGAAAATATGTTGTTGACAGTGAGTATACGAATATAATTTAGAAACATCTCCCATTCTCTTCAAGTTGAATGCCACTTCCTGGATCAGTGCTTCTCAACTCTTTCTCTACTCTAACACACGTAGTATGTCACATCCCTGTGTGATGCTCCCTGAGGAAGGTTCATACCCCAAAGTATGTCATATGGGATATGGAATTGAAATGTTCCTGTAGTTTCAAACAAACAAACCCAACTGGTGATTCTTATCACACATTCTTCAAACACACATATCCCACATACTCTTGTCTCTCACTAACTACTTCCAAACCCATCACATGATTCCCGACCATGATGGCAGATTTCACCTTGAAAAAAAAGAAAAATTTGTGAATTTCTCCTGGAGAGACTGAAGCCTCAAAATTGCCTGCCAGTGGCAGTGTGGCCCTACTGCGTACGGCCCTAGAGCCTCGGGTTATTCCTTGTGAATTGTAAAATCTTGGACCTAGAGCCAAACCAGTGGTGCAGTCTGGACAAGAAAGCCAGGCCTAAGTCAAAGGCTCAGCAGTAAGGATGTTCCACCAAGCCTGGAGAAGTTGGAAGTGAGAGGCACTGAGTGAAGCAGAGGCACCGTGGTGGGTCTGGGGTAGGGGTGGGGGGGTGCAATAACAGAACAGACCCCAGAACAGTCAAGGCCAGAGCACAACTGTTGCTGTGTCCTTGCAATAAACACCATTCCTTAAAGTTAAGCAAGCCACTTCCTTGTAATATTAAAGGAGATAATATATTTCTTCTATGTTTTCCCCCAATTAATTAGGTAGCAAAAAGTATATCTCTTTACAAGTAGAATTTAAAGCAACAATCTCCTCTCTCTCAATGGGTTCAGGACAGTGATTCTCAAAGACATATTGGCGGAGGCACAAAATCAATGGGGGGAAGGGGTTTCAAACCGCAGACCTAAAGATTTTGAAGCATCTTCCTAGGGGTGTGCTTGTCCTCCTACCCTTAGAATCTGAGCTGTAGCAGGATATCGTATTGTTATCAACAGGATGATAAAATGGGACAGGGCTGAGATTATCTATCTATAACACCGCCTCATATATCCATGTTCTGTAACTCCCTTGAACAAAATGAACGCTTCCCAGGCAGTCAGGACCTACTCCAGAGAGAGTGGCAGGGAGCATCATATCGGTGAACAGTTAATCAACTCTACTGTCTTGATGACTCCAGAATACATCACTAGCAAATCTCCAACATTTTAACTACTACCTCTGTGCATAGGATTTTCCACACCTATGCCTTTAGCCCTATCCTCTCTACCAAGCTCCAAACCTGCTTCTCCAATTTACTGTTTGAAATTTCTAGCAAGATAGCTCTCTCTTAACTTGACCATATCCAGAGTTAAATTCACCTTCTCCCTCTATTTACAGTACCTGTGCTCACTTTCAATGAAACATAATTTCTGAGTCTCAGTTTCCTCATTTGTAAAATGGGAAGGATACTTTCCTTGTAGTATTGTTGAAAGGATCAGAGAGCACAGTAAATAGTAACAATAACTGCAACAGTTTCAGCGAATTCTGTTACACATTATATTACCAAGTCACATACTGGATTCCAACACCACAGCCTCTTTCACATTTGCCATTCCTTTCTAACCTCCCTCCTGCTCCTGAAGAACCAGTAGGAGCCACAGCAATAGGAGTTATTTGTTCAACCTTCAGATACAGATACTGTGTATTTCCCATTAGCTGCCTACAATAGAGGCATTAGGGCCACCAGAAATAAGAGCCTCCAGAAGGTTCTGGGGGAAGAGCCCTGCAATTAATTATCTGTGTATGAATACAAATGATTCCAGGGGAGTGAGGACTGACACTTGTCCATCCGTGCAGATGAATCATAGCATGGTCCCTTACCTAGTGACAGATCATCATCAAACATTTTATTCGGATTCAATTTCTATTGGACAGTGAAAATTTTAAAATAAATATTGAATATACAAATATTTAAAATGTGTACACTCTCATATTATCATTTTCCTTTTTAGGATCTTTAAGAAATTTAACTACTTTTGATAAAGTACAGAGTGCCTATTTAATCTAGTGGCTTATAATGTGATCCAATTACACAGAAAAAAATTAATAATCATGCAGTAAGAGTTTGCAGAAAGTAGACACAACTTTTTTTTTAAACATTGATTAATGAAAAAGCATATCAGTGATTCATGGATCATATATGCCTTTAAATTATCTTCATTTCATTCTAAATTTCAAATAGATACCAACGAATGAGTTAACAAAATCATGACCAGGAATTCTAGAGAGGAATGCAAAGCCAGAATGCAAAATGTATCTGAAACAGCTCAAGACCTTCTGTACTCCCTGGTTACTGCAGGCTCTTAAGCTTTAAAAGTAAGAGCAAAGGTAGAGGTTAAAATGGGAAGAGAACTGAGAATAGCCAAAGTCTGAGCCCACCTGCCACTGCCCTCAACACAGTAATTACATATCACCTACACATGTGATGCACACTCAACTCACTGTCCCTCAGTTACACACATATACACTCATGGGTGCCATCGAAGGCAGAACAGAAAAGTCAACCACCACTGATAAAACTTCACAATTCAAATTCTATCAGTCTCCAATTCTGATAGGATCAAATCTATCGATATTTCAACTAGACTTCATGGATTCAAAATCTCTAATAAATTTGGATGTTGACCAGTCTACAGTTTAACTTTTTAACCTATTTACAAAAGGAAAGGGGGAAATCCCACGCACTTTATTTTGCACATGATTCTAACAAAAGTGGATTTTTTTTGTTAATTATAAAATATATAATTAGAAGGGAATTAAAGATATATAAAAATGAAAAGAACACAGAAAGATGTTAAACCTCTGACTACCCCCCACCGAAAAACCCCAAATAAAATTAAAAAGCAATAATGAACTGAGAAAATAGGATACACGATCAATAGGACAACAAAAGGCTAATATGCTTAATATACAAACAGCTCATATAATATGTCCTGCCAGAATAAGAAGACCTTAATTTTTAAATAATGAGCAAGGATGGACATTAAAGGTCAAATAAGAAGAATGGCTACCTATGGCCAGTAAATAATCCTAAGGAAAATATTCAACCTCCCAGCCATAAACAATATTTTTAAATTTCACCAAAAAATGTACCAAAGACTCTAAAAACATTAAAGCATTCGGTGCCTAAAGGATAATATATGGACGTGTAAATGGTACAGCTTTTCAAGAAAATAACATGGTGAGGTGAAAAGGTAAGTGAATGAGTAAAAAACACAAGTGTAGAATAGCTTGTACAGTACGCTCCCATATACATGACACATATATTCTTCCAGAGGTAATTCATATACATACAGGCACAGCAGCAACAAGCGTCACTCCCCAGGCTTCCCCCTCTGGTGGAAACATATGTATCCAAACAGTATCTTTTATTGAAGGGGTTTTTTTCCTAGGGAGTGGGAGCCTAGGATAAGAGGCAGACTTTTTCTTTTTTTTTTTTTTAAGAGGCAGACTTTTTTACTGCATAAACTTTCTTCTGTTTGATTATTTCCCCATACTTCTTCTATTACCTATTTTAAAAGAAATAAACAAGTAAATAGGAAAAAATAATAAAACTTTATGACCTTTGACCCAGTAATTTCTATTCTAAAATACTATTTTAAAGAATTAATCAGAAATCCAAACAATTTATAATGAAGCTCGTGGCAAAATTATAGCAGTGAAAAACTGGCAACCTAAATATCTGATAAAAGGGGACTAGTTTACATGCAGGTGATGGGAAAATATATTTTTGAAGATGTTTAATGAAGAAATGTTCATAGTTCATTGTTAAAAGTGTGAGCATATATACACAGAAATATACATACTGCATTGAGAAAAAGAGTAGAAGGAAATATGAGTTATAGCTACTGGCAGAAATATTAATAACAGTAAGAAGCAAAAGGTGAAGTCCAACTAGTATGGATGTAGCAGAAAAACTAAATAAAGCATAAAACCAGTATGGTCTAATCAGAGTAAGAGCTAACATCCCCATGCCTCCTTCAGAAGGCCTGAGGACAACTCTTGTTAAAGCACTGTCCTCTAATTAACAATCATAATGGTAGCTTTGTGTCTCCAGTAAAAGATTAAATTTTGTGCCACTCATACTATACAAAAATCTAAGATATCTGGCTAGATAAAAATATTAAACACTTTTTCCCAGTTTGTTGTCTGACTTAATTTTGGTTAGGTTTTTTGGGGATGGGGGAGAACAGGGAAGGGGGGACACATTCAGATACTTTTGATTAAACTTTAAAGATAGAAATAACTAATATGAAAGTAAAAATGCTAACTAAACCTTATAGATAAATGGGCAGAAGCAATAACAAACATCACAGATAATTTTAAAATGTGGAAAACATTAAACGTCATTGGGAATCAAACAAATATACATTAAAGCAACAATGGGATTTAAATTTTCACTTAAATACATAATATGTAAGAAAATGTATATTCAAATACTGCTGATGGCAATAAACTAGTATAGCTCTTTTCAAAACCAATTTGGCAATAAGTATACGTCAAAAGCTTGCTAAGAAAAGTTCACACACTTTGACCCAATAATTCCATTACTGGGAGTCTAGCCTAAAGAAATCATCTTAAATGTAGAAAAGCTTAATGCACAAAAATTTTTAACCAAAGAACATGTAGAACAATCAAAATATAAATAAAAAGAAAAATGGCTGGATTTATAGTAAAATATTTTGCATTAATTTCATGTTTGAAAATATAACTCAGAATTTAGATATATTCATTCAACAAGCACCTAAGAGACTTCCCTCTGCTTAATTCTTGAACTTTAAGATGTGAGAAAATGTCATAACTGTACCACCAAATAAAATTATTTCAAATTTACCTTGTGAAAATTACAAAATCTAACAAAGAAACAAATTTTTACCATTCACGTGAACAACATCTGTTACATGCTTGCCAAGAGGTATCATCTAACAGTACTAAGACAGTTAAGTATTTAACAGCACATCTACAACACATAATGTCATTTGGAGTCTAATTGCAGCAAATTCTCAGCTACACTTGTAAATAAGGACTTCACAGTCTGGAAAAGGGGTAAAGAATTTACTTCACTCTATAATCTAGCTATCTAATTTGAGATTAAATCTCTTGCTCTGAAGGAAATGGTAGAAAATAAGGAACTATGGATAACATATAAAAAAGGTTTTAAAGACAGTATTGTTAATTTGCAAAAAAGTTCTCCAAGCTACACATAAATAAAAGGTGAATACTACCTATAGTTCAGAGCTAATTCCTAACTCTCTCTCTCTACATACACATATATGTACATATGTCAATATCTATACATGTGTGTATAATACATCTATATAAAACAAATCATTATTTCACAAAAGTCAGTCAATAAAAATGACCTAATGTGTTTAATCTGAATTTATAGAACAGTTAAAATGGATATGACTGTTTAAATCATAGAAAGAATTTTTTAAATCTTGTGAACAGGATTCATCAAAAGTTTTCTTTATATTATACATGCTAGTTATAATAACACAATTTAATGTTCATAAAAATTTTCAGGAATGTGTGCCACTTGTGGATAACATTTAATCATGCCTCACAATATATTCCTATGAGGCAGAGTTATGAACTATGTATAAACATCATTAGGTAAGTACTCATACAATGAAAAGTCCAACTACCAATAAACAGCTATGTCTGTCAGCCTGGCCATGATATCCTATATCTACTTTTCACACATTTACCTATTAAATAACCTGTCTTTGGCATGCCATTCTTTTAATATTCCAAAAAGATACAGTGTTGAAACTGAAAAGCAAGAGAAAGTAGCCATTTAATATGAGAAAACATACATCCATCCCAAACTTCGGTGATGAAAACTGATTTCGCCATCTTCTTACATTTAGCAAGGAAAAAGGAAAAAAAAAAAAGATTCAAACATAAAGCCTTCAAATTAACAAATCCCCACCTGTAGTTTTAAAATTCTTTTGGTTGATTCACTATATGTGCAAAGGTAGAGGGAAGACACAGTAGGAGAATTAACTTCAAAAAACAGCTGTTCCTAATTTCTATTGAAATTAAACTACTATAACACATTTTGTCTTGTTTATCTCTGTATCTCCAGCACCTAAACTAGCGAGTACCCAATAAATATTTTTTAATGAAGGAATGACTCTCTTAAGCCAGGCATAAGGCACTTACAGAATCCTTTGATTTCCTCTAGTCAAGGCATTCAAAGGGGAAGCGTAAGGAATCTCCTTAGGTACCTACTTTAGCATTGACCTCCTCGTAGTATCCTTAAGCTTCAGCCTCTCAATAAAATACTATCGTTTAACAGCATGAATGTTACTAAAACAATTCCTTCACACTGATTCCTATCTCTATATACAAAGGGTAATTTTTTAAAGAAATAAATTAATCCATTTAGTTGTGGGTGGTAGGTATGTTTTGTTATTTTTAATAAAACAAATCCTCAAAAGACAATAACCTCTCTCTCGCCTATATCCTTAAAGGAAATAAATCAAGGTTAGGAAATAAACAATAAAAAGATTGTAGAGGGCTAGAAGAGGGCTATTTTATAAAGAATGGTCTAGCTGTTACATTTAGCACTGGTGAGTAGTATGTGCTGCAAAATGCTACATCCAAACTCCACTCCCCATCTTCTGTCCTTAAATCCCAACGTCATTAACTCGAGAAGCCGCAGACATAGAGAATTTAGAACAGATTAAGTTCTCCTAACGCACAGTAAAAAGTCATGTGGGATCTAGATTCCTACCCACTGCTATATTTAAAATGGATAACCAACAAGGACCTACTGTATAGCACAGGAAACTGTGCTCAATATTATGTAACAACCTAATCAGGAAAAGAAATTGAAAAAGAATAGACACATGTATATGAATAACTGAGTCACTTTGTTGTACACCTAAAACTAACACAACATTGTTAATCTACTATATTACAATATAAAATAAAAAGTTTTTAAAAAGTCATGTTGGATTTAGAAAAAAGAACTTTCTTATTCCTGATCCATTGTATAATTCCACTGTTGACTAATGACATGTATCAGTATCCATATGTGTCTCCTAAGTGATAAAATGCCAAGAGTTAGCTGGATCACAGCTAGCTAACAAGTAGCAAGGAGCATTTGGCAGCCACCGAGAGACTGCTCATGGGATTGTAAGTAGTTTAGCAATGAAACTAGATCAGCCTGATCAAATTTTCAACAGAGCTTACAACCTGGTGCTAAGGAGGTATGAAAAATTAGAAATCTGTTTCTAACATTGTCTTTTTAAAGTTCTTCATCATTAACAGTGAAGCTAAAAAACAGATTTAGCATGTCAAAAACTGTGTCTATGCAACCACCCAATAATATTAATATCCAGCCTTTGCTTCAAATTCACTTAGTCTATTTTTTATACTCTCAATGTCAGTTTTAGAGGATACCTGATATACATAAAGATATTGAAGATACTAAACAGAATTAAATGTTCTGGTGCAGAGATAATTGCATCAGTTAAGACTGACAGGGAAAGGAGTGAAAGATTTAACAATTATTAAATGGATAGCTGGGCATAAAAAATATTACATTGCCGATGTGTCATTGATGTCATAAGTGACAGACAAGTAATGCTTGGGAGTATGGATTTGGAAATAAATGATTTGATGTGCTTAGAAATAAAAACACTTGCCTTGTGCAGACAGGCAAATTCATGATTAAAATGACTATCAATAGAGAAAATTAAAAGGCTAAGATATAAAAATAAGAATTAATTTAAAACTAATCAAGAGTTTATAGAAATACGGTTATTTGTAAAATTTAGTAAAACTTTCCATCCATTTTTAAAAATAATTGTTCTTGCTATAATCTCCCATTTGATCTTTTTTCATAAATTTATTTATTTATATGTATTTAATTTTGGCTGCGTTGGGTCTTCATTGCTGCACGCGGGCTTTCTCTAGTTGCGGTGAGCGGGGGCTACTCCTCGTTGTGGTGCACGGGCTTCTCACTGCGGTGGCTTCTCTTGTTGCAGAGCACGGGCTCTAGGCACGCGGACTTAGTAGTTGTGGCGCACAGACTTAGTTGCTCCAGGGCACGTGGGATCTTCCCAGACCAGGGGTCGAACCCGTGTCCCCTGCATTGGCAGGCGTATTCTTAGCCACTGCACCACCAGGGAAGTACTCCATCCACTCTTAGAGCTAAGCTATATACATTGGAAATACAGTACTGGGTATACTTGATAATAGCACTTAGTCCATTTCAATTCAGCTTGAAGATTATACATTATAGCCACGCTCCCACCTGCCCATGGAATCTTGATATATATTGTCTGATATACATAGTTCTGTTTGTGTCATCCTTATAGAGAGTAGATTTTCTTTTATATCCACCCAGAATACTAGTAGCTTCCTAACACTTGCTGACTAACCTTGGGAGTCACCTCATACTCAATTTCAATGTATTAACATCAAAATTAACACCAGACACCAGACTTCCACTTATGCCATGGAGGAGTAAGTGGGACTGAACTTGCCCTCTTGCTGCAGACAACTAGAAAACTGGATATATGAAACAACTGGTTTTAGATACTGGACAACAGGCAGTGCAGGCCTGTAAAACTTGAGAAAAGAGGAACATACAAGATTTGAGTCCTATCATAACCCTAGTTTTCTGCCTGAAGGCACATTCCAGAACAAAGTACAAGGAGGGAACAAATCCAAATACAGCACAGTGGTCTCAAGTTGAAGAGATCAAGGGATTAAACTGGGGAGGACTGAGGCAGCTGGAATTTGTGGGCAGAGTATCAGACAGGAGGGGGCTACACAGCAAAACAACTCCAACAATCTGCATAGGAATCCCTTTGCCCATGTATAGGGTGGAACCCCACCAAGCCAGGCAAAGAACTGTTGCTCACATAGGGCTGGGAAACCACTAACTACTCACAGGACAAACTTCAAGAACACTACTCACAATGAACACCAACAGCATTCGGTAGAGACCCACGGGCCACACTTTGGAGGTAGGACTAAACTAGTCCTAAAGTAAAAGTAGACTTACCCTAACCATAGTGTGTAATTTTAACAACCCAAATAAGCTTCTAACAACATGCAGTGTAGCCAGATTTGTCTAGAAAGTAGCTTTAAGTAAAGATAGATATTATTATTTAAAAAGTGATACCAAGTATCAAGTCAGAGATACCAAAATAACTTTCAGGTTGGTGAATGACATGGCCACTGGGGGCAAGGGGAATATGGGAAATCTCTGTACATTCTGCTCAATTTTGCTATGAACCTAAAACTGCTCTTTTTAAAATAAGTATTTTTCAAAGAATTTACAATGGGTAATGGGGCTTCTTACTTCCCTCTCTCTACTGTTCTGTGTTTTGCAAATTCCTATAATCAAGAAAAAATTATTTTAAAACTTAGTCATCAGTTCATATCTCCTTCCCCAAGCTAATTTTAAATTATTATCTATGTGTAACATTTTCCTCAAGTACAAATGAACAGTAACAGTTTACTCTAATAATAAGTTAATAACAAAGAAAATATCTTCTTTATAAATAATATAAATTACATATCCCAAGAAATTAAGAGGAGTGGAAAACATTTAAAAGCAGTCTAATGTTTTTCCTCTTGCTACTAAGCACTGAAAATAACTTACTCAGAATTTCTTCCAGGCTTTACGATTTTTTTTTCTTTTTTCACCTCATGCAGAAGTTTATTGTAGAACTGAAAATAAATTGCATCATTTAAAATCTCTCTCTTCTACTTATTTACAAAACAGAAACAGACTCACAGACTGTGAAAGCAAACTTATAGTTACCAAAAGGGGAAACGTGGTGGGGAGGAATAAATTAGGAGTTTGGTATTAACATATACACACTACTATATACAAAATAGATAATCAGCAAGGACCTACTGTATAGCACAGGGAACTCTGCTCAGTACCCTGTAATAGCCTATATGGGAAAAGAATGTGAAAAAGAATGGATATATTCATATGTTTAACTGAATCACTTTGCTGTATACCTGAAACTAACACAACGTTGTAAATCAACTACACTCCAATGTAAAATAAAATATAAATTAAAAAAAAACTCTCTCCTTATTTCTGTCTTTTAGAGTGCACATAGCAGAAGCTATATGTATAGGCAGCACCTCCTCATCATAAGTCATCATTTCTCTGCCCAGCAGGTCACATGACAGGTGGCTGCAACCCACGCCACAGAGCCAAGTCTAAGATCAGCAGTTCAGGATCTACCTTCCTTTCTGAGGCTCTTCAAACTTGGGATCACAGACGTGAACACTTCATTCTGACTGGGTTTTAGTAACCTGTATCCCCCACAAGTTTAGGGAACTGTAAATCCTCCAATATCCTTCTATTCCCTGCTTCATGAATATTAATAGTCTCCTCACTAAAAGTCTGAGGCTCCCTGATGTGGACTGAAGTCACTATAGCTTACTTCTCCACCCTCAGGTTTCCATGTGATGGGGACTTCTAAGGAGTCCATGAACAGAAATGAGAAGAACTCGATCTGACATTCTTATTTTTCTTAATTCTTCCTGTTAATTCTCTTTTCTAATCTTTGCACATGCTATTTTGACATTTAGATCTATTCTGCTTTATATCTGCTTTCCTTTAGCACTCACTTTACATTCCCTACTACTTCTTGCACCTTCTTTTTAAATGTTTCACCTTGTTCTAACTTCCTTAACCCCAGCCAAATCTGTATGATCATCTACCTATAACATATTTGGTGATGTCTTTAGTTGGACCTACTTCATTACTGCCGTGTTTAAAGTATCCACATTAATATGCACCATTCATTGAGGCTAGTGCTTGTAATTCATTTTCCACTTTCCCTAGAGGAATTCTGGGAGAGTTTTTCTCAAAACAAATTGCAGCAATGTCTCTGATCTGTACTCCTTAGGGCACATAAGGAACAGGGAAGAAATGCTTCAGAACAATACACCCATAGACACAGGTCCCAGAACTCTTAATATCACAGAATGAAATGGGCAGGTGTTTGAAGGAAAAACCCAACTCAGGAAAGACACAGGATAATTCTCTCTGATTTTCAGAGGGCATAAATGTATATTTTTAATCCCTATTTGAAGCTATTTTTTAAAAGCTCCATATAAAATAATCAGAACCACAGGGATTTTGTCTAGGGCTTAATCCATTTCCTAGCATTAGTTCGAAATATTTAGATATTTACAGCATTTGCTCTTTTAGGCCATTTATTTATCTCTTTATTAGACAACTCTTAAGCATCTAGTTTGTGTAAAGTATTGAGAACCAATGAAACATCATTAATTTAGGACCCACTAAGGCAGAATTTGTGGCAATATGGTCAAAGAATACATCTTTACACTAACAAAGAGTTTAACAAATTAGCAGCATAAAGATAATTCTAAATATCTAATGTTAGAAAGAAAAACTACTTTCAAACATCCTGAGAAACTTTACAAAGAAACACTTAATGCTCATCAACATCAACAGTTAGTAAGCTCCTACCATTGTTCTAGGTCTTAGACCAAAAAAAAAAAAAAGAAGACACAAATTTTGCCCTCAAGTAATTTTCAGACTTGTTAATCGGAATAAAAATGTAATTAAAAATAAGATCAGTAACACAAAGTGGCATATGATTGGTGTACAGGCAACAAAATATCAAGAATTCAGAACAGGAAAAGACCACTGTAAGAGATCTTGACAAAAGGGCTTTAACTGACAAAGGAAATTGTACTTAAGGTAGGTATTAAGGGAAATGGGATAAGCAGGAAGAAAAGAGGACATTTAAGGAAAGGATAATAGCATGAAATAATTATCTAAATTATATACAACACTGTGGCCAAAATAAAATTCTCTATGTACCTGAAAGTAATAAAATGTTTCACAAAATATTCCATTATTGAGACAGACTTCTAGTATCACTATGCAATAGAAAGATTTTACTCTATTATACAGAACATGACAGAGTAATAATAGGAACTTATATTTATACTGTTTTATAGCTTATAAAGTGCATTTACATATGAAAGGAAACATTTAATTATTTAGTAGCAGTTTATAGCAATGTTATTTTATTAAGAATTTCTCCATATAGTTCTCTTTAATTTTTTTCAGATTTTTAAAAAATAAGCCTGTTTCTGTACATTTGTAATTGAGAAAAATGTTCATCTAGAAGGCATTCCTTATGGCATTTCCTAATTAAAATTTAGGTTACCATGTAAAGCTTTAGAATACAGAAATTTATTTTGTACCCCAAAACATAAGTAAAAACCCACATTTTTTTAATATCAGAAAGTGGGATCTATATATCTATAAATTTAGATAAAGTTATTCTGATTCTTCAGTTATATTTGTATCTAAAAATAAATGTTTAAAGTGTATCTCTAGATAAGAAGCTAAAATAATCAATAGATAAAAGAGAAAAACAGACAAGGCAAGAAAACAGGATTAAATACAACATGAACCTCTACTAAATTAATCTCCAGATACTCAATTTCCAGTCAATTGCACTCAGAAGCATTTGGCATCCATGCGTACCTAAATCAATGAAGAGTGACCTAAGAGATCTTGACTTCCCTAAGCCCTGATACAAATAATCAAACTCCTTGATTTTAGATAAACCATCACAGCATAATTATCAAATTTGAACATAAAAGTAAGGAGATAACTAATATATTTAGATTCCTGAATCAGTATCCCAAAAGAACAGGCACTCTGAAACACTGCACTAAATCTAATAAGATTAACTTGACAAAAATAAATGTACTGTGCTTGAATCAAAAATCTTGTATAGGATAGACAAATATAACAATAGCCCATATAAAAAGACAGGTTTTAGCTGACTGCAAGTTTAATATGAATTAATAGTATATTAGACCACCCTGCCAAGAGCTAATTTTACCTTAAATGCATTAACATAGAACTAAAAAAGGAGAGATAATAAGTCCTATAAAGATGAGGGGGGGAAAAAAAGACAAGTTGTGAGCAATGGTTGGAAGTATCAGTGATGCATAACCTGCAGAAAGTAAAGGCTCAAACACTTAATAGGTTGTCAGCTATTACAGGGATTGGTCTTATTTTACATGGCTAAAGAGGGTGGAACTAAAACCAATGGGTTAAAGTGCTAAGAAGGCAAATTGTAACTCAACACCTCAAAGACCCTTTTTGTAACCATTAGAGCTATCCAAAAATCGTATAGGCTGAGAAAAGAACCATTTTGGGGTTGGGAAATGTGAGTGTCCAATCTCTGAAAGAGTAAAGGAACAGTACAGGTTGAAACTGGGGATACGGCAGGGGCTTTATTCATTGAACAGAAGTTTGGATCAGATGAACTTTAAAATACCTCTCAGATACAAGATTACATAATCCTATTATTACTAAAATATGGCTCAGAGCAATTGAGTGACTTCCAGATCAACAGAACTATTTGGTAAAAGAGTTGAGATTAGGATATATGACTCAAAGCTTAGTCTGCTGTATCTCGAAAAATACTGCAAAACAACATGATTCAATATCTTCCATGAAGAAATTATATTCCCAGGAAATATCACTCTGTGACCAAGTGAAAGATGGAGAAGTGGCAAGCTTACCTGTCAAAGTCAACATAAGGCAACTGTTAGTACAACCACAACTCCCACCACCCTGCTCCTCAACTCAAACATTAAGAAGATAAACTGTTTCTCCATGATATAAGTCTGTGTGGTTCCTATAGATCACGTGGACCAAGGTTCCAAGGTTTCCAAACCAAAAATGGAAGATAAAAGCATGCTATCTATACCTATGGGAAAAACCTGACCATACCAGTGAAAGATTAGTCAACTGACTCCATACAAGGTGGTTTGATGGGTAAAAAGCAGAGTTCCAATGAGTAAATGGAAAGAGGCATATCACAATAAAACTCTATCTAAAAGAATAAGCAATTTCTAAACACATTTACTCTTTCCACATTCTCCCTGATGTTAGCAGAGAATTGCTACATCCTATATTAGTTTAAGCTTTTTAACCTAATCTACCCTATAATTAGAAACCATATTTTTTATTCCAAAACAGTTGAAGGGGATAAATTACACTAATATTGACAATTACAAAGCCAGTTAAAAAGAAAATGTGTTATAATAGGTTCATGGTACTAAATCAGATTACTATGCCATTTCAGTGTTTCCTTGGCATGCCAAAATATAATTTATAGAACGTAAGTAAAATATTATAGCAAAGGTCTACCTTCCTTAATTGACTTCCCTAAACATCTGCAAAATTAAATGTGTTTAAAGGCAGAATAGTTTGCAGATCAGCACTGTCAGGTGCACAATCTATTCCTCTATTTTTAACAGTTTCCTTATGATGAACCACAGTAATGGCCAGGAGAAATACCATGGAAGCTCCAAAACAGCAGATTAACTGAATTTACAGAGCTTTAATAAGCTCCTATTCTCCCCCCTCAATTACACACACACACACACACACACACAATTTTAATCTCTTCTACAGTAGAGACTCTTAGTTGCCTGGAAGGTCTTTCCTCTGAGTAGTGAGAAACAAAATTATTAGCTGGACATATTCCTCCTCAGCTAAAAGATAATGTTCCCCTATTTCCCTTGAAGCTGGGTGTGTTCACTTGCCTGAAGTTTGGCCAAGGAGATAGAGATTTAAGTTGGAAGACTTACACCAAGGGGTATTGTTCCACATTCCCTTATCCTGCATTCAGCCTATAAGGTTGGTGTGATACTTCAGCCTCCATCTTGGACCATGAGAATGAGACCACTCTGGAATGCCAGATGCAATGAACTGAATGTTTGCGTCCCCCCAAAATTGATTTGTTAAAACCCTAATCCCAATGTGATGGTATTTAGAGGCGGGGCCTTTGGGAGGTAATTAGGTCATGAGGGTAGAGTCTTCATAATGGTATTAGTGCCCTGACAGGAAGAGACCAGAGAGCTAGCTAGCTTTCTTTCCACCATGTAAGGACACAACAAGAAGTCAGCAGTCTACAACCTGGAAGAGCATCCTCCCTAGAAACACACCGTGCTGGCACTCTGATCTTGGACTTCCATCCTCCAGAGCTGTGAAAAATAAATTTCTGTTCTTCATAAGCCACTCTGAATGTGGTACTTTATTATAGCAGCCCAAGCTGACTAATACACTAGAATAAAAAGGTAGAAGGGGTATAGATTCCTGACAACTTCATGGAACTGCCATTTCAGCCCTGGATTCTCAATCTTCAGATTTATTTTATTTAAGAGGAAATAACTTTTAATCTTATTTAGGGTTTCCAATTATGTTCAACCTAATCAACTCCTAACTAGTACATGTGCTGCGAAGTCAGGCTTACTCTCCAGTCTTCCCATAATATGACTTCCACACAACTCTACCTGAACCACTCTTGCTGCATTGTCAAAAGTGGTCACCATGGGGCTTCCGTGGTGGCGCGGTGGTTGAGAGTCCGCCTCCCGATGCAGGCGACACGGGTTCGTGCCCCGGTCCGGCAAGATCCCACATGCCGCGGAGCGGCTGCGCCCGTGGGCCATGGCCGCTGAGCCTGCGCGTCCGGAGCCTGTTGCTCCACAACGGGAGAGGCCACAACAGTGAGAGGCCCGCGTACCGCAAAAAAAAAAAAAAAAAAAAGTGGTCACCATGCAATCCTTAGTTTGCTCCTTTAGTGTAGTTGACTCTGGTGATAACTCCCTCAGACTTAAGACCTCAAATCACTCTTTACTCATTCTCCTCCATATCTTAAAACATTGCTTTGTTTTTTCTTCTTCTTTTTTTTTAAACTCTACAAAATATTTTATTGCTTGGATGTGCGAAATAAATTTAGGAGGCAGAAGAATAAATACTGGCTCTCAAATTTCTTTGCTAGTGATACACAGAATACAAAAGGAAGAGTTTGACAAGTTACAATCAGTTCAGTTCGGGATACATTGTTTGAGTATGAGTCTGAAACTCCAAGAAGAGTCCTAGATATAGAATTAAGTTGATTTTTTTCATACAAAATTATGTAGCACAAAATATTGATTAATCAATATAATGCCAATTTATAATAACGCCAAGTTCTCATTATATGTGGGTCATTTCTTGAGCACTCTGTTACATTGACATACAGTACTTGCCCACTCCCATACCAATATTACACTAGTTTTATTTTTTAAATCTTGTTATTGCATAAATAAGTCTCCACACCTTACCACTACCACATCTTCTTCCTCTTCAAAACTGTCTTGGCTGTTTTGGTTCTTTTTTTATATATACAGCAGGTTCTTATTAGTCATCAATTTATACACATCAGTGTATACATGTCAATCCCAATCGTCCAATTCATCACACCTCCACCCCCACCCCCTCCGTGGCTTTCCCCCCTTGGTGTCCATCCGTTTGTTCTCTAAATCTGTCTCAATATTTGTCCTGCAAATCGGTTCATCGGTACAATTTTTCTAGGTTCCACATATATGCATTAATATACAATATTTGTTTTACTCTTTCTGACTTACTTCACTCTGTATGACAGTCTCTAGATCCATCCACGTCTCAACAAATGACCCAATTTCATTCCTTTTTATAGCTGAGTGATATTCCATTGTATATATGTACCTTATCTTCTTCATCCATTCATCTGTCGATGGGCATTTAGGTTGCTTCCATGACCTGGCTATTGTAAATAATGCTGCAATGAACATTGGGGTGCATGTGTCCTTTTGAATTATGGTTTTCTCTGGGTATATGCCCAGTAGTGGGATTTAAGGAACCTCCATACTGCTCTCCACAGTGGTTGTATCAATTTACATTCCCACCAACAGTGCAAGAGGGTTCCCTTTTCTCCACACCCCCTCCAGCATTTGTTGTTTGTACATTTTCTGATGATGCCCATTCTGACTGGTGTGACGTGATACCTCATTGTAGTTCTGATTTGCATTTCTCTAATAATTGATGTTGAGCAGCTTTTCATGTGCTTCTTGGCCATCTGTATGTCTTCTTTGGAGAAATGTTTATTTAGGTCTTCTGCCCATTTTTGGATTGGGTTGTTTTTTTTTTAATATTGAACTGCATGAGCTATTTATATATTTTGGAGATTAATCCTTTGTCCGTTGATTCGTTTGCAAATATTTTCTCCCATTCTGAGGGTGGTCTTTTTGTCTTGTTTATGGTTTCCTTTGCTGTGCAAAAGCTTTGAAGTTTCATTAGGTCCCATTTGTTTCTTTTTGTTTTTATTTCCATTACTCTAGGAGGTGGATCAAAAAAGATCTTGCTGTGATTTATGTCAAAGAGTCTTCTTCCTATGTCTTCCTCTGAGAGTTTTATAGTGTCCAGTCTTACATTTAGGTCTCTAATCCATTTTGAGTTTATTTTTGTGTATGGTGTTAGGAAGTGTTCCAATTTCATTCTTTTACATATAGCTGTCCAGTTTTCCCAGCACCACTTATTGAAGAGACGGTCTTTTCTCCATTGTATATCCTTGCCTCCTTTGTCATAGATTAGTTGACCATAGGTGCGTGAGTTTAGCTCTGGGTTTTCTATCTTGTTCCATTGATCTATGTTTCTGTTTTTGTGCCAGTACCATACTGTCTTGATTACTGTAGCTTTGTAGTACAGTCTGAAGTCAGGGAGTCTGATTCCTCCAGCTCCGTTTTTTTCCCTCAAGACTGCTTTGGCTATTTGAAGTCTTTTGTGTCTCCATACAAATTTTAAGATTTTTTGTTCTAGTTCTGTAAAAAGTGCCATTGGTAATTTGATAGGGATTGCATTGAATCTGTAGATTGTCTTATAGTTTTCTGCATATAGGTCTTTTGTCTCCCTAGGTAGGTTTATTCCTAGGTATTTTATTCTTTTTGTTGCAATGGTAAATGGGAGTGTTTCCTTAATTTCTCTTTCAGATTTTGCACCATTAGTGTATAGGAATGCAAGAGATTTCTGTGCATTAATTTTGTATCCTGCAACTTTACCAAATTCATTGATTAGTTCTAGTAGTTTTCTGGTGGCATCCTTAGGATTCTCTATGTATAGTATCATGTCATCTGCAAACAGTGACAGCTTTACTTCTTCTTTTCCAATTTGTATTCCTTTTATTTCTTTTTCTTCTCTGACTGCCATAGCTAGGACTTCCAAAACTATGTTGAATAATAGTGGTGAGAGTGAACATCCTTGTCTCGTTCCTGATCTTAGAGGAAATGCTTTCAGTTTTTCTCCATTGAGAATGATGTTTGCTGTGGGTTTGTCATATATGGCCTTTATTATGTTGAGGTAGGTTCCCTCTATGCCCACTTTCTGGAGAGCTTTTATCATAAATGGGTGGTGAATTTTGTCAAAAGCTTTTGCTGCATCTATTGAGATGATCATATGGTTGTTATTCTTCAATTTGTTAATATGGTGTATCACATTGATTCATTTGCATATATTGAAGAATCCTTGCATCCCTGGGATAAATCCCACTTGCCCATGGTGTATGACCTTTTAATGTGTTGTTGGATTCTGTTTGCTAGGATTTTGTTGGGGATTTTTGCATCTATATCCATCAGTAATATTGGTCTGTAATTTTCTTTTTTTGTAGTATCTTTGTCTTGTTTTGGTATCAGGGTGATGGTGGCCTCATAGAATGAGTTCAGGAGTGTTCTTCGTCTGCAAATTTTTGCAAGAGTTTGAGAAGGATGGGTGTTTGCTCTTCTCTAAATGTTTGATAGAATTCACCTGTGAAGCCATCTGGTCCTGCACTCTTGTTTGTTGGAAGATTTTTAATCACAGTTTCAATCTCATTGCTTATGCTTGGTCTGTTCATATTTTCTATTTCTTCCTGGTTCAGTCTTGGAAGGTTATACCTTTCTAAGAATTTGTCCATTTCTTACAGGTTGTCCATTTTACTGGCATAGAGTTGCTTGTAGTAGTCTCTTAGGATGCTTTGTATTTCTGTGGTGTCTGTTGTAACCTCTCCTTTTGCGTTTCTAATTTTATTGATTTGAGTCCTCTCCCTCTTTTTCTTGATGAGTCTGGCTAATGTTTTATCAATTTTGTTTATCTTCTCAAAGAACCAGCTTTTAGTTTTATTGATCTTTGCTATTGCTTTCTTTGTTTCTATTTCATTTATTTCTGCTCTGATCTTTATGATTTCTTTCCTTCTGCTAACTTTGGGTTTTGTTTGTTCTTCTTTCTCTAGTTCATTTAGGTGTAATATTAGATTGTTTATTTGAGATTTTTCCTGTTTCTTGAGGTAGGCTTGTATAGCTATAAACTTTCCTCTTAAAACTGCTTTTGCTGCATCCCATAGGCTTTGGGTCATCATGTTTTCATTGTCACTTGTCGCTAGGTATTTTGTGATTTCCTCTTTGATTTCTTCAGTGATCTCTTGGTTATTTAGTAACGTATTTAGCCTTCATGTGTTTGTGTTTTTTAGGTTTTTTTCCCTGTAATTGATTTCTAATCTCATAGCATGGTGGTCAGAAAAGATGCTTGATATGATTTCAATTTTCTTAAATTTACTGAGGCCTGATTTGTGACCCAAGATGTGATCTATCCTGGAGAATGTTCCGTGTGCACTTGAGAAGATAGTGTAAACTGCTGTTTTTGGATGGAATGTTCTATAAATATCAATTAAGTCTACCTGGTCTATTGTGTCATTTAAACCTTGCGTTTCCTTATTTATTTTCATTTTGGATTATCTGTCCATTGGTTTAAGTGAGGTATTAAAGTCCCCCACTATTACTGTGTTACTGTTGATTTCCTCTTTTATAGCTGTTAACAGTTGCCTTATGTATTGAGGTGCTCCTATGTTGGGTGCATATATATTTATAATTGTTATATCTTCTTCTTGGATTGATCCCTTGATCACTATGTAGTGTCCTTCCTTGTCTCTTGTAACATTATTTTAAAGTCTATTTTATCTGATATGAGTATTGCTTCCGCAGCTTTATTCTGATTTCCATTTGCATGGAATATCTTTTTCCACCCCCTCACTTTCAGTCTGTATGTGTCCCTAGGTCTGAAGTGGGTCTCTTGTTGACAGCATATATATGGGTCTTGTTTTTGTAACCATTCAGGAAGCCTGTGTCTTTTGGTTGGAGCATTTAATCCATTCACATTTACAGTAATTATCGATATGTATGTTCCTATGACCATTTTCTTAATTGTTTTGGGTTTGTTTTTGTAGGTCCTTTTCTTCTCTTGTGTTTCCCACTTAGAGAAGTTCCTTTAGCATTTGTTGTAGAGCTGGTTTGGTGGTGCTGAATTCTCTTAGCTTTTGCTTGTCTGTAAAGCTTTTAATTTCTCCATCGAATCTGAATGAGGTCCTTGCTGGGTAGAGTAATCTTGGTTGTACGTTCTTACCTTTCATCACTTTAAGTATATCATGCCACTCCCTTCTGGCTTGTAGAGTTTCTGCTGAGAAATCATCTGTTAACCTTATGGGAGTTCCCTTGTATGTTATTTGTCGTTTTTCCCTTGCTGCTTCCAATAATTTTTCTTTGTCTTTAATTTTTGCCAATTTGATTACTATGTGTCTCAGCGTGTTTTTCCTTGGGTTTATCCTGTATGGGACTCCCTGCACTTTCTGGACTTGGGTAGCTATTTCCTTTCCCATGTTAGGGATGTTTTCGACTATAACCTCTTCAAATATTTTCTTGGGTCCTTTCTCTCTCTTTTCTCCTTCTGGGAGCCCTATAATGCGAATGTTGTTGCATTTAATGTTGCCCCAGAGGTCTGTTAGGCTGTCTTCATTTCTTTTCATTCTTTTTTCTTTCTTCTGTTCTGCAGCAGTGAATTCCACCATTCTGTCTTCCAGGTCACTTATCTGTTCTTCTGCCTCAGTTATTCTGGTATTGATTCCTTCTAGTGTAGTTTTCATTTCCGTTATTGTATTGTTCATCTCTGTTTGTGTGTTCTTTAATTCTTCTAGGTCTTTGTTAAACATTTCTTGCAGTCTTCTCAATCTTTGCTTCCATTCTTTTTCCGAGGTCCTGAATCATCTCTACTATCATTATTCTGAATTCTTTTTCTGGAAGTTTGCCTATCTCCACTTTAGTTGTTTTTCTGGGGTTTTATCTTGTTCCTTCATCTGGTACATAGCCCTCTGCCTTTTCATCTTGTCTATCTTTCTGTGAATGTGGTTTTTGTTCCACAGGCTGCAGGATTGTAGTTCTTCTTGCTTCTGCTTTCTGCCCTCTGGTGGATGAGGCTCTCTAAGAGGCTTTTGCAAGTTTCCTGATGGGAGGGACTGGTGGTGGGTAGAGCTGACTGTTTCTCTGGTGGGCAGAGCTCAGTAAAACTTTAATCTGCTTGACTGCTGATGGGTGGGGCTGGGTTCCCTCCCTGTTGGTTGTTTGGCCTGAGGCAACCCAACGCTGGAGCCTACCTGGGCTTATTGGTGGGGCTAATGGCAGACTCTGGGAGGGCTCACACCAAGCAGTACTTCCCAGAACTTCTGCTGCCAGTGTCCTTGTCCCCACGGTGAGCCACAGCCACCCCCCGCCTCTGTAGGTGACCCTCCAACACTAGCAGGTAGGTCTGGTTCAGTCTCCTATGGGGTCACTGCTCCTTCCCCTGGGTCCCGATGCGCACACTACTTTGTGTGTGTCCTCCAAGAGTGGAGTCTCTGTTTCCCCCAGTCCTGTCGAAGTCCTGCAATCAAACCCCACTAGACTTCAAAGTCTGATTCTCTAGGAATTCCTCCTCCCGTTGCTGAACTCCCAGGTTAGGAAGCCTGACGTGGGGCTCAGAACCTTCACTCCAGTGGGTGGACTTCTGTGGTATAAGTGTCCTCCAGTCTGTGAGTCACCCACCCAGCAGTTATGGGAGTTGATTTTACTGTGATTGCGCCTCTCCTACCATCTCACTGTGGCTTCTCCTTTGTCTTTGGATATGGGGTATCTTCTTTGGTGAGTTCCAGTGTCTTCCTGTCGATGACTGTCCAGCAGCTAGTTGTGATTGTGGTGTTCTCACAAGAGGGAGTGAGAGCACTTCCTTCTACTCCACCATCTTGGTTCAGGACCTCTGCTTTTTTTTTTCTACAAGCTTTTCTTCGTCCACCTACCCCTAAAATGTTGGCATTCCCTAAGATTACTTCATGGTCCTCTTCTCAATTCTACACGTTTTCCTCAGACCTACTACGCCAGTCAATAGAAAACAGTCAATGTTGATACTACCAAACCTCTGTCTCCAACTCAGAATTTGCTAAAAGCTCCAGGTCAATTTATTAAAATGTTTTCTGAGCACATCCATCTGAATATCCCCTGGGCAACTTATATGCCACATTGCTCTCTGTTCTACCTCTTAGTTAATGATATGTATTCATTTAGCTGTCCAAACCAAAAACCTGGGAATAATCCTCAATTCCTTACTCTTGCCTGATATGCACTTGGTCACTAAGTATTCTAGAGCTTATAGTCTATGGCTCATATCTATCTTCTCTGGCAATGTCCTCACTGTCACTTTCGCAGATTACTGTAATAGTGTTTGAACTGGTCTTCCTTTCTCCTATCCTCACTCCTCTCCACTGTGAGGTCGAAAGATCATTACAAAGCATCAATCTCTTAAAGTTGCTTCCTTGGTCATCAGCATACCCACATACCTATACGATAAAGGCCGGATACCTAAACATGGCAAATGCAGCCTGCCCAGATTTAGCTATGGCTTCTTTCTACAGTAAAAATCCGAACAAACTGAAAAATCAACAAACCTTAGATCTGTAAGAGAGGTGAGGTCGCAGAGCAAACTACTGCCCCCAAAACTGGAGAGACACACAGGCAGATACAGAGAAATATAACCAAACAGAATGGAAACCCCTCAAAAGGAACCTATCCAGAAACCAGTGCCTGGGTAGGAAAACCTGTGCTGTAATTGACAAAGTGGTAGAGACTCAGTATGTACAAGTCTGAGAGATTAAAAAAAAAAAAAATGGCCAACCAGTCATGGAGGGCCTCCATGTCATCGTGAGTTTTATCTCCAGGAGCCTAACCTGGTTCTTACAGTGAAATTCAGAGAAAAATCCCCTCATGCTTCTAGCAGGGGGTGGGGGGAAGCAACCATTCTGAAATATGCTAGAGCATTCTATCCTTAAAAAGTTCTGCCCTCGGGAGAAACCAGTTTACAGCCTAAACTGCTGGGGTTTCATCAGAGCCTAACTGACTTGGAGTAAGTGACATACACAACTCCAGCCTCCTCTAGGCATCCTCTCCCCCCAGAAAGTTTAAAAAAAGAAAAAAAAACACAAAAACTGAGAAGCACTGGCAAAGTTCACAGTCCAGAAAGACAAGCTCACCAAAAGACAGAGACCTAATCCTAGGACTATGGAATATACGGCCCCATCTTTCCACTGTATTACTAAAGGCCTCCTTACTGCAGTTCCTTTTACCCAGCACATCATGTCCACCTTTCAACAAAAAGTTACAAGGCATACAAAAGTACAAAAACACAGTTTGAAGAGACTGAACAAGCATCGAAAACAGAGTCTGATATGGCAAGAATGCTGGAATTATCAGACCAAGAATTTTTAAAACTATGATTAATATGCTGACAGCTTTAATGTAAAAAGTAGACAACATGCAAAAACAGATGGTTAATGTAAGCTAACCAGATTATTATTGCTAGAAACTTCTCCCTTTACTTTGACTAAATGAGGTCTGACTTATTTTAATAGTGCTTTCTCCTTTTAACGGATTTTATTTTACACTGTTTTTAGTTTATACTAAATGATATTAACATTTATCTTTGAAAACATCACAAAGATTATGTAACTTAAAGGAAATTTTAACAAAGACTTTCAAATGCATAAAAGTAACATTTTTAATCCATGTGATATGTGGACATTTAAATATTTCCTAATGATATTATAGATAAAAAGGAAGCATCAATAAAAAGAAACAGTGTACAGGCAGAACCTGACTCGCAAATGTCAATCCCGTAAATTTGCCGCATCTGAGAAATTCAAACCCCTGGGCAGGCTGACTGCCAAGATACGGTTCCCTTTTGTGCAGCTACTGTTAAACATTCCTCTCCAGTTTCCTGTTCTACCACATCCAACTTATGCTACCCCACTCCTTTAATCCCATCTTGACCCCATCCCAATACTACTCCATCTACCCTCAACTCCCGTTCTTCCTTTTCTAGGTGCAAAAGGTTCTCCACCTCCTGAATGATCTTTCATAGATCAGTCTCCCTGTATGACTACTTCACCCATCCCCCTAAGTGCCCAAAGCCCGTATCTCCTTCCTGTCACAGCTGCAAGGACACTCATTCTCCTCCTGCCACCATCACTACCACAGTTGGTGAAGAAATCTCTCACTGCCAATGGGTGGGGAAAAAAATGGAAATACTCCCTGTTGTTTAAGGCGTATGGAAACTGGGGTAGTGGGGGGCGGGGGAAGGAACATTCTTCAGTTATTGAAATTGTTGTAAAGCGAAATAGAGTCTCTAAATTTTAAATTTACAGTTGAAATTCATATCCCCAAAGACAATGGGAAACCATAATATCATTAGTTCTGGAATTCAGCTATATTATGGGTACCATTTGGGAACATAATTACAATTTATAATATTTCCTTTGGTGATATGTTCCCTGTATCAAACAAGCCAATTTATAAACCACCTTTTGAAAGACAAGCTACCTAAACACTAGGGACAGCATGTAGAGTTATTCTTTCATGTTTTCCCATACTAAGAAATAAAAAGTATGGGGAGATAAAACTGTAAGCTGCTGAAGAGCAGGAGCCTTGAATGTCCTGTTCAGCATTTTATCCTGTACCCAGCATTTGACACACTTTAATCACTCAACAAGTATCTGGAAAAAGAAGGTGGGCGGAGGATGGGGACAGGGAGAAGCCCAACATCCCCAAGAGTCCTCTTCCATGATGAACTTGTGTCCATGATTAGTTAAGGAAGAGTACAGGGCATTTCAGAGATCGAGAGGAAAGGAGTTTTCTTCATCCTTCAGGTTACCTGAGACTAAGTGGTGATTCCTTTCTAAATAATCTTAATTTATTCATGGCCAAAATCTTACCTATCCAGGACAGGCTGTCAAAAATTAGGTCTGTCCAGCTGAAAGATGAGATGTTAAGTCATCTTTCACTGGTAACACTGCAAGATAACATTATAAATGCTTTCCATTTTAACCAGCCCGAAAAATTAAATGGAGGACTGAGAACATTTTTCTGTATAAAGCTGAGAAGCAGGGGAAAGAAGACTATCTACAGTAGAAAACTCTTTCAGACCGAATTATCCAGACTGGTTGGTTTTGCTTCGACTTCTTTCATTCACTAAAATAGTTATACTCTTAGGTATGTTTTTATTACAACAGTCGATGACCGCTTCTGCTGGAATTTACAACCTGGTGTTTATTTACATAGAATGCTTCATTAATATCACTTGCCTGATCTTCTATTTTAATTAGATTTACATAATTTGAAATGAAACAATTGTTTCAGGAAATAAAGCACAAAAAGGGAAATATGATAGTTAACAACTATGATTACTAGCTTTCATATTTTTAATCTTATTGTTTGTTGAACTACTTAGTAGAAGATTTTGAAGAATAAAGTGAAGCAGGATCTGAGGTTCCATTTCTGCTGTCTGTTCTGGAGACCACTAAAATTCCTTAAAAAAGAAATAAAGTTCTCAAAATAGGCTAGGTAAAACCCTGAATTATAATATTACATTGTTGTAAGTATAAATCCCTTAAATCCAATAATAATTACTCATATACCCAAATGATACATTAAGATGATTAAATGTATCCGATGAACAAATATTGACATTATAAAAATATAACCATAATTATTTGCCCCTCAAGTAAAATTATTTATCAAAAATATCATCTATATATCCTTTTGAAAAATAAGTTCTTTACACAGTGTTTTATATCCTAATTAATTTTTATAGTAAATTTCTTTCTCAAGACACTGTAAATCCTCAAAGGTTAAAAATGATATTGAGAAATTTATGTGACTACTTAAAATACTCAGACTATGACTAACATAGAATATGAATGAACTACAAAGAAAATATACAGAAAGTGAAAGATTTTAAATATAAAATACCAACCATAAAAATAAGATTATAGTCAAAATTAATTTAAGAGTTTTTAGGATGTTAAGCTTAATTATTCCACTTTATATGTAAACAGTAAAATGGGTGGCCTAATGTACTATGTAATGCTATCTACACTACAGGTATTTAATAAGTACTTTTTGTCTGGATGTTCCACCTATTTCCACATTTCTTAATTTATGCTAGTTTTTTTTTTTTTAAGGGCACACATTAGCTCAAAATAAAAAGGTTAAGACAGTGAACACCAAAAGTTATCCTATTTTGAACAAATAACTCATTTTCAGCAATAAGGAAGGGTTGATGGATAACAAGAGGAGTAGAAAGAGAAAAGGCATTTATTTAAACTGTGCATGCTTTTGCCAATTTCTGATAAAATAATAAACACCAAACTCTATAGAGCAACTTGTAAAAAAAAAAATGAAATAGCCAGTGGTTGAGAGTAGAGTCCAACAAACCTTTACAATTTTAGTCTGCCAGGAATAAGTTTAAGGAATAATAAAGCAAAAGCACTGGCACATAATTTAAGCTTCTAGGATCTGGCAAAAGAATTCTGATTTAACATGTACTTTGACATTGGCATCCATTAGTTCAACTAACTAAACCAATATAACATGTTGTTAGTTTCAAAGTCCTTATTCATCACACACTGTAAAGTGTTAATCTGAGACTGAGAAAGATTCAAGATCAAAACAGGAAAAATACTGCAACAGTCTAAATAAATAATTGCTAAGTGTAATGTAAGGCGGAGTGTTGGTCGTGGTTACTGAATACTCAATGCATCTACTCTGGATAGCCATTCTTCAATTCCCACATCATGAAAAAAAATCCATTGAAAAATTCATTAAGAACTTCCAGGCATCTCTCTGGTGCCACTAGTTTTGCCCAAGATGGCAGCAAAACAGGGAGTTAAAATAATTATCCTACCATCACAGCCTTTACACTCCCTCAAAAATCCTGATCTCTGTAACAAGTGCCACAGCCCTGTCTATGCCTAACTCACAGCAATGAAAAGCAGTGGGGGAAAAGTGGAAATGAAGGAAGCAGATTAATTCCTTGGTCTCAGCAAGCATCTTTCTGTTCCACTGGGTTATTTCTAAGCAAGATACAAAAGAGGAAGCCAAAAAAATGATTAATCCAATGGGTGAGTAAAAAATGAAAATATGTATATGAGTAAAATTAAGGGTGAGTTTTCAAAGAGAAATAAGTGGGTTTTTACCCTACTGTTACTCTCTAACACACTGAATCCTAACTAGAGGCTTTAAAAACAAGTTTTAAAAAATGAATTACAGACTATTTTTTGAGAAGAACTACAACAAAACAAATACAGATCTCTCTGAGACCCTACCTTCCCTGCAAAATTGAACTACCCAGTAAATTACCACTTGGGGTGGTTATGACAATTACAGATCAGCTACGCAGAAAGCCTAGCACAAGGCCTAGCACATTATGGTTAAACCAGTAACTATTATTATTGTGGCAAACACTTCGAATATATTGATAAATAGATAAACTTAACCACATTATGAAAGTAACTATAGTTCCTTTCCCTTCAAGTAGGACTTAAAGAGCCAGAAATGTAACCCTCCAAGTTGTGAAAGACTTCAAGATTTCTAAATTAAAACAGAAGAATAATATGGTGGTAAATTCAATTGGCCTGTTTATTTCCAATCCAGCAGCAACTTCAGCTGCGGCCCTGTAAGGGCACAGACAACTATGAGTATAAATGGAAGGAAAAATCAGCCCTAAATGAAGCTCTATTACAGTGCCCGGGGTGTCTCGGTTCAGGAATCCAGGATTCCTAAGGCTTGTGTCCTGGGTCTCCCAGCTCCTGAGTCTCTACACCCTCCACCTCCCAACCCCAACTCTGAAGCCAGAAAAAAGCCAGAGGGATAATGTAGGAAAATATTTCCTAGAGCAATCAAGGAAGAAGGACTCTACAGAAATACTAAACACTACAAGAGGCCAATCGAATTCTAAAGTCTTTATTTCACTGTCCATTCTTGATCAATCTTAACAAATTCCTTTCTTTATTAAGCATCTATGTGTCAAACACTATGCTAAATAATTCCACTAAAGATGTCTCAAATGAAAAAGAACTTTTTGACTAGGTTAATCTCATGAGGCTTTTTATTTTAGTAATATCAAAACAAGCCCAGCAAAATACAAAAGTACTAAGGCAACAGACATCCTTGTCACCTTATTCTATCACTGGCCTCCAAAGAAACTCTGGACTAAAATAATTATTTACCTTAGCAACTATTAGAGCCTTTGACATGATGTACATTGTGAATCTCTAAAAAGATATATAGTATGTACCATTCCATAAACCCATCTGACCTCTGAACCCTTTTATCCTAGAATGCCAATTTACATAGTAATTAATGTTTTCACAGAGGATTAAAACTTAAGTTTAACTGTATCATTAATAGGGATGATTAGAAACAAAGATATATGAGACTAATAAGGCATACTTTGAAAGAAATCAACATCATTAATTTTTTTCATAGTAAAAAAAGATTTTGTAATATTTAGAAAAGGACAAAAGCTATAGATTCTTCCTACTACTCATTGTTACTTATACACAGGGCTTTCATGCAAAGCAATGGAAGGAAAGGAACAGAAGCTCCAAAATGGGATTCTGAAAATACAAAGTATACGAAACACAATGCCAGTAAGTTCTGAACAAACGCAGGAATGCTATTTTTTTAACCAAGCTTATCAATTTACACTTTCATCTAGACATTTGAGCATGAGCTCTCTGCTAGTACTCAACCCCAGTAGAGATGATCCTTATGTCACACGACCCAAATGCCAATTCAAACTGGATCACTACATTTTTTTATTGTTTTATTACAGGAAGGTAGATTGGAACTTTTTTTTTGCCTCTTTCCATTATGTCCCCTTAAACAGTTACATAATATCTTCATAGCCTTTAGCCAGCTAAGAGATCTGTGACCTACTCCACGCTGCCATTAATGTCTCAGATTGAACTACTAGACAGTAAAAGAACTGTGATCTCTCAGGCTACAGCTAAACCTTAACATACTCAAGCTCCAATAACTAGGAATAAGAATAGATATTTACACACAGTCTCCACTGTTTACTACAAAAGACAAACTGGTCATTTTAATGAGGGATCTTTGTCTTTTTCTCCCCCCTTTTTTTCCCACATCTTATTCAGTATTCTTCGTGTGACGGCTACTTTTAAGTGGTTCAATATTTAATTAAGGATTAAATGGTAAAGCAGTTTGACCATTAAATTATAAAAACCTTCAGTGTTTATAAAGCTTTTTAAAAATTAAATAACTTAATAGAAGTTTAAAAATTAGATTTAAAAGTGAGCTTTAAGAGCACACAAATTATTTTGAAGATGTTAAGCCATGACAAAACATATGCATCAGTCATGATAGAAGACACGTGTAGTGCTAGCAACCCAGGAGGACCCCCCAGACGCAGGCATCCTCAGCCATTATCTGCACTGTCTGTCAGATGGACACACAAAATTTGGCATTAATACAGTGATTCCATGGGACAAGAGAAGCACATCATATTATCTGAGGAGGCCCAGAGGGAAACACAACACATATTTCCAGGGGAAAAAAAGTCAAAATAATTACTTTAAAATTCAATTGTTTAAAAGAAAAATAGTGGGGGGATTTCCCTGGTGGCGCAGTGGCTAAGAATCCGCCTGCCAATGCAGGGGACACGGGTTCGATCCCTGGTCCGTGAAGATCCCACGTGCCACGGAGCAACTAAGCCCCTGTGCCACAACTACTGAGCCTGCCCTCTAGAGTCCGCGAGCCACAACTACTGGAGCCCGCGCTCCCCAACAAGAGAAGCCACTGCAATAAGAAGCCTGCGCACCGCAAAAAATGAAGAGTAGTCCCCACTAGCGCAACTAGAGAAAGCCCGTGACCAGCAACGAAGACCCAACACAGCCAAAAGTAAATAAATAAATAAATTTATTTTGAAACAATAGTGGGGAAAGAGAAGAGTTTTATATAAACCTCTTAATAAACACTAATGTCAGAAAAATTCAAATAAAAAAATTTTTTTTAAAGTCATTTAAATTCAATTCCTCTTTCACTTGATTGTTAAGCATTGAGTCTAAGTCTTTGTGTTTATTTTCCTAGTAATAGAAAACACTGGATTTATTATGCTTATTAATGTTTTCTCTTAAAAGAGAAAAACCAAAAAACGGCTTAATAAAGTCAGCTTATTTCAGATTATCTTTCAGTTTATTTTAAATACTTTTTTTTTTAATCCCCAGATCCAGAATTTGGTGCCAAGTTTTTCCTTGCACCCATAGACAAATTCTACATTTTGTTTCCTTATTATATTTGTTATATTTTCATGTCTAATAAATATACTGAGCTAAAGCTGAAAATATTTGCTACCTAAAATGAATAAATGCCAAGAGTACCTGGCTATGGAGCTTCCCTGCTGCTTTAGTTTCTTCCACATGTGAACAGAAAACTGGGAGCTGATGCACCAAGTGAACACCCAAGCCAGGCAAAAAGCCCAGCAATCTGAGCCATGTGAAATGGTCACATGATCACTGCTGTCACAAAGCAGCACTGGCATTCGTGTTACCTAAGCAATGAGGTGGAGGGTTGGTGCCTCTCCTCCTTAGTCATCTGGTACACTTTTGTTCTCCTTTCTCAGTCCTTCCATTGTGGTATATAATTAATGACAGCATGATTGTGAAGGGTGTGGCAGGCTTTCACTATCTCTAGCTCATTACCTCCTGTAAAAACTAAGCTTACATATGCTTTCTCAGTTACCTACAAGTCTTATGAAATACCATCACCACCTCCCATTTCCCTGCCATACCACCATCTGTTCAGTTCTATCACTTGCATTACATAAAAACCCACTGTTTTCCAAATTTTGCATGTACATATATACACACATATACATACACGTACACACACAATTTTGGAAATGCTGGGCTAAATTTAAATAAGCTTCTTTATTGCTGGACCATTCAGAACCTTTAATGTGCTAACCTCTATTAATTTCTTGACATAAACGTAATATGCCCCACTTCCAAATCTATTTGGCTAGACAGACCTTTTTTTAATAGAACATTTTCAATGGTATACATCTTGGAAAACTCTCATCCAAATTATTCAAAACAGAACATTTTAAATGTAGATATAAAATATCTATATGTAAAACAAATACGTATATATACAAAAATTTATATATCTATATGTAAAATATTTATATTTATATAAATATGTATATAAAACAAATTTGAATATATTAATTTACCCACTCATCCACTTACACACCCATTCCACCAGCCATCCAACAGATAACGTACATACAGAGTGTCTATATACATGAACATTCTTGTGCTTGGTGCTATGGGAGATAAAGAAATCTGGAAATATGTTTAACACATTTTCTACTATTCTCTTATTAATCTTCATACAAACTACCGGAGTTTTTAAAAGCCACTTAATATGTTAAAATTCTTGAAGAATCTATTAACAGGAAACATAACTTAAGAAATTATAAGTGGTAAAGAAATTACAAGCGGTAAACTAAGGAAATATTTACTTCACAAAAGTGCTTTAAAATACTAAATATCACAAATATAGTTTAAATTATGTTTATATTACACAATTTTCCAGGAGCAACTAAAGCTAAAAATAATTAACTGATTTTTTAAGTCTAAAAAATTAAAATGTGCTTTAATATATACTTTAGGATTTAAAAGCCATAAACACATCAAGACAATTAAATGTATCCTAATTAGATTCAACTAATCAACCACTATGCAATACCAATTACTTGAAATTTTTGCCTTGAACTTTAGAATTTTTCTAAGTCAAGCCTTCTTTCAGCTGCCTCATTTTAATCCTGACTTTTATATTGAAAAACTATAGGAAAAATCTTTAAATTATTTGACCATAAATACTTTTATCAAGTATAACTTAAAAGTGGTAAGACATTCCAAACTGGACATGTTGGGAACCAAATATACCCATGATCAGTGTGTGTTGTACTTCAGAAACAACCTTACTTGTTTTAAACAAATATTACTTATGGCTCCAGTCTCTACACATTTGCAGGACACTCCCCTGTGCTTTTCCCTTCATTTATTCAAGGTCAACATAGCATCCTAAAATTAGTTCAATCCCCAATACTGTGCAGGTATTTTCGATGATTCCACCCCACAGGTATCTGTCTCACCCATCTCAGAACTCACAGTACTTACCG
Source organism: Delphinapterus leucas (assembly GCF_059928025.1). Classification (NCBI taxonomy): domain Eukaryota; kingdom Metazoa; phylum Chordata; class Mammalia; order Artiodactyla; family Monodontidae; genus Delphinapterus; species Delphinapterus leucas. The sequence goes on from NC_143131.1 coordinate 66,249,561, forward strand.
TCCATATCACTCATAGCATCTGTTATGTTACAACTTATATTGTTACTTTATACTGCCACTTAACTTTTCATGTATTATAGTTTTCCATGTATCTATACTATAACCTTTCTGAAGGCAAGGAACATTTCCTTCCCTTCTTTAAATCCTGTACTACACTTTCAATAAAGTAAGCACACAACTTATTTCACAGAATAATAAAGTTTCACAGCTGGATGTGCAAATCTCTCATTTTGCAGATAAAAAAGAAAGCCAAGAAAGGTGATGTAACTTGCACAAGGTTATTCAGTCAGGTGGGAACTGAATCAGGGCAAGAACCCAAGTGTGTGGATCTAATCTACTGTTCCTTGGTTTAGCCCATATTAAAAAAAAAATAAATTGTGCTAAACTACCCTTGTTCACCTTCCAGTTTTAATAAGTACAAAAAGCCAAACTGTGTGTATAACCAAGAACTTTGCATTGTTTCAAAATCACAATTTTTTTCAGTATTAATCACTGGCAATCCTAAGAATGATGATGATGATACACATAAGATGAAAGTGATCTGGTAAAATGTCTACTGGCCCAGAACAGCCTTTGTGTTATTTCTTCCTTTTAAAGCATGATACAATGGGGGGCGGGGGGTGCTCAATTAAACTAAATAGGTCAGTTACCAGTTTTAGTTAATTGGGATTTTATCTAAATAACAGTAAAGAGCTACTTGTCTCCCTCTGAATCTTATTATTCAAGAAGTCTTCTCACCATTTATTTACAGAATAATCTTAAAAAAAAAAAAAGTAGCTGCTTGATAGTCTGATTAACCTAAACTTTCCTTCAGAGACTCTTCCATCATCTGCCTAAGTCCCCCAGGGAAGTGGGGCCATTTAGATGCACAGGAGGACAGCTGGAGCATGAAGTGACAGATAGATTTACTTTAGAGATTAGCCCCAAGAGAAGTGCTTGGTTCTCAGTTAACTTTGTGTATTCTAACTTAAGAAAATTCCAGGGAAATAAAATTATATACAGGCGTATTTCCACAAACTACTCATTAGTTAACTCTATAGCCTTAAGAACCAGAACAGGGACGGTTCTGTCAAAAATGCCTCCCACTGGCATTAATTTCATTTGAGAGTTAACAGAGCAGTGAGGATCAAATGAGTTTCTATTAAGCTATTGCAGAAGAAAAATTAAAAAGCCCTGATCTCCAGTCAGGCTTCTTTTACTAAAAGGTTTAATTAAGTGTTATTGGTTAAATAGTCCCCACCCAAAAAAGATGCTAGAATCCTAGCCACCAATACAGCAATGTGACCTTATTTGGAAACATGGTTGTTGCAGATGTGATTTGTTAGGATGAGGTTATACTGGAGTAGGGTGGGCCCCTAATCCAATATGACTGGTGTCCTCATAAAAAGAAGAAATTTGGACAGAGAGACACACTTAGAGGGAAGATGATGTAAAGAACCACAGGGAGAAGATGGACAGAGGCCTGGACAGACTATTCCCTCACAGCCCTCAGAAGAAACCAATCCTGCCAACAGTATGATTTCGGACATCTAGCCTCCTGAACTATGAGACAAGAAATTTCTGTTATTTAAGCCACCCACTGTATGATACTTTGTTTCAGCAGCCCTATCAAACTAATACAGTAGGCAACAAGAAATAATTTTAAAGGTGTCTGTAAGGTAAATGTAAAATAGCACTAAACTAGAAATTCAAAAAGTCTTAATTTCTAGGTTTTAAATGGATAACTTCTGACATAAATCTCTGCCTCAGTTTCCTTACCTATACCTCCTTTAGGTTGTTGTGAAGATAAGGTTTAATAACATGTATGGAAGTTCTTAGAAAAGTACAAAGTATTAAACAAATATAAAATGTTATCATCCAACATTTACAATTAATACATTTGGCTTTTAGATAAGAAAAACAGCAAAGGTACAGAAAAGGTATAGGTGGTCCCTACATTTTTTCCTTAGAAATGAAAGACTAATGACTTCAGATGTTAACCAAAAACTAAATCACAGTGCAAATTAAAGTATACCACGGTTAATATTTCCTTATCTATTAATCTTTAAAACTGCAATCCCCCCTAAAAAACAAACAAAAACCACCCAGAAACATTCATAGCTCATATAATGATTAATTCATCTAAACTTGTTCCGTGTCTGCTATATTCCAGGAACTGGGTTAAATCTTAAAGTTAACAGAGCTCAGAGACATGGGTCCTGACTTCAAGGAGCTCCCTCTACAGCAAAGGAAATAGGAAGTGATTAAACAAAGATTCATATAAACTATGACAGAAGTATGCACATAGTACAATAGAGCAGATACAGTTATTCATACCTACATTTGAATAGAATGTTTAATTTTCTGGAATTGACAATGCTTTACATAACACATACAGTAACACTTTAATGGGTTAATTGAAAAGTTTTTCAATGCTTTTTCTTAACTCTGCTAATCACTGCTTCATGTTAGAGATAGAGAACCTTATCCCTCAGAATTTTTTAGAGCATTCTTAAACAAAAACTGTTTTGGGGGCTTCCGTGGTGGCGCAGTGGTTGAGAGTCCGCCTGCTGATGCAGGGGACATGGGTTCGTGCCCGGGCCCGGGAGGATCCCACATGCCGCGGAGCGGCTGGGCCCGTGAGCCATGGCCGCTGAGCCTGTGCGTCCGGAGCCTGTGCTCCGCAACGGGAGAGGCCACAACAGTGAGAGGCCCCCGTACCACACACACACACAAAAACACTGTTTTTGTTTGTTTGTTTGTTTTTAATTTGCTCTATTTGTATTTTATCATTCTCTTGTGCTGGGAAAGAGAATTATAGTTAAAGCTCTAGGTAACTGGATATTTATTTTCATAAGAGAACACCAGAAAATGAATGTTCCAATCCTTACTGAAAATCCTACTAAAATACACCCTTCCTTATCAACTTTGTATGTTTGGCCTGTGTATCCCAATTAAAGCTGTCTTTGATGGCTAAAGATTTTCTAGGTCCTTAGGAGTCAGCTGAGTACAGTGACCCAGGCATGGTCATATAACTAAATACAGAAGAACAGTATACTGGGTTGATCTTTACCCCTAGGTGGAGGATAACTGGGAGAGGCAAGGGCTAAAAGTCAATTTAAAGACAATTAAATTCACTTGAAAAACACTTTTATTGTAAATTGCTTTTATTTTTTTAAGGAAAAAAAAAGTAAGAAAACTGATCCATTTTGAATCAAAGTTAAAGGTTGACTATGAATAGTCTGACCTAAGAGCCAAACTACACGAGTATAAAAGCAAGCATGAAATAGTGAAATGACTCAAAAAATCTGTATCACCCTCTTTGCTTACTTATGTCAATAAGAACTTGAAAGCTATATTTGCAAAGGCTAAAACACAAAGCAGATAATCTCTCTATGGATAATTGAGTTGACACTACTAGGATCTGGGAGTTGCAAAGGCAGCAGAAGCAATGGCTCCCACTTTCTGGAAGTTTAAAATTCAATGAGCAAAGAACAAGTAAATTAAATAAATTGAAACAGAAGCAAATACGTAATCAACTGTAGCTATGCAAATAATTCTCTTCGTATTTTTTCCCCTGTTCTCTTTCACCTTTGTTTTCTGTTTTACCCCCTTCTGCTTTCCTGCTTTCTCTTCTATAATACAGTTAAGCAAATACCTCTCCAATAGTTTCCTTCATTTTCTCCACCACTATGTGCACAGTTGCCAGTAATTCCTTAATAATATCTTAATCACAACTCATAATATATCAAATCTTAATCTAGCTCATGAAATACAAAATACAGATATGAAAATGTAACAAAGAAGGAAAAAGAGAAACCCTAGAAACTTGACATGTTTGTCTAATTTGATCTCCAAGAGTGTAAGGAATTAAATCATAAATGTAGAAAGAAAAAATAGAGATTTCTAAATGATCTGTGATTTGTAAGAATTTAACATATATTTTTCCCCTTTCTGAAAATTTAAAAACATATCCATTTTTTTCTTAACGTCTTTATTAGAGTATAATTGCTTTACAATGGTCTGTTAGTTTCTGCTTTATAACAAAGTGAATCAGCTATACATATACATATACATATGTTCCCATCTCTCTGCCCTCTTGCATCTCCCTCCCTCCCACCCTCCCTATCCCACCCCTCTAGGTGGTCACAAAGCACCAAGCTGATCTCCCTGTGCTAAACATATCCATTTTTGTATTAGATAGTTTCTTTATACAACTTTTTGAAAGTAAAAAAAAAAAAAGTTATAAAAATAATAAAATGGAAAGAAATACAAAAAGTCACCAGAGCCAGATGTGTAACAATTAGAGAATTATTCTTTTGTATATGTTAGGACTCAGTCTGTCTGGGATGCAGAGTTTTCCCTCAATTCAGTATTTTAATTTAAAAAATCAAAAATTCATCAGAATAAAAATAAGCAAATTCTTACCAATACTTTTTATTTATACTTTTAGTTTTACACTATCAATTCAAATATTCAACTTAACAGGCAGTTCTTATGCAGTGTCCTCAAATTCAGCAATTTATTCTAACTCATTCTTTATTAAATTAGAAGAGAAAAAATTTCATGAGGATGAACTCTACCACAAAAATTCAAACTGAGAACACTGTTGTTAAAAAACAAACAAACAAAAAACCTCCCCTTGATCCTAACTGCCATGAATAGGGAAGGTTATAATGACACAATGGTAACCAGTGGCCCAACTATAATGGGATGTAGAAGGTAAATTAAGTAATGGAAATGAATGAATGAAGATTGTCTAGTACATACCTTGGGAGAAAAATGTGGCTTCTTCACAGAGGCAGTGCTTTCTGATGTTTGACTCTAATTTCAATATGCCTTCACATCTTATATCACTTTTCCCTTCTAAATGAATCTCAAACAAGGAACTGCGTGATCAAGACCAGCACTGGCTAGTGTTACTCTCAATTAGAACTGGGCAGATGACAATGAGCTTTTAAATGACATAATAAATACCTATATAATTACGAAATGTAGTCAAATTTTTCTATGAAATTGCTGTATCAACATTCATTGATCATCTTCTAGAAGCCAAAGTATAATATGAGGGGCTAATGGATGAAAATAGAACTGGAAGACCTGAATTAGAAAACAACCTCTCTTTCTTAATAGTATCAATAGGAAACTAAAAAGCACATTCCCATAGAAACAAAACATTGTCTCAAACATAGTATGAATACATAAGCACTAAGGGAATCCCAAGCATCACTCTCACAGAGTGGGTTGGAATAAGTGATAGATGAAGTCTAAAAAGAAATGAGTGAGCTATGTTTAAATATAAGAGGCTAAAATTTTCAGAGAAGAAAGAACATTACAGTCATAGGAACAAGAATAAAACTCTGTTAATCAAGTAAAACAATTAAATCTGATTCTAGGATTTGTTTATATGAATAGATAATAATTTTTAATATCTTTAATAAATCACAATAAATAAATCCTAAAGAACAAAGGCAAGGAGATATACTTTTGAATGTACATTTGAATATGACTACATCGAATGCTCTTAAAATTCATTTAATAAAATAAAAACTTTCCTTCTTTCTTTCAGGCATAAATTGAAATAGTTAAGAGGGTGCAAAACCCTAAAATAGAGCAAGTTTGGGCTTCCCAGGTGGCGCAGTGGCTGAGAGTCTGCCTGCCGATGCAGGGGACGCGGGTTCGTGCCCCGGTCCGGGAAGATCCCACATGCCGCGGAGTGGCTGGGCCCGTGAGCCATGGCCACTGAGCCTGCACGTCCGGAGCCTGTGCTCCGCAACGGGAGAGGCCACAACAGTGAGAGGCCGGCGTACCAGAAAAAAAAAAAAAAAATAGAGCAAGTTTAATTCTACAAAGTTAATTATTTATTCACCACTTGATGCAGGAAGGGAATTAAATAATTAGGTGCTTATCTTTAAGAACATCTTTCTTCCAACTCCTAGTAAAACAAATGAAACAAAAAGCCAGTCTGTTTTTGTTTGGTTTTTTTTAACATCTTTATTGGAGTGTAACTGCTTTACAATGGTGTGTTAGTTTCTGCTTTATAACAAAGTGAATCAGTTATACATATACATATGTTCCCATATCTCTTCCCTCTTGTGTCTCCCTCCCTCCCACCCTCCCTATCCCACCCCTTTAGATGGTCACAAACCACTGAGCTGATCTCCCTGTGCTATGCAGCTGCTTCCCCACTAGCTATCTATTTTACATTTGGTAGTGTATATATGTCCATGCCACTCTCTCACTTTGTCACAGCTTACCTTTCCCCCTCCCCATATCCTCAAGTCCATTCTCTAGTAGGTCTGTGTCTTTATTCCCATCTTACCCCTAGGTTCTTCATGACCTTTTTTTTTTTTTTTCTTAGATCCCATATGTATGTGTTGGCATACGGTATTTGTTTTTCTCTTTCTGACTTACTTCACTCTGTATGACAGACTCTAGGTCCATCCACCTCACTACAAATAACTCAGTTTCGTTTCTTTTTATGGCTAAGTAATATTCCATTGTGTACATGTGCCACATCTTCTTTATCCATTCATCTGTCAATGGACACTTAGGTTGCTTCCATGTCCTGCCTTTTGTAAATTGAGCTGCAATGAACATTTTGGTACATGACTCTTTTTGAATTATGGTTTTCTCAGGGTATATGCCCAGTAGTGGGATTGTTGGGTCATATGGTAATTCTATTTTTAGTTTTTTAAGGAACCTCCATACCGTTCTCCATAGTGGCTGTATCAATTTACATTCCCACCAACAGTGCAAGAGTGTTCCCTTTTCTCCACACCCTCTCCAGCATTTTTTGATAGATTTTTTGATGATGGCCATTCTGACTGATGTGAGATGATATCTCATTGTAGTTTTGATTTGCATTTCTCTAATGATTAATGATGTTGAGCATTCTTTCATGTGTTTGTTGGCGATCTGTATATCTTCTTTGGAGAAATGTCTATTCACAAAAATAAACTCAAAATGGATTAAAGACCTAAACGTAAGGCCAGAAACTATCAAACTCTTAGAGGAAAACATAG